>NC_132921.1:31381939-32002516 GCF_047675955.1 Chlorocebus sabaeus | reverse complement strand
AGGTCTCCTTATGTTGCCCAAGCTGGTCTCGAACTCCTCTGTTTAAACGATCCTTCCACGTCAGCTTCCCAAAGTCCTGGGATTAGAGGCATGAGCCACCACACTCAGCCTGGCATTTCTTATAAAGCAGTTCTGCTAGCAACAAATTCTCTCAGTTTTTGTTTATCTGAGAAAGTCTTTATTAATCTTCATTTTTGAAAGGTAGCTTTGCTGGATACAAAATTCTTGGTTGACAGGTTTTTTCTTTGTGCACTTTAAATATGTTATCCTACTGCCTTCTGGCTTTCATTGCTTCTGCTGAGAAGTCATTTCTTAATCTTTTAAGTGATGAGTCGTTTTCCACTTACTATGTTCGAGATTTCCTCCTCGTCTTTGCCTTTCAGCATTTTTATTATGATGTGTCTGTCTATAGATCTCTTTGTGTTTATCCTATTTGGAGTTTGTTGAGCTTCAGGATGTGAAGATTATTGCTTTTCAATAAATTTGGAGAAATTTCAACCATAATTTCTTTTTTCTCCTCCTTTTCCCCTCTCCTGATATTCTCAATACACTGACATTGGTGTGCCTAACCATGACCTACATTCTTCTGAGTGGGTCACTGAGTTTTACTTATCTTTCTTCATTCTTTTTTCTCTTTATCATTTAGATCGCATAATTTCTGTTGACCTAGCTTCAAATTTGCTAATTCTTTCTTCTGTTAGTTAAAATAAACTGTTGGGCCCCTCTAGTGAGTCCTTCTTTTTTTTTTTTTTTTTTTTTTTGAGACAGAGTCTCTCTCTGTTGCCCAGGCTGGAGTGCAGTGGTATGATCTCGGCTCACTGCAAGCTCCGCCTCCCAGGTTCATGCCATTCTCCTGCCTCAGCCTCCTGAGTAGTTGGAACTACAGGCGCCCGCCACCACACTCGGCTAACGTTTTGTATTTTTAGTGGAGATGGGGTTTCACCGTGTTAGCTAGGATGGTCTTGATCTCCTGATCTCATGATCTACCTGCCTCGGCCTCCCAAAGTGCTGGGATTACAGGTGTGAGCCACCGTGCCTAGCCTAGTGAGTCCTTCTTTCTTTCCTTCCTTCCTTTAAATGAAAAGAATAACATATAAAAGAACTCCAATATGTCTGGCAGGAGATTTCTCAGTTGAAAACTTACAGACCAGGAGAGAATGGCATGATGTATTTAAAGTGCTAAAGGAAAAATACTTTTATCCTAGAATATTGTATCCAATGAAAATTTTCAAAAATGAAGGAGAAATAAAGACTTCTCCAGAAAAACAAAAGCTGAGAGATTTTGTCAACACCGGACCTGTCCTACAAGAAATGCTAAAGGGAGTTCTTCAATCTGAAAGAAAAGGATATTAACAACCTATAACATGTCATCTGGCCTGGGCATGGTGGTTCACACCACCATGGGAGGCTGAGGTGGGAGGCTGAGCCCAGGAGTTCGAGACCAGCCTGGGCAACATGGTGAATCCTTGTCTCTACAAAAAATACAAAAATTAGCTGGGCGTGGTAGTGTGCAGCTGTAGTCCCAGTTACTTGGGAAGCTGAGGCAGAGAATCGCTTGAGCCCAGGAGGCAGAGGATGCAGTGAGCCGAGATGGCACCATTGCACTCCAGCCTGGGCAATGGGAGTGAAACCCTGTCTCAAAAAAGAAAAAAAAAAAAAAGATATCATCTGAAGGTAGGAAACTCACTGGTAACAGTAAGTACACAGACAAATAAAGAATATTATAACACTGAAACTGTGTTCTTAAAATTTAAGACCTGAAACTGCTACCGACCTCGATCCCTGGTGGACTGAACAAAGAGAGTGAATGCAGGAATAAAGACAAAGACAAACAAGTATGTTTGGAAGAAGGGGTCAGGGGACACCTTGACTCCAGTGGACAAGGGCCCAGGCTTTCCACAGCCCTTAATATTTATTGATAGAAGAGATAGTGAGAAGTGGGGTGGCAGAAAAAGTCAGCTGCTCGGTCCAGAGTAGGCTTGCAAGACTGTATTCCTCAAACAATAGGCTCTAGATGTCCCAGCAGATAACCTCAGGGAGCCAGGTGCCAGGGAGTGACCGCCCTCAGCAAACCTTCTGGCAGCAGGCGCACTGTGAGTTTGCCCACATCCTGCATTCATGATAGAAGGTTTTCTGTTTGATCATATAGCCTCCAGTGGAATGCTGAGTTGGTCACGATCCCTTTGGCCTTTTCAGCTCCCAACATAGAACTATGGAAACTACTAAAAGAAAACATTGAGGATACTCTCCAGGACAATGATCTGGACAAAGAGTTCTTGAGTAATATCCAAAAAGCACAGGCAACCAGAGCAAAAATGGACAAATGAGATTACATCAAGTTAAAAGGTTTCTGGCAGAGCAAAGGAAACAACTAACAAAGTGAAGAGAAACACACAGAGTGGGAGAAAATGTTTGCAAACTACCCGTCTGACAAAGTATTAATAACCAGAATATATAAGGAACACAAACAACTCTATAGGAAAAAATCTAATCAATTAAAAATGAGCTGAAGATCTGAATAGGACTTTTCTCAAAAGAAGACATGGTCAAGCGGTCTCTAAAAGGTGATCAACATCATTGATCATTAGAGAAATGCAAATCAAAACTACAATAAGATATCATCTAACCCCAGTTCAAATTGCTTCTATCCTCAAGAAAGGCAATAATGAATGCTGGCAAGGATATGCAAAAGAGGAACCCTTATACACTGTTGGTGGGAATGTAAATTATTAGGTTGCTACAAAAGTAATTGTGGTTTTTGACATTGAAAGTAATGACGGCCAGGTGCGGTGGCTCACGCCTGAGAGCCAAGGAGAGTGGCTCATGCCTCGGAGGCCAAGGCAGGTGGATCACCTGAGG
Source organism: Chlorocebus sabaeus (assembly GCF_047675955.1). NCBI lineage: Eukaryota > Metazoa > Chordata > Mammalia > Primates > Cercopithecidae > Chlorocebus > Chlorocebus sabaeus. The sequence continues at coordinate 31,999,657 of NC_132921.1, read as the reverse complement.
TCAGGAGTTCAAGACCAGCCTGGCCAACACAGTGACCTTGTCTCTATTTAAAATACAAAAAAATTAGCTGGGTGTAGTGGTTTGCACCTGTAATCCCAGCTAGTCGGGAGGCTGAGGCAGGAAAATCGCTTGAACCCAGGAGATGGAAGTTGCAGTGAGCCGAGATCGCACCACTGTACTCCAGACTGGGGGACAAGAGTGAGACTTTGTCTCAAAAAAAAAAAAAAAAAAAAAAAGATAAAAGAAAAAAAAAGAAAGTAATGACAAAACATTACAGAACAGGGTAAAATTCCATTTACCCTGATGTGATTATTACCCATTGCATGCCTGTATCAAAATATCTCATGTACCTCATAAATATATACACTTACTGTGGACCAATAAAAATTAAAAAAAAAAAGAATTTTAAAAATTAAAAAAGTTATAAGATGATTAGGAAAACTTGAACAGTCACTGGATATTTGATGATATTAAATAATTATTTTCTTATTTTTACAATATAATGATATTATGGTTCTATTCTTAAAGTCCTTATGTTTTACATATATTTACATACTAAAATGCTCACCATCACTATATAGTGATGAGATTTTTTAAAAGGGTCCTTAAATGCTCATAAAGGTATTTATGAACAAAATGATATTTTGCCTGGAATTTGCCAAAAAAGAATCCAGGGTTTTGTTACTGTTGTTGTTGTTGCCTTTGGAGAGAGAGGGGGATACTGCGGATGGTTGTCCTCTCCAAATCTCATGTTGAAATGTGATCCCCAGTGTTGGAGGTGGGGCTTAGAGGGAGGTGTCAGATCATGGGGTTGCATCCTTCATGAATGGCTTAGTGACATCCCCTTAGTGACGTCTGAGTTCTCACTCTATTAGTTCACTGCGGAGCTGGTTATTTAAAAGAAGCCTGGCCCTTCCTCCTCGCTGTCTTACTATGTGACATGCCTACTCCCTCTTTATCTTGCCATGATTGTAAACTTCCTGAGGCCCTCACCAGAAGCAGATGCCGGCAGCACACTTCCTATACAGCCTGCAAAACTGGGGGCCAAAATAAACTTCTTTTCTTTATAAATTACCCAGTCTCAGGTATTTTTTACAGCAATGTAAATGGACTAATGCAGAGGAATAATAGGTGAAACAAGATGGATCAGATGTTTCTAACTGTTGAAGCTAAGTGATGATTGTATATAAAGGTTCATTCATAATTTTCTCAACTTTTATATGTTTGAAATTTCCCACAATAGAAAATTTTTTAAATGAACAAATAGTTCTATCCACTATTCTCTAAAAGTATAATAACCTCCGAGAAGGGAGTAAGGAAGCTTTGATGGCTGGGCAGAAATAAGTCCTAGCCAGGTCTATGGAGAATACTGCTCTGGGAGACCCCTAGCTCAGGAGTCTTCAGCCCTGGGCTGCAGACCAGTACAGGTCTGTGGCCTGTTAGGAACTGGTCCACACAGCAGAAGGTGAGCAGCAGGCCAGCAAGCATTACCGCCTGAGCTCTGCCTCCTGTAGATCAGCCGGGGCATCAGATTCTCATAGAAGCGTGAACCCTATTGTGAATTGTACATGTGAGGGATCTAGGTTGCATGCTCCTTATGAGAATCTAATGCCTGATGATCTGAGATGGAACACTTTCACCCCCAAACTATATCCCCCACCCCCTGCCCCCAAGGAAAGATTGTCTTCCATGAAACTGGTCTGTGGTGCCAAAAAAGTTGGGGACTGCTGTCCTAGCTGATTGTGATCAAGACCAAGCTGTAGAATGCTATGTGTCTTCTTAAGGAACTTTTAGCTAGGCAAGTGTCAGGATAGATAAGTTCAAGTTCCAGTGTTCAATGCTTTGCTAATTTAGACCCCACTTGACCAAGTCCATTTTATTTTTTTCATTTCCACATTAATTCGAGTGTCATCCATCCTACAAGACCCAGCTCAAATTCTACCTCTTCCTCACTGATCTCTTAGCTAGTGACCTCCCTTTTTCCATATCCTTTTCAGTGGATTGTTTCCTGACAACTTTTGCCAACCTGAGTATAGGCTCCTTAAAACCAGGGACTGGCAGGGCACAGTGGCTCACGCCTGTAATCCCAGCACTTTGGGACACTGAGGCGGGTGGATCGCTTGACCTTAGGAGTTTGACACCAGCCTGGGCAACATAGTGAAACCCCATCTTAAAAAAAAAAAAAAATTAGCTGGGTGTGGTGACTTGCCTGTAGTGCCAGCTACTTGGGAGGTTGTAGTCCTGTAGTCCCAGCTACGAATACTTGGGAAGCCAAGGTGGGAGGACTGGTTGAGCCCAGGAGTCAGAGGTTGCAGTGAGCTGAGATCGCGTCACTGCACTCCAACCGCGGTGATAGAGTGAGACCCTGTCTCAAAAACAAACAAACAAACCCCAAAACCAGGGACCATGACAAATTTTAAAAATCTCTCAGCACCAAAAATAATACTATCCACAAAGTTAGAGCTCCATTAATATTTGAATAAAGGTTGAAAGTGTCCAATAAGTAGATCAATTAATGATTTTTAAACAAGTGCTGGTCTCTCTGTCCTGGTAGTTTCAAAAAACCCCACTCCGATTCCTATTTTGAAGCCGCTGGATTTTTTTTTTTTTTTTTTTTTTTTTTTTAGACAGAGTCTTGCTCTGTCGCCCAGGCTGGAAGGCAGTGGTGTGATCTTGGCTTACCGCAACCTCCACCTCCCAGGTTCAAGCGATTCTCGTGCCTAAGCCTCCCGCGTAGCTGGAACTACAGGCGTGTGCCTCTATGCCCGGATATTTTTTTTTTTTTTTTCTTGTTTTGTATTTTTAGTAGAGACGAGGTTTTGCCATGTTGGCCAGGTTGGTCTCGAACTCCTGAGCTCAGGCAATCCGCCCACCTTGGCCTCCCAAAGTGCTGAGACTACAGGCGTGAGCCACGGCGCCCAGCCAGCTGCTGGATATTTTGACCACTTCAAGTATACTGAGCACGAAATCAGTGCATCTGGCAGTACTTAGGAGACTGAAATATTTTTTTTAAAGTTGTTATTCAAACTGAAGGAGTTTTTCCCTGTGATCTATAATCGCCACGTGCCCGTTCTGTATACGGCCATCCTGGGCTTTTTCAATCCCACGTCCACTACCTAAGAGAACACGTCTGCAAGGCTTGGAGTGAGTACGGTACAATCAGCTTCAGATGTTAAGCAAATATTCCAACCTGGAGTAGGAAAATGGAATATGGATGGGGCTTTAAGAAGGTGAATGGTCAGGCAAAGGATCTTAGTGGATGAAAGATAGTGAAGATTCATCCCAACCAAAGACCAAAAACGACACATATGAGCAAAACATCAGGAAGAACACTCCTGTGTGGAAGATATTACACGGAAAACAAAAGAAGAGTCACTTTTTCCCTTTTGGTTTAGCCCGCTCTGTTCCTCAGGTCGACCGTCACCACCTGACACACAGCTACCTGGGAAGGAGGTAAACGCAGACACTGCCCTCGCTGCCCAGGGGAAGCCCGGAAGCGCGCCCAGAGCCAGGCTCCAGGCGGGTGCCACCGAGCGCGGACCTCCCTCGCATCCTAGAGCGGCCGTGCGGGACCCGGCCGGCGGCGCACTTCCGCCCGGGCGCATTGCAACCCCACGGACGGTTGGGCCAGGGTGCGGGCCTGCGCCTCCCTCGGCTTCTGGCGCGGGCCTCGAGGGTGAGTGCGGTGGGCATGCCAGAGGGGGGCGGGCGCGCTTCCTCGGGACTCGCCGGCTCGACCAGGCCCGGCCCGGCGCCGGGGACCTAAGCCTGGGGAGCGCCCGGGAGCGAGGACGCGCCTCGTTCACCGCCCCGGGCCGGAGCTTCGGCTGCCCGGCGCCGCCGCCCACCCCGCCTTTTTCGAGGCTAACACGGTCTCATGGGGGAGCCTGAGCTCTCTAGAGGCGGAAATCTGGCCTCTGGCCCTGCCTGTACCTCGGCCTCTCACTTTCCGCCTCCCGGCCCCGGTTCTTTCAGCTCTAAGATGGAGGACGGCGGTATCTGCCCTATGCACAACGCAGGGTGATTGCAGGGTTGACACTGCCTGTCTGAAAACGAAGGAGCTCTGGTTCTCAACCTGGCAGCCAGTAGAATCGCTTGGGAAGCCTCCAAATGCTGATGCCCCATCATCACCGGGGAATTGTGATCTGTGGCCAGGACCGAGATCCACGGGCCCAGAGTGAAATGACAGTACTGTGATCACGACTGGAATATGCACTTCGCCGAATGTGGATCACAGTCTTGAGAAAGCAAGCAGCTGGGTTTTTGTTTTTGTTTTTTGTCCAAGAAGACAGGGACCTAATCTGGTTTGCTCGCATTTAATTCCTAGTGCCTAGAATGGTGCATGTCCCAAAACATGCACCATTGATGAAATAATTTCTAATTATTTCCCGACCTGTTTGGAGGGTTTTCATTTTATTTGTTTTAAATTATTATGGAAACCTTCAAGTCATGTATGAAAATTGAATAGTATACTGAACTTCCAATTCATGATCAATCCTGTTTCATCTGTTACCCTCTCCCCCACTGTAGTGTTTGAAAGCAAATCTGAAATGTAACGTTCCATCTGTTATCTTGTTCATGTTTATAAAACACAATAACACCTTTTAAAACATAAAGCCATTATCAGTGTGATTAGCACCTCATTTTACCCTCTACTATCCAGTCAGCATTTACATTTTCGTAGTTGTCTTTCTCCTCTTCCCCGGTTTGTCCAAATCAGTATCCGAAGAAACTACACACGTTCCATTTGGTTGATGTCTGTTAGATCTCTCTTAATCTTTTCCCCTCTGTGTCTATTTTGTTCCCCGTATTTTACTTGAAGAACAAGTCATTTGTACGGTTCACGTTTTCTACATCCAGGATTTTGCTTTTTCCATCTCCTTTAATAAGCAGATATTTAGACCTGCAGCCTTGTTCAGGTCAGGTTCTATTTTTTGGCAAGAGAGCTTAATGGAGGATTACTGTGTTTTTCACATTGTATCACGCCAGGAGCTAGATAGCATCTTGCCTCTTTGTGGACCTTTTAGCATCATAGGGTAACAATTGACCAGGGAATGCCAGCAAATACATGCAAAAGAAATGAGACACTATCACCTTTTGGCAACCTCTAATGAAATAATGGATTCTGGCAATGATCACTAGTGGCTGTTAACATCAGAAAGAGAGACAGCTAGACAATGCGTGCTGCCTAATGGGGTGCTTCCATCAGACAGCACACGTTTGTCTTATCAAGTATTCTTGGAGTAATGGGGTTGGTGTGTATAGATGAAACATGATTGCCCATGAATTAACAATTGTTGAAGTTCGATGATGGGTGTGTGGCATTGCATTATGCTAATTTCTACTTCTATATGTGTCTGAAGTTTTTCAGAATAAAACTTCTTTTAAAAAGATTGATTAGTTGGTGAGTTTAGATCAACCTGATCCATCCATTGCAGTTCTCTGTTAGCCTTTTCACTAAGTGGTTCTCAAATCTGACTCCATGTTAGGATCACAGGAGAAGGCTTTTTATTTATTTTATTTTTTATTTTTTAATACTGAAACATGTCTCACTTGCAGAATTTCCTATCTAAATGTTCTGGGATGGAGCCCAATTATTGATGTGGTTTTTTGTTTTGTTTGGGACTACAGGTGTATGCCACCATGCCCGGCTAATTTTTTATAGAGACAGAGTCTTGCTGTGTTTCCCAGGCTGGTCTTGAACTCCTGGCCTCAAGCCACCCTGCCAAAATGCTGAGTTTACAAGCATGAGCCACCATACCTTCACTGATATGTTTTAAAAGCTCTCCAGGTGATTCTAATATGCCCCCGGGGTTATGTACTACTGATCTAAATCCATTATTTGTTAGGGATGACAAAGTGATTATATTCTATTATTCCTTGTGCAGTTTATTTGCCTTTACAAATATTAACTTTCTGCATTCTATTTATTCTTACCTATCTTGCAAATCAATAAGGAAGCCTCTGCAAATAAAGCTCCTTTATTATCAGAGGAAGACTTGATCTTGGAGGTGAAAATGTAGAGTAACACATGGAAGGGATATTAGCAATAACCTCAAGGCTATGCTTAAGGTAGAGATGCACCACCTTATGTATGACGGTTGGGGGCAGGAAATATGGGGAGGAGCTGTTTCCCAAAATGGAAAGGAAGACTAGATGGTGTGTAGTTAGAGAAGCATGTTTGGGCGTATGACACATTTCCAAAAAAAAAAAAAAAAAAAAAAAAAATCAGCGTTAAGTAAATATAAATTTTAAAAAAATTAAATAAAATGCCACTTATTAAAACATAATCCAAAGATTTAAAAGAAAAGTTAATCCCCCATGCAGCCCCCACCCCATCACTTTAATCACCCCTGAAATAACACATATTAACAGGATGGTGTGTATCCTCTCCCACATCAGACTTCCTCTGTCTTACATAAATGTAGGGGTTTGGGGTATTGTTATAAAAATGACATCATGCCATAGCTGTCTGTAACTTTTCTCTGTCATCCCTCCATGACAGTAGTTACAGAAGACTTTATTAGGTGCAGAATAAATAGTTGATAGAATAAACAATAGTACAAATGTACAATAAAATATTCAGCCATTTTCCTATTGACATATTTAGATTGCTTCTATATTTTAGCCAACTTGAGACTACCACAATATGCGTCATTGTACATAGATCTTTATTATTTGGGTAGATTCTGAAAAATGGGAATTGCTGGGTGAAAGCATATAATTATCAACAGCATCATTATTACTGGTAATATATATTGCCAAATTATTCTCCCAAAGCATAATCGCAATTCATAACTTTGTCACCATTAGTTTGTGACAGTACCCATTTGCCCTCATCCTGGTTAGCACTGGCTAGCATTGCTCCATTGATACTTGCCTGCCAACTGATGTGTGGTAAATGGTCGCTTTGTTTGTTTGTTTGTTGTGAGAGTGTTCTTGTTCTGTCTTGTTCTGTCACCCAGGCTTGAGTGCAGCAGTGAGATCACGGCTCACTGCAGCCTTAACCTTCCAGGTTCCAATGGTCCTCCTGCCTCGGCCTCCTGACAAGCTGGGACTACAAGCACATGCCTCCATGTCCAGCTGATACTTGTTTTTAATTTTTTTGTAGAGACAAGGTCTCACTATGTTGCCTAGGGTGGTCTCAAACTCCTGGGCTCAAGCGATCCTCCCACCACTGCCTCCCAAAATGCTGGGATTACAGGCATGAGCTACTGCACCTAGCCTCTTTTTTCTTTATTTTGCATTCCACTAACTAACTGAAGACTGAACCCTTATCTTTTATTTATTACTGTTAATTTTTTAAATTGATACATGATAGTTGTTTGAAACTTTTTCATGCTTATAGGCCATTTGGATTTCTTCTGTGATTCGTGTGTGTGTGTGTGTGTGTGTATATATCCTTTGCCTGGTTTTCTGTTGCACCAGTCTTTTTGTATTTTGAATGCATTTGCATAAACTTTTTTTTAGGAGCATTAACCCCCTCTCATAAGGGGGTCCAAACTATTTTCTTCAGGTTTTTTTTCCTTGTCCTTTGACTTTATGAGTCTTGATATGTATACAAGATTTTATTTAGTTAAAATGTCTGTTTTTAAAATTTCTGGATTTTATGTCTTGCCAATAAGGGCTTCCCATCTCCATAGTTAAAGGTGTAAACATTCTCCTAATTCTTTTGAACATGTTATTGGATTTTTTACATTGAAATTTCTTAACTATGTGAAATGTGTTTTTATATACAATGCAAAGTGAGCATCTTGCTTTGCTTTTTTCTGCCAGAACAGCCAATTATGTCAGTCCCATTCATTAAAGAAACCACACTTTTTACACCTTCGTTGTATACTGTATTGATTCCAATAGGTAGTTAGTTTATTTCTGAACTTTCCCTTCCCTTTTATCTCTATTTTTGTGCCAATATTATTCTGTTTTATTTATTTATTTATTTATTGAGACAGAGTCTCACTCTGTCACCCAGGCGAGAGTGCAATTGCACAATCTTGACTCATTACAACTGCTGCCTCCCAGATTCAAGCGATTCTCCTGCCTCAGCCTCATGAGTAGATGGGATTACAGGTGTGTGCCAGCATGCCCGTCTAATTTTTGTATTTTTAGTAGAGACAGGGTTTCACCATCTTGGCCAGGCTAGTCTCAAACTCCTGACCTCAGGTGATCCACCCACCTCAGCCTCCCAAAGTGCTGGGATTACAGGCATGAGCCACCGTGCCCGGCCTATTCTGTTTTAATTATGTCAGATTGCTGTAGTAAATGTTAATACCTAGAAAGGCAGGTCACTACTCACTGCGTTTTGGAATTTTCTTGCCCCTTCTCAGACATTTATTTTTTCTTCCGTATGATTTTTGGATTGTTTCTGTTCCAAAATAAATCCCACTGGAAATCTGATAGAATTTGCACCAAATATATCTACATTAGCTTAGGAAAGATGAACATCTCTGTGATTTCAGGTTATCCTATCAAGGACGTAATGTGTATCTCTTATTTGTGTGAATCTTTTGGGTGCTGTTCCTTTTCTGCTAACTTTATTTCTGGTAATTTTGTTTTTGCTCTTGGAATGGGTTCCCCCCCCCATTTCTGTTTTTATCTTGTTATTGCTAAGACTGAGAAGAGTTATTGAAGTTTTTGTATCTTATATATCCAGCTGTTGGTCAAATTATCTTATAGTAGTTTTTCTTAAGCTTGTTTTCTTCCCTGACGTCAATGTGGATAATCTATAATCGGTTATGTATAAATTTCAGTTCATTCTAATTTATTCTGTTTGATACACATCTTCCATCTCATAAGTATATCAGCGATGTCAGATGCACCTGGAAATAGTGAAAGGAATAGTGCTAGGAGTTGGAATAAACCTGCACATTCAACAAGTGATCATTGCTGATCACTTAAAATAGCAGAGTCCCAAGTCCTCGTGAGTCATGGACCATGTCACGTAGGGAGTGAGACATTTGTTCAGCATTATTGTGAAATATCAGCATGACTGGAGAGCATCATAGAGCATTACTGTTATGATTGTTTAGAGAAAGGGCTGATCATTATGGGCATCAGAGACACCATTTGGTAGGCATCATTAAATACCATCTCTTGCCCAGTATCTCAGCTAGAGTTGTTGTTGTTTAGTGTTTGTTAGAAGGAATTTTATTTTATAGTTAATAAGTAGAGAGTACAGAGAGTTCCCATATACTCTCTTATCTCTCACCCCTCAGTTTCCCTTGTACTAACATCTTGCATTAATGTGGTACATGTTCAGAAGCTTAAGGCTCATGAAAAAAAAAAAGAAAAATGTGCTACAGGGTACAGTTGATGAGCCAATATTGATACACTGTCAACTAAAGTTTACATTGAATTCATTCACTCTAGTGTTGTTCATTCTGTATACAATTGACCAATGTATAATGATGTATGTATGTCTTACTATATCATACAGAATCATTTCACTGCCCTAAACATCCCCTGTGCTCCACTTGTTCATTCTTCCTTCGCTCCTCCTGTATCACTAGCAAGGGCTATTCTTTTTACTGTCTCCATAGTTTTGCCTTTTTGAGAACATCACATAGTTAAAATTCAACTATAGTTTTTAATTGCCTGGGTTTGGTTATTTTTGTTTGTTTGTGTGAACAATTATACAAGATTTGTTAACTTGTAGTTTTGCCAAGTTATTTAAAATCTTACTGTGGATATGTGTGGAGTACTATGAGAGAACAAGAATCCAGACTTCTAAATAACCAAAAAGTAATAATAGTGATAAATATTACAGGAATGTGTTTTTGGTGCAGTGATATGAAATAATCCACAGATGATCTTTCTGTTGCAGGGTGGAAGATGTCTATGGATGTGACATTTCTGGGGACGGGTGCAGCATATCCATCTCCAACCCGGGGTGCCTCTGCTGTGGTCCTTCGGTGTGAAGGCGAGTGCTGGCTCTTTGACTGTGGGGAGGGAACACAGACACAGCTTATGAAAAGCCAACTTAAAGCAGGTTAGTGTGCCTTCAGCTATCTCATTAAGATTTTTTTGTTGTCCTGCTTCATTTTCTTGGCGCTCTCTGGACATTTTGTTCGGAAACAGCCCTCATGGTTGCATCCCACTTCAATGCTAGATCCTGGTGAGACTTGGAAGGCCTGCAGGCATCTGGCCACATCCACTGGACTTCATTTACTTTTTACTTGCTTTTCATTTATCCTGTGGATGTTGAGAGCAAGGGTTCATGTAGGCTCGGGGTTTGGGAAATGTCATGGGATATACCAGGCATATTAGATGGACACTACTTTAGCAAGGAAGCAGTGTACATACTTACTTCCACCAGGAGATAGTTTTCCTGAGAGATGCAAAGGGTAGGAAATGTTTGGAGGAGGGAGATGCTCTTTTCCTCTTGACGTTATCAGGGCAAACTTCTCAGAGAAGTTGACTTGTCGGTTGTCAGAGGAGGAGGAGGAATTTTAGGGCTGAGGAGAAGAGGGGCATTTCAGCCAGAGAGAATGGAGTGAGCAGAGGCCAGCACCCAGGAGACAGAGCAGTCCAATGGTGAAAAGCTTCAGCTCAGAGTCAGGCAGACCTGGGTTCTAGTCCTGGCTGTGTGTTGGGCTTGTGACCTTAGCAGATCAGCAAACTTCGACTTTACTTTCCCCATCTTGCAAATGGGGATAAAAAGTCTACTTAGAAAGGGTGTTATGAGAATTACATGTAATCACTTATTCTCTGTGTGGGTGCCTCTTTCTCAGTTAAATCTTAGCTCAAATGCCATCTTCTCAGAGGCTTTACCAGACCCTCCTGGATTAAGGAATGACTCTCACCCCAGTCATTCCTTTACTTTGTCCTATTTTTATTGACTTCTTTGCATTATCAGTATCTGAAATTATGTTATTTAGTTTGTTTCTGTGTTCTTTATCTCCCTATACTGTAAAGTAGGTTCCATGATCATTTATATACCTAGTAGGTGCCTAGCTATATCTCTTCAGCTAGGCATCTTACTAAGTATGTAAATGATTATGGAACTTACTTTACTTTAGTGAGATGGATAAGACTTTTAGCAACTTAGCATAGTGCCTCTCACTTATTAGGTCTTGATAAATAGTATTGAAATCATTATTCCTACAACTCATCACAGTACCTGGCACTTGGTGACTAAAGATACTTCTAGTGTTCAAGGATCTCTTGGTCTAGTGATGGAAACTGACATGCAAACGGACGGTAATCAATCATGTAATCTGATAAGTAGAATAATGGAGGTATTTTCTAAGTACTTTGGAACACAAAGGAGGGGGAAGTAACTAACCATTCATTAAGAGAAGGCATCCCAGAGATTGTTAACAGTTGAGCTGGGATCCAAGAGATAAATAGAAGTTTTTCTGAGAGAGAAGTAGAGATGGACATTGAGGGAACAGACAACAAAGTGAGCAACAAGTAAGGAAGTTTCCAGGAAACTGGAAACTTGGGGAGCATTGAGTAGTTGGCTAGGGTAGATGGAACTAAGAATGCTGAAAAGGTGAGGGCTGACTGTGAAGTCCTCTGTAGCACAGTAAGATATTTAGACTTTATTATTTTACTGGGAAAAAGGAACCATTCATGTTTTTAAGGGGGGAATAATGCGATCTTGTTTGTGTTTTAGGACAGAATTTTCTGATGGCACATGTATTGGGAGAGAGAGAATAGCATCAGGGAGACCAGTTCCAAGGCAGTTGCAATTCACTTGTATTAATTTATTTTCATACTGCTATGAAGAAATACCAAAGACTGGGTAATTTATTAAAACAACAAAAAAAGAGGTTTAATGGACTCGCAATTCCACATGACTGGGGAGGCCTCACAATCATGGTGGAAGGCGAAGGCAGAGCAAAGCCATGTCTTACATGGTGGAAGGCAAGAGAGCATGTGCAGGGGAACCACCCTTTATCAACTCATCAGATCTCATGAGACTTATTCACTATCATGAGAACAGCATGAGAGAACCTGCCCGCCATGATTCAATTACTTCCTACCAGGTCCCTCTCATGACATGTGGGGATTATAGGAGCTACAATTCAAGGTGAGATTTGGGTGGGACATAGGTAAACCATATCATTCCACCCCTGACCCCTCTAAAACCTTATGTCCTCACATTTCAAACCAATCATGCCTTCCCAATAGTCCCCCAAAGTCTTAACTCATTTCAGCATTACTTCAAAAGTCCACAGTCCAAAGTCTCATCTAAAACAAGGCAAATCCCTTCTACCTGTGAACCTGTAAAATCAAAAGAAAGTTAGTTACTTCTTAGATACAGTGGGGGTACAGGCATTGGGTAAATATACCCATTCAAAATGGGAGAAATTGGCCAAAACAAAGGGGCTACAGGCCCCATGCAAGTCCAAAATCCAATAGGACAGTCAAATCTTAAAGCTCTGAAATGATCTCCTTTGACTCCATGTCTCACATCCAGGGCATGCTGATGCAAGGGGTAGATTCCCATTATATTGGGCAGTTCCACTCCTGTGACTTTACAGGGTGCAGCCCACTTCCGGGCTGTTTTCATGGGTTGGTGTTGAGTGTCTACAGCTTTTCCATGCACACAGTGCAAGCTGTCAATATATCTGCTATTCTGAGTTCTGAAGGATAGTAGCCCTCTTCTCACAGCTCTACTAAGCAGTGTCCCAGTGGCTGTGTGTGGAGTCTCACACCCCATATTTCCTTTCCACACTGCCCTAGTAGAGGTTCTTCATGAGGGCTCCACCCCTGCAGAAGACTTCTGCCTGGACATCCAGGTTTTTTCCATACATCCTCTGAAATCTAGAAGGAGGTTCCCAAACCTCAATTCTTGACATCTGTGCTTCCACTGGCCCAACACCACATCTAAGCTGCCAAGGCTTGGGGTTTGCACTCTCTGAAGCAACAGCCTGAGCTATACCTTCGCCCCTTTAAGCCACACTGGTACGCAGAGCACCAAGTCCTGAGACTGCACAAAGCAGCAAGGCCCTGGGCCCAGGCCAGGAAACCATTTTTCCTTCTAGGCATCTGGGCATGTGACTGCTGGGAAGACCTCTGACATGCCCTGGCAACATTTTCCCCATTGTCTTGGTGATTAACATTTGGCTCCTCATTACTTACACAAATTTCTGCAGCCAGCTTGAATTTCTCCTCATAAAATGGGATTTTCTTTTCTATCACATCGTCAGGATGCAAATTCTCTGAACTTTTATGCTCTGCTTCCCTTTAAACATAAGTTCCAATTCCAAACCATATCTTTGTGAATACATAAAAGTGAATGCTTTTAAGAGCACCCAAGTCACTTCTTGAATGCTTTGCTGCTTAGAAATTTCTTCTGCCAGATACCCTAAATCATCTCTCTCAAGTTCAAAGTTCCACAGATCTCTAGGGCAGTGGCACAATGCTGCCCTCTTTGCTAAAGCATAGCAAGAATCATCTTTGCTTCAGTTCCCAATGAGTTCCTCATCTCCATCTGAGACCACCTCAGTCTGGGCTTTTTGGTCAAAACCATTCAACGGGAAATTCCAAACTTCCACGTCTTCATGTCTTCTAAGCCCTCCCAAGTCTTTAGGAAGTTCTAAACCTTCCCACATTTTCCTCTCTCCTTCTGAGCACTCCAAACTGTTCCAACCTCTGCCTGCTACCCAGTTCCAAAGTCATTTCCACATTTCCAGGTATCCTTATAGCATTATCCCACTCTACCAATACCAATTTACTGTATCAGGCCATTTTCATACTGCTATGAAGAAATACCCAAGACTAATTTATTAATAAAAAAAAAAAAGAGGTTTAATGGACTCACAGTTCGACATAGCTGGGGAGGCCTCACAATCATGGTGGAAGGCAAAGGCAGAGCAAAGGTATGTCTTACATGGTGGCAGGCAAGCGAGCATGTGTAGGGGAACTGCGTTTTATCAAACCATCAGACCTCATGAGACTGATTCATTGTTGTGAGAACAGCATGAGAAAACCTGCCCCCATGATTCATTTGCTTCCCACCAGGTCCCTCCCATGATGTGGGGGACTATGGGAGCTACAATTCAAGATGAGATTTGGGTGGGGACATAGCCAAACCATATCATCACTGTGTGTGTGTGTGTGTGTGTGTGTGTGTGTGTGTGTGTGTGTGTGAGAGAGAGAGAGAGAGAATGAGGATGTTGAAGTGTAGAGATGGAGATGAGAGATTCAATTTAAGAGATATTTGTAGAGCCAAGAGGAGGTGGTCACTGAATGTCTAGTGTGTAAGGAAGTGAAGAATTAATACAAGTTACTGATGTTGATGCCCTGGACTTAGAGAAGAAGTCAGGAAAAGAGTTGTTAGAGGAAGGAGCTAATGCATATTGTTTGGGACATGTGGCCTTCAGGTATGTACAGTTGAACCCTAATTATATACTGTCTTGTGTTGAAACTTTGAGATAAGTCAGGTGCTATTCTTTGCTTTACTTGGATCGTACAGAGATTCCTTTCATGAGAACCTTCATGAGAGCCCTCCGGGCAGGCACAGGTCAGAGTAGAGACTTGATAACATTTCAGACAGTAGGAGTTGAGGTGGCAAGGTGTACTAAAATAGAAACAAGAAATTGTTAAGAGTGAGTACCAGAGGTTTGGCTGTGGGAAAACATCTTTTTATTTAATACGTGTGTTAGTTATCTGATATTATCTAATAATGCATAACATTATAAATTTAGTGGCTTTTTTGCATTTATTATCTCCTAGTTACTGTGGGTTAGGGAGTTCGGGCCTGGCTTAGCTAGGTTTTCTGCCTCAGGGTCTCAGTAGACTGCAGTCTAGGTGTTGGCTGGGGTTACAATTTCATCAGAGGTCCAGCTGGGGAAGATTTCTCAGCTCTTTCAGGTTGTTGGCAGAACCCATACAGTGGTAGGACAGTCTGCCCTGAGCTCTTTGAGTTCTCTGCATTGTGGGTTTCTGCTTCATGGTAGCTTACTTCTTCATAGCCAGCATGGGAGAAGGAGACTCTAGAGTAAGTCTGCTAGCAAGATGGAGTCTTATGTCCCATAATGTAATCACATTGCATTCTTGTGCCATATTCTACTGGTTAGAAGCAAGTCACAAGTTCTGGCCACACTGAAGGAGAGGGGATTATAGGATGTGAACACCAAGGGGTAGGGGCCACAGGGACCACCTAAAATATCCACCACAATTTTACAGTTCCTTTATATATGATTTTTTTTTTTTTTTTGAGACAGAGTCTTGCTCTGTCACCCAGGCTGGAGTGTAGTGGTGCGATCTTGGCTCACTACAACCTCTGCCTCCTGGGTTCAAGTGATTCTTATGCCTCAGCCTCCTGAGTAGCTGAGATTATAGGCACACACCACCACACCTGCCTTTTTTTTTTTTTTTTTTTGTATTTTTAGTAGAGATGGGGTTTTGCCATGTTGCCCAGGCTGATGTCAAACTCCTGAGCTCAGGCCATCCGCCCACCTTGTCCTCCCAAAGTGCTAGGATTCAGGTGTGAGCCACTGCGCCCAGTGGCTCATGCCTGTAATCTCAGCACTTCGGGAGGCCAAGGCAGGAAGATCACTTGAGGCCAGGAGTTTGAGACCAACCTGGGCAACATAAAGAGACTCTGTCTCTACAAGAAATAAAAAAGCCGGATGTGGTGGTTTGCACCTGTGGTCCCAGCAGGAGGCTGAGGCGGGAGGATCCTTTGAGCCCAGAAGGTCAAAGCTGCAGTGAGCCATGATTGAGCCACTGCACTCCAGCCTGGTGACAGAGCAAGATCCTGTCTCAACAAATAAGTAAATAAGCATGAATGCATGCATTCATACATATAGTTGGTAAATCTAATCCTGGCCACAAAAACCCAAACAAACAAACAAACAAACAAAAAACCCCAAAAGCCCAAAGGAGCCTTTAGTTTACTACATTTCTATAGGCTTAGAAAAAAAAATTTCTGAGGCCAGGAGTGGTGGCCCACACCTGTAATCCCAGCACTTTGGGAGGCCAAAGCAGGTGGATCACGAGTGAGGTCAGGAGTTTGAGACCAGCCTGGCCAACAAGGTGAAACCCCATCTCTACTGAAAATATAAAAATTAGCAGGGTGTGGTGGCAGGTGCCTGTAATCCCAGCTACTTGGGAGGCTGAGGCAGGAGAATTGCTTGAACCTGGGAGGCAGAAGTTGTGGTGAGCCGAGATCACGTCACTGCACTCCAGCCTGGGCGACAGAGCGAGACTCCATCTCAAAAGAAAAAAAAAGAAAACTTTCTGGCCTTAGAGAGGAAGGTGAGATAGTAATCCCAGAGCATTAACTGTGACTCTCTAGTACTTCATTCAGATGCCCCCAGTCTCAAACTGGAATGAAGCACCCTCAGTACATACTAATTTCTCTCCATAACCTATTACGGACCTATCATTGGGTCCTATCATTAGGTCCATAATAGGTTGAAACCCTTTCAGCTTGTACTACCTCCAGGGTTAATAAGTTTTGAATACAATTGCAGTTTTGTTACATGGATATATTACATAGTGGTGAAGTCTGGGATTTAGTGTACCCATCACCAAATAATGTACATTGCACCCATCAGGTAACTAATCATCCTTCATCCTCCAGCCACCCTCCCACTCCTCCAAGTCTTCCATGTATATTATTCTATACCCTATACTCATGTGTACATATGAAATGATTATTAAAAGTATTATAGGCCAGGTGCGGTGACTCACGCCTGTAATCCTAGCACTTTGGGAGGCCGAAGTAAGCGGATCACCTGAGGTCGGGAGTTTGAGGTGACCTCCTCGAACATGGTGAAACACCGTCTCTACTAAAAATACAAAAATTAGCCGGGCATGGTGGCGGACGCCTGTAATCCCAGCTACTCAGGAGGCTGAGGCAGGAGAATCGCCAGAGCCTGGGAGTTGGAGGTTGCAGTGAGTAGAGATCGAGCCACTGCACTCCTGCCTGGGTGACAGAGCAAGACTCTGTCTCAAAAAAAAAAAAAAAAAAAAAAAAAGAAAAGAAAAAAGTACTGTAAGAGCATGATTTTTTAAATGATATAAAAAGTATAAATGCTTATTGTAAAAACTCAAAACAGAAAACTGTAAATAAGAAAAGTCCGAGTCCCCCCATAGGTGAATTTCCTATGTATATAGATATGGTGACAGTACGGAGTGTGTGTGTGTGTGTGTGTGTGTGTATAGTTCTGCATACATAGAATTATACTGCTCTTGGCATAACCTGCTTTTTTTTTCAACTGAACAATGTATACAAACCATATATTGCAGCTTTTCCAAATCCAGTAAATATACCTATGTCTTTATTTTTGGAGAATGCTCAGTATTCCACTCCTCTGTAGATGACATATTCCCCCATAACTTCCTTGTTTCCAAGGGAGAGGGAACTCAGGCATTTTTGTGTCTTCATTTGAGAGCTTCCTCATACCTTTGATAATTGTGGTTGCCATTCCTTCTCCCTTTGAAATCAGGTTTCTTGAAAAATGAAGTGTTTGTCTCCCTGAAACTATGATAACTGTAAGAAGCAGTTTTTTACTTAATTTGCCTCACTTCGGGTTCACAGGTTGTTTTGGTGTTCAGTTTGGCTTTGTTTTAGAGTAGATAGGGAAAGGGCCCAGAAAGTCAGATGCTGGCAGTTTTTAGGCCACTGGGGGATCTGGACTCAGTGACTGCTGTAGTTCTTTTTTTTTTTTTTAAGATGGAGTTTAGCTCTTATTGCCTAGGCTGGAGTGCAATGGCGTGATCTCGGCTCACCACAACCTCCACCTCCTGGGTTCAAGCGATTCTCCTGCCTTAGCCACCCAAGTAGCTGGGATTACAGGCATGCGCCATCACACCCAGCTAATTGTGTATTTTTAGTAGAGACAGGGTTTCTCCATGTTGATCAGGCTGATCCGCCTGATCAAACTCCCGACCTCAGGTGATCCGCCCACCTTGGCCTCCCAAAGTGTGATTACAGGCATGACCCACCGCGCCTGGCCCTATTGCTATAGTTATTTTGTCTGCAGAGTCCTCAGGTCACGCATGGAGGTGGCTTGGCAATCTGGACAGGGAGATTGGGGAAATGAGAGATTCAGGCAGTAAAAAAAAACAGCAAAAAGGAGCATATTGAGGAAACTTCTAGCGTGCCTCCTGGGGATTCACAAGTTCTACAATCAGCCTGTGCCAATCTATTGTTCTCTCTGTTGCTGGGGCCTGAGCTTGATGTTGTAATTCTGGGAAGGCTTCCTTGGAGAACACTTGATATTATGGAACAAATCACATTATAGTAAACTATTCCTGTTCTTTTATAGTATCAGTAAACTGTTTCTGTACTTTTATAGCATCAAATATTTAAAATAGGTGGGCCTTGAGCAAAGGACCAGAAGCCTCTTTTGTACTAGAAATGTGTAAATTGTGGTTGTTACTTTTGAAATGCCATGTGGTGCATCTCAGAAAATGCTGATGTGGCATACTGCCACATTCCAGCAATAAATTCGGTTTACCATTGGCTAAACCAAGTTATAACCTAAGCCCATATGCACTGAAAAAACTGTTGTGTTAGTTCAGACTGAAAGGAAGAATGGACCCAAGTACCCTTACATAATCGGCCCTCCTGCAATCTGGCATCTGTTGCCCATCTTCCTTCTCAGTTCCTCACCTTGTTCCTCTCCTACCTCCATTCTCCCTCCTCCTTTTCCCCTCCCTTCCTCACCCTCCTTCCTTTTTCTCCATCTTCTTCAACCTCACCCAGACAAGCAGGCTGTGACCTGATTGGTTAATCCCTGTCCAGCATAGGGAGTCCTTAAAAGGCAATTTTGGGTTCAGGCACTGGTCCAGTCAGTTGGAGCCAGTGGAACATTTTGTTTTCCTGGAATACATGTTTGCTTTTCTCAGAGGGAGCAGTAGGGAGCAATGTAATTGCTAGATGTTTTTGATACTTGAGGCCTATCTATTTAATAGTTAAGTGAATTATTTTGGTACACTTATATATTTTACTTGTTTTTTTGTGTGGCAGAAAATGTATGAAAATACTCTGAGAGCTGTAAAACTATGTAATATGAAGATGTTTTATGAAAAATGTTATATCTTACTGAAACCATCTAGCGGGGCTAGGCACAGTAATCCCAGCACTTTGGGAGGCCAAGATGGGAGAATTGCTTAAGGCCAGGAGTTTGAGACCAGCCTGGGCAACATAGCAAGACCCCATCTCTACAAAATTAAAAAAAAAGAAAAAGCCAGACATAGTGGTAGGCTCCTGTAGTCTTAGCTACTTGGGAGGCTGAGGCGGTAGGATCACTTGAGCCCAGGAGGTCAAGCTGCAGTGAGCTATGATCACACCACTACACTCCAGCCTGGATGACAGAGCGAGACCTGTCTCTTTAAAAAAACTATTAAAAACAAACAAACAAACAAACAACCATCTGATGAAATAAAGCCTGTCTTTCTTGTTTTTGGAATCATGTAGCAAAATGTAAATGAATAAGTTTATGATGGTAAGTATAACTTTTAAATTCAATTTACTATTTTTAATGGAAAGTGTTAGGCTTGTTTCAAATAGCTTTGTATGGGTTTTTAGTTAATGAAAAATTTCCAAATGTATTTCTCTATCTCCATCAAAAGGGAGAATTACCAAGATCTTCATCACACATCTTCATGGAGACCATTTCTTTGGCCTTCCTGGGCTCCTCTGCACAATCAGCCTGCAGAGTGGCTCCATGGTGTCCAAACAGCCTATTGAAATCTATGGCCCTGTAGGGCTTCGGGACTTTATCTGGCGAACCATGGAACTCTCTCACACGGAGCTGATCTTCCGTTATGTGGTTCATGAACTGGTTCCTACAGCGGATCAATGTCCTGCAGAAGAATTAAAAGAATTTGCACATGTGAATAGAGCAGGCAGTCCTCCCAAAGAGGAACAAGGAAGAACTATCCTATTAGACTCAGAAGAAAACTCGTACCTTCTGTTTGATGATGAACAGTTTGTTGTAAAAGCATTTCGCCTCTTTCACAGAATTCCCTCATTTGGGTTTTCAGTCATGGAAAAGAAACGCCCAGGTAAACTCAATGCACAGAAACTAAAAGACCTTGGTAAGTGTCTTTTTTTTGTTTTTTTTGCTTTTTCCCCCCTTCTCATCAATAGGGCTCCCGTTAACTGAAGCTCTAAGAAGTGTCGTAGTAAGGCCAGGAGTGGTGGCTCATGCCTGTAATCCTAGCACTTTGGGAAGCCGAGGCGGGCGGATCACTTGAGTTCAGGAGTTCAAGACCAGCCTTGGCAACATGACGAAATCCCATCTCTACTAAAAATAAAAAACTTAACTGAGCGTGGTGGCATGTGCCTGTAGTCCCAGCTACTTGGGGGGCTGAAGCAGGAGGATCACTTGAACCCGGGAGGTCAAGGCTGCAGTGAGCCAAGATGGAGCTACTATACTCCAGCTTGGGTGACAAAGTGAGACTCTGTCTCAAAAAAAAAAAAAAAAGTGTCATAGTAAACTTCCACTCCTCTATCCCAGGCCTAAAACTGACATTTTCTCCACTTAGTCTGTTTGCCCAAAGTTTGCTTATTAAGGAAAATCCATGGGACCAAAAAATGCTATTTAGAACAAAAGCCAAGTATACATTTGAATCCTGTCTTCAGCTCCCTGGATCCACATTCTTTCTTATACTATCTTGGTTGGCAAGGTGATTTGGGTGATAGTGGTGGTGGCTTTAGGTCCAGGCTTTATTTTTTCACGTCTTCCCTTTGATATGTGTTTTTGATGACATCTTTGGTCTGAGAATTTTTGCCATTGATCTTAACCTTACAACTGCAACCATGTGCTTTCAGAGTTTCCTTCTCTATCTACTTTGCTTACTAATTTAACCTTCATTAAATTAATTTGGTATTCAAAACCCTGTGCCTCAACCAGTTTGATATACCAGGGTTCATTACAGTGGAAAGCAAGCATGCAGAGGTGGGCTTGGGGCCCATCTAAGGCTTCACACCTCCTCCATGCTAAGCCAGTATGCATGAAGGGATCTTCAGCACCTCTTGCGAGGTAGAGTCCAGGTACATTATATCTCCAGTGTCACTGCCTTCATGGGCATGGTGTGGCAGTGCCTGTAAAAAGCACGGTGGCATTTTGTGTGTGCTTGTTTTTTTATTTATGTGATCTCTTCCTCAACTAAAACAAAATGCTAGATAATGAGGAAAAGTGACTTAGGTTAATGGTATTTTTATTACCTGAAAGCCTGTAGAAATACTATTATATTTGGAAACTTTAAACATGATCTGTGTTGGAATTGGTGGTCATGTTATACTAGTTTGTAAGTATTGTCCATAGTGATGATCAGGTCTTATTTTAAATTAGTATGAGATTTAAGCCCACTTTGATTAAGTGTGGAACTGCCCGTCTACCAAGATTAATAATGTACAATTGCCTGAAAAAATGCTCCCTGATCTTGTAATACAAGCAATCTTCACTAACAATTTTTTTATTAAGTTACTTTGTAGGTACTTGTTTTGACGAGGTGTTGATTATATCATGTTTTTTTGGTTTTGTTTTGTTTTGTTTTTGCGGCAGTCTTACTCTGTTGTCCAGGCTGGAGTGCAGTGGTGTGATCTCAGCTCGCTCACTGCAACTTCTGCCCCCTGGGTTAAAGCAATTCTCGTGCCTTTGCCTCCCATGTAGCTGGGACTACAGGTGTGCACCACTACGCCTGGCTAATTTTTTGTATTTTTAGTAGAGGCAAGGTCTCCCCATGTGACCAGGCTGGTCTCGAACTCCTGAGCTCAAGTGATCTGCCTGCCTTGGCCTCACAAAGTGCTAGGATTACAGGCATGAGCCACTGCGCCCAGCCTGATTATATCATTATTTAAATGTACTCTCAAATTTTACCCAAAAGTGAGTTTATTAAATAAAGCATTCTCAAAAACTGTTGTTTCCTTGCACAACAGAGAATCAAGGATGTTATAGTGACTACAATAAGGTCCTAGTGATACTTAGGAGACTAAAACTTGTTTGACATGTATGCATGGGAAATGTTTTAAGTACTAAGGCATTGCTAATATCAATCAACACTGAAACTTTAAAAATGTATAAATAATTCCAGTTTTCCACAAGTAGTAAAACATTTATAACAATTATGGATGCCTTTTCCATTAGCTATTTGCAATGCTGTTAAAATAGACTCTTGAAAAGTCATAAATTCCATTCCTATAATGTAATGTTATCTGCCTTCATCATTAGGTGTTCCACCAGGTCCTGCCTATGGGAAGCTGAAAAATGGAATTTCTGTTGTTCTGGAAAATGGGGTTACAATTTCTCCCCAAGATGTCTTAAAAAAGCCTATTGTTGGAAGAAAAATCTGCATATTGGGTGACTGCTCTGGGGTTGTGGGTGATGGAGGAGTAAAGCTGTGTTTTGAAGCAGACCTGTTGATTCACGAAGCGACCCTGGATGATGCCCAGATGGACAAAGCAAAGGAGCACGGCCACAGCACACCACAGATGGCAGCCACATTTGCAAAGTTGTGCCGTGCAAAGAGGCTGGTTCTGACTCACTTCAGTCAGAGGTACAAACCAGTTGCCTTGGCCAGAGAAGGAGAAACAGATGGCATTGCAGAACTAAAAAAGCAAGCTGAATCAGTGTTAGATCTCCAAGAAGTGACTCTAGCAGAAGATTTTATGGTGATAAGCATTCCCATCAAGAAATGAAACCAGTGTTCCTGGGTGCATACTGACATGTCTGTGAATATGTTACTGAACCTACAGTCCAGTTTTTTATTTCTTGTTTTAGTCTGAGATTATTTGGGTCTTAATAATCCTAAAAAGAATGGAGCTGCATTGATGAATTGGCTCAGTATTTAAAGGGAGCAAGCTTTTTGATAATAAATCTTTTTAAGAGAAAAAAAACCCCAGCATCCTTTTTAAAGTCCAGATTTGACAAAATGATAGACTATTCAGGTATATGTCTCATTTTGTGCTGCTACCACAGATAGCCAATATTCCATGCAGTCCTGGGTTTAGCTTCTGCCCAGCTTTATTGCTGCTATTGGCAAAGAGCACAGGACTCAGCCCTCGTGGCTAAAAATGGTATTTTGGCAGTTTGTATTGAATCTGTTTGTGTTATTAACAGAATAAGGAGAAATGTCATGAAACGCTGGACACGCAGGATTGACGATAGCATGACCATAGCTTTGCTGGAATACTGAATGCAGGGTTTGGCTAGGTGTTTATTTTCACATTTTATTGAACTTTCTGTTTGTCTCTTAACCCATAGTTCTCAGCTTGGGTGACACTGCTCCTCTGGAAGCAGGTTTGAAATTATGGGGATGTTTTCTTGTCACAGTGACTGAGTATGGTGGGGGTGGGTGGTGGTGGTGGTGGTAGTGGTGGTAATGGTGGTACTACTGCTACTGGTATTTAGTCAGCAGGGATCAGGGATGCTAGATGTCCTGCAAAGTTTTGGTCAGTAATGTACAATAAAGAATCATCTCACCCTGAAATGCAAATTGCAGACCCATTGAGATACGCAGCAAGTTAAAGTTTATACTCTTGATGTGAATATAGTTTACCAAAATTAGTGACATAATGAGTCAAATTACTAGGTAAGTCAAATCCAAAAGAGTGAATATGTTAGAATTGCAATGTCATACCAAATAACATTCAAAAGAAATGAGCCATCAAGTGAAGCTTATGAACCTGGAGGTAAAAAATGCTTATCTATTAAACTAAGGTTTCATTTATGTGTCCCTATTAATAAACATTATTTGCCCAACGATGTTTCTTAAAACATGCTCCATGGCTAGACTTGAGTGCTGATCACTCAAAGGGGCTCCTCAGTCAAATCAGTTTGGGAAGCACTTTATTGCTGTCTGCCCTTCTAGGAGTGGTGTAGTGCCCATCAACATGTTAAAAACAGTATTGCTTCAAATGATCGTAAACCAGTGTTGGATGCCAGAAAGACCTGATCCTACAGTCCCGTTCTGTGACTTATGGTGGTACCTCTGTGTGGTCTGGAGCACTCTCCGAGTTTCTTCAGCTTGTTAATTTCAAAAATGGGAAAAACAGTAAGACCCATGTCATAGATTATTAAACAAGACAACATATATAAGGGGCATAGCACATTGCTTAAATGTGTTGAGAAATCCTGCAGTACAGAGGCCTGTCAGCTCTACTGAACCCCTTTCTCAGTCCTATTTCACCAGGTACTACCAATTAACATCTCAGGAACCTGGAGAGCTTTACAGCACACATATTTAGAAACACTGTTGTAGTACTTACTGTTCGATTCCTCTGGGTTCTGGGGCTTCTCTGGCCAAAATTTTTGACTCCTGGCTAGTTGTGGAGACTCCAAAGTGGTGATGATCGGCTGGGGGCAGTGGTTCGTGCCTGTAATCCCAGCACTCGGAGGCAGGCGGATTGCTTGAGCCCAGGAGTTACAGACCAGCCTGCGCAAATGGTGAAACCCCATCATTACAAAAAATACAAAACTTAGCCAGGCATGGTGGTGTGCCTGTGGTCCCAGCTACTCAGGAGGCCAAGGTGGGAGCCTGGGGAGGTTGAGGCTGCAGTAAGCCATGATCATGCTATCGTACTCCAGCCTGAGCAACAGAGCAAGACCCTCTCTCAAAAAAGAAAAGAAAAGAAAAGAAAAAAGCAATGATCAAGATAGGTCTGGTTACTTAAGATGTGATCATCCTGATGTAGTCTTTAGAATGGTCTGCCTTACTGTAGACTCTGCCCCCAGAAAATGCCAAATTTTGATCATGCATAAAGCATGTCATGGTTTCTAAATTCAATTCAAATAAACATTAGACATTTAATATGTACCCAAACTTGTGCAAGAGGCTAGGACTAGAATGGCTCTAGGACTAGAATGGCTTAGATGAGTATCTCTAATGCACGAAGCCCCTGAAGATAGAGATTATGTCTTAGTCACCGCCACATCCTTAGAAATGCCTACCTAGAGCTGAGTGCAGTGGTGTGTGCCTGTAGTCCCAGCTACTCAGGAGGCTGAGGTGGGCGGATCACTTGAGCCTAGGGGTTTAAGTCCATAGCGATATGGCAAGACTCCATCTTGGCTGGGAGCAGTGGCTCACACCTGTAATCCCAACACTTAGGGAGGCCGAGGTGGATGGATTGCTTGAGGCCAGGAGTTTGAGACCAGCCTGGGCAACGTGGCTAAACCCCGTCTCTACTAAAATTACAAAAATTAGCTAGGCGTGGTGGTGCACATCTGTAATCCCAGCTACTCGGGAGGCTGAGGCACGAGAATTGCTTGAACCCAGGAAGTGGAGGTTGCAGTGAGCTGAGATCACGTCACTGCATTCCACCCCCTGCCAAAAAAAAAAAGAAATGCCTACTTATAGTAAGTACTCAGAAATGGTTTAAGTTCAGTAATGAAACTAGCCCATTTCATTGCAGAACTTACCAGAAAGAATTTAAACCACCGGTTTGGTGGTGCCTCATTCACTGAGTACTAAATAAGTGCCAGACTTTATTGTATTGGTAGTACATAAATGAATAGACAAGTGGCAAAATTCCAGCCCTAAGCACACAGCCTAGTGAAAGAGACCAGTAGATAAAAGTAAATCTGTAGTTGCTTCACATGTTCTAATCTTGTAGCCTGGGCACTCGAATTTTGCTGTTCCTGAACATTACTTGGTAGCTGACTTGAGCCATGCCCTTAGAATCAGGCTCTATAAATACGTATGGGCTAAGCCCTCAGAGGCCATGGGAATGTGGAAACGATATGTTGGGTCAAGTGTAGAGTATCAGTCCATGATGATAACTTTTTCTAGACCCTCTTCTGGGCTAAAATTTGTTTTCAATGATAGGGACATTCTAAGAATTTGTGTAGCTAGAATTAAGAAAGTTTATATTAGACTTCTCAGAACCTGTAATCTACCCAAGGATTTGACTTTTAAGTGGGGAGGGTGACCATAATATGCATTGTGCCCCAAATTTACTTGATTACTGAATCCTCTTTTTGCCAAGGAAGATGTTGGAACTTTAGAACTTTAGAAAAGCCATTCTCCATATGTCGCAAAATTATTCTATTTATATTTTTTACCTGCACAATTTATTGAGGAATGATTTCCATGTCTAAACTTAATATATTACTTCCTTTGTCCTAAACTGAGTCAATTGTGAGGAATCCATAGATACCTACTTATTTTAGATTTATTATTATTACTATTTTTTTTTTGAGACAGAGTCTGGCCCTGTATTTTAGATTTTAAAAATGTACACTTGCAGCCAGGCACCATGGTTCACCTGTAATCCCAGCACTTTGGGAGGCCAAGGTGGGCGGATCACTTGACGTCAGGAGTTCAAGACCAGCCTGGCCAACATGGTGAAACCCCATCTCTACAAAAATTAGCTGGGCGTGCTGGCTGGTGTCTGTAATCCCAGCTACTCTGGAGGCTGAGGCAGGAGAATCGTTTGAACCTAGGAGAGGAGGTTGTAGTGAGCCGAGATCACACCACTGCACTGCTTGGGCAAAAGAGCAAGACAGTCTTAAGAAAAAAGTGCACGTTTTAATTCTCCAAAGTTGTTTACACTTTCCCAAATAGACCTTAAATCAGCTCTGTTTAATACTCATGCCTCATTAATGCACTTTTAATGAACTTTGAATTATAAAAGCAGCATATGCTTGGTACAGAATTTTTTTTTTTTTTTTTTTGAGATGGAGTCTCGCTCTGTCGAGGCTGGAGTGCAGTGGTGCGATCTCGGCTCACTGCAACCTCTGCCTCCCAGGTTCACGCCATTCTTCTGCCTCAGCCTCCCAAGTAGCTGGGACTACAGGCGCCCACTTCCACGCCCGACTAATTTTTTATATTTTTAGTAGAGATGGGGTTTCACCTTGTTAGCCAGGAGGGTCTCGATCTCCTGACCTCGTGATCCTCCTGCCTTGGCCTCCCAAAGTGCTGGGATTACAGGCGTGAGCCACTGTGCCCGGCCTGAGAATTTTTTTAACATTCAATAAAAGAAGACAAGTGTTCATAATTCCTTTACCCACAGAGAGCTGTTATTTCTGATCCAGTGGTCCCCAAACTGAGGAGTGAGTGAGAATTACTCAGGGTGTGTAGGTAGACAGAGATCCTTAGGCTCTGCTTTCAAAGACTTAATTCACTAGGTCTGGGGTAATACCCAAGAATCTGCATTTTTAATAAGCCTCCAAGGTGATTCTGAGGTATATGAGTGACAGACCATATTGGGAGAAAGAAACTGTGTATTCTATTCATTTTTAAAGTTTTGTGTATGTTTAGATATTTTGTATATGCTTCTACCTATGTTTGTATATATGTACATTATACACATGTACACATGTATATTTTTACATGTAGGCTGACCTCAACTGTTTTTCTCATTTAGCATATATGAGCATTTCCCCACGGCATTAAGTGTTCTCTGAAAGCATGAATTTAATGATTTTCTATTATTGCATTCTGTAGATACAGTATCATTTAACCATTTTTTTGTTTGGAGGCAGTGAGATTGTTTTCCATTATTATAAATAATACTATCACGAATATTCTTATGCATAAATCTTTATCTCTGAGTATTTCGTTCCTTAGAATTGATTTATCTGAGGGTGAAAATCTGACTTCTTTTTGGAGGTTCTGCGTAGGAATTGCCCACTGGTTTCCCTGCTCTTTTACACTCCTAGCAGCAGTGAATAGGAGTGGCCTGTCTCGGTATTCTATCTGGAGATGATATGGAGTATCATGAGCTCATGACCTTGCTAACTCTTCTTCCCCAAGACATTAGTCCTATGAAGATTATTTTCACCTCCCAGTGCAAATAACTTTGTTATGTCTTGCAAGTAGGACGTATTGTGATTTCCTTGAATATTCTTATGCCAACTTAAAAATTTGGTAGTTTTTACTTTAAGGGTAAAAATCCTTGCTTCAAATATGTCCATGACAGACGTACAGTGAAGGTACTTTTTTACTAACAAAGGTATAAATTTATCATGAAATGTGCTGGTTCTGTCCTTACTGATTGATGGATTTTTCAGGTAATGAATGAGTCAGCATTTTTCTTACATGGGAAGACTAAAAAGGAAGCGCTGGTAATGCTTTGAATGTTCCCTCTTGGCAGGATAAGAATAGAGCGGGGGGTGGGCGGGGGGGGGGGGGAGAGGGAGGAACAGGGAGCGAGTAAGATCGCAAAATTCATTTCTTCCTTAGTAGGAAGTAAACAATGTCTAAAAGTGAAAAATAAATAGTACTCTAAGCATAGTATGTTTTTAAAAAGCAGAAGGAGGGGAGGAGGGACTACTAGATGAATAGTTAAGAGTGGAAGAAGGGATCAGAAGGGTCAAGGGGTGGGGTGGGATGGTCAGGGGACCGCTATTTTTTGTTAGCCAAATAATATTAGCACTATTTGATATTTTAAACTATTTGTGTGTATTCATTTACTTCAAAAATTACATTAAAACGCACACACAGATAAGATGCTGCTCTGAGTAATCTTATCAACTGCATGTCTCCCCATGGGTACTCCAGGCAGTTAGCAGCTGCTCTCAAGCCTTTGTAACATTCCAGTCCCATTCTCCATACTGCAGTCTGAGTCTGTGTGTTTTGTTTTTTTCAAAACGCACATTTGAGTCTCACATTCCCCCTGCTTGAAACTTTTTAGTGGCCATATCTTACCCACCTTCCCAATCTAATCTTTCTCTATACTTCTGCAGCCCCGACCATGTGGGTCTTCTTTCAGTCCTTTGTCAGGACTTTCTGTTGTCATGAAGCCTTTGCTAGGCCTGCTCCCTCTGCCTGGAATGCTCTTTCTCCTGTCCCCAAGTTAACCCTTACTGGGCCTTCAGATCACAGCCCTACAGTCACAGCCTCATGGAAACCTTCCCTGGCCTCCCCACTAGGTAGCATATTACTCTTTTTTTTTTTTTTTTTTTTTTTTTTTTGAGACGGAGTCTCGCTCTGTTAACAGGCTGGAGTGCAATGGCGCAATCTCTGTTCCCTGCAACCTCCGCCTCCCGGGTTCAAGTGATTCTTCTGCCTCAGCCTCCATAGTAGCTGGGACTATAGGTGTGCACTACCACGCCCAGCTAATTTTTGCATTTTTGGTAGAGACAGGGTTTCACCATGTTGGCCAAGATGTTCTTGATCTCCTGACCTTGTGATCTGCCTGCCTCAGCCTCCCAAAGGGCTGGGATTACAGGCGTGAGCCACCACGCCCGGCCGCACATTACTCTTAGAGCACTTGCACCTGACCTTCCTGGTGCTTGGCACTTACTATTTTCATGTTGGTTCTGTGAGCGATGTTTCTCTTTCCCATTAGCATTGTAAGCTTCTCAAGAGCAGAACTGTGCCTTTTGTTTCCCTCTGTGCCTAGCTTGGTGCCTGGAACATATTAGGCACTCGATAAATAGTGTTGACTGGTTCAGTTTTCCCTGTCATCTTGTTATTCAGTTAATATGCAGTGCCTTGTTTTCCTAGGAATTCTTCCTGATCAATATTAAAAACAAACAAAATTTCCATCCCTAGTCTCTGAAGTAAAAGTGGGAAGGAGGATAATGGTTGTCTGTGACTGTAGTGGGGTGAATCCTTTTAAGTACTAATTTTAAAGCTTTAATTTTGTGTCATACGATATGCAGACAGAAACCTGGACCCATGGGAAGGGTTGGAAAAAAGATTTACTCTGCCTAAAAAGTTGGGATGTTAGCTTTTGCAATGTGTAGGGAGATCAGAACAGAGAGGAGACAGCCAAGCCCTAGGCAGGAGTCTGGAGCTCTGTGCAGGTAGGAAAAGTGGGAAAACTTTAAGAACGCAGATATCTGATACTCAATTTCATGTTTCCTGCATTGCTTGGAATTAAATCCGTACTTTCTACCTGACTTTCTTTGAAGTCTGCTATACACACATGACTTGGGGATCGCTTCCCCGCCCTGCACACCACCAAAAGAGAACAAGTTCTAAATTCCATGACTAGGTTGACCTGGCGGGGGGCAAAGGACAGCAGGGAAGAGAGTGAGACAATCCCCAAACTCATACAGTTCACAGGAGCTGAAGTCAGAGGTGATTACATGAACCAGTGTTTCCCAGTTATTTTCAGAAAATTGTGAGAAGGACATTTACCTTAACATAGTCTATGGAATGAGAGTGTCGGGGTTAAGCCAATTTCATGTATATCTTAAAGGACAGGGTAACTCCACCTGACATCTAGACACAGATATTTCTGTGTCCTTGATATGTTTCAAGGGTTAAAAGGCTGTCATATCCAGTATAACAAGGAAGTTTTTTGCGGGGAAGCAGTGCCTAAGTTTATCCAAAGTAAAAAATATTTCCACCCCTAAATAAAGCTAGCTGAGAAGCACTGCTGCTCAGATGTCAGGATGCTAATTATACACCCAGCAGACATGGAAGGTACAA
Source organism: Chlorocebus sabaeus (assembly GCF_047675955.1). Lineage (NCBI taxonomy): Eukaryota > Metazoa > Chordata > Mammalia > Primates > Cercopithecidae > Chlorocebus > Chlorocebus sabaeus. The sequence goes on along the minus strand of NC_132921.1, from coordinate 31,969,363 downwards.
AGATGACATGCACCCACGAAAAAGTAAAAGGGGAAAGGCAAGGAATCAAGTTTTCCAGCTATATAAATCTACCTTTAATTGCCAGAAATGGTTCAGGCAGCCTCAGGTAGAGAACTACACAATGTTTAGTTCACTGTCACCAAATGAAACCAAGGTTATTGGGGTTGTTTTCTACATTGTTGTGGCTTCCAGACATCATAGGCTTGTCTGACTATGTCTCCTTGACACATCCTGGGCTGGAAGTGACCTTGTCACTTTGCCTTCTAGAGTGCTGGGATTACAGTTGTTGACCCAGACATGGGTACTTCTAAGGTACCCAACTCAAATACTGATCCCAACTGGCATACAAAGGGCCTTCCCATGGAATACATTTTCACACAGCGAGCAGATAATAGGGCACAATCCTCCCCAGCATGCCTATACCAAGAGGCAGTATAGCCTAGTAGAGTGGTCTTCAGGCTAGGTAATAGTATTCCTGGAGATATGTAAAGACTTTTCTAAGGATACATAGGCATATTCTCATATGAAATATTTCCCAAAGTTTATTTTCCTGAGAACTATTGCAATCAAAGTGTTTTGCTGTAGATTGTGTATTGTTCCAGAACGAAAAGCCTCTGGGATACCATTTGAAAGGGATAATTGAAATATTGATATTGAGGTTGAAAAAAATGAATGATTAACACCTTCTTTTATAAGTTAGGTAGTCTCCAACTTGTTTTGAACAAAATTGAAGGAGGATCTAATCTGTCCAATGATATATTTGTTTAAGCAGCTTTACGGAGATGTCATTCACATGCCATACAATTTGGTAGTTTTTCATATAGTCACAGAGTTGTGCAACCATCACCACTATCAATTTTAGAACATTTTCAGTATCCCCCAAATAAACCCCATACTCATTGGCACTCACTCCCACTCCTCTCCATCCCCCAAACCTACTATCCCTAGGCAACCACTAATTTGCTGTCTCTATCGATTTGCCTATTTTGGACATTTCAGATAAATGAAGTCATACATTATGTGGTCCTTCGTGACTAGCTTCTTTTAGTATAATGTTTTCAAGATGTATCCATGTTGTATCAGTCCTTTATTCCTTTTTATGACCAAATAATATTCCATTCTGTGGAGATACCACATTTTATTTATCCATTCATCAGTTGATCCAATAATAGATTATGAAAAATATTGTCTACAAAATACGTGTATCAGGAATGAAAAATGAGATATTGCTACAGATCTTATGTTTGTAAGATATTGCTACCTGATATGTCCAAAATACTATTCCAACCTATAATCAATGTAAAAAATGATTGAACTATTATTAAACATTCTTCTTTTCATACTGTCTTTAAAATCCAGTGACTTTTTCCACTTACAGCACATCTTAATTTGGACTAGCCACAGCTAGATTATAGGTTGAAATAATATTTTGGACATATCAGGTTAAATAAAAGACATGACTAAAATTAATTTCACCTGTCTCTTTTTGCAGTTTTTAATGTGGGTAGTAGAAAATTTAAAATTACCCATGTGGCTCACATTGTATTTCAACTGGACAGCGCTGCTTTAGACAGTCTTTCTCAATGCCAGCAGAGTGGTTCTTTAAAGATACAATTCAGATCATGCCACTACTCTGCTCAGAACCCTCCAGTAATATCTGATCTCACTCAAGAGTAAGTCAAAATCCAGATCAAAGTCTACCAGTTCTTGTGTGATCAGCCTCTACCCCACCCCCTCTCTCTCAGGTTCAGTGTAAATCAAGTTCCAGATTTTGTGAAACCTGAAGTTTACATCATGGGGGAAAGGAAGGGGAGATGAAGATGGGTTCTTGCTAAGTACAAATTATGAATTAATTAATTAATTAATTTATTTAGAGATAGAGTCTTGCTCTGTCCCCCAGGCTGGAGTGCAGTGGCATGATACTGGCTCACTGCAGCCTCCACCTCCGGGGTTCAAGCAATTCTCCTGCCTCAGCCTCCTGAGTAGCAGGGATTACAGACTGGGTAATTTTTGTATTTTTAGTGGAGACGGGGTTTCATGATTCACCGTGCCCAGCCAGATTATGAGTTTTGAATTAGGTAATGTGATGGTTAGTACTGGGTGTCCACTTGACTGGATTGAGGGATGCCTGGATGGCTGGGGAAGCATTTTTCCTGGATATGTCTGCGAGGGTGTTGCCAGAGGAGATTGACATTTGAGTCCCTGGACTGGGAGAGGAAGGTCCAATCAGCTGCCAGAGTGGCTGGAACAAAGCTGGCCGAAAGGGGGAAGAAACAGCTTCCGGAGTCCTCTCCGGCGCTCTCTCTTCCTGTGCAGGATGCTTGCTTCCTGTCTTCCTGCCCTTGGACATCAGACTCCAGGTTCTTCGGCCTTTGAACTCTGGGACCTGCACTGGCAGCCTCCTGGAGGCCCTCGGCCCATCGGCCTCAGCCTGAGAGCTGCACTGTCAGCTTTCCTGGTTTTGAAGCCTTCAAACTTGGACCGAGCCATGCTCCTGGCTTCTCTCTTTCTCCAGCTTGCAGACAGCCAGTCATGGGACTTCGCTAATCCTGTGAGCCAATTCTCCCTGATAAACTCCTTTATATATATACACATATATCCTATTGGTTCTGTCCCTCTGGAGAACCCTAAAACAGGTTCTGGTACCAGGAGTGGTTCTAAAGGAACATAATTTTAAGCATAAATTTCCTTTGTTGGTTTTGGGGTTTCTGGAGTTGGATATCTCATCTGATTAGACCCAAATGCTAAACACTCTATTTCTAATAGTATGGATAGCACTAATAGTCCTTGGCTTGAAATGTTTAGAGAGTTATGCAAAATACATGCATTTGATATTCTGATTCCCTGTTCCTAAGAGGCAAGGAGTTCGGTGACTCTATACATGATACCTTTGAACATTTGTGGAGAACCAAGGAATATAATGAAGTTGGTTGGTTGCTCCTAAGTTCACTGGGCAAAGTGATGAAGGAAAAGGATGAGCTCAGGGATTCTATTTCCTGGTTCTAGATACACATACACAGCCAAAAAGTTTCTCAGGGTGCCCTAGGTAAGAGTCTTCTCTTCTGTGGACAAAGAGCTGAAATTGCGGAAAATCAGACACAAGCTCTTATGCAAGTGGCTGACCTGCAATGGAAGGTTCATGCTTAGCCTCACCAAGTGTCTACTGTCAAAGGGAGGGCTTTGATTGGGAAAGAGTGGGACCCTGTAAGTCGGGATGGGAATATGGGGGACTCTGATGAAGCTGGGGACACCTGAACAACTAAATTCTGATGAGCCTTTTTTTGCCAGAGGAAATGGCATCTCCACCCCCAGTAGTGGCAACATGCTTTTACCCATGCACTCCAGTACTAGCCTTTCTATCTTTGAGATTAACCCTGCATTTTCTGGGGAAATAGTGATGTCCTCCCTTGAGGCAGCTGCCAGGAAAGACAATGCTGGTTCTCCTCGGGACCCATCCCCACCCATCTTTGCCTCTGGACTCTAACTGGACTCCAGTTCCTACAGGCCCCTAGAGGGGAGGTTCAGGTTATGACTCATGAGAAGGCGTGTTACGCTTCACATACTAATCAGACTTTTTTGGGGCTACTGGATGCTGGCTACTCGAAAACTACTAGAAAACTACTCGAGTTTTCTAATTTACATGAGAAGAAATCCAGGGAACAGGTATGAGAATGGATATTAAGAGTGTGGGATAATGGAGGAAGGACCATAAAGTTGGATCAAGCTGAACTTATTGCTATGGGTCCACTAAAGATTCTGCATTTAATGTTGCAGCTCAGGGAGTTAAAAAGGGTTCTAATAGTTTTATTTGCTTGGTTTGCTGAAACATGGATCAAAAGATGGCCCACTGTGAGTGAGCTGGAAATGCCTGATCTCCCTTGGTTTAATGCAGAGAAAGGATCCAAAGGCTTAGGGAGATTGAAATGTTAGAGTGGATTTGTCGGTGAGGACCTACTCATCCCAACTGGGAGGGTCCAGAAGACACACCTTTCACCAGTACTTTGTGAAACGGATTTGTGAAGGGAGCACCAGCATCCTTGAAGAGCTCTGTGATTGCTCTTTTCTGTATGCCAGATCTTACAGTGGGAACTGCAGCCACTCAATTGGAAAACTTAAATGTAATGGGAATAATTGGATCCTGAGGTGGCAGAGGCCAAGTAGAGTACTCAACCATCAAAGGCAAGGTGGGCATGGTTAGTAATGGATAGCAGAGGCAAAGCAGCAGTCAGAATAGTCTGAAACCTGTACAGCTCTAGCATTGGCTAATTTATCATGGTCTTCCTAGAAGTGAAGTCAACAGGCAGCCTACTATGTTCTTACCTGATCTGTATAAGCAGAAAACTTCCAGGTCAAGTGAACAGTAGTCCAATTGGAATTACAAAACAGAGAATCATGGTCCTTCAATCAATTTCCAGACTTGAGCTAGTTTACAGACCCAGAACCCCTTGAATGAAAGGGAGGCCAGGTCCACTTGAGGAAGGACCCCACTATACTACTGAAAATTTATACTGTTAATCTTTCTCCTAACCTTCCTCAAGGAGACCTCTGGCCTTTTAGCAGGGTAACTGTGCTCTGAAGAAAGAAATAATCAGACTTTTGGGGGGCTACTGGATACTGGCTCTGAACTGTCATTGGTTCTAGGGGAGCCAGAATATCACTGTGGGACTGGGCATGGTGGCTCACACTTGTAATTCCAGTACTTTGGGAGGCTGAGGTAGGCAGATCACTTGAGTTCAGGAGATCAAGACCTGGCTGACCAAAATGGTGAAACCCCATCTCTACTAAAAACACAAAAAATTAGCTGGGCCTGGTGGCATGCATGTGTAGTCCCAGCTACTTGGGAGGCTGAGGCAGGTGAATCACTTGAACCCAGGAGGTGGAGGTTGCAGTCAGCTAAGATTGTACCAGTATACTCCAGCCTGGGTGACAAATGAGATTCCATCAAACAAACAAACAAACAAAATCATTGTGGCCCTCCAATTAGAGTAGGGGCTTATAGGTGTCAGGCAATTAATGAAGTTTTTATCTCAGGTCTGACATATACTAAGTCCAGTGAGTCCCTGGATCCATCCTGTGGTCATTTCTCCAGTGCTAGAATGCATAATTGGAATAGATATTCTTAGTAGCTGGCAGAATCTCCACATTAGTTCCCTGGCCTGTGGGGTGAGGGCTATTACAGTGGGAAAGGCCAAATGGAAGCCATTAAGAATGCCTCTACCTGGGAAAATAGTGAATTAAGGACTTGAAACACACAGGGTAGTGATTCCCACCACATCCTCATTCAGGTCTCCTATTTGGCCTGTGCAGAAGATGTGGATCTTGGAGAATGACAGTGGATTATCATTAGCTTAACCAAGTGGTGACTCCAATTGCAGCTGTTATAGTAAATGTGGTTTCATTGCTTGAGCAAATTAACACATCCTCTGGTGCCTGGTATGCAACTATTGATCTGGCAAATGTCTTTTTCTCCATTGCTGTCCATAAGGCCCACCAGAAGCAATTTGCCTTCACTGTCCTACCTCAGGGGTATATTAACTTTCCAGCTGCATGTCATAATCTTTTTCACAGAGACCCTGATTGCTTTTCCCTTCTACAAGATATTGTATCAGTTCATTGCATTGATGACATTATGCTGATTGGACCTAGTGAGTGAGAAGTAGCAACCACTCTGGCCTTATTTGGTGAGACATTTGCATATCGGGGGTGAGAAATAAATCTGACTAAAATTCAGGGGCCTTCTGCCTCAGTGAAATTTCTAGGGGTCCAGTGGTGTGGGGCCTGTCGAGATATTCCTTCTAAGGTGAAGGATAAATTGTTGCATCTGGCCTGTTCTACAACTCTGAAAAAGGTGCAACACCTAGTGAGCTTATTTGGATTTTCGAAGCAATGCATTCCTCATTTGGGCGTGTTACTCTGGCCCATTTATTGAGTGACCCAGAAGGCTGCTAGTTTTGAGTGGGACCCAGGACAGGATAAGACTCTGCAACAGGTCCAGGCTGCTGTGCAAGCTGCTCTGCCACCTGGGCCATATGATCCAGCAGATCCAATGGTGCTTGACGTGTCAGTGGGAGATAGAGGTGCTGTCTGGAGCCTTTGGTCAGCCCCCATAGGTGAATCACAGTGGTGGCCTCTAGGATTTCAAAGGGCAGCCTTACCTTCTTCAGCAGGTAACTACTCTCCTTTTGGGAGATAGCTTCTGACCTGCTACTGGGCCTTGGTAGAAACTGAACATTTGGCCACAGGTCACCAAGTTACCATGCAACCTGAACTGCCTATCATGACCTGGGTGCCTTCTAACCCATCTAACCATAAAGTTGGGTGTGCACAGCAGCATTCATTCCATCATCAAATGAAAGTGGTACATACATGATTGGGCTTGAGCAGGTCCTAAAGGCACAAGTAAGTTACATGAGGAAGTGGCCCAAATGCCCATGGTTCCCACTCCTGTGACCCAGCCTTCTCTCTCCCAAGCTGCACCTATGGCTTCATGAGGAGTTCCCTAAGATCAGTTCACATATGAAGAGAAGAGAATACCTGCTTTATAGATGGTTCTGCACCATATACTGGCACCACCTGAAAGTGGACAGCTGCAGCACTACAGCCCCTTTCCAGGACATTCCTGAAGGACAGTGGTGAAGGGAAATCTTCTCAGTGGGCAGAACTGTGAGCAGTGCACCTGCTTGTGCACTTTGCTTGGAAGAAGAAATGACCAGATGTGTGACTATATACTGATTCATGTGACGTAGCTAGTGGTTTGGCTGGATGGTCAGGAACTTGGAAGGATCATGACTGGAAAATTGGTGACAAATCTGGAGAAGAGGTATATGGATAAACCTCTCTGAGTGGTCAAAAATGGAAGATATTTGTCCATGCGAATGCTTACCAAAGGGTGCCTTCAGCAGAGGAGGATTTTAATAGTCAAGTGGATAGGATGACCCATTCTGTGGACACTACTCAGCCTCTTTCCTCATCACCCCTATAGTTGCCCAATGGGCTCATAAGCAAAGTGGCCGTGGTGGCAGGGATGGAGGTTATACATGGGCTCAGCAACATGGATTTCCACCCCACAAGGCTGACCTGGCTACAGCCACCACTGAGTGCCCAATCTGCCAGCAGTGGAGACCAACACTGAGCCTTCGATATGGCACCATTCCTTGGAGTGATTAGCCACCTACCTAATGGTAGGCTGATTACATTGAACTACTTCCATCATGGAAGAGGCAGCGGTTTATCCTTGTTGGGACAGACAGTTACTTCTTTTTCTTTTTCTTTTTTTTTTTTTTTTTTTTTGAGATGGAGTCTTGCTCTGTCGCCCAGGCTAGAGTGCAGTGGCACAATCTCGGCTCACTGCAAACTCCGCCTCCCGGGTTCACGCCATTCTCCTGCCTCAGCCTCCCGAGTAGCTGGGACTACAGGCACCCGCCACCACACCCGGCTAATTTTTTGTATTTTTTTTTAGTAGAGACGGGGTTTCACCGTGTTAGCCAGGATGGTCTCGATCTCCCGACCTCGTGATCCGCCTGCCTCAGCCTCCCAAAGTGTTGGGATTACAGGCGTGAGCTACCGTGTCTGGCTGGGACAGACAGTTACTTCTGATATGGATTTGCCTTTCCTGCATGCAGTTCTTCTACCAAGACTACCATCTGTGGGCTCACAGAGTGCCTTGTCCACTGCCATGGTACTCCACACAGCATTGCTTCTGATGAAGGAACTCACTTCCCAGCCAAAGAAGTGCAATAGTGGGTTCATGCTCATGGAATTCACTGGTCTTAACTATATTCCCCATCATCCTGAAGCAGCTGGCTTGATATAATGGCAGAATGGCCTTTTGAAGTTGCAATTACAATGCCAACTAGGTGACAATACTTTATGGGACTGAAGTCTTCTCCAGAAGGCTGTATATGCTCTGAACCAGTGTCTAGTATATGGTACTGCTTCTCTCATAGCCAGAATTCACAGGTCCAGGAACCAAGGAATGGAATTGGAAGTGGCACCACTCACCATCACCCCTAGTGACATACTAGCAAAATTTTTGCTTCTTGTTCCAGTGACATCATGTTCTGCTGCCTAGAGGTCTTAGTTCCAGAGGGAGAAATGTTGCCACCAGGAGACACAATACAATTGTGTTGAACTGGAATTTAAGACTGCCACTGGATACTTTAGGTTCCTCAAGCTTCCCAGTCAACAGGTTAAGAAGAGAGTTACAGTGTTGCCTGGGACGATTTAGCCAGACTGTCAAGATGAAATCAGACTGTTACTCCACAATGGAAGAAAGGAAGAATGTCTGGAATTTAGGAGATCCCTTAGGGTGTCTCTTAGTATCACCCTGCCCTGTAATTAAGGTCAATGGGAAACTACAGCAACCCAATCCAGGCAGGACTACAAATGGCCCAGACTTCAGAAATGAAAGTTTCGGTCACACCACCAGGTAAAAAAACTACAACCAGCTGAGGTGCTTGCTGATAGCAAAGGGAATACAGAATGGGTAGTAGAAGAAGGTAGTTATTGTTAGGGACAATCTGCCTCAGGGATTCCCCCCCACCCTCCCCAGCAATGCAGCTGACCCTTACCCTGAATACTCTGCAGCTGAACTCCTGAACCCTTATCTAGGTGCCACAGCAAGGTCACCAGACTTGCTGAGCAAACCCTGATTATAGGCCCCCGGGCGGCACTGGAGAGGTCACAAGAAACCTAAGTTACACCCTCTTGTAAATTCCTATTTTCACAAGACAATATATTGTAAGCCGGTCACTGTCACGAGATGATATGTGGTAAAGTTAACTGACAAAGAATCCCAGGTCTCTCTCCCCCATATAAACCCCTCATTTTGTAAGCTCAGGGCTGCCTCCTCTGACTATGGTGGTGGTAACAGCCCGGCAGGTTAATGAACTTCCTTGCCTGACCTTGGGTCTCTCTCTCTCTCTCTCTCTCTCTCTCTCTCTCTCGTCCTTTCTTTCTACTAACCTTACAGTTATCAATACCAGCTACCACTACATGACCCATTTCAGAAACGAGGACTGTAATTGTCATGAGTATACTCCTTATTTTGTTAATAATATGTTTGTGCATATATACACCTGTATTAAGCAGATATCTTTATGTCTTTTCTTGTTCCTTTATGATGTAACATAAGATTTACCGACTTCACATCAGCACTTAAGTGTTGTTAATTTTATATAATAGTATTTAAGTTAAGGATTAGTGCATTTTCAATTGTACAAAGGATAGTTACATTATGTTGGGTGGAATTATGACCTTGTTATTGTCTTTATTTGGAGATAAGTATGATTTAAGAAGGTGTGAGTGCCAAGTTGACAAGGGGTGGACTTGTTATGGTTAACGTAGATGTCAACCTGATTGGATTGAGGGATGACTTCATGACTGGGGAAGCATTGTTTCTGGGTGTGTCTGTGAGGGTGTTGCCAGAGGAGATTGACATTTGAGTTGTCGGACTGGGATTCAGTGTGGGTGGGCACCATCCAATCAGCTGCCAACAGAGGCTGGAGCAAAGCAGGCAGAAGAAGGGGGACAAAGCAGCTTGCTGAGTCTTCTTGCTCTCTCTCTTCGTGTGCCGGATGCTTGCTTACTCTCCTGCCCTTGGACATCAGACTCCAGGTTCTTCAGCCTTTGAACTCTGGGACCCCCACCAGTGGCCTCCTGGGGGCTCTTGGGCCTTCAGCCTCAGACTAAGGGCTGCATTATTGGCTTCCCTGCTTTTGAGGCTTTTGGACTTGGACTGAACCACACTCCCAGCTTCTCTCTTTTTCCAGCTTGCAGATGGCTTATTGTGGGACCTCACCTTGCTATCATGTGAGCCAATTCTCCCTGATAAACTCCCTTATATATATATATCTGGAAGAATATATATCTGGAAGAATGCTTCCAGATTGCAACTTGGTTCCCCTTTACCCCATCTAGAATTCTCCACAACCCCAACAACAACTGCCCAGGCTAAGGGGAGCCTTGAAACTCTGACCTCACTGCCTTTGACCTCCCCTCTCTTTCTGCCTCCTTACTCTTGTTTTCACCATGCCGGTGCCCACTGTACAGCTTTTCCATTTGCTCTTTCCTGTGCTTGAAATGGTCCATACCCAGCTGTCCACAGAGCTCACCCTCTCATCTTCAGGTGTCTGCTCAAATGTCACATCAAAGCAACCTACCCTGTTCTCCCTGTAAAAAGCAGCAACACACTTCTGCACTTTCTATTCTCTTTACTGTGCTTTAATTACTCTCCTAACACTACCAGCTGACATATTCTGTGTTTACACATTTGTTTATTCATTGTCAGTCTCCCTTCTTTAGAATGGAAATTCAGGAGGATAGGGACTGTTTTGTCTCCTTAAGTACACCTAGCACCTAAAACTAGGCCTGGCCCTTGATAAGACACTTAAAAACTGTTGGTTGAATGAGTGAATATAAGTTGAATAACAAGGAAGCCTTATTATTTTTTAATATGGAATCAACTCTTTAAGGAAATAATTCACTCCACACTCCCAGCCCATATCCTCAATTATCAGTTACCTCAATTACCTACTGGTATGTAATAGCTACTATTTTTGGCTACCTGGCATGCTTCCACATCATTCTTACTCTAATCCCACACTCCACTTATCCCCAGGAATAAGCACACACTCTAAGCATGGCCAAGTGGTATGCTCCAGATGATTGGTCAGAAATGAGCTCACCACCTAAGCTTGGCCAATCCATGACTTCCTCAAGATCATTCTCACTGGAGTTAGGGAAGAGGAAGTAGCCCCTTGACATGTGTCACATTATTGAGCTAGAAGGCTGTGAATTAAGGGCTCTGAGGGATGTGTTTTTCCCTGGCAGAGAAAGAGATGGCTTGAAAGAAAGTCCCAGCAGCATGCAGCCCTGGGTCCAGTTTCTGGAGCTCCTCTGCTTCCTACAGCTCTTCCTGCAGTTCCAGGATGCTGGAACCTAGGAGTTTCCCAGCATACTTCCAACTTCCTTTGCTGCTTTAACAAATACCAACTGAGCTCCTGTTACTCATGATTAAAACTCCTCACTAATATGCACCAGGCACCAGGCTGTTGACTGAGGATGTAGTGATGACCTGGACACTATCCTTGCCCTCAAGGAACTTACAACCTTCAGGGAGAAAGCAGAAGGGAAGATGGCAATGGCAATTGCAGTCCGAACACATGTATTGGATACGGGACTTGCCAGAATTCAAAGATCTGACGTGTGTCATGACATTGATCAGCTACTTTAAGATCTTGTGATAATTCTATGTTCAAAGCAACCTAAGGATCTAAAATAATATTGTTGGTCATCAAATCAATATATATACTAACTGAGCACCTACTGTATGCAAAGGTTACCGTAAGTGCTATGATACAGACCTGTAGAGCATTCTAACTGGGGTAGGTTGCCCTTCTAAAAAATAATACATGGTAAGTATGAAATGAAGTCATAGGGCATTCTATTTCTTCCTATCTGTGTCTTTCTTTTTTTAATTCTATTTTTTTTGATATGGGGTCTTGCTCTATCATCCCAGCTGGTGTGCAGAGGCACGGTCATAGCACATTGCAGCCTCCAACTCCTGGGCTCAAGTGATCCTCCTGCCTCAGCCTCTCCAGTAGCTGGGACTACAGGTGTGCACCAACATGCCCAGCTAATTTTTTTAAGTAGTGATGAGGTCTTGCTATGTTGCCCGGGCTGGTCTTGAAATCCTGGGCTCAAGCTATCCTCCCACCTCAGCCTCCCAAAATGCTGGGATTACAGACATGAGTGAGTCACTGTGCCTGGCCCTATCTGTGGCTTTCTAAAGGAGCAGCTTAGCATATGGTTGGGAGTGTGAGCTTTGGAATCCCAATTGTGTCACTAGCAAGGTGATCTTGGGCAAAGTCACTATCTCTGTGAGACTCAGTATGTTCCTGTAGACTGGATAATGTAACTATTTATTTTACAGGGTTGTTAGGAAGATTAAATGCGTCCATTTGAGTAAAGCAGTTAGAATAGTGCCTGATACATAGTAAATCCTCAATAAATGTTAGCTAACAACACTATGTCTAAACCATATAAATTATAAATTCCTCAAAAGAAGGAGCCTTACATTATTTGTAGCTGTGCTAACATGTACAGACCACTCAAGATTTTTCTAGTTGCTTGGCTCAGCAGTATTAATATATTAGCAGATGTAGCATTGTCTTGCTTGCTGGTTTTTCCATCTGCTCTAAATTTAGTACTAAATAAAGCCAGTTGTGGGGGTGGAGGAGGTTTTAAAGATCTCTGGTCCAAATCCATTAGGTTTTTTGTTTTCTTTGAAAGCTGTCATCCAGAGAGAGTTTGGAAGCATATGCTAAAGACCATTTTTAGGCATGTTTTGCAGAAATTTATAGCATCTATTTACATTATTATGTGTTTCCATACTTTGAACTGTCAACCCTTTGCATATAGTAGTATCCTAACTGATGTTCCAAATTTGCTACTATGCTATACGTGGGCTTGCATAATTCCTAACTCATAACATATGGATATTAAATAAATTAGGTTATGAGAAGCAATTCACTCTTTTCCATCTTGGTAAGTAGAATAGTCACAATCCAATAAAGATAAATAAAGATGTCTAGGACTAAGGCATCATAATTACACCTTGTATTTGTATAGTGCATAATAATACCTTACGTTTGTATACCTTATTTAATTCTTACAACCACTCAGTGAGGTAAGCAGGCATGGAAGTATCATGAATTCCATTTTACAGATGAAGATATTAGAACCTAGAGGTTTTAACTGACTTGTCTAAGTTTACTACATGGTAACAAATGGCAGAGCCAAGATCAACTTGGGTTTGTTGACTGGTAGCCCAATGCCCTTTTTACTTTACTGGTAGAGGAAAGTGTTAGGAATTCTCATTTTCTTCCACTGATATTTACAGCCTGACCCTACAAAGAACCTTGCCAATAGTGGTCTGTTGTGAGCCTTCGGCAAGGTATGGGTCTCGTATGCTTAATCCCAATTTGTAAATGTTATAGAACCATCCCCCTGGCAAGGAGGATTTATATCAGGCAAATGTTGCAGATAACAGTATTTAGCTGCATGTGCTAGAGCTGACAAACTTTGGAATCAAAAGAAGAATCATCAGTGAAGTAACTCAAATAATGGGAGAGAATCTTCCAGTCAACACTCAATCTCCTTGGTCCTTAAATTTGAAGCTAAAGATGCCTATAAAACTCCATATAATATAATCACAGAAGATATTTTGTAGGTAGTACTTTGCACAAAAGCAATCATAGGAGTTTTACAGTTTGTTTTTATTGGAAGAGAACCACCGCTCCAGAATTTCTTGTCATTGAATAGATGGGAGGGAGCAGGAGTTAGAAGCAGAAAAGAGAATCAGCCTGAACCTACAGATGCTGGGGACTATGTGGTTGGGGCAGAAAATGTTTATGCTGTGAGGAATTGGTATGAGTGGTAGAGACAGGGTGACTAAAATTTCTACACAATTACTATATAAATTCTTTTTTTAGTATGTAAATTCTGATCAGACTAGTGTAAACTAGCACAGACAAATACGAAGCAGTTGATGTTGGACATAGAAATGGCAGAAAAGAAAGCCAGACAATGTAAAAAATTTATTCCCCTTCCACTCCAGATAACACCCCATTGTGAGAGTTAGGAGCCCATATATTTCAAGAGACTGAAAACCAATTCAATGAGCTTGAAAAATAATAAGATGCATTGATTCTCATAGGTCAAAAAAAAAAAAAAAAACAAAAACAGGGATGGTACCAGCATCAAATGCAATTGTCTCAAAGGATCATAGGGTTTTCCTTCTCTCTCCTTCTGGCTTTCTACTCTGCTTTCTTGTTTATTATTTTCTTTCCTACTGCAAATGAGCTTCCTCGATGTAGTCAGAGAAGTTGGCTGCCAGCAGTGGCAGGCCGATACTCCATGCTAGGGTACCACTGTTAAATGAAATCCCAGCACAAAGAAAGAACACTTTTCTCTGATGGCTTCCATGTGTAATGTCTTAGAGAAAGATTGTGATTGGTCAGTGTGGACCACATGTCTGCTTGTGAACCAGTCTCAAGCTCTTGAGCAATGGAGTGCTAGGACTGGCCAATCCTTGGTTATGTCTTCACACTTGTAGCCAAAGCAGATGGAGTCCATCACCAGAAAAGTGGTAAAGAATTCAGCTGAGCTATCCCAGTTAACTACAGCAACAGTTCCCAAATTGACCTGAAGATAAACATCCCCTGGACCCTTGTTAAAAAACAGATTCTTTGGTTCCCAGCTTAGACCTCCATAATCAGAATTTATATAGAAGGATGGTAATTTGTATATTTAGCAAGTACCCGAGGTGTATTAGTTTCCTATTGCCACTGTAACAAATTAACACAAATTTAGTGGCTTAAAACAACATGGATTTATTATCGTCTGGAGGTCAGAAACCCAAAATCGGTTTCACTGGGCTAAAGTTCAAGGTGTTGACAGGTTTCTTCTGGAGGCTCTGAGGGGAGAATCCATGTCTTTGCCTTTTTCAGCTTCTGGTGGCTGCCTGTGTGTCCCGTTCCACCATCTTGGAAGAGCATCACTCCAGTTACTGCTTCTATAATCACATCACCTTCTCCTCAAACTCTGACTCCTTCTGTGCCCCTTTTACAAGGACCATTGGACATGGGTCCACTTGGATAATCCAGCATAATCTCCAAGTTCAAGATCCTAACTCAGTCACATCTGCAAACTCCTTTTTGCCATATGCTATATGGTTTGGAAGTGTCCCTCAAATTTTGTGTTAAAAACTAAATCCCCAAATTCATATCTTGATGCTATTTGGAGGCAGAGATTTGGGGAGATAATTAGTATTAGATGAGGTCATCAGGATGGGGCTCCTATGATGGGACTGGTGGCTTTATAAGAAGAGGAAGAGAGACTTGAGCTTGCATGTCTGTGCTCGTTTGCCATATGATGCCCTTCACCATGAAAACCCTCACCAGAAGTTGAGCAGATGCTGGTGCCATGCTCTTGGACTTTCCAGACTCCAGAAGTGTGAGAAATAAATTTCTTTTATTTATAAATTACCCAGCCTTAGGTATTCTGTTATAGCAACAGAAAACAGTCAAAAACACTATTCATGAAAACCCTCACCAGAAGTTGAGCAGATGCTGGTGCCATGCTCTTGGACTTTCCAGACTCCAGAAGTGTGAGAAATAAATTCCTTTTATTTATAAATTACACAGCCTTAGATATTCTGTTATAGCAACAGAAAACAGTTAAAAACACTATTCAAGGTAACATTCACATGTTCCAAGGTTTAGGACATGGACATAGTGGGTACACTATTCAGCCTACTGCACCAGGTAATTATTATCAGGTAAATCTGAGAAATACTGATAAAGGAGTTAAAAAGAAATTACTTACGCAGGTTGTGAAGGTAAGGACGTCCTTGGTAAGGTTCTCCTTTTAATGAAAAGCAGCCCCCAAATCATTTTCTTTTCTAACAAAGAGTAGCCTGTAAAATCAAGCTGCAGGCATAGACAAGCAAGCTGGAAGCTTGCACAGGTGAATGCCGGCAGTTATGCCCATAGGAAAAGGCTACCTGGGACTAGGAATGATTAAAATGGCAGCTCCATGTTTCCTTCCCTTTGCTAGCCATGTGTACAGTAAGGAGCAGACAAGACGGCACTGGCCAAGTGGAAAGCCATTT
This sequence comes from Chlorocebus sabaeus, assembly GCF_047675955.1. Lineage (NCBI taxonomy): Eukaryota > Metazoa > Chordata > Mammalia > Primates > Cercopithecidae > Chlorocebus > Chlorocebus sabaeus. Next base: position 31,953,690 of record NC_132921.1, on the reverse strand, counting down.
GCATAAGCTCCATGTTTCCTTCTCTTTGCTAGCCATGTGTACAGTAAGGAGCAGACAAGACGGCACTGGCCAAGTGGAAAGCCATTTGCATAATAAGATTAGGGTGGAGCAACCAGCCATCTCCGTGTGCTATGTAAACATCACACCTGGTCAAACCAATCTGTGGGCCCTTCGTAAATCAGACACCACCTCCTTAAGCCTGCCTATAAAATCTGCTGCAGTTTGCAGCAAGCCAGCTTTTCCCTTCAGACAATGCCTCTCTCTCTCTCTCATAAGAGAGAGCTGCTCTCCTTTCTCTTTCTTTTGCCTATTAAATCTTTGCTTCCAAACTCACTACTTGTGTGTCGGTGTCCTTAATCTTCTTAGCACGAGACAATGAACCCCAGGTGTTTACCCCAGACAATGATACCGCTTCAGCACCATAGGAATGGTTAACACCACAAGTGCAACATAAATATTCCAAACATAAAAATTCCCTATATATAAGCCTAACTAATCACTTAACTGTATATAATATATAGATGCCCCAATTGGGTGGCCCAACCACCATGTTTTTGAATGTGTCAGTAACTCATTTCATTTTTATTGTTTAGTATTCCATTGCTATGGTTTTGAACATCCCCCCAAAACTCATGTTGAAATTTAATTGTCATTGTGATAGCATTAAGAGGTAAGGTTATGATGAAGAACAAAGACCCTCACCAGATGCTGCTTCTATACTCTTAGTCTCCCCAGCATGCAGAACCATGAACCAAATAAATTTCTATTGTTTATAAAGTGCCCAGTCTCAGGTATTCTGTTTTAGCAACAAGATAAAGCCAGGATTTGAATGCTTGTCCATTTGACTTCAAAGCCCATCCATTATCTTAGCCTCTATGCTACTGTCTCATAATGAAGTGGAATGTATACACACAAGACTACAAAATCAAGTGCCAGTGGACTGGCTTCAGGTTGTTTGGATGAGATCAGCAGAGGAGATGGAGTCATTAGTAGGAGGGGAGTTGGCCTCATGCATGAGTGAGATTTGTAAAGATGGAGGCAGGAGGGAGGGCAAACCTTGGGCCTGGACCTGCGATTGTCCACCGTGGCTTTGTCCTTGGCTAAAGAAGCCAGTTCCCACCTTCTCCTGGGAGAGCAGTGAGGATGGAGGGCCAGCTGTAGGGTGAGCACTGTGTAAGCCGCATTCCTGGGCCTTTGTGTCATACCTACCAACAAAGGACACTTTCTGAAGAGCTTTTGTGGACTGTGGTTAGGCCTGCAGTCAGGACCCGCATTCTAACTAAAAAGTGTAGCCTCCGGCAAGTTCAGAGCCACTTTGCAGCTCCCTGGCAATGGGGATGATCTGTGTACTGGGGAAGGCAGCTGGGCCCAGAGGGGCTTTTGAATCACAGCATTTTTCTTAAACATGAGGGATGTTATTTTTGAACCAGGTAGGAGGTGACCCGGGAACCAGCCTCCCTGAAGAGGAGGGAGGGAAACACCTATGGCCAGGGTTATGTGGTGCTCTTATTTCCTTCCTGATTAAAGATGTAGATGCCTTGGTACTTGAGCCCTGGAGGAGGCTCCTTCAACCTGAGAAAGCACTGTGCCCCAGCTCATCCTGGGAGCTGGCACAGAGAGAAGGAAGGGGGTGGCAGTTTAACGGCAGCAGCTGGGAGAAGCGTGTCAGAAGTGCCGGGGGAAGCAAAAGTTGGCTAGGGAAAGGAAAGGGGAAGAGGGAAAAGCAGAGAGGCAGCAGCAGCTCTGGGAGAAAGGGACAACAGACCCTTAAGAAGGGCAAGTGTTCTGGGAGCCTCAGAGCAGTGATGGATTTTCCATCTTGGAATCCCCTCCCTTCTCTGTCCCTTACACACAGCTTGTCCTGAGGAGCAGACATGTGGTCTGTGCTCACCCAAGAACTCACAGTCTCCTTCTCTCTTCAATACCCATTTGCTGGGCCTAATTCTTACCTCAAAAAGGTAACTCTTGATTATTCTTAAAAGTTTAAAAAATAATAACTGTGATTTTGGTCTAAGCTAAAGTTAATCATTTTTCCTCAAGGTTGTCTCCCAAGAAAAATGCTTAAAGAGGCCGGGCGCAGTGGCTCATGCCTGTAATCCCAGCACTTTGGGAGGCCGAGGTGGGCGGATCACCTGAGGTTCGGAGTTCAAGACCAGCCTGGCCAACATGGTGAAACCCCCATCTCTACTAAAAAATACAAAAATTATCTGGGTGTGGTAGTGAGTACCTGTAATCCCAGGTACTCAAGAGGCTGAGGCAGAACTGTTTGAACCTGGGAGGCGGAGGTTGCAGTGAGCCAAGATCGTGCCATTGCACTCCAGCCTGAGTGACAGAGTGAGACTCTCTCTCAAAAATAAATAAATAAATAAATAAATAAATAAATAAATAAATAAGAAAAATGTTTAAAGAATATGAAAATAATTTGGTGTTGTTTAGGTAGATTGTTTTCCTCCTCAGAGTTGAAAGCTAAAAAAAGTAACACAGATATTCACTAGATTTTATCACTGAAATGACACCATAGCACTGTTGCCCAGGCTGGAGTGCAGTGGTGCAATCTCAGCTCAGTGCAACCTCTGCCTCCCTGGCGCAAGTGATTCTCCTGCCTCTGCCTTCTGAGCAGCTGGGATTATAGGCACATACCACCATGCCTGGCTAATTTTTGTATTTTAGCAGAGATGGGGTTTTGCCATGTTGACCAGGCTAGTCTCAAACTCTTGACTTCAAATGGTCTGCCTCAGCCTCCCAAAGTGCTGGGATTACAGGCGTGAGCCACTGTGCTTGGCAGGTTTTTTGTTTTTGATGAACTTGTCATTTCCAGCACTCCCTGCTTGCGATGTTCTCTCTTGTACCTGTGACACTGAGGGAAACTGTTAGATGCCAAATTCACCTGAGGGACTAAAATCTGTCTAGATGTAAGTCTGATCTGGCATCTACTGGGGGAAGGGAAAGACTGAGTAAACTCTGTTTCAGTTCATATCCATTGCCATTCGATTCTGAATTCTAAGATATGGCACCCAGTAGGGTCACTCTACATGTTTATTCAATGGAAATGATGTCTGAAAATTCAGCTTTTATCAAAAAGCATTTTAGGTGGGTATAATCATGACTGTGAACTGTCTCCTAAATAATTTAGTGTTCCATTATTCCCCTTCCCAATACATTTTGGATTTTAGGCCCTACATAGGTCTAGACCCTGGAGTCTAGGACTCTGCCTCTGGAACCAGCAGTATTGGCCTCACTTGAGAGCTTATTAAAAATGGAGAGTCTCCAGCCCACCCTCAGATCCAAGGAATCAGGATGGACTTTTTAACATGCTCTCCAAGTGATCTGTGTGCATGTTATAAAGTAGGAGAAACGCTGCTCTGAGCATCTGATCAGGAGGCCCTCCCAGCCCTGGCTTCAGGGTAGAGCTATTTGGGTTGCAGGGTGGCACCATGCCACACATTGTGGGCAGAGAGTTCAAATTCCAGCTCTGCTGTGAACTTCATCACAGGGACAAGTGACCTAAAGTTAAAAAAAAAAAAAAAAATCAAACTCACAGAAAAGTCACAAGAATAGTACACAGAACTTCTGTAAATACTTTACCTAGATTCACCAACTATTAACATTTTGCAACGTATACTTTTTTTTTTCTTTCTACCTATGTATGATGATTATTCCTGAATTAGAGAGTTAATTGTATATACTGGCATGTCTTTACCCTCAATTCTTCAGTGTGTAGCTCCGATAACAAGGACATTTCCCTACACGACAACACCAGGGCTAGAACTAGAGGGAGGCTAACAAGGCCTGAGCCTGGGTGGCCCTTCAAGACGGCTTCCTTCAACTTTGTACCCTAGGAACCTCTGTTGTCTCGCCCTAGTTCTGGCCTGCATGCTACAGTTATCAAAATCAGGAAACCTAACGCTGACTCAATACTATTATCTAATCTATAGTCTATTATATTTAATCTATAATCTATTATATATCTATAGTCTAATCTATAAGCTATTTTCCAATCATGTCTATTGTCCCAATAAGGTCCTTTGTAGCAAAAATTTTCCCCAGATTCAATTCAGGATCATGTATGACATTTAATTATCCTGTGTATTTAGTCTCCTTTAATCTGGAACAGTTCCTCAGGCTTTGTCTTTTATGATATTGATATTTTTGAAAATTATAGACTAGTTATGTTACAGAATGTCCCTCAATATGGGAAGAAGTTACTTTTTAATCTCTTAATGGTTCGGTTTTATCACTATTAAATTGGGAATAGTCCTTCCTTCTTGTTGAATCAAATAGATGAAGACACGTAATGGGCTTGACACATGGCAGGTGCAGGTGGATTAAACAAGAAGCTGCCACTGATCGGGCACTTGTCAGCGCCATGCCAAGTGCTTCACACGCATTGTCTCATTTTGTTTTTACTGCATCTCTGTGAGATGGGCTGTATTTTTACCCCTACTTCACAGAAGAAGAATCTGAGACTTAGAATCATTTGTCCAAGGTCTCATAGCTAGTAAGGAGTGACATGGGGACTTGAATCAAGTCAGTGAGACTGCAAAGATTATTCACTTGTAACATGCTTGTGGTGCTTGCTAAAATCTAGCTTTTTAAGCATAAAATTTTCCTAAAGTTCGCCATTTTAACCATTTCAAAGTGTGTAATTCAGTGTCTCTCAGTATATTGAAAATGTTGTACAACTCTCAGCACTATCCAATTCCAGAACATTTCCATCACCTCATGAAGAAACCCTATACCTCTCAATTCCCCTGATAACCACTAATCTGTTAATCTACCTGTTTCTGTGGATTTGCAGATACATAAAATGAAATACTACTAAGCAATAAAAAGGAACTAACTACTGATACACAGTAACATTCTGGATCTCAAAAACACCACACTGAGTGAATGAACCCAAATACAAAAGACTGCATATGGAAATATTCCATTTATGTGAAATTCTAGAAAAAACAAAGCCTTAGGAACAGACAGCATGGCAGTGGTTGCCTGGGGACAGGAACGTATGGTTGGGAGGTGGCACTGACTGCAAAGGGGCATAAGGGAACTTTTTGGAGGGATAGAGGTGTTCTAATATTTGATTGGTAGTGGTGGTTGCACATGGGATATATTTGCCCAAATGCATCAAATTGTCCACTGTGTCAAGTTTATAATATGTAAATTATACCTCAATAAGATTGTAAAAAAAGAAGAAAAAAATCTAAGCATATCTGATCCTGAATGGAGTTCAATTCATCAGCACAGCTTCCTTTGTTGCCTGGCCCCAGATCGGTCTTCCCAGCCTCATCTCTCACTTCTCTGACACTTGCCATGGGCAAGCCCAGTGTTGGGCACTCAGAGAATGTGGAGGAAGGAGAACCTCTATCTTCAGGGAACTCACAGCCTAGTCTGGGAGCAGAAAGAAAGGGCAGCCAACTCTGACATAGCAGGGCACCCTTCCTAGAGGACCACTGAATCCAAAGGACAGGAACAAAGATATTCCAGACACAGCCTGGATTCCAGTCATTTTGAATCTCAAGTTTGAATCAAGTTTCAACCTAATATTTTGAATAGGTAATACATTTCTATGGCTGTATACTTTAAGCCAAAGAGATGACAGAGTTTATTTTAGTGCTTTTAGGAATGTGGGAATCACTTGTAATGTTTAGGTTAATCAATGTTAAGTAATTTTCGGGAGTAACTGGAATTATTTTAAAAATCACTGGGTTAAACTGGGTGCAGTGGTGCGTGCCTGTAGTCCCCAGCTACTCAGGAGGCTGAGGCAGGAGGATCACTTGACCATAGGAGTTTGAGTCCAGCCAAGGCAACACAGCAAGACCCTATCTCTAAAAAACAAAACCAAACCAAACCCAAAACATTGGGTTGACACTAAAATATCATGATGCTAACCTGTGCCAGGAGGTCCTTTGCTTGAGGGAGGAGCACTGTCTCCATCCCTAGGATGAAAAGATTAAACTTCTATATTCTCTTCACCCTTAGAAAGCTCCTATTCATAAAAGCGTTAAATAAAACAAAAGGAATATAAACCTTTCAAGCCTTTGCCTGCCCCATCAAAGATCTATGTGGAACTGGCAGTAGCTTGGCTCCCTTTGAGTGCTTTGGAACTATGGTCTTCAAGATTTCTTGCTTGCTTTTCTCCCACAAGAAATTTGAAAAACTGTGTTTTGTTCTTTCTTCCTTCTTTTCTTTCCTTTTTCTTTCTTTCTCTCTCCTTCCTTCCTTCCTTCTCTCTTTTTTTTTTTTTAAAATAAGAGATAGGGTCTCATTCTGTCACTTACGCTGGAGTGTAGTGGCATGATCACAGCCCACTGCAGCCTCAAACTCCTGGGCTCAAGCAATCCTCTCGCCTCAGCCTCCTGAGTAGTTGGGATTACAGGCATGAGCCATCATGCTTGGCTAAAACTGTTTCTTCTCGTACTTTTAAAGGTCATATCTAAAATGTTTCATCACAAGTTTAAATTATTATTTAACAAACCTATTATTTAATAAGGTTTGTTATTTCTGGCTTAAGTATTGGCATTTTAAAATAAGATTGCTACATCATTCTTTAAATGTATCCAAGGAAATTTAAAGATCATAATGCATCTATCATCCATTTAAAAAATACATGAACAAGCTTTTCTTTAAAGTAAATTTTACATCAGTCTTTATTTTTCTTATCTTGTACTTCCATTCCACTCATACCTGAACATTTTAATATAATATTTTAAGCTGGAGAGTCTTTTATTGATCAACCTACCGCATTTCCCTACAATTTTTTTTTTAAAGAAAATTCTTGACTGACTCTGATAAGCTTAAAAAGCTCATTTTGATTGCATAATTTTAATACCTAATTGATCTAAATGATACAAAGTATTACATATTTTGGTATCTATTAAAATTAAAGGATATTTTTGCTGAGTGAAATAGAATTGGGTCAAACCTAGTCCTAGTTTTCACTTCTATGGATAGAAACACAAAATACCTTGTTCATTCATTCAACAAATATTTATTGAGCATCTCCTACGTGTTAATAGCTACTTTAGGCACTTGTGATACACTGGTAAATACTACAGATAAATCCTTGCCCTCATGGAGCTTACATTCTAGTCGGGGGTAATAGGCAATAAACAATAAACACAACACATGAGTAAATCATATAGTATGTCAGAAGTGCTATAGCAAAAGAGAAAGCAGGGTAAAGGGGCTTTAGGTGTACTGTGAAAGTTAAGAATGGGTTGTGATTTTTAAAAGGTCAGGGTAGGCTTCAATCAGGTAACTTTCGACCAAAGGAGGTGAGAGAGTTGGCAATGCAGATATCGGGGGAAACATGTACAAGGCAGAGGGCACAGCCAGTGCAGAGGCCCTAACTTGGGAGCATGGCTGACATCTTCTAGGGACTAGAAAAGACATTGGGAAGGCTAGAACATATTGGAGAATGACTGATAGGAGATGAGATTAGAGAAGTAATGCTCAGGGGTGGAGTGGTGGTACTGATCTTATAGAACCTTTTAGACTATTGTAAGGATGTAGATTTTTACTCTAAATGAAGTGAGGATCATTTAATGTAGGGATTTAAGCAGAGAGAAGATATCTGACTTATTTATTTTTTTTGAGATGGAGTCTCGCTCTGTCGCCCAGGCTGGAGTGCAGTGGCGCAATCTCCACTCACTGCAAGCTCCACCTCCCAGGTTCATGCCATTCTCCTGCCTCAGCCTCCCGAGTAGCTGGGACTACAGGCGCCCACCACCACACCCGGCTAATTTTTTTGTGTTTTTTAGTAGACCCGGGTTTCACCGTGTTAGCTAGGATGGTCTCGATCTCCTGACCTCGTGATCCACCCGCCTCGGCCTCCCAAAGTGCTGGGATTACAGGCATGAGGCACTGCGCCCAGCCCTGACTTACGTTTTAAAACGATCACTCTAGCTATTATATTGGGAAGAGGCAAGCATGAGAAGAGGGAGAGCTTTTAGAAGATGAATCCAAAGATGAGATGATGGCGGCTCAGACCAGGGAGTAGCAGTGGAGGTGGTTAGGGATGCTCTGTGGATTAGACATGCATGTGAGAAAACGAGGGGAATCCAGAATTGCTGGACAGCACTAAGGATTTACTTGAGGTTCATGGTGATGAAATTAAAGTGAAACTACTCAGGGTTTTTGGTCTGAACAACTTGCACAATAGAGTTATCAAATAAGATCGGAAAGCTAGTGGGCTCAACAGGTTTGAGGGAGAATATTGTTCAGTTTGTGACGTGTTTGAGGATATCAGAATCTGGAGTTCAGGTAAGAGGTCTGAGCTGGAGATATAAATTTAGGAGTTGTCATCATATATGATGATATCATATATCTTATGGTATTGAAAGTCAGGAGACTGGATGAGATCAAGGAAATGTATATAGATTAAAAAGAGTTCAAGGGGCCAGGCACAGTGGCTCACGCCTGTAATCCCAGCCCTTTAGGAGGCTGATGCAGGCAGATCACCTGAGGTCAGGAGTTCAAGACCAGCCTGGCCAACAAGGCGAAACCCTGTCTCTACTAAAAATACAAAAATTAGCCGGGTGTGGTGGCGGGTGCCTGTGATCCCAGTTACTTGGGAGGCTGAAGCAGGGAGAATTGCTTGAATCTGGGAGACAGAGGTTGCAGTGAGTTGCGATCATGCCACTGCACTACAGCCTGGTTGACAGAGAGAGACTCTGTTTCAAAAAAAAAAAAAAAAAAGAAAAAGAGTTCAAGGAATGAGCCCCAGTTAAGGGGTTTGAGAGAAGAGATGAAATCCAGCAAAGATGACAGGGAAGGAGGAACCATGAATGAAGGAGAAAAACCAAGAGGATGTGGTTAAAAAAAGAGAATCAAGTGATTAGCTGTGTCAGCTGTTACAGATAAGTCAATCAAGATGAGAACTGAGACTAGATCATTAGGTTTAGCCAGCGTGAAGTTCTTTGTTGGCCTTCACAAGAGTAGTTTTGATAGTGTGGTAAGGATGAAAGCATGAACGGAGTTTAAGAGAGGATGGGAGACCTAACCCTCAGCTGATGACCTAAAATACGCCACATGTGTACCTCACATGTAATGATTCTACTATGTATGTATGGAGTCTTAACATACATATCATGCTTGACATGTTTTTGAACTTTATATAAATGGTATTGTATGGGATGTATTCTGCTGTTGTAGAATGGGAGAAGAACTGCAGATAAAGTATAGAAAACTCTTTTAGAAGTTTTCTTGTAAAGGGAGTAGAGAAATGGGTGATAGCTGACAGTAGAAATAGGTCCAAGAGAAAAATCTGTAGGATTGGAAAAATCACAGCTGCTGGTAAACTTACCAGAATGACACAGTAGAGAAATACTGATAATACAGAATAGGGGATAATTGCTGGAGTGACAGTGAGGATACTGATTAGGCAAGATAGGACTGGAATCTGTGTGTTGGTGACAATGCTCCTTTAGCTAGGAGCATGGCAATTCAACCATGTGAGGGTGGGGAAGGCAAAGTAGAGGCTGGCATGTGGGTGTGGGTGATGCTGAGATTCTGTGGAATTTTTTCTCTCATTGCTTCAATTTTCTCAAACAAGGCTGTTAATTGAGAATGATGGAGGGGAGGATGTGCAACTTAGAGGACAGAGAAAGTACAAACTCCAGAAGAATGGAGGAGGGAAGGAGAATTGCTGGACAGCACTAAGGGGTCTGCCTGAGGTTCTTGGTGATGAAATTAAAGTGAAAGTAGTCAGTGTGATTGCGTTCTTCTCTTGCCACATTCAGATGCATGGGCGCTAGCTTGAATCAGGGTTGTGGCTTTGCCAGGCAAGCACAACAAAGGGAGAGAAAGGCAAGGGGGCTGAGAGCATGTGTAAGAGTGATTGTGATTGGCCAGGGGTTGAGGCTGGGTGAGAGCAGATATGAGGGGTTAAAGAATTGTCACAGTTAGAGTACTACAGGGAGTGACCTAGAAAACTGAGGTGGTGATCAGGGTATGAGATGTTTGAAACTGAGATAATGAAGAAGTTGCAGAGTTCGATAAGGCTACTGTGATTATGACCATGGGAGGAAGTGGCTTAGTTAGGGAATGTGCAAGTTAGAAGTTAGAGAAGGTACAAAATCCAGAATGATCAAGGGGAGGATGTGTAAGAGGACAGACAAGGTACAAAATCCAGAAGAGTGGAGCAGAGAAGTGTAAGATAATCGCTGGACAGCACTAACGGTCTACCTGAAGTTAATGGTGAACAGTGGGGGTCTCCAGCCAACAGCCAGCAAGGGACTGAGGCCATCAGTCCTGAGGCCTGCGAGGAACTGAATGCTGCCAACAACCACATGAGCTTGGAAGCAGATCCTCATCCCAGCCTCACGTTGTAGAGGACACAGCCAAGTGATGCCCGGACTCTTGACCCAGAGAAACTGTAAGATCATAAAACTGAAGCAATGAGAGAAAATCCTTGAAGAATAAAAGGAACTGAGAGGCCAGAGTACTGGGAAGATCTTATAACCACCTAGCACTAGGACAGAAGTGGCATTGGAGTGACTGACAGGAGCAAATTCTGCAGAGATGAAGTGGGGTAAGGTCAGCGACAGAGGTATTGGATAGCAAGATTTAAAGCTGCTGGTTTAGAGGAGGAGGGGGACGGCCTGGAAGCAATGTTGAGAAGCAAGAAGGAAACCTACCTCACCTCCAGGCACTAAGAGGCTGAAGGTTGAAAACACCGTTGCCACTACTTGATAGGTAGAAGAAAGAGCAGTGTCCCAGGGCAAAGTTGGGTTTCCCTTAAGTAAAAAGGTGAAGGGAACCTGAAGGGAAATTCTGAGAAGAGGTTGAACTTATAGGGAATATCATCTGCATAAATAAATAGATGGTGTGGTAGAGTCTGAACAGGCCCCAAATGATCCCCGCCTCCTAGTGTTCAAGCTTTTGTGTTTCCTTCCCCTTCAGTGTAGGTGGCGCCTGTGATTTGCTTCTGGCCAGCAATGTATGGCAAAGGTGACAGAGTATGAGTGACACTGTGTATATGATGATGTTACATAAGATTGAAACCAGTGTCTTGCTGAGACTCTCCCCGTTGCTGGCTTTGAAGAAGCAAGCTACCATATTGTTAGCTTCCCTATGGAGAGGACCACATGGCAAGGAACAGAGGGGGTCTCCAGCCAACAGCCTGCAAGGGACCGAGGCCCTCAGTCCTGCAGCATGCAAGGAACTGAATGGTGCCAACAACCACATGAGCTTGGAAGCAGATCCTTTGTTCCAGCCTCACTTTGTAGAGGACCCAGCTGAGCCATGCCTGGACTCCTGACCCAGAGAAACTGTAATACCATAAATGTTTGTTGTTTCAAGCTTCTATATTTGTGGTGATATTGTTATACAGCAATAGGTAACTAATACAGATGGAATGGAAGAAGTTTAGTTATAACTATGTGTTAATTTTTAAAAACCTTCTTCTGAGGTATATTACCTAAGAATCACATATTGATCTATTACCAAATCATGTTTTGTAATCTATCAGCTGACAGATCTTCCTTCAGTTTCGTTGACAGAAAAGATTTGAAAACTATCTGACCTGAAAAATAATTTAATATCCATTCACTAAAGTCATTTACTTTCTCAGCATAGATACCGATTTTTGAATTGTCCCTTTTGGATTGCTGGGGAAGTACTGCATTGATCCAATGCACATTAGTATGGGTGAGAATTTTGACTTTCTTTTGTAAGGTGGGAGGACAGTTTTGAAAGGGGATGCTGTGTCCTCAGCTCCTTTCTTAAGCTGGGCAATTTTCGAAAATAGAACATACAGCAGTGGAAGATGTGGAAATGAATTCCCTTAAAACTGGTCTTCATAAAGCCCAGGAGTAAGAGAACACCAGTTTGGAGCTTAAGGAGCTTTCTGGTAAAAGAGGGACTGGCCCAGGCAGTGATGTGGAGGATAGAATGAAGCACTGAGTATGAGTGGTGAAGGCGTGCGGTGGATGTAGAGAGTTTCTGGGCGACATGACCTAAGAAATGACTTTAGAACTGGCTAATCATTAGTTTTGGAGGGACTAAAAGTAGTTCCAAAGTAGTTCCTGGTTGGTGAAAATAAATCATTAATGTGTTTTAAATGAAAAAGAAATGCATGCGTCTTGTAAAAAATATGAAATAAAAGAAGCATAAAGTCAAAAGCAGAGCCTGTGCCTTCCCCCACCAAACAGGTAACCTAGTTAACTGGCGTGTCGTAGGATTGGAAGTTCCCCTCCAGCAGAGAGTGCACCTACATCGCTTCCAACAAAATCCACTCACACTTGGCAACGCCTGGCAAGGCTCTTCAATATGTGATTCCTTGACTGTTCTGTGCGTCTCTGGAGTTCAAACACCTCTGCGGCTCGTGATTTGGGGTTGCCAGAAAGGGAAGGAAGGCGCGGCCAGCGTCTGTTTCTTCCCTAAGTGAACTCCTACAACCTAGCCACCTTCTCCCCAGAGCTGTCGACCGGTGGTTGAAGGCCAATTTTTGTGCCTACGCAGGTCCTCCACACAGAACAAAACAAATACACAACAAAAGCCGGGCTAATAGCTATTTATAAACACTTACTGGACGCCCACTCTACGCCGAGCTCTCCCGCGCTCCTTGGAAACTTTTTTGCCAAGAGATGCCAATTTTCCCGGCGACCACTCCCTCAAGCAGGCCTTCGCCTCTGCCCGCGGGGAGGCCCAGGCCCAGGCCCAGACCGGGATTCAGAGCCGCCCCTCGGCTGGCGCTGCCCTGCAGGCGCCTGCGCAGAGCGACTCTCGCCGTCACTTGGGGCGGGAGGCGGCGACAGCCGGGAGAAAGGAAAGCTGCGGGGGAAAAGGGCCAAACCCTGAAATTACCCGGATGTGGTCCCCGCGCGCGCATGCTCAGTGTGTTCTCGACAAGTTGGCAGCAACAACACGGCCCTGGTCGTCGTCGCTGCTGCGGTAACGGAGCGGCTCGGGTGGCGGAGCCTGCGTTGGCGCCCTCCTGCTCTCCTCGGGAGGCCCTTCCCGCCCTCCCCTCGGCTCCGCGGCCGCCCAGGGGGTGGGAGCGGGTGAGGGGAGCCAGGCGCCCAGCAAGAGAGGCCCCCCGCCGCGGGGCGGCCCGGGAGCTCGAGGCGGTCCGGCGCGCGCGGGCAGCGGCGCGGCGCTGAGGAGGGGCGGCCTGGCCGGGACGCCTCGGGGCGGGGGCCGAGGAGCTCTCCGGGCCGCCGGGGAAAGCGACGGGCCCGGCGCGTCCGCGGACCAGCAGCGGCGGGAGAGCGGACTCTCCTCGCCACCGCCCGAGCCCAGGTAACCGCGCCATGTCCCCTCCCCTTCCCCCGGCCGGGCCCGCGCACCCCGCCCGCGGCTTCCCCGCCCCGGGGCGGGCTCCCGACTGCTGCGGCTGCGGCGGCGGCGGGGAGCGCGCGGAATCCGCTGGGAGGGCGACCGCGGCCGCCTGACGAGCTGGGCCGGGCGGCGGTGCCTTGCGTCCGTCCGGCCCCCAGCTTCGCTTGCAGCTCGTGGGAGAATCAAGTTAAAGTCAGACGGGACTCCTGCCGCGGCCGCCGCTCCTCTTTGTTGTTCTCGAGTAGTTTCTCGGTCGCCCCGGCTGAGCGCGTTGGGTCGGCTGGAATGTGTTGCCTTAGGGTCTAAATGAAAGTTGTAAATTGTTTGTCTTAATTTATTTTCTCCAGCCAATTTCGGTTTTCTCTTTGTCCCCTACTTTCTCTTCCTAGTCTTGTCATGCCAGTTTACGCTTCTGGCTTTGATATGTTTACTTTTTGAGTGTTGAGAGTGACGGCGGTATGCAGGACACATTCTTAGCACCTAACTGAACCTCTCCTTGCCCCCAATAAAACATGCTTCCTATTAAAAGACATAGTTGATCTTACTGTTAGCACTACATGTACTGAGAGTGAAATTGGTGTAGGGTGGAGGGCGGTGGCTCCATCACTTGTCCCAAACTGCTGTTAGGATTTCTCAAACTAGATTTTCAAAGGGACAAGTGTGTAGTTAACGTGAAAAGTTTATTTGCTGGTGCAGAGGCTTTAAAAAGCCCTATTGAAGATTGATAGCTGTTTCCCCTCAAAAACCTAAGTACGTTTTTATTTTAAAAAAACCATTTTATTATGCATTATAATTTGGAAACTATTATTTCCAAATTAGTTTCTTAATGCATTTAGTTTTTGCACCGTAGTTTAAGATGGAATTGCCAGTTATTTAGGAATAATAAATACAACAAGATAATAGGGGAATTATCCTGAATTGCCTTTCTGCAAACATATGATCTTAGCTAATTTTTGTTAATAACCTTTGACTTTTGCCAGAATTAGCATCCTTTTAGTCTTAGTAGCAGCTTGGTTACTCGGGTGTTTAAGAAGTAGGTTCACTACTTTTTGCTGGCAAAAACCATTTAGTCTCCAAAAAAAAAAAAAAAAAAAAATGAAATGCATAATTTCGTAATTAGATTTAGAACATGGCATTTGAATAATTGTTATGGATTTCATAAATTGCTTTTGCCATACCCTGCGGAGCCTAAATATATACATTTCAGTTGAAATATAGGAAGTTCTAAAATGTACCTTTTTTTTTAAATGCTGAGGACTTTATATTGGAAAGTTCTGATATGATTAATACATAATATTCCAAACTGTAAAATGATTAACATTTAAAAATACAGGTTTTTAAATTAGTGTTTCTTCCATAATGCTGTCATGATTTTGTTTACTTAAATGGGTTTGTTACAGAACAAATATAATAGAGATAGATAGGCCAAGCATTTATAATTTGGAGTAGCTTTAGATCTAAAGATAGTGGTGAATTATGTAGGTTTTAAGTTGTTGGAATTAAAACTAAAAGCTGCTTTAGATAAAAATTGTTGTAACATTTTGCGACTATTAATAGAAGTGGCTTTTTCTTTGCTTTCCAGGTTTTTGGGTGAGTTTTAAAGAATTATTGCATCTTAGTTTTTTTATTTTTGAGGTGAGAGTGTATGTCTGTTTAGGTAACTGCCTTCAGTGTAAATCTTGAGTTTAGAAAAAACCAAACTGCAAATGTTTTTCAGACTTAATGAAAATTTGTACTGAGAAAGTCACTTTGAAATATTTTGGAGTAAGTTGGCTGGGCGGGGTGGCTCACGCCTGTAATCACAGCACTTTGGGAGGCCGAGGCTGGCGGATCACGAGGTCAGGAGATCGAGACTATACTGGCTAACACGGCGAAATTCCGTCTCTACTAAAAATGCAAAAAATTAGTCGGGCCTGGTGGCGGGCGCCTGTGGTCCCAGCCGCTTGGGAGGCAGAGGCAGGAGAATGGCGTGAACCCGGGAGGCGGAGCTTACAGTGAGCAGAGGTCGCGCCACTGCACTCCAGCCCTGGCGACAGAGTGAGACTCCGTTTCAAAAAAAAAAAAAAAAATTGGAATAAGTTTTACGTGAAAGATTTTTAAAAGCCTGTGCTTCACTTTCTTAAGCTACATTTTAGTCGAGTGATTGTGAATTCTTTTTCTGTATTCCCCTTCAGTTTTTCTTTCCCCCCCAAATTAAGGAGCAAGAATTAATCTAATTTACGCTGCCCAGTTACACTCCAGCTCTCTCACTTGGAAGCAGTTTTTTTCTGATTGAGCCAGTGTTATAGTAACATCATTAGGCACTATTCTAATTGAGGTGTGAATTACTGAGGCCTCTACTAGGGAGGTTAACCCTACAGAATCTGCAGGGTTCATTATATTTAAATTGCATATTTAGGCTTGTCTAAATTTTTGCCTATTTTGGTGAAAACATGTTGTTCTGCCGATGTTTAAACTTAGTTCATTTTATCCCTCTCTAGTTCATGACTAACCGTTTTTTTCATTTTTAATTCAGTGATTTTTTTTTAGAGTGACTGGTTCTTTAAGCATCTTGTATTAGCCATTTCAATGCTCATTATGTATGTTTGGATTTCTCTTATTTTGTTGATCTAGAAGACAGTGTAGTTATGCCAAAAAAATTTTTTTTTCTTAAAGCGATGATGAATGGTGACTCCGAGTTGACCATTAATCGTGTATAAAAGTAACCTGACTAAAATGTTTCATTGTTTTCTACAGTTAAAAGACTTAGACCAGCATAACACAGCATTTTTTTTTTTTCTTTGACATGGAGGCTTGCTCTGTTGTCCAGGCTGGAGTGCAGAGGCATGATCTCCACTCACTGCAAACCTTGCCTCCCAGGTTCAAGCGATTCTCCTGCATCAGCCTCCCGAGCAGGATTACAGGCATGTGCCACCACACCTGAGCCAATTTTTGTATTTTTAGTAGAGATGAGGTTTCGCCATGTTGGCCAGGCTGGTCTTGAACAACTGACCTCAGGTGATCCGCCCGCCGTGGACCCCCAAAGTGCTAGGATTACAGGCGTGAGCCACTGTGCCTGTCCTATAATACAGCATTTAATACAGTTTTGTAAAATTATCACATTTTGTAAAATCACATATGCCAAGCATATGCTTGATCGTAAGTCAGATTTAGAATTTTTGGATTTTGTTTTCTCTTTCTAAAATGTGTAATTTTGGTAATGGGAAATTTGACTGAATTCCAGTTTCTCAGGAACAAGGTATTTTAGGTTGTGTCACCTTGACACTATTGCATGGTGTAATTGGCATCCGGGAATATTTGTGTTTAATTATGAGAGAATGAAAACTAGGATAGTGCTTACATACGTAAAACTAAGATTATGCATAGTCGGATTCTTACAGTTTATAAGGTTCTTATAATCTAAGCCTTGATAAGTTGCTACTGCAAATTATATCATAGATCAGATAAGTACCAAAGACCAATTGTAAAGAGGGTCTGTTAACATTTTAATCAGTTTAAAATTGGTGGTAACAGTAAAGACCATTCGGCTCAAAGAATGTATTTCATTATTTATATTTCAAATGAGAATTTTTTGCAGTTTGGAAAACTTGTAAATGTGTTGAATTCATCTTTTTATTGCTTTTTTACTCCCAACGTTTAGGGCAATGGTCTTCTCTCCTGTCTTTCTTTCTCTCTCCCTTTCTCCCTCCCTCCTTCCCTTTTTCTTCTTTTCTTTTCTTTGTTTTTTTTTTTTCTTTTTCCTGAGATGGAGTTTTGCTCTTGTCGCCCAGGCTGGAGTGCAGTGCAGTGGTGCGATTTTGGCTCACTGCAACCTCCACCTCTTGGGTTCAAGCTATTCTCCTGCTTCAGCCTCCCGAGTAGCTGAGATTACAGGCATGCGCCACCATGCCAAGCTAATTTTTTTGTATTATTAGTAGAGGATGGGATTTCACCATTTTGGCCAGGCTAGTCTTGAACTCCTGACCTCAGGTGATCCACCTGCCTCAGCCTCCCAAAGTGCTGGGATTATAGGCATGAGCCACTGCGCCCAGCCTTCTTTTTTTTTCTTTTTCTTTCCATCTTGCTCAGTGCCCCAGCCTGGAGTGCAGTGCTGCAATCATAGCTCACTGCTGCCTCTACCTCCCAGGCTCAAGCAATCCCACCTCAGCTGCCCCAGTAGCTGGGACTACAGGCACACACCATCACACCTGTCTAATTTTTTGAAAATTTTTTGTAGAGACAGGGTCTCCCTCTGTTGCCCAGGCTGGTCTTGAACTCTTGGGTTCAAGTGATCCTCCCACCTCAGCCTTCCAAAGTGCTGGGATTACAAGCATGAGCCACCATGCCTGGCAAGTAGTTTTCAATCTTGGCTGTACTTTTAGATCCCTTGAGGAGCTTTACAAAATACTGATACCTGAATTCTAGCCCCGGAAATTATGATTTGGTTGGTCTGGGGTGCAGCCAGGTTAGCCCTCGACAGTGATTGAGCCATTAGGGTCCTCTGACTTTTTCTTTTGAGCTGTTTCACTTGTGTTAGCTTTACATTCTTTAATGCAGTGATACACGCATGTACAGTGTAGTCATCTCATACATTTATCTTAATGTGTCTTTTGAAAGTATTGCCACATTTGCTTTGCTTCTGTGTCTGTCTCTTTTCTTTCTTTCTTTCTCTCTCCCTTCCTGTCACCTATTCCTTTCTCCTCTGTTTCTTTCTTCGCATTCAGTTTATTTGAACTGTCTGGTAGTAAGTTTTAGGAAGCTGTATTTCCCATGATGAGAAGTTAATATATCATCACTATTTTAAATAGGAAGTTGGTCTTCTTTTAAAGTATATTCTCAAATGCTTACTTTTACTCCTTTTGGAGACTAATTACTTTAAGTCCCCAAGTTAGCATCTAAACTCCCCGTGGACTTAGTCTAGTGGCTCACATCTATAATCTCAACGCTTCTGGAGGCTGAGGCAGGAGGATCACTTGAGCCCAGGATTTCAAGGCCAGCCTGGGCAACAAAGTGAGACCTTGTCTCTAAAATAAATAAATAAATAAAACAAACTCTCAATGCAAATTGTCGTCTTAAGGGGTTAATCTACTTGGTAAACCATACATTTTTGCGCCTCCAATTAACTAGTCACTTAACTGGTTTCTGAGAGGCAGGTTGCATTGGGCCTTTTCCGTCAGGGCTTGTCTTATACACTGCGAGACAGTTGCTCAGCTAGGCTAGCTAGCTAGTTTCTTTAGAGATCATCTAGGGCATGTTCAGCTCTCCATTTACGTCACCTGAAGTAGTTCCCAAGTGCTGGGCTATGGAGTAGTTTCATCTCTGTCTCTGGAAGAGCTATTTAAAAAAATAAAAAAATTTTTCCCACCTGATTTCAACACACATTTTGCTTCAGAATGGGAATGGAGTGGAGGAGGCATGGGAATCTGTGTTATTTTTAAAAAGTGCCTCTTGATTCTAAAGGTTTTGTTTATTTTAGTATGCTTATCCTTATTGCTTTATTTATCTATTTTTTAGAGACAGGTTGCCCAGGATGGAGTGCAGTAACACCATCATAGCCCACTGTAACCTTCAACTTCTGGGTTCAAGAGATCTTACCTCAACCTCCAGAGTAACTAGGACTACAGGCATGCACCGCCACGCCTGGCTGATTTTTTAAAACTGTTTTGTAGAGATGGGGGTCTTGCTTTGTTGCCCAGGCTAGCCAAATCTTATTTATGATTTAAAACTAGGACTGCTACTGAATATTTATTTTTATAGGAAGTTATTATTTCTGTATCTTAATATGGATGAAGATATGCTATTTAGGTCTTTTCAAGTAAAAATGTATCTCTAAATATAAACTGAATTAAAGATATTTGTCAGTGATATTTACTAGTGAATTCTAGAGCATATGTTATCAGTAGATGGCCAGTCATTGTAAAAATTGAATAATCTAGTGAAAGGATGACTGGAAATAATGGGGTAAGCTAAGCCAGGAATCATTGTACATAAACACATTAGGTGTGTCTTATGTCATAAATATGCCTACTAAAACTAGTTGAAGGAAGAACGTGTATAGATGTTGCAATAATGAAGGGCTGGCTAATTGTAAGGAAAAATGATACAACTTCTGTGTAATTAGTGTTTTTAATCAGTTGTGTATATTCATGGTATTTAATTTGTAAAGTAAAGATTGTAGACTAGATCAGTGCTTTGTAAAACTAACACTACCTCAGACTTCCAGAGTGCTTTTTATTTTTTTTATTTTTATTTTTTGAGACGGAGTCTCGCTGTGTCGCCCAGGCTGGAGTGCAGTGGCGCAATCTCGGCTCAGTGCAATCTCCGCCTCCCAGGTTCACACCATTCTCCTGCCTCAGCCTCCCCAGTAGCTGGGACTACAGGCGCCCACCAACACGCCCGGCTAATTTTTTTGTATTTTTAGTAGAGATGGGGTTTCACCGTGGTCTGGATCTCCTGACCTCGTGATCCACCCGCCTTCGCCTCCCAAAGTGCTGGGATTACAGGCGTGAGCCACCGCGCCTGGCCTTCCAGGGTACTTTTTAAAGGTACAGCCCCACCCTTGATTCTAGTTAGTGGAGCTGGCCTAACCTGCAGGGGATTTTGATACATCCCCCTTTGAAAGAATAAGCTAGATGGCTTGAAAGTCTCATTCATTTAAAAGTTTTATGAAATGAGGCCAAGTGTAGTGAGTCATGCCTGTAATCTCAGCACTTTGGGAGGCCGAGGTGGGGGGATTACCTGAGGTCAGGAGTTCAAGACCAGCCTGGCCAACATGGTGAAACCCTGACTCTACTAAAATTATAAAAATTAGTCGGATACGGTGGCACACGCCTGTAGTCCCAGCTACTCACATGCCTGTAGTCCCAGCTACTTGGGAGACTGAGACAAGAGAATTGCTTGAGCTAGTGGACGGAGGTGCAGTGAGCCGAGATCGTGCCACTGCACTCCAGCCTGACCGACAGAGCGAGACTGTCTCCAAAAAAAAAAAAAGCAAGAAAAGTTTTATGAAATGTATTTTTCAATTATCAGTTATTGAAATTCAGTTTGGTTTCCACCATCTTTTGAAACAGTGGTTCCCAAAGGGTGGTCCACAGACTCCTGGAGATCCCTAGGATCCTTATATTTAAGGGGTTCACAAAATCAAAATTATTTTCATAATGAAACTGAGATGTTATTTGCCCTTTCAGTGTGAGGACATTTGTATGAATGGTGAAGGAACAGTGGTGGGTAAATTGCTGGCACTTTAAAATGACTCTAGGCAGTTGTGCCAAACGTATGAGTCTTTATAGTCAAACACACATTAAGCATTTGAAAAAAATGCCGGTTTCACTTAATAATCCCCTTGCTGCAGCAGTAAAAAGGTGTAATTTTAAAAATCTCTACCCTGGAGTACTTGTCTTTTTAATATTCAGTGTGATTAAATGGGAAGTATGCATAAAGCATTTCTGTACATTGAAGTACAGTGTTCTTTTCTAGGAAAGGCACGTGTGTGATTGAGCTGCAAGCTGAACTAGCTGCTTTTTAGTGGGACACCATTTTTATTTAACAGGATGACAGATAAGCTCAGATAGCTATTTAGATTTGAGTATTTGGCAGGTAATTCGTTGGAAATGAATAAAGTGAGCTGGCCACTTTGAGGAAAACATTTATAGCCAGTGCTAAAATCTAATGTTTCAAGTGAAAATTAGATTTTTGGGAAACTCCTGTCACTATGACTTGCCAGTTTCTTAATACTTAAAGACTTTTCTGATGAGATGGGTGGTGATATTAAGGAATGGGATTAAAAATATTATGTTGGGCCAGGCCCAATGGTGCACACCCGTATTTCTAGCACTGTGGGAGGCGGAGGTGGGAGAATTGCTTTTGGCCAAGAGTTCGAGACCCTGTTTCTACAAAAACGTATAAAAAATTAGGTGTAGTGGCATGTGCCTGTAGGTCTAGCTGCTCAGGAGGGTCAGGTGAGAGGATTGCTTGAGCCAGGGAGTTCAAGGCTGGAGTAAGCTAGGATCGCACCACTGCACTCCAGCCTGGGCTACAGAGTGAGACGGTGTGTGTATGTGTGTGGGGGTTGGGGTTGGGGGGGGCAGTGTGAGGAAGTGTGTCAACACTGGGAAGATCTGTGTAACTCATTGGACCAATATTTTCCCAAATGACCAATTCATGTTATAAAATTGTGCATGGGTAGGCGATCCATTCAAAGTACAACATAGACAAATGGATTTTTATATACCAGAGCCAAAAAGTTCATTGATACAGTGAATTCTACATTGCAACTAACTTTTCAGAATTGCCACTTGAGTTTTGGTGTTGAATAAAAGATGAATATCCATTGCTTTCTGAAAAGGCTATTAAAATACTCCTGTCTTCTAATTAGCTGTCCATGTGAGGCACATTTTCTTCATGTACTTTAACCAAAACAACATATCAATACAGATTTAGTGCAGAAGCACATAGGAGAATCCAGCTGTCTCCTATTAAGCTAGGCATTAAGAGAAATTTGCGAAGATGTAAAACAGTGTTACTCTGATTCCTAACTTTTTTGTTTTAGAAAATTCTGTTTTTCATGAACTTATTGTTTATATTAACATGTAATGGGTTTTTTATTATTTTAAATGAATTAATAAAGCAAATACCAAAAATTTTAGTAGCTGTATTTATTTGTAATATGATAAATATCGATGTATATAGCCCACATAAAAGCTATTTGATGTCTTTAATAATTAAGAATATAAATAAAGGTCCAGCTTGGCCAACATGGCAAAACCCTGTCTCTACTAAAAATACAAAAAATAGCTGGGCGTGGTGGTACATGTCTAATCCCAGCCACTTGGGAGGCTGAGGCACGAGAATCACTTGAACTTGGGAGGCGGAGGTTGCAGAGAGCTGAGAACATGCCTCTGCAGTCCAGCCTGGGCAACAGACTGAGACTCTGTCTCAGAAAAATAATATGAATAAAGGGATCCTGAGATCAGAGAGTTTGACAGCTGCTATTTTAAAGTAACTATTTCTATGTATTCTCGACTAAATTACTGATTGATTTAATTGTTTATGTGGTTTATACTATATTGCTGTTATTTCTAAGGATGTTAGTCATTCAGTTTCTGTTATCAGGGAACGTGTAGTAGACTTAAGTAAAAAGGGGAATTCATTGGCTTGATCTGGAGATAGAGCTGACCTCAGATTGCTATATCCAGGGTTTCAAGCAACATCACCAGGGCTCTTGACTTTGCTTCCTTTCAGCTAGTTTGCAGGCTAGCTACTCCCAGCTTCAAGGAAGCATGAAGAGGGCTTTTTTTTTGTTTTTTTTTTTTTTTCTCTGTAGTTCCATCGGAAGTGCTGGCGCTATGTCACTGGCCTGCCTTGGGTTCTTTTTCATCAGAAACAACACTGTGGCCAGGGGGTGGCTCTGGTTAGTCTGGGAATTGTCCCACCTGGCCAGATTGGGAGATTCTCCTTGGAAAATCAGACAGCTGTGTTACAAATGGGGAAATATACGCTGGTACACAGAAACTGATGTCCACCTGTAGTACTTTGTTATTTCTTCTTTTAACAGCCTGTATTAATCCAAAAAGGATAATTTTTAAATAAGATCATTTAAACTGAAGGTGGCATACCAAAATGACATTTAAACTTAAGACTCATGGGTAGACAAGAAGCATACCTCTCAATTTGTCCTTTGTAATTCATCTTAAAAGTTAAAAAAAAAATCTTTTTGTTGCTTTTATTGCTTTATAAATCCTTTGTGCTCTTGGAAGTTTGCCAACTGCCCTCAGTTTGAAGAACCTCAACTTGCTGTCCAGTGTTTAGTCTTTAGCTTGTGCTGCAGACAGTTGCACTAACCACGAACACCTTTTTTTCCTGTTGGTAAACCTAAGTTTAGAGTTTCTTCCTAGTGATATATTACCAGGCCCAGCTTTTTTCTCCCTCCCCTAGTTGAATTTAAGCACTTTTCCTCCGGGCATGGTGGCTCATGCCTGTAATCCCAGCACTTTGGGAGGCCAGGGTGGGCGCATCATGAGGTCAGGAGATCGAGACCGTCTTAGCCAACATAGTGAAACTTGTCTCTATTAAAAATACAAAAATTAGCCGGGCGTGGTGTGCCCCTGAAGTCCCAGCTCGGGGGGAGGCTGAGGCAGGAGAATCACTTGAACCCAGGAGGCAGAAGTTGCAGTGAGCCAAGATTGCATCACTGCACTCTAGCCTGGGCGACAGTGAAGCTTTGTCTCAAAAAAAAAAAAATTTAAGCACTTTTCGCAAATATTCCCGTAGTAAGTAGTTTATTGATCACTGATCAAAAAAAGACACTTATAACTTCTAGAAAATATATGTTTGACACACATAATACAGTCAATTCAAAAATAAACTAACATCTGAGAAAAAATGTCAACATTCCTTACCTAAAATGTATGAATTTACATGAGAGCCTCTCTCAGGCCAGTATTCAGCCTGTTTAATTTTAGAGAGTATCTTAATTTGGTTATTTGGCTTTCTAGTCCATTGATTATTATACCTGTGGTCAACATCAGGTGACAGCTTATAATTAATAGCAAGGCTAGAGGAAAAACATAGCAGGCAGGTACAAGAATCAGCTGTCTCTTCCTGCTGACTCTTTGCCTCTCATTACTCTTTACTTGACTGATTGTAATACCTGTATATGTTAGTGCCTTTCATATAGGCCTAACTTCTCTACTCATCTCTTCAAACTCAGGATATCTAAAACTGAATTTGTTACATACCGCCTTTTAATTTTTTTTTTTTTTTTTTGGGACGGAGTCTCGCTCTTTGGCCCAGGCTGGAGTACAGTGGCGCAATCTCGGCTCATTGCCAGCTCCGCCTCCTGGGTTCACGCCATTCTCCTGCCTCAGCCTCCCAAGTAGCTGGGACTACAGGTGCCTGCCACCACGCCCGGCTAATTTTTTGTGTTTTTAGTAGAGATGGGGTTTCACCGTGTTAGCCAGGATGGTCTCGATCTCCTGACCTCGTGATCCGCCCGCCTCGGCCTCCCAAAGTGCTGGGATTACAGGCATGAGCCACCGTGCCTGGCCCTTTTTAAATTTTTTTATCATTGAGTTTTCTAGAAATGGGTCATCTTTTAATTGTCCCCTCTTTTTCACTTTTCATGCTTCAGTTGGTTAAAGACTCCAATCTTTTCTACCTAGAAATAGCTCACTGATTTCCCCCTCCCCTCTTTGGCCCATTGCCCATGGCCCTAGTCTAGGATCTTACCACATTTCTGATAATTGTTTCTTAACTGGTTTTCTATTTCCTTTTCCAAAGCTGTTCTCCAGGCTCTCACTGAAGTTT
This sequence comes from Chlorocebus sabaeus, assembly GCF_047675955.1. Lineage (NCBI taxonomy): Eukaryota > Metazoa > Chordata > Mammalia > Primates > Cercopithecidae > Chlorocebus > Chlorocebus sabaeus. The sequence continues at coordinate 31,929,126 of NC_132921.1, read as the reverse complement.
TCTTTCTAATACAAATCTAATGCTGTTTTTTCTCCTCTTTTTCTACCATGAACCTACTCTAGACAAAGCTCTTATCTGTCTCTGCTTTTCTTCATCATTTTCCTTCAGCCTGGCAAATTCTTATTCATGTGTAGTAATCCATTAATACTATTGTACCAGTATTCTGATGGCTCTCCCCTGGCACATGGTAGTATTGTGCTTCTTTGTCTCCCTTATCCCTACCTTGAAATTAGGCATGGCTCAGTGTTTCTTGCATTGGCACTGTTGACATTTTAGGCTGGATAATTTGTTTTGGGGGTTGTCCTGTGCTTTGCAGGGTGTTTAGCAGCAACCATGGCCTTTAGCCACTAGATGCCCGGTAGTATCCAGTTGTGACCATATATTGCCTCCACATACTGCCAAGTGTCCCCTGAGGGACAAAGTTGCCCCTGGTTGAGAACTTTTGGCATGGCCGTATAACTTTAGCCCGTCAAACATGAGCAGAAGAAGTAGCCTTTAAAAGAAGATACATAAGCTGCCCTTTCCCTTTTCCTGCCATTTAAGGACATGTGTAGAAATGGAGCCTTTGTCAGTCTAATTTCTGAGCGATGACAATGAGCAGTGCCCACAGTTGATGAATGTGTGTCATATCTTAAGCAGAAAATAAGCTTTTGTTTTAAGCTGCTGATCTTTTGGGGGTTGGTTGTCACTGCAGCATAGACTTGCCAGTCCTGACTGATGCATCGTGCCAAGACCTAGGTTACCTATGAACTTTCCATGCTCCCTCATTTATAGTCCCAAATCACTTTATACCTACTTCTATTTTTTTTTTTTTTTTTTTGAGACGGAGTCTTGCTCTGTTGCCCAGGCTGCAGTGCAGTGGCGCGATCTCGGCTCACTGCAAGTCCGCCTCCTGGGTTCACGCCATTCTCCTGCCTCGGCCTCCTGAGTAGCTGGGACTACAGGCACATGCTGCCACGCCCAGCTAATTTTTTGTATTTTTAGTAGAGATGGTGTTTCACTGTGTTGGCCAGGATGGTCTCAATCTCCTGACCTTGTGATCCGCCCGCCTCAGCCTCCCATAGTGCTGAGATTACAGGCGTGAGCCACCGCACCTGGCCCTGATACCTACTTCTTTTAGCATTTATTACTTATGTAATAATATGTTTGGGTCTTCCAGATTAGTAGTTCTCAGTGGAGTAAGTACTGCTCTTTAAGGGATGTTGTGGAAATTTGTGGATGGGTTTGGTGGGTTGGGGGCCAGGGATGCCATCCTGCAATGTGAGAGTGAGTAATTATCTTGCATCCCACAAGACTTTCAGATGCCCCAGAAATTCTTGTAGGAGGAAAACATAATTAGCCCAGAACCTAACTCTATAATGTATATTCACTTTGCCAGGAGTTAAATTTCTTTTAATTCATTTTTTTTTCTTGCCTGCCTCCCTCTCTCCCTCCCTCTTTCTCTGTTTTCTGTCTTTTTCCTTTCTCTCTCCCTCCCTTCCTTCAGGCTGTGTCACCCAGGCTGGAGTGCAGTGGTATGATCTTGGCTCACTGCAACCTCTGCCTCCCAGGCTCTAGCCATCCTCCCATCTCAGCCTCCTGAATGGCTGGGACTGTGCAGTGGCATGATCTTGGCTCACTGCAACCTCTGCCTCCCAGACTCAAGCCATCCTCCTACCTCAGCCTCCTGAGTAGCTGGGAGTACAGGCATGTGCCACCATGCCCCACTAGTTCTTTGTATTTTTTGTAGAGAGGAGGCCTCACTTTGTTGCCAGGCTGGTCCTGAGCATAAGTGATCCAACCATGTTGGCCTCTAAAAGTGCTGGGATTACAGGCATGAGCCACCCTGCCTTTGTTTTTTTGTTTTTTGTTTTTGAGACCAAGTCTTACTCTGTCACTTGGGCTGGAGTGCAGTGACTCAGTCATAGCTCACCGCAGCCTCGGTCTCCTGGGCTCAAGTAGTCCTCTTGCCTCAGCCTCTTGTTAATTCATTTTCTTAGTTCAGGTTGTTTAAGAGTTCACCATTTGGGAAAATCCATGTTACTGACTGCAGTGCCATTATGCTATTTGAGTTGCCAGTATAACACATCTGTCTTGGAAGGTCTGAATTTGTAGCTGTCATATTTGTGATGATTCTGTACATAAGTGCTGGCATCTAACTTCTTCGTTATACATTCTAACTTAGTTGGCATGCCTGAGTATAGGTGAAAGTACACATTGTATATTAAGCTTTTACTCCTTTTTGTTATAGTTAGGGCATTGTTAAATTTTCAAAATATGTGTAAGTAGTTTAGAATTTTGTTTCAGTAAAGCTAAGGTGGTAATATAAATTATTTGTTAGAAAAAAATGGGATGTTGCTCTGAGAGAGTCCAGATCCACTTTCTTACTGTGGGCTACCTGTTTTTGTATCTGTAGTGCTTTGTATATACAGTGTTTGTTGAATTGGTCAATTTATGTTTCCCAGATTTATGTACATTGTTGCATCTAATTACCACAGTAAATTTGTAAAGTTGGCAGGGCAGGTGTTTTCATTTTATAGATGAGAGAATTGAAAGAGATGTTAACATTCAGTCATGCTGCTAGACCTTTACTTAGAATATATAATTTTATTTATATTGATATTATGCCCTCGCCTACCATACTTCCATAATCTAGAACCATTTAATGTAGGAATACATCTCTATATTCCTGCTGGTATTATTTTTTATATGCATAACTTCTAATTATGTTTGAGGCACTGTGGTCATAGGAATACAATAAAGAGAAAGATGAGAAAGCTGTGTTTGTTTAAGAAAGCAAGGTCATTATCATTTGTATTCAAAGCAACTTGATATTAAAACAACTTTGAGATACCATTAAGGCCCCAGAATAGCATAAATTTTAGAAATGATGACATGTGATGGTGAGATTGTGGTGAAATAATTACACTTAAACATTTTAATTACATCGTAGATACATGCACATCTTTTGGAATATAATATCAGAAAATGACTTCAAAAGTATATGCAGTCTTCTTATTTGTTGTAAGACAATTCCACAGATAAAAAGCTATGGTCAGTCCAGAAATACTTGCCTGGTATTTGTCAGGAACTGTGCATAGTGCTGGGAATTTCTAAAATGAGAGTGTTGTTGCTGTTTCCTTGGATTTCTAATTAGTGGCAAAAATGTGAGACAGGTATGTAATCAAATAACTAATGTGTTAAATTGTAATTTAACATATCTTTCCTTTTCCCTATTCCCCAATTCCTTTCCTTTCTACTGAGTCTCACTCTGTTGCCCAGGCTGGGGTGAAGTGGCACAGTCATAACTCACAGCAGCCTTCAACTCCTGAGCTCAAGCAATCCTCCTGCTTCAGCCTCCTGAGGAGCTAGGACTACAAGCCCACACTACCATGCCTGGCAAACCTACATTTTTGAGACAGATTTTAATAGAAAATGCAGAAAAATGCGTAATGCATTTTAGGAAAAAATATCCTTGTAAAACTACTACTATTTTTTTGAGATAGAGTCTCACTCTAGTGGCTCTATCTCAAAGTGCAGTGGCTCTATCTCAAAGTGCAGTGGCACAATCACCGCTCACCACGGCCTTGACCTCCCAAGGCTCCGGTGATCTTCGAGCCTCAGCTACCCCGCGTAGCTAGGACAACAGGTGTGTGCCACCACACCCAGTTAATTTTTTTATTTTGAGTAAAGATCAGGTTTCGCCATGTTCCCCAGGCTGGTCTCAAACTCCTGGGCTCAAGCAGTCCACCTGCCTTGGCGTCCCAAAGTGCTGGGATTACAGGTGTGAGCCACCATGTCGGCCACAATTAAGCATTTTAATATTTCAACAGTAGCTTTTTCACTGAACACTATGTATCAGACATGTTATGTAGAATTTTTCCTTTGAGCTTCTGTATACCCTCCTTTTAACCCAGATTCAGAGTAACTTCATTTTCTGACTACCGTGAAAACTGGAATTCTAATCCAGATCTCTGACTCCAAAATCTCCCATGCAGGTTATCTTTGGTTATCTGGAAGGTGTACCTTCAGTGTGTGTATTGAATGTGAGCAAGTGCTATAAGACATGTGAAAAACTGCTTCTCTGCATGGGGTTTATGAGTTGAGACAGACATTTATGTAAAAGGGGTAACAACAGAGGGAGAAGCAAGTCTTAAATATCAAGTGATGTACATTCTGAAGAGGCTCCAAACTACAACAGCGGCAAGGAGAATGGAAGGAGAGATAGAAATGACTGAGGTAAAGAATCTTGTAACTGTGAGGGAATGTAGGGATAGTGAAAGAAAGAGGCAGGTCAAAGATCTTTTGCAAAGCTTTCCAAGGCTGGGTAATTGAGTGGAATCGATACTTTAACAAAGGTCTTCAGAAGAGGAAGATATTTTGGTAGTATGATGAGTTTTATTAATCTTGTGGGAGGATGCTTTTATACAGCAAAAGAAGATGAAAGCAAAGTGAATCTGGAATGCAACTTCAGTGAACAAGTAAAATACAACCAAGCACACACAGTACACGCTCCAGTCCTGCTTTGTCTTCTTAGGCTAATGGCCTTTTCCTATTCTCTGTGGGGTCTTGGGGTCAGATAAGTTACTTTAGTTTTCTACCTGTTGAATGGATTCTTTATTAATCTTCACTTTTTGTTATTTTTAAGTTTTTTGAAAATAATTTACCGTGATGCTTTTACAGGTAAAATCTTTTGAGGAATTTAGTGATCTCTTTAAAGAATAGCTGTATTGAGATATAATTTCCGTACCATAAAATTCACTGTTAGAAAGTGTACAATTCAGTGGTTTTTACTATAGTCAGAGTTGTGCAACCATTTTCAGTATCAATTTTTAGGAGTTTTTCATTACAACAAAGAAACACCGTACCCATTAGCAGTCATTCTTCATTCCCCTTCTCCCAGGCCCTGGCAACCACAGATTTAGTTTCTGTCTCTGTGGATTTGCCTATTCTGTATATTTCATATAAATGGGATTATATAACGTGTGACCTTTTGTCAGGGACTTCTTTCACTTAATATGTGTTTTCAAGGCTTATCTATGTTGTAATGTGTTAGTACTTTATTCTTTTTTATGGTTGAATAATATTTCGTTGTATGGAATTTTATTTATGCATTCATCAGTTGATGGACATTTGAGTTGTATCCATTATGAACAACGCTGCTGTGAACATTCATGTACAGGTTTGTGTGGACATAGGTTTTCATTTCCCTCAAGTAGAAGTATGAAGAGTGGAATTGCTGGGTCATATTTACTCTGTTTAACATTTTGTATTAATACCAGACTGTTTTCCAAAGTACCTGTGCCATTTTGTAATCCCAGCAGCAATGAATGAGGGTCCAGTTTCTCTGCTTCTTCAGTACTTACTGTCTTTTTGATTTATCCATCTCAGTAGGTATGAAGTGGTAGCTCATTGTGGTTTTGATTTTCATTTCCATGATGTCTAATGTTGAGCATCTTTCATGTGCTTACTGGCCACCATCTTTGGAGAAGTATCTTTTAGAATCCTTTTGTTCATTTCTAAATTTTTTTTTTTTTTTTTTTAATCAGTCTCTTTTAACAAAGGTGAGTGTTAACTGCTAGGTAGCATTTAATATCAGGGTATGGTAAATTTTTCATAAATATTAGTAATAGACTTTTAGGTTTAACTAGTGCTGATCCTCATAAGTAATTCTTTAAAAAAGTGCTGGTAAGATTTCCTTTAGGGTGACTAGTAAAGTCAGTAAGACTTGATTGAATGTGCCACTATCATAATGAGAAGACCTAACTTTAATAGTTTTGGAATGTCAAAAACAGTGACATTTTAATTAAGTAATTTTATTTTTTTAAATTATTTTTAATGGTTAATATTTTATAAGAATTTTAAGCAATTTTCAACTCTGAGCATCAAATTTTAATTATGTGCATTGAATCTCTGACTTAACCAGAGCAATTTCATTTTTTCCCAAGTAGTTGAATCTACTTCGTGAAATGTGTTCTCATGTGTGTCTTTTTTTTTTTTTTCTTTTTTAGGTTATCCTGAATACATGACTAACAATTTTCCTTGCAACCTTAGCTGTTGTTTTTCACTGTTTCCAAAAGATCAAAATTGCTCCAGAAATTGGAGACATATTTGATTTAAAAGGAAAAACTTGAACAAATGGACAATATGTCTATTACGAATACACCAACAAGTAATGATGCCTGTCTGAGCATTGTGCATAGTTTGATGTGCCATAGACAAGGTGGAGAAAGTGAAACATTTGCAAAAAGAGCAATTGAAAGTTTGGTAAAGAAGCTGAAGGAGAAAAAAGATGAATTGGATTCTTTAATAACAGCTATAACTACAAATGGAGCTCATCCTAGTAAATGTGTTACCATACAGAGAACATTGGATGGGAGGCTTCAGGTTAGTCTTACAAGAGTTTTTCTATACCCTCTGTGTTGGCAGATTTAAAAACTTGCTAAGTTTCCTTTCAAGCTACTACAGGGTAATTTAATGCATGCTCCATCTCTTCAGATACTGTGCATCCTGTACAAATACGCGTTATGGGAATTTGTGGAAGAATATGCAAAAGATGAAATTTTAAAGTTTTTTAATGTTCTATCAGAAAAAAGTTCAATGGAGAAAATTTGGAAAATAAAAATAAAAAGCAGAAGAAAACCCACACTTTGCAAGAACTACCTTTAGCACTTTGGTTTTCATTTTTGTGCCTGTTGTTTTCTTTTTTTTTCCCCCTAGATGGAGTCTTGCTCTGTCACCCAGGCTGGAGTACAGTGGTGCGATCTTGGCCCACTGCAACCTCCACCTCCCAGGTTCAAGCAATCCTCCTGCCTCAGCCTCCTAAGTAGCTGGGACTACAGGCGAGTGCAACCACGCCCGGCTAATTTTTGTATTTTTAGTAGAGACGGGGTTTCACCATGGTGGTCAGGCTGGTCTCAAACTGCTGACCTCAGGTGATCCACCCGCCTTGGCCCCCCAAAATTCTGGGATTACAGGTGTGAGCCACCGTGCCCAGCCATGTTGCTTTCTTTTTTGATATCGTATGTACATTTAAACAGTTGGATTACACTTAGTCTTTTTATAATTTAGAAATCTGATATGTTTGACTGTTACCAAATGTTTCATTGATCACATTTTTCAGGTAGAACTTCATAATCTCCCTTGCTGAAATAAATCTTACAGACATTTTATGTCTTAAATTTTAAAGTTTTATTTCAAGACTTTATACATGGTTTCTACAACACAGTCTTTTTAAATATTTATTTCATTTTTTTTCTTTGAGACATGGTCTCACTCTTGCCCAGGCTGGAGTGCAGTGGTGCAAACATAGCTCACTGCAGCCTTGACCTACTGGGCTTATGCAATCCTTCTGCCTTAGCCTCCTGAGTAGCTAGGACTACAGGCACATACGACTATACCTGGGTAATTTTTTATTATTTGTGGAGACAAGGGCCTTGCCATGTTGTCCAGGCTGGTCATGAACTCCTGGGCTCAAGCGATCCTCCTGCCTTGGCCTGCCAAAGTGATATGATTACAGGTGTGAGCCACCATGCCCAGCCACTTCTTGCATTTTTAAAACCTGAACACAGGCCTTGAAATTACACCAAGGTTTAAATTATAGGTCTGATGCATGACATGGCCAAGTTAGTTATTTTGAATTTTAGTTTTCTCATTTATGAAGTGGGGATTGTAATACTGACTTGGTAGGATTGTGAGGATTAAATCAGAATATATATAAAAGTGTCTTGCATAATGTGACAGATGAATAAATGGTCGTTTATTTTTCTAGGTGGCTGGCCGGAAAGGATTTCCTCATGTGATCTATGCCCGTCTCTGGAGGTGGCCTGATCTTCACAAAAATGAACTAAAACATGTTAAATATTGTCAGTATGCATTTGACTTAAAATGTGATAGTGTCTGTGTGAATCCATATCACTATGAACGAGTTGTATCACCTGGAATTGGTAAGTAGACTTTGCTTTTATCCTAAGAAACATAAAGGGAAAAGGATCTCAATAGTGTTTTAATTTTTGTAAGTTAAATTATAAATTTGGAAGATAGCCCACGACTTTAAATAAGGTTAAAGAATCAGACATTTTTAATATACGTGTTTTAATTTGAACTTAGGAACAAACTTATATTTTGACTGCTAAAACCAAGTATTATAGTTGATATTTTGCCCATTTAGAACATTGTTTTTGAGAAATAAGATGGAAAGCATTATAAATTTGAATACTTAGTGTGTGTATTGTTAGATAGTGTTTATGCTACTTCTGAATTGAAATAGTTCATGAACTTTTGTAATCTCTGGTTTAACTTGACATTCTCTGTTAAATGGAAAATATTTTCATTGTAATGATTAATGTTTCATTTGTTTTCCCTTTTAAACAATTAAGATCTCTCAGGATTAACACTGCAGAGTAATGGTAGGTAATCTGTTTCTTATTACTTTCTTTCTTTTGTCCTATCCTCTCTGTTTTTTTGTTGACCTAGAATTAGTTTGTGTGGGCGGCAGTAACATTAACAAGAAAATAACTTACTGATTTGGAAATTTAGATTTTGGGGTTTGGGGGCACGTCAGCATTTAAAACTGGATTTAAATTGGCTATTTGCTCTTTGTATATGAACTGCAATTTATGAACTAAAGTACTGTAAAAAACATGATAGAGGAATGTACCAAAAACAAATACAAAGAATATTTTTTGAGTTAAGACCCATTTTTGAAGAAAATCTCACAGAACCAGTTTTAATGGATGTTAAGTACCCAGAACATTTGGTAATTTGGAATCACGTATAACATATCCTTTTAAAATGCCAGTATTCTAATTTTCCTTCATTTCAGCCTAACATTTTTATGAATGATAATGTTGAGAATGGTTTAAAATCGCGCTCATTTGTATTTTTTCAGTCTTGTTACATTTTGAGTAAATAAATCAAGGCTACTTAAAAGCATATGCCCATCACAGCTTACCTAATTGTATTCTTTAAAAGAAAAACTGTTTTAAGGTAATTGAGAAAATAAAATGCGAATGGGGGTGTGTGTTTTTGTTTTTTATTATAATATTTGAGAATGGAGTTTTATTAAATCTTTAGCTCTGTTACTTAGAACTTAATAAACTCAGATTTCTGTAAGAACTAATTATTTGCGGAGAAACTCTTATAAGGAACCACTGTCAGCCAGGCACGGTGGTTCGCGCCTGCAATCCCAGTACTTTGGGAAGCTGAGGCGGGTGGATCACCTGAGGTCAGGAATTTGAGACCAGCCTGGCCAACATGGTGAAACCCTGTCTCTACTAAAAATATAAAAAATTAAGCAGGTGTGGTGGTGGGCGCCTGTAATTCCAGCTACTCAGGAGGCTGAGGCAGGAGAATCGCTTGAACCCTGGAAGTGGAGGTTGCAGTGAGTTGAGATCACACTGTTGCACTCCAGCCTGGGCAACAAGAGTGAAACTCTGTCTCAAAAAAAAAAAAAAAAGGAACCATTGTCGTCTTAGAAAAGGTGTGCTGTTGCTCTGGAGGGAAATTAGTAGTAGTTTAGCACCTTTTTTGTTTGCAGAATTTTATAGGTGAGTCAGAAATACTAGGTGACCTTAACCAAAATTTAGGAAGAGTATGCAGTTCTACTTGATTTTATTTTCCACCTTTCTCCCATACCACTAGTAATGGAGGAAGACTCAGTGCCTTGTTGTGCTCGTTAGTGACTAGTAGGTTTCTGACAAGTGTGGGTTTATTGTTAGGAGCTGTTGTGGTGATCTGGGAAGGGTTGCTTTAAGATTGGTTAAAACTCTGCCTCTTTGCTATGCAGACATTGATATTATATCACTTCTTTTTTTTGAAAGGAAACACGCTTCATATCTTCACCGTTTTCCATCCATGTTTTTGGAGAAAACATTTGGCTCAGTGGGTGTTAAAGGTTGGGAGACTGCAATGATAAGTGTATCAGAATCTCTCTATGGGGCTGTTTGTGAGGGGATTCAAATTCTGAATGCTCATCACACACCTCCCCATTCTAAAATTATTGATGCACCGTTACTGATGGGGTTGTATGGGTTTTTTAGCCTTTCTTTAGTGACTGTAGGACTGTATTCAGCCTTGTAGGTCCCCCTAGTGGTGGTTTTGTAAAGGCTGTCTTCAGTGCCTTATTTCCTCAGAAAACAACTGGTATTTCTCACAGCTCCTTCTAGATTTGGACAAAGGAATAATATAAGACCAGGTAACTAAAAGTTAAGAAAATAGGACGGTTCCTTCATTTTTGAGTTAATGTCTTATGGTAGTCATTTCCAGCCTTTTATCTTTCATGAAACTTTCTATGACCACGTCGACCTGTGTATTCATTTTAACAAATATGTAATGAGCATGTATTGCCTGGTACTGTGTTAGTTTCCAGGGATGCTAAGATAATAAGGTATGTTTTGTCTGCTCAAGTGAGCTTATAGTCTAGTGGAGGAGAGAAAAAGTAAATAAGAGAGTGATAATACCATCAGATAGGTGCTATGTCCTGGCTGCTGGTGATGATAAAAAATACAGACCTAGGGTGGGCCCAGTGGTTTCAGCTTTTTTGTCACCTATAGAGAATATATTCTTTGACCCTCTTAGAACATTTTCTTTTTCTTTTTTGAGACAGAGTTTCGCTCTTGTTGCCCAGGCTGGAGTACAATGGTGGGATCTCGGCTCACTGCAACCTCCGCCTCCTGAGTTCAAGCGATTCTCCTGCCTCAGCCTCCTGAGCAGCGGGGATTACAGGCGCCAGCCACCATGCCCAGCATTTATTATTATTATTATTATTTTTGTATTTTTAGTGGAGATGGGGTTTCACCATGTTGGCCAGCTGGTCTCGAACTCCTGACCTCAGGCGATCCACTGTCTCAGCCTCCCAAAGTGCTGGGATTACATACATGAGCCACTGTACCCAGCCCTCTTAGAACATTTTATAATCACTATATATATGTAAAACTACTCTAAAAATATGGTTAAATAATAATAGCTAACACTGGGTACTCATTGTGTGTCAGGTCAGACTGAGCTAAATGATTTCTGAGTATTGTGTCATTCTCATGATACTTCTACATGGGAGGTGGGATTATTTATACTTTAACAGATGAAGGGACTGCTACCTGGAGAGGTGAAGGAACTTGCCCAAGAATAGACAACTAGGAGGAGCTGGAGTAATATGTGTTTGCTATTAGATATTTAAACAATGGGAAAATATTACAAAAGACTGCAAACTCCATGACAGCAGGGATATTTGTTTTGTTTATGGCTATATCCCAAGTACTAGAACAGTACCTGGAACATAGGTGCTCAAGAAATATTTTTTCAGTGAATGAATTTGTTGAATGCTAGCCCATAAAGAGAAATATTTAACAGTTTGGTGTCTGTTTTTCTGGACTTTAAAAAATATATACTATATGTTTTTTTAATTTTATTTTTTTGAATAGGCAATACATGGTCCATAAATCAAAATACTATAAAAAGGTATACAGTGAAAAGAAGTGCTCCCACCCCTGCCCCCATTCCCCCCTAATTCAGGTAATCACTTTTTTTAGTTTCTGGTGTTTCCTTCCAGGGTTTCTATATGCAAAAAATACATACCTCCTTTCTTACACAAAATGTATACTGTGCATACTGTTCTGGACCTTGCTTTTTTACTTAGAGTATATGATTTTTTAAACATGCATATGATCATTAGTGTACAATAGTGTTTTGTAACTTGCTTTTTTTCTCTTGGCAAAAATATATTGCAGATTTCTATACTTGTTGATACCTTCAGTTTTACCTGAGAAACATTATGGATTATCTGGGGTTAAAGAAATCTGTAGACCAGTAGAGGTTTCAAACTTACATTTGGGAAGTTTAGCCAGCATATTTAAGGCAAGAAAGATTTATGAGTCATAACTGTTTAAAAGCAGAATGCAGTAGGTACTTAAAGATGTTATGATTACTGATTACACTAAAGAGTCACCTGAAAAGCAAAAGCAGTGAGTACCAAGTTGACCAGTTGTATCCTCAAATCAGCTAGCAAAACCAGTAAGTCGGTAAAAAGATCCTGGTCGTTATAACAACAGAAAACCTAAAATGTCCAGGAATTATTTAGAGATGTCAGGATTTATATGAAGAAAATCATTGAACTTTGTTGAAGGGTATAATACAAGGCTGAATAAGTGTAGACATACCAATTTTATGCCCCAATTTTTTTCTTTTTATTATTTTTATAATTTGGCCAATGTTAGTGATGAGTGATTGTGTTCAGTTTTTTTATCGATACATAATTTGTTAAACATCCTTTTGATTATCTTTTTGTTTCCGTAAAATTTCTAAAGAGGAACTTTGGAATGGGATTTATGGGTCTTCAGAATATCATCATCATGACTTTTGATGCATGAACGTACTTCTTAAGAGGTTTTTAAGAGGTTGCACATAGAAACTTGCACAATGGATGATTATTACTGCCTTGAAATAGTCTCAATTTAATAAAAAATACCCATGTAACTTAACTGATATTTACATGTAGATTTTTTTTGAAGGTTGACATAGGGAAAGATAAGGGAAATGATATGCTAGTTCTTAATGAAAAAGGGAATGTCTTTTTGTGGTCTACTAATTTACTGCTTTAAGAAGAGAACCTACTATTAGTTCAGTGGATTGTTAAGTTCTGGAGTAGTGTTAGTTCAGAAGCAATAAAGGATTGGTTGTTAAAGATAAAAAACAAACCTTAAAACAATAACCTAAAACCAAAAGGAAGGTTCCAGGCAGAGAATTAACATTTATGCAGTTCAGTTTCAGTTTTCTTTTTCTCATACAACAGAGCAAACTATTTCCTGGTTTGTTAATGGAAAGGTGTTATGCTATATCAGCTGGAATCTAGCTTTACTTATGAAGGTGTAACCACATAGGTGAAAGATTGATTACTGAGTTTTCTCACACCATATGTTTATCAAATATTCTTATTTGGGTTGGGTTTCTAGAGGGAAATTTCAGCTTGACTTTTCATTTAGAATTTTTCTGTTTGGTTCTAAATCTATAGGGGACATTCAGTACACTTCATTTTTAAAGAATATGTTGCTTAACAATAATTCTAGATCCTGGAATTGGATATCTGTCAGATCCCACTGATATCTCCACAGTGTGAAATTAGCAAAAGGATGTAGTTAAATACTCAATCTCGATTTAGACTGAATAATTGTTTTTCTCAGCTGGATACACATTTTCCAGCCTTTTGGTTTTTGCATGCCTTATGTATTTAGGTGATTATTATTCTACGTTTCTCAAGAAACTGAGGAGTACCTTTTTAGGATTGTTGCTGGAGGCTGTTGGAACATAGACTAGCTTCGAATTTGAGAGTCAGATTGATGGATTTAAAATATATCTGATGCTGTTACCATTAAATAAATGACTTTTGCTGGTAAAGTAGTATGCTTTTAAAATAATATGAAAAAATTCTGATTTAAAGTTACTTACACTGTAATTGATTTTAGATGTTATATTACTTGCTAATAAGATTTTTTTTTTCTGGGGATAGAAGCTTATAAAAATTTAAAATATGTTTAATTTTCTACATAGCTCCTTCAAGTATGATGGTGAAGGATGAATATGTTCATGACTTTGAGGGACAGCCATCGTTGTCCACTGAAGGACATTCGATTCAAACCATCCAGCATCCACCAAGTAATCGTGCGTCAACAGAGACATACAGCACCCCAGCTCTGTTAGCCCCATCTGAGTCTAATGCTACCAGCACTGCCAACTTTCCCAACATTCCTGTGGCTTCCACAAGTGAGTTCTAGAATCAGATGTAGTCAGCAAGTTGAGTTTTCCTAATCATTGCTTATTTATGTGTAGTCATTTGGGGGGAAACTCCAAGTAAATAAACATTAAAAGTAACTGTGGTGTCTTTCATAGGTAAACAGGTGTTAGACAAGTATGTACAATCGCTTGGAATTTAATGGCTTTGATTAGAATATTGATTCAAATTAGTGATCTGATTTGAACTTTACTATTACATGTAGAAGTAAGTAGCCTCTTAAGCTCTCAGATAGATTTTGGAGAAATATTTAAATAATTAAGAAGTAGTTTTGATCCAAGATGTTTATGAAGGTCTGTGTTAATGGAATTGCAACCTTTCTTTTAATCCAGTGTTCTTATTTTGGTTTATCTGGGAGAATATTACCTTATAGTAGTTGTCTTATTTTCTCACTGTGCAAAGAGATCTTGACAAATTTGTTATGTATTGCTCAAGATAGACATTAAGTAATTAAGTCAATTTTGATGTAAGCTAACTTCTATATCTCTTTTAAAAATATTTGTCTATATTTTTAAAAAATTAGTCTGTTTCAGAAGGATCCTTCTTTTCTGCCATGTCATAGGAGGCAAAGGGGCTGCTAGGTTTAGGTTTTTTGGGGCCTGATGATATGACCTGGTTCTGTTACTTATTTTCACAGTAACCAAAGGTTTGATAGTTTGCTGCCTTGCAAATGAAGTAGGTTTTTTTGCTTTTTTTTTTTTTTTTTCCAGTTAATCATAGTGCATTGTCTTGGCATGTGTATGGTGTTAGTTGCATGCAATTGCTAAAGGAATTATATGTAAACCTACATCAGAATAGATTTTTGACAGCTCTGGTCTAATACTGTATTAGTTGCTGCCAAAAGTACCATTATTCTATTTGCTTTACTATCAGATTAGATTCAACATAGAAATTTTGATCTTTGGAATAAATAGGGGACTGATTTCTGTAATTGTGAGTTTTCAAGTGAGGTATACCAAAATTTCCCCTCTTTAATTCATTACACCACTTCAAAGCAATATGTTTTTGGTTTGCTATATAAGAGATGATGGTCTCACTATAGGCAGCATATACTAAATGGGTCATATAGGTTAAGCACTTGAGAACCCAGATCCTTAATCACTTGGTTCTTCTGTTATCTGTCTTCTTTTTATTTACCAAATTAGGAATATGGTTGACAAACAGTGGATAGTGATAGAAAATAAAAGAAGGTACATTATAGCTGCTTGAACATAGATTAGTGCTAGAGCACAGCTACCTACTTCTGTTTATATTATCTGGAGATTGAATTTCTATACCTTTGTTAATGCTTGCTAAAGTGACTTCATTTTGACTGTTTTGTTCCCTAAGGTTGAGTCCTATGCAAAGATTAGAAAAAGTGATATAAATGAAATGCAGCTAATTTTATCCTGGTATTTATTGGGTAGATTTTAATAATCAAATACTGTAAATACTGTAAGTTTTAGGACTTGTGTCAAAATGTTCCCTTAGATCTCAAAAAGTATATTGATGAAATTAAATGAACAAAAAGAAGTTGAACTAGAATAGAAGATTTGAAAGGCTATTTTACATCAGCTGATAGAGTCGTGTTGTTTAACTGTATTTTACATACTTAGAATTGCATAAGAGAAGTATTCAGTATGGATAACTACAATGGGTCACTTTACAATTTTATGTTCGTTTGACACCTGAATATTTTAAGAATTTCCTTTTAAATACCTGTTAATTAAAATAATTTATCCTGTGTAGTTAATGACAATTTTTGTAAGTTAGCTAAGAGTATTGCATGTATAATTATTAAAAACACGAACAAAACCATAATTAACCTTTAAAGATAAATTGCAGAATCTGGGGGATGAGTAGGAAGGGAGGTTGCTAAAATGTCATTTTTACAGATAAATAATTTGGGGAGTATTGAAATATTCTCTTTAGGTTTTGGTTTTGTAATTCTTAGCTTTAAGGAAATGTGATATGTAGAGAAAAGAAAAATATTCCTTTTCTTTGATAGTTTGAGCAATGGTGACGTTTACTGTCTTCCATCTGATTATACTCCCATTTAGAAAAGAATGAGGTGATGCCAGTTATAAATAATTATAAATTTAGTGCTTTCCAAATGGGGTAAACAATTGACTTAATTAATGCTCTTTAAGAAATCAAATTTCCACTTTAAAAAAAAAGCCTTAAAAATGTAGGACAGTAAGCAATATCATAGGATGGTTTTTGAATAGAATAGAAGCCAGGAGAAGTTTGCTTCTCTTGGTATATTGCATACAGAGAGGGCAACTAATTTCGTGTAAATCTGGGAATATGATGGTGTTGTTGAAAAGAAATGACTCTTGGTTTATGAAAGCTCTTGAAAAAATTGGAAAGTAGAGTGATAGTTTTTTGTTTGTTTTTAACCAGTAAATGGTATATTGATTGGACAGCAGAGCTAGATCTTTTTAACTTCCTCCTCTTCACCATCACATCCTGTTTAAAATAATTTTCTGCTCTGCTTTTCTCTGTCAAACCCTAGCATTCTGCCATTACTAGTACCAGTGCTGACAATGATTAATTTTTCAGTTTTCAACATTTTCTTGAGCTTGAATTTTTGGGGTCCTAATCAGAAAGGTCCAGAGAGAGAAGTGGTTGGAGTGGCCAGGATGAACTGATATACTTCTGAAGAAGTTAATATGATAGGCCAGACATACAGTGGTGGTTTGCTGGCATTTGAAATACGTTTGTGAAGAAATAAGCCACTAAAATTAGCAAGACATTACATAAAATGGAATAATTTTGAGCTTCTTCAAGTTAAGGTTTGTCTTTATAGATGACTTTAGGGTTTTTTTTAACCTGATAGGCCATGGGTGAGTTACACTTTTTGCCCATCTTTGTAGTTGTGCATTATCAGATAAAATTAGTCCTTCATTTAGTATATGAAATCATAAGATGACATCTATGAATGTACCATGTTAATGTCTTCTTGTTCCTCTAGGTCAGCCTACCAGTATACTGGGGGGCAGCCATAGTGAAGGACTGTTGCAGATAGCATCAGGGCCTCAGCCAGGACAGCAGCAGAATGGATTTACTGGTCAGCCAGCTACTTACCATCATAGTATGTACATACTTTAAAAAAATCTTTTAAATAGTTGAGAAAAAAGTAGGCAGCCTTTATAAAAGCAAATTAACCCATGTGGGCCTTAATTTTTAGACAGCACTACCACCTGGACTGGAAGTAGGACTGCACCATACACACCTAATTTGCCTCACCACCAAAACGGCCATCTTCAGCACCACCCGCCTATGCCGCCCCATCCCGGACATTACTGTAAGCTCTTGTTTTTGTTGTAAGGGCTCTTTTTTTTTTCCTTTTTTTTTTGGTAGGGCTTTGTTTTCTATTTTTTAAAAATGTTTTTACATCTTTTATTCATCCTGTGATTTTGTTTCATTAAATAGTGCTTTTCAGTATTTTTTGTAAACAGTATTATTTTTCATAGTTACCATACCTTTTTATTTTAGAGGAGTGATGTTTGCTAAATACATTTATTTCTCTGTTGCTAATGTTTCATTAACATCACATTGATTTCCATTCATTTGTTTGTTTACTTTGTATATGTTCTTAGATCTCATCTGTGTCTTGTATATCCACCCATAATGGATTAAAACCCTTTGAGCACTGAGTTCTCAAGGTTTTCCTCAGTGTAGTATTCAGTGTACTTTGGATAATGTTGAATCTATAGATAACTTTGTGCCGGCATGATTGGGAGGAATACCCTACAGCCTATAGTTTCAGGTAGAATAGGAGCACTGTTCATATGGCTTAGTAAAATCAAGAGTATAACTCTTTTATATACATTAAATTCCTTCTCGTTATAATATTAATAGTACCAAAGAAAACTTAGAAAATACAGAAAAGTGTAAATAAGAAAAGCAAAATTACCCTGAATCCTGCTACTCAAAAATAGCCACTTCTAATATTTTGTCATTTTCCTTCCAGTCATATAAACAGGTATATGTAAATTGACAGGGGGCTCCTACTCTATGTGTATTGTATATGTCTTGCTTCTTTTCAGTTATGTTACTATTTTTTCCATTTCTTAAGAGAATGTAATTTTTAATGGCTGCCTAGGCCGTCATAGTGTTTAAGGGTGCTGGGTTTGGACCTTTAACAGGCTTGTGTGACCATTGGCAAGTTATTTCACCTCATTAAGCCTCAGGAGCAGTAATACTAGTATCTACCTCAAGGGGTGTTTGTAAGAAGTAAATGTAATAATTTATGTGAGGTGTTTAGCACTGTGTCTTAACACATTACAAGTTTCCAATTATGTTAGCTACGATTCCATTAAATAAACATCCTTAATTAACGTAAGCACTTGTTTTTAGAATAGACCTAATAGTTTATTATTATACATTGCATTATAAATTTTACTGTATTGGATGTTACATGAATAATTCATTTATGATCTGTATTAAATATTGGATGGAAAATTATGTGTAAATTGTGTAATAATAACACTTGGCAGATAGCACTAAAATGTTAGTTATTAAATATCCACAAAAGTGTTAATAGTTTAAGACTATTTGCTTATTGTAAAGTAAACTTTTAAGTTCTTAGACATTGCATAAACTTGTTTTCAACAATTCCTAACCTATAATATTTATATTTAAGTAAGATTTACTAAAAGTTTTAGCATTAGACAACTTTTAATAAATAAAAATGGAATTTTTGTTGTCTTTTCTTTAGGGCCTGTTCACAATGAGCTTGCATTCCAGCCTCCCATTTCCAATCATCCTGGTAAGTGTATTTCAAAATTGATTCCCTGTATTTAGATTTAGTGGTGATTGAAACTTGCAAACACAGGCTTTAACAGAATTATAGGGTCACTTCTCAGATAAGTACAATACTCATCATGACATGAGTTAATCAACAGTATGAATAGCCGATATAGTCACACATAGACTGTCTATATTTTATTCAGTTTAACTGTCCCCGAAAGAAAAGAACTGTCTTTTCAGCTAAAATGAGAATTACAGAAATGCTGGCTTCAGCATTGAATACATACATATGCAGCAGAATAAAACTAGGTTTCAAAATAGAACAGCTGTAAAACTATAGCTTAAAAAGCCAGGAAAGAATCTTAAGTACATGCTGAAAAGAAAAATAATTCACTCTATTATTCAGGATCTCTCGTTAACTGGAATTTAGAAACTATTTGATTAAATTGTATACAAAAGAGTAAATAGCTAAATAGCTTTCCTCAGTTCAAAGTTTGTGTATAATTTTTGAAGTTATAGAGATAATAAAACAGAAAACACTTGAAAATGAAATACTGAAAGTCCCTTGTAACACAAACATAGATTTTGAAATTTTTTCTCATCCCTTCATATCTGTTTTTCTTAGCATAAAAAGATGCAAATATATTACTTCAACTAATCACCTTAATTTTTTGGAAACTATAAACTCAATTTTCCTCCTAATTAAAGTAACATTATTATGAAGAATTATGTTTTTATTTTTACTTGTTTATTTTTGAGACAGGGCCTGGCTCTGTCACCCAAACTGGAGTGCAGTGGCATGATCTCAGCTTACTGAAGCCTTGACCTCCTGGTCTCAAGCAATCCTCTTGCCTCAGCTTCTAGAGTAGCTGGGACTATAGGCAGGTGCCACCATGCCTGGCTAATCTTTGTATTTTAGTAGATACAGGGTCTCACCATGTTGCCCAGGCTGGTCTCGAACTCCTGGGCTAAAGCAATCCTTCTGCTAATAATTTTATTTATTTTTAAATTTTTTGCCGAGATGGGATCTCGCTATGTTGTCCAGGCTGGTTTTGAACTCCTAGCCTCAAGTGATCCTCCTGCCTTAGCCTCCCAGAATGCTGGGATTATAGACGTGAGCCACCACACCAAGCTTGAAGAGTTAAAAAAAAATTTTTAATGATTTTATTTTTCATCTTTGTGGGTACGTAGAAGATGTATATATTTATGGGGCATATGAGATGTTTTGATACAGGCATGTAATGCATGATAAGCACAACATGGAAGATGGGGTATCCATCCCCCTCAAGCATTTATCTTTTGTGTTATAGTCTATACTCTGTTAGTTATTTTAAAGTGTACAGTTAAATTATTGATTACAGTCACCCTGTTGTGCTCTAAAATATTAGACCTTATTCATTCTAACTACCTTTTGTACTATTAACCATCCACACCTTCCCCCAACTCCGTACTACCTTTCCCAGCCTCTGGTAACCATCCTTCTACTCTCTGTCTCCATGGGTTCAATTGTTTTGATTTTTAGATCTCACAAATAAAAACATGTGATGTTTGTCTTTCTTTGCCTGGCTTATTTCACTGAACGTAGTGCCTCCAGTTCCATCTGTATTGTCGCAAGTGACTGAATCTCATTGTTTTTTATGGCTGAACAGTACTCCACTTTTTATATAAAAAGTTTATATAAAAAGTTTTTATATAAAAACTCCGTTCTTTATATAAGTCAAGCATAAAGAATTTTAAGCATACCAGAATAGTACAGGAAGTTCCCCTGTTGTACTTATTCCTCAGTTTCAGCTATTATCAACTAATGACCAAACTTATTTCATTCATACTCTCTTTCTTCATTCTATATTATTTTGAAGCAAATCCTGTATCATAGTTTTATGTGTATCTTAGTATATACTTCCAGTAAAGGTTTTTTAAAAACATAAACACAGTGCCCATAATGATTAATTTAAAGGGTAACATACAATTCTTAAATAGGCCCACATAATTTTCTCTGTGTAAATAATGTTCTGTTATTGATTGTGTTGGTTTCAGTTTTTCTTCTAGCTGTTTAAAAAAATAGAAGGGAACATCTTTGTGTTTATAACTTTTCTCATATTTTAGTTCAAGAGATTTATAGAATTTCTAGATCGAAAGGCCATATTACAGTGACATCAGAGTGTGAGAACCAGTGTTACTGTGCTGGCTAGCAGTAGATGTGATAGTTTAATAAACTCTCTGCTGCTTTAAGAGGCAAATATTTGTTCTGGTTACGAGAAAAGTGATGCTAGTGGGGCAGAAGCATTCTTTTAACAATATATATTTATTATCTTCTTTAACGGATTTTCTGTGTTATATTGTGTGTTGTGATTTTAAACATTTTTGTAGGTCAAGGGGTCTAGCCTTTTCATAAAACACTTTTTTTGAGAAATGTAATATACAGAAAAGTGTATAACACAAATAAGTATATAGCCTAACATCACTAAAACCCGTACTCATGTAATCACTACCCAGATCGAGAACTAAAACATTACAGCATCCCAGAAACCTTCCTACCCCATGAATTTTGTCTCTGTCAAAACCTTCTCTTTTCTTCTCCCCAGAGGTAGCCACTGTCCTGCTTTTTATGGATAAAAAGCACTTTTTTTTTCTCTTTCATTTATTTTTTATTTTTAAAATTTTTTAAATTTATTTTGAGATGAACTCTCGTTCTGTCGCCCAGGCTAGAGTGCAGTGGCGCAGTTTGGCTCACTGCAACCTCCACTTCTGGGTTCAAGCCATTCTCCTGCCTCAGCCTCCCAAGTAGCTGGGATTATAGGCACCCGCCACCGTGCCTGGCTAATTTTTGTATTTTTAGTAGAGAGAGGGTGTCACCATGTTGTCCAGGCTGGTCTCGAGCTCTTGGCCTCAAGTGATCTGCCCCATCGGCCTCCCAAAATGCTGGGATTACAGGCATGAGCCACTGCACCCGGCCCTTTTATGCTCTTTTAAAGTGATGAAGACATCCCTAAACAGTCTAGTAATCTGGCTTTACTTGTTTTTTAAATTATATAAATGGAATTACTGTATCAGGATCTTGATTCGTGTGTGTGAATATATTGTGACAAGAGGGGAAAATCTAGAGTCTGAAGAATGAGAATTTTTGCTGGCTATCCTTGAGAGTCATTAGTGGCTCCTGGCAATTTAGGGATCTCAGTGTTCATACAGCTTAGTGGGAGGTAGTCTGCAGCAGTGAGGGTAATCAAGGCTCTGAAGAAAGACCTACCCTGGATAGAGTCATAGGTGGGTATAGCGGCGGTGACATTTAGCTAGTCATTTGGACCTCTTCAGTACTTGCCTTTGGCCTCTTGGTAGATTTAATTCATTCTTTTCATGGTAGAACTGGTGTTTAGGCACGGCATCTCCTGGTTAGAAAATAGCATTAATCAGTTGAGGCTATGCTTTTATAGTAGTGTGCATTGACATTAAAGCCTCTGTCTTTTTTTTTAAGAAACCGGGTCTCACTATGGGCCTCTGTCTTTGAGTAGAATAAGGAAGTGATTTATTGGGGAGGCTGTTCCTGAAAAGGTCTCTGTCGAGGTAGTTGCCACAGAGGATTTGCTCTGCATGCACACCTTTAATGGAGTCAGCAGGTAGAACCCAAATGGTCTTTGGCTGTGGATACTAATGGGCCCTTGAGGAGTTCTATCTCACAACTGTTCCTCTTCATTTCTCCTTTTGTACTGTTTCAAGAATATTGTAACTGATTTCCCTGTTAGGAGAGCTTCCAGTTCTAGTACCCTCCTTCTCAACTGTATCTCTACTGCTACTCAATATTTATTTTAAAATTTGAATCTAGTTATTTCTTTGCTAAAGAACTTATTCCCCTACTCAATGCTTGGCCATAGGATAAAGTCCAAATTCCTTAGCTAGGCAGAAAAGAATTTCTGGTCCTCGTTCTTGTGTGCTTCTCTAGCCTCATCTCTTGAAGCTTTAACCTAGGAATATCATCCCTCTGCTTTTTTCTCGTACTCTATATTAGTTATCGATTCCACAACAAATTACTCCAAAACTTAGCAAATTGAAACAATAACAATTTGTCATATCACTTAGTTTCTATAGGTAAGGATCTACACATGGCGTAGCTGGGTGGTTTCGGCTCAGGATCTCATGAGGTTGCACTGAAGTTGTCAGCTGGGGCTGCCATCATCTGAAGGCATTTTCAGAGGCTAAAGGATTCACTTTCGGGTCGTTTACTGACATACCTGACAAGTTAGTGGTCTCGGCGGTCTCGTTGGCAGGAGGCTCCAGTTTCTCTTCTTGTGGATTTCTCTTATAATGTGACAGCTAACGAGTGATCAGGAGAGAGTAAGACAGAGTCTCGGTGTCTTTAAATACTTAGCGTCAGAAGTCACATCATCATATCTGTAAGAGTCCATGTCCTGTGGGAGGGGCCTACACAAGGATGTGAATATCAGGAGGTGAGAATCATTGGGGGTCATCGTGAATGTTGGCTCCCGTGCTCTCCTATCCTCCCAAATGTGGTGAGCTCTTTGAAAATCCAGCGTAAGTGCACTACTGATGGGAAGCCTTTCCTAATCCTTTTTCCCTGCTACCTAGTACTTTATAATTGTACTAAATTATAATTACTAGTTTACATATCCGCTATCCTTGCTTAATGTAGAAAAGAAGCCAAAGTTTAAAACTTTGTGTAGGTATATGGTTAGTGTAGACTCTTATGGTCTGATGAAGCAGTGCTAAAATATTCTACCATAGATTTAGAACTATTTAAACAGGAAATATACATATACCTTTGAATCTTTTATATGTGTAAAAATCATCAATAATATATAGTAAATTTATTTTGAGAAATTATTTTTGAAGATAGTTACATAAATGTTTTAGGAAATAGATGATATAATTGTAGAAAATGAAAATAAAGATTGGTCATAATTACCTTGGTGTTAAAAGATTTCAGATAGGCAGCATACTTGGTGATTCCATGTGTTGACTTTGGAAAAGTTTAATCACCTCATTTCTTTTTTACCAACTTATTGTTTTTGCTTTTTCTTAAAACTGAAGTGTATTCATCAAATTGAATACTGATTGCAAATTAAAGTGAAAGATTTCTTCAGTGTCTGAGGTTATTTTGTTCAGATTCGCAAATGGATGCGAAACCCACAAATTTCCAACTTCAGGTGTGTTCTGGACTTTGGAGAGTACCTTTTTGTATTAATAAAAGATTCTCACAGGGCATCTCATCCATATCTAAATAATAAAGGTAATAATTCATAGTGAGTCACTTAGGTGCTTTAAGCAAATCTTTACACTTTATTGGAATGACTTTATTTTTATTTAAAATATTGAAGATAGGCAGAGCACTTTGGCTTACTCCTATAATCCCAGCACTCTCAGAGGCCCAGGCCAGGGGATCGCTTGAGCCCAGGAGTTTGAGACCAGCCTGGGCAACATAATGAGACCCCGTCTCTACACAAAAGTACCAACAAATTAGCCAGACATGGTGGTGTGCACCTGTAGTCCCGGCTACTCTAGAGGCTGAGGTGAGAGAAGCACTTGAGTCGGGGAGGTCAAGGTTGCGTGAGCCATGATTGCACCATTGCATTCCAGCCTGCATCTCAAAAACAAATACGTAAAAATTCCGAAAACAAAAAATTGAAGACAATACTTTGGAGACCTAAATCTTTCATTATAATTTAACAGCATTTATTTGATAAGACGGTACTTTATAATTTCCCCATTACAAAAAGTATTTAGATAAGTTTTTTCATTGTAAACAATTTTTTTGTTAACTCAGTCTTTTAAAACCTTTTCTTTGGCCAGTGATGAACAGTTTTGGACTTCATGAGACTGGCTTAACTTCACTAATTTAGGAGCAAAAAAATAAAAATATCAAAGTTAGCTCATAACTGTCTTACTCCCTTTCAAATGAGTTGGGGCATTCAGAAAGCCCATTCTGTGCTGAATAATTCCAGCCTTCTGTTGATGCTAGTTTTGAGAACTGCGGAGTTGTCATTATATGGCATTAGTCCTTGTGGGCAAAAGCGTAAAGAGATTCTAGAAAAGTTTAATAGTTGTTTCCTATTACTTTCCCCTGTTTTTAAAATAAGAATGATCCCTTCTGACTGATTAGCAAATTGAGAGTGGAGTAAAAAAGTTTTTCACATAGTGCTTTGTATCTCAGTACTGTCAGATTTGCTGGGACTCATTTAGATGAGCTTTAGCCTTCTCTGTCCTCCTAAGTGGTAGCCCACTTACCTTTGCATTCCTAGGCCTTTTTAAGTCACTGATCGGTAGTGCAACTCTCTTATGCTGGTTTCTTTTTATTCTCAAGTCTCTTAAAACGTGTCTTCCCAGTACTAGCATGTCAACTCAAACTAAACAACCTGTTCAGAGTGCAGCTTTAGATAACCATTGTTGTTTTATGGTGTCTGAACTATTAAGACAAACAAAAACAGTTACTTGAGTGAGTAGGAAATAATACAGTAAGGTTTAGGTGCAGTTGCAAATGTTGTAAATAATGATGATAAGAGTACATTTTTCAGGCCCGGTGTGGTGGCTCACACCTGTAATCCCAACACATAGGGAGGGCAAGGCAGGAGGATCACTTGAGCCCAGAAATTCAAGACCAGCTTGGGTATCATAGGGAGACCCAACCCCATGTCTACAAAAAAATTAAAAAATTAGCCAGGCATGGTGGCCTGCACCTGTATCCCCGGCTACTTGGAAGGCTGAGGTGAGAGGATAGCCTGGGCCCGGGATAGCTTGGACTGCAATGAGCTGTAATCGTGCCATTGTACTCTAGCTTGGGCAAGAGAGTGAGACTCCCATCTCCCCCCTCCTCCCAAAAAACATATTTTTCTTAACCATGGAGGCTATAAAACTCCCATTTACCCCCCGTCCCCCGAATTGACTGTCACAGAAAAAACATTACTTACCATGGAACTTTGCTTCTGGTTAGTATCTTTCGGTATAAACCAGGAAATGTATGTACTTGGACCTCATTTTTTTTTTTTTTTTTTTTTTTTTGAGACAGTGTCTCACTCTGTTGCCAGACTAGAGTGCAGTGGCACCATCTTGGCTCACTGCAAACTCCACCTCCCAGGTTCAGGTGATTCTCCTGCCTCAGCCTCCCAAGTAGCTGGGACCACAGGTGTGTGCCACCATGCCCAGCTAATTTTTATATTTTTAGTAGAGACGGGGTTTCGCCATGTTGGCCAGGATGATCACCATCTCTTGACCTCGTGATCGGCCCGCCTTGGCCTCCCAAAGTGCTGGGATTACAGGCGTGATCCACCACACCTGGCCCTTGTTTTCTTCTTACCTAGTATTATAAATATTTGTTTATAACTAAATTTAACATTTGGACTGATTGTGTAAAGACAACTTTTAAGTGCTGTTACTGTTTTTTTGCTGTTTTTTTTTTTTTTTTTTTTTTTGGTCGCCAAAACATTGGGTGATTGATGTCTTAGACAATCTCTGTAGTTTTGGTTTAACCAGTATACCTATCAGTTGTTCGCTGAAGCTTCTTGTCCATAGCATAATGTGATATCTTCACATTACATTTTCTATAGACAATAATTTTTTTTTTGTTTTTTAATTTTTGAGATGGGGTCTCTGTGGCCTGGGCTGGAGTGCAGTGGCACTCTCATGGCTCATTGCCATCCCGACCTCCCAGACTTACGTGATTCTTCTATCTCAGCCTCCTGTATGTAGCTGGGACTACAGATGTACACAACCATGCCCAGCCAATTTTTCTATTTTTTGTAGAGACGAAGTTTCACTATGTTGCCCAGGCTGGCCTTCCTCCTGGGCTCAAGTGATCTGCCCATTTTGGCCTCCCAAAGTGCTGGGATTATAGGCATGAGCCACCATACCCGGCTGAAAATAATTTCATAAATACTTCAAAACTGGCTTTTTAAGAAGACACTCAGTGAAGACACTTAGTGTATCACTGGTTTTTGTGTTCTAATCATAATGAGATATATTTAAACAAATATTTATCTTTGTGACGAGTTCATTAGCGTGACATGGCAAAACATTTGAGTTTTTAAGTTTTTGAATTATCCAGTCTTCATGTGATCTGTTTTGGTAACTCCTCATTGGAAAGTACTTTATTGCTTGGCAGCATTTCGAAAAGTAATTAGGGTACATAGCTTTTACAAGCTGTTTTCTTTTTAAAAAATTTTAAGCATCAATCATGCTTCATTTTAGGTTATTTTTTTTTTTCCCCATAAGATCTGGGTTTCTTTTTTGTCATTCCAAGTAAACTTTGTCAAAAGTAAGATTGTTGAAAGTTTTGTTGCTTCAAATTCTAGTTTGAAGTTCATAAATAGCATATTGAGATACAGGTAAATCTTTTAAATATGTCGAACCCATTTCCACCCTAGGGTCTTTGCTTTTGCTTCTCTGAAATCTGTTTACAGTCTTCACATAGATAAAAGGTTATTCAGATCTCATCTTTTCAGATAGGATGTCCCCTACCATCCAGTCTGAAGTATTCTTTCCAGTCATCTGCTGTTCCATACCCTGTTTTATTTTCTTCACAGTGTTCATCGTTACCTGAGTTATTTTATTTGTCAGCTTATTTGTCTGCCCCTGCACCTCTGTGAGAACGGGGACTGTAACTGTTTTGTTTCCTACTGTGTATGCAGTGCCCAGAAAGATCCCTAGATACTCTGTAGATATCTGTTAAATGAGTTAAAACAGGAAAGCCAAATAATTTTTATGTATTTGGGCTTGATGTAATAATTATTGTATACAAATAAAAATTAGAAATACTTGATCAGTTGTCTTTGCAAACCAAAGTAGCACCTCTTTTTTTTCCCAATTATTTAAAATTGTATATTGCTGTTCAAATGAATACACTAAATACGTCTTCAAAGTTAAAATTATGGTAGTTAACATGACCTGACTTCACTAAAAATATCTTTTGCTATGGCATAGAAGGGACAAATGACCTTCTATCCAAGAGACAATTGAGAATCTGTGTGTACAACAACTGTGCGATTAGAGTATAATTAACCTTAACTCAGGGATGGGATAGCTGATTTGCTTATGCACTTTCTCTCAATTAGGGAATCTATAAAAACATGTCATGAATCGATGTTATTCAAGGACAGTTCCCTGGAATACATCTTAGAGTCAGTGTGTTTTTAAAAAATGAAAGTTGAGGCTACATAGAGAATATGAGTAGTCAAATGAAACATCATGGTAAAATAATTTATTTTAGATTCTGATTATTTCTGTTTCTTTAAATTCTCAGTTGACCTGGTCCTTTGAGGTAAGAACCAAATTCCAGATTTTAAAAAATGACTTTTAGAACTTGAGGATAAGTGGTAATTAGAAATTAAAAAAAAAAAAAAAATGACTTTTGGGTTTTAAGAACAGTGCTAGGTACTCAGCTGGAAAATAGAAGACATGGAAATTCCTACTTTTTAATGCATTATGTTATTTTAATCCACTTGTTTTGGGGGCATTACATTGCCTCTCCCCTTCCTTCACCCTTTGTTTTAGGAAAAGCTTTGTGTTGTGGAGTGCAAGTGAAAGCCTTATACCTTTCTCTCATGGGAGGATGTTCTTTCCCATTTATTTCCTATAGCTCCTGAGTATTGGTGTTCCATTGCTTACTTTGAAATGGATGTTCAGGTAGGAGAGACATTTAAGGTTCCTTCAAGCTGCCCTATTGTTACTGTTGATGGATACGTGGACCCTTCTGGAGGAGATCGCTTTTGTTTGGGTCAACTCTCCAATGTCCACAGGACAGAAGCCATTGAGAGAGCAAGGTATTGATTGTATAGTCAGATAGTTACTTTAAAAATTTAGCATAATACATTGTCTTTTATTCAAAGTTATGTTTCCCCGTTTACATTGTATGTGTTCTTAAATATAAATAAAGGAATAAAGGTCATGTTGAAAATTCAGAATTTGTAAGCACTCCATCTTCATTGTCGATGTTTTTGTTGTGTAACATATAATGATAAAAGATAGCCTTTTTTATGTTAGTAGATTTCTGTTTCAAATAGTAAGTATACCTTTTGGAATTCAGTTTGAAAATTTTGTTTTCTGTGATCATACATTTCTACAAATTACTGAAAGGAAGTAATATTAAATGAGAACATATTTCTGAAAGTTTTAGTTACAATGTTAAAAGCATTGGTAATAAAAGGGAAATGGTTAAGTAAATTATGATAAATTTTTCATTTTTTATATAGTCATTAAAATGTTTAAAAGTTTGTATAATGAAGCTGGGTGCGGTGGCTCACGCCTGTAATCCCAGCACTTTGGGAAGCGCGCTTGAGGTCAGGAGTTTGAGACCAGCCTGGCCAACATGGTGAAACCTTATCTCTATTAAAAATACAAAAATTAGCCGTATGTGGTGGTGCATACCTGTAATCCCAGCTACTCAGGAGGCTGAGACAGGAGAATTGCTTGAACCCAGGAGGCGGAGGTTGCAGTGACCTGAGATCATGCCACTGTACCCCAGCCTGGGCGACAGAGCGAGACTCCGTTTCAAAAAAAAAAAAAGTTTATATAATGAAATGGAAATCCTTACAATGAAATACTACAGGAACATACCATTTTAGCTACTGTATGATCTCAGCTTTTTAAGGATGTGTGTGCTAAAGAACATAATCTTGGCCCTATCACTTGCTGTGTGACTTTGGCAAATTACCTAACCACTACGCCACTTCTGGCTAATAGAGTTTTCTGTGATGAAGAAAATGATTTATGTTTGCACTGCCCAGTTCAGTAGCCACTAGCCACATGTAGCTATTGAGCACTTAAATTATAGCTCACATGATTGACTAATAGGATTTCTAATTAGTTTTAATTTAATTTAAATAGTCACATGTGGCTAGTGGCTATCAATTTGGACAGTATGCCTTAGTTTCCTTATCTAAAAAAATAGTAATAGTACTTATTGAGTTGTAAGGGTTTAATGAGAATTCATACTACATGCTCCTGACACATAGTAAGCGTTGTATATATGTGCGTCATTATTAGATATGAACAGGAAAAGAAAGAAGGAAATATACAAAAATGTTATTAATAGCTATCTTTTGGTTTTGTATGATCATTTTTAATTTTTCAATATTAAGCATGCTATACAGTCTGAACTAAAATTTAATTTTAAATATTTATCAAGATAAAATGTAATTTCTTTTTTCTTCCTAAGGTTGCACATAGGCAAAGGTGTGCAGTTGGAATGTAAAGGTGAAGGTGATGTTTGGGTCAGGTGCCTTAGCGACCACGCAGTCTTTGTACAGAGTTACTACTTAGACAGAGAAGCTGGGCGTGCACCTGGAGATGCTGTTCATAAGATCTACCCAAGTGCATATATAAAGGTTAGTTACAATTTTATTTGAATAGTTTAGACTTAAAGCTCTATTTATTGTCAAAAGAATTGAAATCCAGGTGGAAGGAATGGAAAAATGTTTAAGTATAAAGCACATTTGCGGAGGGCATTTATTGACATGATCAGTAATCTAGTTTGGTGGTTGCCAGTTTGTTACATGTTTTATTTTTTATTTTATTTATTTATTTATTTTTGAGACAGAGTCTTGCTGTCATCACCCAGGCTGGAGTGCAGTGGTGTGATCTCGGCTCACTGCAACTTGCGCCTCCCAGGTTCAAGCAATTCTTGTGCTTCAGCCTCCCAAGTAGCTGGGATCACAGGCACATGCCACTGTGCCTGGCTAATTTTTGTATTTTTAGTGGAGACGGGGTTTCACCATGTTGGCCAGGCTGGTCTCGAACGCCTGACCTCAAGTGATCCTCCTGACTTGGCCTCCCAAAGTGCTGGGATTACAGGCGTGAGCCACTGCGCCAGGCCTGTTACATGTTTTATAGTAATACAAAGGCTCTTGAAAATACTGAGTGAAATTTCCAAAGTTGTATTCCTTTAACTTGAAATTTGTAAGAATCAGACTCTGGACTTTCATCTTAGCCAGTCTTCAGGATTTTATGGAAGGGAATTCTAAAATTAATAGCTTTTCAAATTAAGAACCTGATAAACCTGAAATATTTTTCACTAGTTATTATATGTTCAACCTATTTGAATTTTACTTTATAATATAACCTGTTTTTGAAAGAGAAAGATAGTTGTAATTAGATAGCTTAAATATATTTTTAATTTTGCATCATCCTCAGCATTTTCATTGTCAGTGATTGTAAATTGGTGGAATTAACTGTATCTCATAACTTATTCCCAGGAGGTTGCTTAGGGTAAAAATAATATAGCCCTATAGTATCTATAAAAATGGAATTGCCTGATTGCCTTGCAACAGCAAACCCAGTTTCTCATTTCCAGTTATAGTTCAGTTAAAGAATATTGGAATTTTTTTATATGACACTTTAAAACATATCAAGTATAGAGAAAATAATAAACCACCTGTACATATCATCTAGCTTCAACGATTATCAGCATTTTACCAATCTTTAGTGTGTTTCTCCCCCAACTTTTTTTCCTGGCATCGTTGAAAGCCAATTTCAAACAGCATAGTCACTCATAAAATATTTCTGTGTAACTCATAAAATACGCCTGTGTGACTCACAAATCTATACAGACTTCTGAAAAACATAATCTCTGTGCTGTTTATTAAACTTAATAAAATTAGCATCAATTCCCTGTTAAAATTTTCAACAATAGAGCATTAGTTATAGTTTTAGTCTGTTAGAACAATAGAATAAAACAACAAAATATTATATTTATTGATAAGATATCCATGGTATAGAAAAGTTAGTTATTAAACAATACATAGGGCCTGATTCAGTGGCTCATGCCTGTAATCTTAGTACTTTGGGAGGCCGAGGTTGGAGGATTGCTTGAGGCCAGGAGTTTAAGACCAACGTGAGCCACAAAGTGATACCCCCCATCTTTACAAAAAAATTAAAAAATCAGTTGGGTGTGGTGGTGCATGCCTGTAGTTTTAGCTACTTGGGAGACTGAGATGGGGGTATTGCTTGAGCCCAGGAGTTCAAGACGGCAGAGAGCCATGATCATGCCACTGTTCTCCAGACTAGGTGATAGAGTGAGACCCTTTCTCAAAAATAAATAAATAAATAAATAGACAATACATAGACTATGATCCCATTTTTGTTAAATGATATCATGGTATTTGTATTTGTTTGTACGTACCCATAAGTCTAGAGTGGCATGTATAATGCAATTGTCTCTGTGAGGTGGAAATTGTTTGTATTTTGCAGTTTTTTTCCACAAGGAATTTTTATATTGATTATTTATGCTTTATTATTATTATTATTTTTGAGACAGAGTCTTGCTCTGTTGCCCAGGCTGGTGTGCAGTGTTGCTGTCTTGGCTCACTGCAACCTCTGCTTCCAGGGTTTAAGGGATTCTCGTGCCTTAGCCTCTCTGGTTGCTGGGATTACAGGTGTGCACTACCACGCCTGGCTAATTTTTGTATTTTTAGTAGAAATGGGGTTTCACCGTGTTGGTCAGGCTAGTCTTGAACTCCTGATCTCAAGTGATCCGCCCAACTCGGCTCCAAAAGTGCAAGGATTACAGGTGTGAGCCATTATGCCTAACCTGTTGTTATTATTTTTTAATGGCTTTGGATTTCCTTATATGTTTTGTAGTCCATTTTGTATTTGTTGGCCAAGGTTGTTTTGAGAGAATTCACTCATTTTATTTTTTATTTTTTCTTCCTGTCATTGCTTCACCCCATGTGGCAATTTTGCCTTACCCTGGCATCTGGGATTCACATCTCAGAACCAAATCTTGTGAATTTAGGAAGTAAATTAGGGGGATTTTGTCTCCTGAGGAAATTGGGTTCCATTCTGCAGGTATGCTTGGGGCCTAATTCCCGATTGCCTAGATTTCTCTGAAACTTACTCCTGCCATGGGCAAGTATTTTATTCCTAGGTGTACTTCTGAATTGGCTGTATTTTGCCAGCACTTGATTTATGGGCAGGTGCCCAGTTGTAGCCGCCAGAGAGTTTGACTGTTGTCTCTCTCCATAGTATTCCAAGAAGTCAAATTCCTGTCCCCTGCTCTTTGTTTATGGTCTTGGTACCCCTAGTACCTCCTGTCTTTAGTCTCTGCTCTCCACTGTGGGTTTTATTTATCATCAGTTTGGATGTATGGATTGTTTCTGTATGAATTCCTCAGTTTGGAGAGGATAACTATTTTGTAGTTTTTCTGTTATTTGTATGTGGTTGGAGCAGAGAGAGAAGGTGATTACGTATACCCACTTACCCATCTTGACTGAGAAGTCTCTTATGTTACTTATGTAATTTAAAATGACTGGATAGAGAACTACAGTGTTGAATATATACTATGTGCCAGATAGTATTTATAAACTTAATCAGATATGGAGTAGTATTTAAAACAATTGGGCTTAGGCCAGGCGCGGTGGCTCAAGCCTGTAATCCGAGCACTTTGGGAGGCCGAGACGGATCACGAGGTCAGGAGATCGAGACCGTCCTGGCTAACACTGTGAAACCCCGACTCTACTAAAAATAGAAAAAAAAAAAAAAAAAAATTAGCCGGGTGTGGTGGCGGGCGCCTGTAGTCCCAGCTACTCGGGAGGCTGAGGCAGGAGAATGGCATGAACCCGGGAGGCGGAGCTTGCAGTAAGCTGAGATCCGGCCACTGCACTCCAGCCTGGGTGACAGAGCGAGACTTCGTCTCAAAACAAACAAACAAACAAACAAAAAACAATTGGGCTTAAAATGTGGAGTCTTGCAAGTGTAATTTCTTGGATTGTCAAATAAATATATTGTGACTTACTTATATTTTGGTACAGATGGCCTTTGAAAAGCCCCCAAGGTGTGAGACAAGTCATCACTTTGATAAACCACTGTCTTGGACAGATCTTAATAGTGATCTCATACTTTTACCATGAACAGTAGATAAATATCTTGTTGGACAAGATATTTGAAGTTAAAAAAAATCTCATTTGGTTATATTAACTAAGATTTTAAAATAATTATTTCTGTTTACCAAGTATATTACTGTTCTTGAGAAGAGTCTTACTAGTCAGAAAGAGACAGTTACAAGTACAACCCCTCTCCACAATTTTACTTTCCATGGCTTCAAGTGTTTATGGTCAACCAAAGTCCAAAAATATTAAATGAAAAATTCCAGAAACAATTCGTAAGTTTCTTTTTTTTTTTTTAAATACTTTAAGTTCTAGGGTACATGTGCACAACGTGCAGGTTTGTTACATATGTATACATGTGCCATGCTGGTGTGCTGCACCCATCAACTCGTCATTTACATTAGGTATATCTCCTAATGCTATCCTCCCCCTTCCCCCCTCCACACAATAGGACCCGGTGTGTGATGTTCCCCTTCCTGTGTCCAAGTGAGCTCATTGTTCAATTCCCACCTATGAGTGAGAACATGAGGTATTTGGTTTTCTGTTCGTGCGATAGTTTGCTGAGAATGGTGGTTTCCAGCTGCATCCATGTCCCTACAAACGACACGAACTCATCCTTTTTTATGGCTGCATAGTATTCCATGGTGTATATGTGCCACATTTTCTTAATCCAGTCTGTCACTGATGGACATTTGGGTTGATTCCAAGTCTTTGCTATTGTGAATAGTGCTGCATTAAACATGCGTGTGCATGTGTCTTTATAGCAGCATGACTTACACTCCTTTGGGTATATACCCAGTAATGGGATGTCTGGGTCAAATGGTATTTCTAGTTCTAGATCCTTGAGGAATCGCCACAGTTTTCCACAATGGTTGAACTAGTTTACAGTCCCACCAACAGTGTGAAAGTGTTCCTATTTCTCCACATCCTCTCCAGCACCTGTTGTTTCCTGATTTTTTAATGATTGCCATTCTAACTGGTATGAGATGGCATCTCATTGTGGTTTTGATTTGCATTTCTCTGATGGCGAGTGATGATGAGCATTTTTTCGTGTGTCTGTTGGCTGTATGAATGTCTTTTTTTGAGAAATGTCTGTTCATATCCTTTGCCCACTTTTTGATGGGGTTGTTTGTTTTTTTTCTTGTAAATATGATTGAGTTCTTTGTAGGTTCTGGATATTAGCCCCATCAGTTTTAAAATGTGCACTGTTCTGAGTAGATGATGAAATCTCACTCCATTCTACTTGGGATGTAAAACCTTTTGTCCAGCAAATCCATGCTGCCTACACTACCCACCCGTTAGTCACTGAGTAGCGAGCTCAGTTATCAGATTGACTGTCATGGTCTCACAGTGCTTGTCGTCCAGTAGCCTTTATTTAGTTTATAATGGTCCCAGAGTGCAAGGGTAATGATGCTGGGATATTTTTAAAATTGTTCTGTTTTATTATTACCTATTATTAATCTCTTACTATGTCTAATTTGTAAGTTAAACTTTATTATGAGGTTTATGAGGTAGGTATGTATGTATAGGAAAAAACAGTATGCACAGTACTATCTAAAGTTTCATGCATCCATTGGAGGTCTTGGAACATATCCCCCATGGATAAGGGAGGACTACTATATACCTTAAAATTTAACCATTGGCATTTTCTTCACTTGTTTTTTGGGTAGCAGTAACTAAGGGATTTGTAGGTTGTCAGATTTTCACGGGAGATGATATTATTGGGGTAAATTGTATGTAGATAACATGCACTCCTGGAAGGAGTGCCCACACTTTGAGTACACATACCTGGGCCTGTGCGTGCGTGCGCGCGTGCGTGCACACACACACACTTTTCCCTTTTTAATTAAAATGAGGAAAACAGACTTGGAGAGCCATAATTTCATTTTATAAGCCAAGAAGCTAGTACTCAGTTGTGGTTTTTTTTTCCCCTTCTAAGTTGACTTTTTCCCCTGATTCTCTCATGACATAGTAGTCATTTTATACTTGTGAAAATCTGATGTAATGAAATGACATTTTACAAGCTTTAAATGAAGCACATGTTTGAATTCTCTTTAAGTGGCTTTGTTCTTTTGCTTTCAAAAGTAAATCTGTTTTGTGTTGTTTAGCACTGGGCGTTCCAGGTTTTTAATAGCTTTATTGAGATTTTGAGAGATAATTCACATGACATACAAGTCACCCTTTTAAATTGTACAATTCAATGATTTTTAGTATATTCACAACATTGTGCAGTTATTACTGCTCTTAATTTTGGAGCGTTTTCATGACTGTGGAAAGAAACTCCATACCCTTTTAACTATCACCCCCAAATCTCCATGCCCATTAGCTCTATTCAACCACTATTCTACTCTCAGTCTCTATAGATTTGCCTACTCAGGGCATTTTATATAGAAGAGAATTATGTAATGTCGTCTTTTATGACTTGCTTCTTTTCACTAAGCATAATGTTTCAAGCTTCATCCATGTAGCACATATCAATACTTCCCTCCTTTTTATGGCTGGATAGTACTCCACACACATTTTGTTTATCAGTTTATCCGTTGATGGACATGATTTCCACTTTTTGGCTATATTCTGAAGGATACTACTGTGAACATTTGTGTATAAGTGTTTGTGTGTTTTCATTTCTCCTGGGTACATACCTAAGAGTAGAATTGCTGGATTGTAAGGTAACACTATGTATAACTTTTTGAGAAACTGCTAGACTGTTTTACAAAATGGCTGCACCATTTTACATTCTCACTAGCAGGGTGTGAGGGTTCTAATTTCTCTACATTCTCATCAATACTTGTTAACTGTCTTATTTATTTTAGCCGTTGTAGTAGGTGTGAAGTATAATCTTACTATGGTAGTTTTGATTTGCAAACTTTCTCTGGTAATACTGAGTTGGGTTTGTTTTTTTGAACACATTTATTTTAAAGGAAGGGACAGTGGATGCTTCTAAACCACTGGTGGGCTAGGTCAGAGGGTATTATGAACCTCATTTAAATGTATTCCCAGTTACCACATACTGTGATTCCCTAAGTCAAGTAGAACTTAGAATGTCCTTAGTGCAATCTTATTTATGTTCAGATGCATTTTTCATTCTGGATTATTGTTTCCTAATGTTAATTTAAGATTATATAGTATTGCAGTGAAGCCTTGTCAAAGGAAAATGGCAAAATTTGACTCCTGGTTGTAAAAGACAATGACCTAAAGATGTTGACAGTGATCTTTATGAGGCATGCGTCTTTGTTAAGTGATGGGTTTGTAATAAATTCACAAAACATGGTTAAGTAAATTAAAGCAGAAATTAGCTCAGGAATGGTGGTCAGAAATATTGTTTGGATCTGAGCCAAAAAGAATGTTTTAAGCCTTTGGTTACTTTGAATTGCCTTTGTCAACAATTTAGTCAAATTATGAAAGGAAGATGGTAGCATTTCAATAATAGCTGTAATTTTTATCATCTAGTGTAACAAATGGAATCTGTTATGGTATCAGTTATCAATGGATTAGTTACAGTGTGGAGTCAGGAGGCAACGCAGGTTTTAGTTAGTAGTGAGCCTAATTGAATAATTTTAGGTCTTCTGATTTGAGTGCTGTAATTAGGTAAATAATCTGTGGAAGGGAGGCTTGCTGAGGTGCCTGATGAATCATTTTTACTACATCTGCAGATGCAAGTCATAAAGTTTAATCCGTGTAGGTGACCTGTAATATGTACTGCTGATGTTCGCACAGATTCAGGCTGAAACAATCCTAATCGCGATTATGTGCAACACATTGGAGAGAGCCTATGTGTGACATATTACTTGGTTATTTTTTTAAATGACTCATGGTGGGGGTAGGGGAGTGTTAATGTTAAAGGCATACTTGAATCTTGGATATTATAATTAAGTTTTATTTCCCACTCCCAAATAACATTATAGATAGATACCATACTTGGTTAGTGATGATTTAAAAAAAAGTGGTTGTAGAGACCTAAATGTAAAACACAAAACTATAAAACCTCTAGAAGATAATATGAGAGAAAAGTGAGAACTTTTTTTTTTTTTTTTTGAGACGAAGTCTCGCTCTGTTGCCCAGGTTGGAGTGCAGTGGCGCCATCTCAGCTCACTGTAACCTCTGCCTCTCGAGTTCAAGGGATTCTCCTGTCTCAGCCTCCCAAGTATTTGGGATTACAAGCTTGCGCCAGCACGCCTGGCTAATTTTTGCATTTTTAGTAGAGACAGGGTTTCACCATGTTGGCTAGGCTGGTCAGGAACTCCTGACCTCAAGTGATCCGCCTGCCATGGCCTCCCAAAGTGCTGGGATTACAGGCGTGAGCCACTGTGCCCAGCCAAGAGAAAAAGCGAGAACTTTTAACGTACAACATCAAAGGCGTGATCCATGAAGGAAAGAATTGATAGGCCTGACTTCATTGAAATGAAACACTTCTGCTCTGTGAAAGACAGGGTCAGAGAACAAGAAGACAAGGCACAGACTGGGTGAAAATATTTGCAAAAGACACACCTAATAAAGATCTGTTATCCAAAAATTACAAAGAACTCTTTTTTTTTTTGAGACGGAGTCTCGCTCTGTCGCCCAGGCTGGAGTGCAGTGGCCAGATCTCAGCTCACTGCAAGCTCCACCTCCCGGGTTCAGGCCATTCTCCTGCCTCAGCCTCCCGAGTAGCTGGGACTACAGGCGCCCGCCACCATGCCCGGCTAGTTTTTTTGTATTTTTAGTAGAGATGGAGTCTCACCGTGTTAGCCAGGATGGTCTCGATCTCCTGACCTCGTGATCCGCCCGTCTTGGCCTCCCAAAGTGCTGGGATTACAGGCTTGAGCCACTGCGCCCGGCCCAAAGAACTCTTAAAACTCAACAATAAAATAAACAATGCAGTTAAAAAATGGGCAGAATAGCCTGGGCATAGTGATTAACTCCTGTAATCCCAGCACTTTGGGAGGTCAAGGCAGGAGGATTGCTTGAGCCCGGGAGTTCAAGACCAGCCTGGGCAACAGAGCAAGACCTCATCTTTACAAAAAAAAAAAGAAAAATTAGCCAGGCATGGTGGCATGTGCCTGTAGTCCCGGCTAGTTAGGAGGCTGATGTGGGAGGACCCTTAAGCCCAGGTGTTCAAGACCAGCTTGGGTAACATAGCAAGACCCCATTTTAACAACCAAAAAACAAAAGGGCAAAAGACGTGAACAAACACCTCACCAAAAAAGATACACATATGGCAAACAAGCATATGAAAGGATATTCAGCATCATAAATGTGTACAAACCCATAGAATGTATAACACCAAGAGTGAACCCTTATGTAAACTGGATTTTGGGTGATAATGATGTGTCAGCATAAATTCGTTGATTGTAACAATTGTGCCACTGTAGTGGGAATGTTGATAGTGGGGGAAGGTTGTATGTAGGGACAGGGACACTGTACCTTTTGCTCAATTGTGCTGTGAACCTAAAACTGCTCTAAAAAGTAAAGTTCATTAATTTATTTCTTTAAAAAAGTGGTTGTAGAGCTATTTACCTTTTCAAATGTTTGAGTCCCTGTTTTGTTCTGTACTGGGTAATGCCGAGAAAGCAGTGATTTCACTTCTGGGTATTGGAGGCTTTCTGGTTTCTGGAACCTGACTTTGTCATGCTTTCTTTCTTTTAAATTTTAATTTTTTGTGTGGAGATGGGGTCTTGACTGGTCTTGAACTCCTGGGCTCAAGTGATCCTCCCATCTGGACCCCCCAAAGTGCTGGGATTACAGGCATCTGCCACAATGCCCCTGTCATTGCTTTCTTACTAAAGTATTTTAGGACCTAATAGTCCAGGAAATACATACATGTATATTTGACACATTCGTCTCTCTTCAAAGAATGGGGTAGTCTGACTGTTGTCCTTCACTGGTGCTAATTGGGAAAGGTTTTTTGAGGAGGTGGACACTGAGTAGAGAAATAGGAGTAAGTAGGAATGCGATTTGTTATTTGGAGAGAGCATATTATTGTATGTTTTTGTGGTTCATGTAAATACCACGGTTGAAGATAGAATTTTTTCAAGCATCTGAAAATTATGGTTTAAGTTCTAAAACTATTGTTTATCAACTAATAAATTATGCATTCTCAGATTTCTCTTATTTTCAAGATTAATTATGCTTGCTTATATTGGGCCCCTTATGTACATAACAGGACTTTAAAAAATATTCATGTCCTTTTAGAATAGGGAGTATAGCCACATGGTTCAGAAATTAAAGTGATTTAAAAACAGTGGACATTGAGCAACCTTGCTTCTACCCTATCCTTGTCCTCCTTTCCTACAAATTCTTTTTGTGTAATCTTCCAATGCTTTTTAAAAATGCAAATAAGCAAATATTTTAGGAAGATTTTTTTCCCCAGAAAAAAAGATGTGATTTATTATGTGTAATTTGTTCCATATTAAAAAAACATTCCAGTACTTTTCATGAATATAAGGGTAGGTATGGCAACCCCTTCCTTACTTTGCCAGTTCTTCACTTGGTTGATAAAAGTAAAATTATTTATTAACTCCTTAACTTATCCTGAAAGATAAATGATTACAGGGGAGGCTAAAAACAAAATAAGTAACTGTATACTATGCCAAGTTTGCAACAACCTCATGAAAGTATGTACACTTAGCATTCCAATTTTATAGATAACAGAAACTCAACCCATATATTTAGTAGAGATCAGTGATGGGATTTAAAACTGGACTTTTTTTTCTTTAAAAATTATGAACGTTTTCAAACAAATATAAAGAGAAACTGATGAAATTCCATATACCCATCCTGCAGATTAAGTAGTTATGATTTTGTATTTGTTTGATCTAGTCTTTTTTTTTTTTTTTCGTTTCTTCTCAAGTATTTTAAAGCAAGTCCTGGATATTATTTTGCTTCTATTTGCTAAAGCACGCATCTCTGAAAAATGTTGATGTCTCTTATATAGTGACAGTGCCATTTTGTTAAACTCCTCCAAATAAAAATAAGACCAAAAGTTGGCCAGGCGACCAAAGCTATCAACTCCAGCCTAAGGAAAATTCAGCTATTTGGTTATGAAACGGGGAGGGGGACTTCTTAGTTGTTCATTTTACACAGATTTTCACAAGGACAGTAACAGCTGACCCACATTGAACATCTTAGATAAAAGATACAGAGGCGTGTGGCAGCCAAAGCCATCATGATGTTGACATGATCTTCTTGGTCAGCTCCAAGCCACCTTTCCTAACTAGTTTTAGACCAATCACAATGTACATAAAAGTTTACATGTTTTAATTAATTATCTTCGTGTGAGAGGTAAAATGAAACTGAGTCTTAAATAAGTCAGGCATTGGTTTTTGATGTATGGAATTTTTCTTTATGGACTCATGAAATGTTTTTTCTTAAAAGGTCTTTGATTTGCGTCAGTGTCATCGACAGATGCAGCAGCAGGCGGCCACTGCACAAGCTGCAGCAGCTGCCCAGGCAGCAGCCGTGGCAGGAAACATCCCTGGCCCGGGATCAGTAGGTGGAATAGCTCCAGCTATCAGTAAGTATGCTTTTGATTTTTTTTTTTAAAGGTGTAATAGTTGAAATTTTTATCTTGATTTACTCAGTTGATTAGTTTCTTTGAGCAATAATAGAAATTATAGTTCTTTTTACTGGGACGATAACATTTTTGAATTGGTGAAATCAGTTCTTCTGTAATAGTTGCTTTTTG
This sequence comes from Chlorocebus sabaeus, assembly GCF_047675955.1. NCBI lineage: Eukaryota > Metazoa > Chordata > Mammalia > Primates > Cercopithecidae > Chlorocebus > Chlorocebus sabaeus. The sequence continues at coordinate 31,888,145 of NC_132921.1, read as the reverse complement.
CCTGTGACCCTGTTTGCATTCTTTTTGTATCAAAAATTGAGTATGGGATAAAGGAGAAAGGGGATGATTATATTATATTGTACTGTTCCATCTCCTACTTTTTTGTTGATGCTTATTATAATTCCTGTCTCACCAGCCAGGGTGGGTTGTAATCACCGAAGTGCTTGGCTTTATTCTAGTAAGGAAAGCATATTTCAATTTCAGAATTGGACACCTTTCCAATTTTTTTTAAAGTGTGCTAAACGTGGAGAGAAAACTAAGTGAGGGTGGTATTTTGATAACTTGTAGACTTTTTTTTAATTTTAGGGTAAAATTGAACTGTGTGCCAGGTTTCACACTGATGGGGAATTTTTTACTGCAGAGTTAAACTCCTGACTATAGACTTTTATGATGGAAACACGTGGCACCCATCTTCCACGTCTGAAGGCATAACTAGTGATTCATTCAACCCCTGTTCTTAACCTCTTCAGTGTGGTAAGCAAATCACACTGGCTAAGAAAACTGCAGTGGCCCTGCAGGTTTCTCTACAGTACATGCAAATTCCTCCCATTAGTTTCGTTGTAATATTGATGAATGCAGATGGACTATATGACTGTATGTTCTGACTGGAAAATTAGATGCAGTCTCCATTGTGACTTATGTTCAGGAGTTTACAATTTACAGGTAGATTAGGCATATTCATTGAGATAATTTGATTTTTTAAAATTTGGGGATCTAAACCATTAATTTGCTAGTTTCAGTGTTATAAACATGCTTTTACTGAAGAATCCAGAACTATTATTAAATTTCATATTCTCATCAGTTGCCACCACTGAGTAATAGTGTATTACTCTGTTACACTTTGAAATTGAGAGAGAGACTTCATCTCGGTCATCTAAGAGGTCCTAGTGGAACTAAGAATATTAACTGCTTCATTATTAGTTATATCTTGTTCTGAACTAGGCTGTTCAGACAGTAAGGTTTTTAGAAGCAACCTATGGACACGCACTACCTCTTACAAACAAGTTGTTTCTTATCCCTTCACCTCCACTTCTAAAGAGAAAAATAGGTGAGGTGTTGGTGGATTGTGGTAATTTACTTTATAATTGGTTGTAGCTAGAAGACACATGTGGAATGTAAAGTTCCTTAACCAAAAGGGTTCAACTTGTTGATAATGTTTAGATCTATTGTTACTTCTTGGCACTTTAGCAGAGAAAGTTATATGCTGAGGAGAATGAAATACAGAAAGCTGGTCACTTGATTAATTTAGAATGTAGGGAGGATGGAAGAGATCACCCTGTCCCTCTAATGTCTTCCAAATCTTTTCTGTTAGGTCTGTCAGCAGCTGCTGGAATCGGTGTTGATGACCTTCGTCGCTTATGCATACTCAGGATGAGTTTTGTGAAAGGCTGGGGACCAGATTACCCAAGACAGAGCATCAAAGAAACACCTTGCTGGATTGAAATTCACTTACACCGGGCCCTCCAGCTCCTAGACGAAGTACTTCACACCATGCCGATTGCAGACCCACAACCTTTAGACTGAGGTCTTTTACCGTTGGGGCCCTTAACCTTATCAGGATGGTGGACTACAAAATACAATCCTGTTTATAATCTGAAGATATATTTCACTTTTGTTCTGCTTTATCTTTTCATAAAGGGTTGAAAATGTGTTTGCTGCCTTGCTCCTAGCAGACAGAAACTGGATTAAAACAATTTTTTTTTTTTTTTTTTCCTATTTAGAACTTTTCAGGCATGGCTCAGAGCTTGAAGATTAGGAGAAACACATTCTTATTAATTCTTCACCTGTTACGTATGAAGGAATCATTCCAGTGCTAAAAAATTTAGCCCTTTAAAACGTCTTAGAGCCTTTTATCTGCAGAACATCGATATGTATATCATTCTACAGAATAAATCCAGTATTGCTGATTTTAAAGGCAGAGAAGTTCTCAAAGTTAATTCACCTATGTTATTTTGTGTACAAGTTGTTATTGTTGAACATACTTCAAAAATAATGTGCCATGTGGGTGAGTTAATTTTACCAAGAGTAACTTTACTCTGTGTTTAAAAAGTAAGTTAATAATGTATTGTAATCTTTCATCCAAAATATTTTTTGCAAGTTATATTAGTGAAGATGATTTCAATTCAGATTGTCTTGCACCCTCAGTTTTATTTTTGCTAAGGCAAAAAACTCTATAATCTGTGTGTATATCGAGAATCCCTTAAAATTACCAGACAAAAAAAGTCATTTAAAATTACATTTGTTATTCCTAATGGATGACTGTTTATCAAGAAGTATACATTTCCCCTGTGAAACAGTAGTTGTATTCTTCTGTATTTCTAGGCACAAGGTTGGTTGCTAAGAAGCCTATAAGAGGAATTTGTTTTCCTTCATTCATAGGGAAAGATTTTGTATTTTTTAAAACACTAAAAGCAGCGTCACTCTACCTAATATCTCACTGTTCTGCAAAGGTGGCAATGCTTAAACTAAATAATGAATATTTTGGAAACTGCTAAATTCTATGTTAAATACTGTGCAGAATAATGGAAACATTACAGTTCATAATAGGTAGTTTGGATATTTTTGTACTTGATTTGATGTGACTTTTTTTGGTATAATGTTTAAATCATGTATGTTATGATATTGTTTAAAATTCAGTTTTTGTATCTTGGGGCAAGACTGCAAACTTTTTTATATCTTTTGGTTATTCTAAGCCCTTTGCCATCAATGATCATATCAATTGGCAGTGACTTTGTATAGAGAATTTAAGTAGAAAAGTCGCAGATGTATTGACTGTACCACAGACACAATATGTATGCTTTTTACCTAGCTGGTAGCATAAATAAAACTGAATCTCAACATACAAAGTTGAATTCTAGGTTTGATTTTTAAGATTTTTTTCTTTTGCACTTTTGAGTCCAATCTCAGTGGTGAGGTACCTTCTTCTAAATGACAGGCAACAGCCAGTTCTATTGGGCAGCTTTGTTTTTTTCCCTCACACTCTACCAGGACTTCCCCATGGACATTGTGTATCATGTGTAGAGTTGGTTATTTTTTGGATTTTTATTTTACTATAGCAGAAATAGGCCTGATTGTCTACAAGATGATAAATAGATTGTCTACAGGATAAATAGTATGAAATAAAATCAAGGATTATCTTTCAGATGCTTCTACTTTTGCCTGGAGGACTTGTAGCTATAGAAACACTTGTGTCATGATAGTCCTCCTTATATCGTCTGGAATGAACACAGCTTCTACTGCCTTGCTCAGAAGGTCTTTTAAATAGACCATCCTGGAGACCACTGAGTTTGCCTATTTCTGTGATTTAAACATAGATCTTGATCCAAGTTATGTGACCTTTGTTTTTAAATAACTTATCTACCAACTCATTTGTACTCTTGAGTACTACAGATTCTTTCAGTAAAAGCCTAATTTTCTTCTGTAAAAGTTTGGTGATTTAACTTTTATTGGCAGTTTTATAAAAAGACATCTTCTCTAGAAATTGCTAACTTTAGGTCCATTTTACTGTGAATGAGGAATAGGAGTGAGTTTTAGAATAACAGATTTTTAAAAATCCAGATGATTTGATTAAAACCTTAATCATACATTGATATAATTCATTGCATCTTTTTTGTTTTTTTTTTTTGAGATGGAGTCTTGCTCTGTTGCCCGGGCGGGAGTGCAGTGGTATGATTTCAGCTCACTGCAACTTCCACTTCCCAGGTTCAACTGATTCTCCTGCCTCAGCCTCCCTGGTAGCTGGGATTACAGGTGCCCACCACTATGCCTGGCCAATTTTTGTAGTTTTAGTAGAGACGGGGTTTTGCCATGTTGGCCAGGCTGGTCTCAAACTCCTGACCTCAAGTGATCTGCCCACCTCGGCCTCCCAAAGTGCTGGGATTACATGCGTGAGCCACCACCGTACCTGTGGTGGTGGTGGCCTCATTGCTCCCTTTTCTACTTTAAGGAAAGTTTTCATGTTTAATCATCTGGGGAAAGTATGTGGAAAATATTTGTTAAGAAGTATCTCTTTGGAGCCAAGCCACCTGTCTTGGTTTCTTTCTACTAAGAGCCATAAAGTATGGAAATACTTCTAGTTGTTAAGTGCTTATATTTGTACGAGATTTACTCACATGCTTTTGAGAAAACATCTAATATGTTATGATCAGCTATTCCTGAGAGCTTGGTTGTTAATCTATATTTCTATTTCTTAGTGGTAGTCATCTTTGATGAATAAGACTAAAGATTCTCACAGGTTTAAAATTTTATGTCTACTTTAAGGGTAAAATTATGAGGATATGGTTCTGGGTGGGTTTTCTCTAGCTAATTCATATCTCAAAGACTCAAAATGTTGAATTTCAGTGCAAGCTGAATGAGAGATGAGCCATGTTCACCCACCGTAAGACCTCGTTCCACGTTTGTCCAGTGCCTTTCAGTTCATTATCAAAGGAAATCCTTCATGGTGTTGCCTTTGTTTTCCAGGGAGTAGATCCTTTTGTGGGATATGGTCTATCTCATTTTTAATAGTTTACTGCCCCTGTTATACAAAGATAATGACAATAAATCACTGCCATATAACCTTGCTTTTTCCAGAAACATGGCTCATTTGTATTGCTGTAACCACTAAATAGGTTGCCTATCCCATTCCTCCTGTGAACAGTGCAGATTTACAGGTTGCATGGTCTGGCTTAAGGAGAGCCATACTTGAGACATCCAAGTAAATGGAACTCATATTAGCTGTGCTGCATTTCAGACTTAAAATCCATTTTTGTGGGGCCGGGTGTGGTGTGTAAAGGGGGGTGTTTGTAATACAAGTTTTGAAGGCAGAATAAAATGTCCTGTCTCCCAGATGATATGTATCTTATTATTTTTAAAGTTTATTGCTAATTGTAGGAAGGTGAGTTGCAGGTATCTTTGACTGTGGTCATCTGGGGAAGGAAAATTTTACATTTTACTATAATGCTCCTTAAGTGTCTATGGAGGTTAAAGAATAAAATGGTAAAGAAATATTTCTGTGCCTGGTTTGATGGTAACTAGTTAATAGTTACTATTTTATGCAGAGTCATATTAGTTCACACCCTTTCTGAGCCTTTTGGGAGAAGCAGTTTTATTCTCTGAGTGGAACAGAATTCTTTTTGTTGACAATTTCTAGTTTGCTCCCTTCATTATTGCCAATTTTATTGGCGTTTTATTTAATGATAGCAGATTGGGAAAATGGTAAATTTAGGTTACTGAGGTAAATGAGTATATGAAAGCAATTACCTCTAAAGCCAGTTAACAATTATTTTGTAGGTGGGGTACACTCATCTTAAAGAAATGCATTTTTTTTTTCCTTAAAGGCAGAATCCATCTTGTTGCAGATAGCTATCTAAATAATCTTCTATCCTCTTTTGCAAAGACTATAGAGAATAGGCTATGAGAATCTTGTGCAAGCCTTTCCATTTTTTTTCCGTGATAACTAAGTAATTTCTTTGAATATACCAAGAAGTATGTAAAAAGTCCATGGCCTCATTCATCTGCAAAGTGGCATCCTAGGCCCAGCCTTATCCCTAGCAGTTGTCCCAGTGCTGCTATGTTGCTTATCTTGTTTATCTGGAATCACTGTGGAATGAAATTTTCCACATAATCCAGAATTGCCTTATTTAAGCAGTAAAATGTTTTAATTTTTAGCCTTTTTTTGGTGGAGTTATTTAATATGCATATCAGAGGATATACTACATGTAACATTTCTTTTTGTGCTTGGCTATCTTCGTGGACTTCAGGGGCTTCTAAAACAGGCAGGACTGTGTTGCCTTTACTAAATGGTCTCAGACAGCTATGGTTTTGAATTTTTAGTTTTTTTTTTTTTAACCCACTTCTCCCCTCCTGGTCTCTTCCCTCTCTGATAGCTACCATTCATATGTGGGTGTTAAGTGTGTCTCCTTTTAGCATTTTCTTCTTCTCTTTCTGATTCTTCATTTCTGACTGCTTAGGCAAGGAAACCAGATAACCAAACTTAGCAGAACTTTCTTTTAAAACACAAGTACAAACTCTGGGACAGGACCCAAGACACTTGTGAAGTGCTGAAAAGGACCTCATTGCATTGGCATTTGATACCAGTTTGATGTAGCTTAGAGTGCTTCCTGATTCTTGCTTAGTTTCAGGTAGTTGAGATAGAGAGAAGTGAGTCATATTCATATTTTCCCCCTTAGAATCATATTTTGAAAGGTTTCATTGCTTCCACTTGAATGCTGCTCTTACAAAAACTGGGGTTACAAGGGTTACTAAATTAGCATCAGTAGCCAGAGGCAATACCATTGCCTGGAGGACACCAGCAAACAACACACAACAAAACAAAACAAACCTTGGGAAACTAAGGCCATTTGTTTTGTTTTGGTGTCCCCTTTTAAGCCCTGCCTTCTGGCCTTACTCCTGTACAGATATTTTTGACCTATAGGTGCCTTTTTGAAAATTGAGGGTCTAACATCCTGCCCCAAGGAGTAGCTAAAGTAATTGCTAGTGTTTTCAGGGATTTTTAACATCAGACTTGAATGAATGAATGAAACTTCTTTTCCTTTTTTTTTTTTTTTTTTTTAAATGTAATAAGGACTAAGGAAAACCTTTGGTGAAGACAATCATTTCTCTCTGTTGATGTGGATACTTTTTACACCGTTTATTTAAATGCTTTCTCAATAGGTCCAGAGCCAGTGTTCTTGTTCAACCTGAAAATAATGGCTCTGGGTTGGGCCAGACAGTTGCACTCTCTAGTTTGCCCTCTGCCACGAATTTGATGTGTGACCTTTGGGCAAGTCATTTATCTTCTCTGGGCCTTAGTTGCCTCATCTGTAAAATGAGGGAGTTGGAATAGATTGATTATTCCAGCTCTGAAATTCTAAGTGACCTTGGCTACCTTGCAGCAGTTTTGGATTTCTTCCTTATCTTTGTTCTGCTGTTTGAGGGGGCTTTTTACTTATTTCCATGTTATTCAAAGGAGACTGGGCTTGATATTTTATTACTGTTCTTTTATGGACAAAAAGTTACATAGTATGCCCTTAAGACTTAATTTTAACCAAAGGCCTAGCACCACCTTAGCAGCTGCAATAAACACTTTACAAACACACACACACACCCCTGAGAGGGAAAAGCTTTCATTTTTCTGTCATCTCTGGTCAGAGTTTATTAAGGCTTTCTTTGAGTCATAACATTCTAGCTTTCGAGTTGGTGTGTGTGACACCACCCTCCTAAGTGATGTGTGCTGGTAATTTTTTTTTTTTTTTTTTTTTCAGTGAAAATGGATTTAAAACCTCTTGTTAATGCCTAGTGATATTATGCTCAAAACAAGGAAATTCCCCTGAACCACATCAATTAAACTGGTTTATATGACTCAAGAAAACAATACCAGTAGATGAATATTAACTTTATTCTTGGCTCTTTTTAGGTCCATTTTGATTAAGTGACTTTTGGCTGGATCATTCAGAGCTCTCTTCTAGTCTACCTTGGATGAGTACAGTTAATGAACTTGGTATTTTCAAGGACCTGGGAGCCTTCCTGGGGGCTGGGTTGAGGGTGGGGGGTTGGGGAGTCCTGGTAGAGGCCAGCTTTGTGGTAGCTGGAGAGGAAGGGATGAAACCAGCTGCTGTTGCAAAGGCTGCTTGTCATTGATAGAAGGACTCATGGGCTTGGATTGATTAAGACTAAACATGGAGTTGGCAAACTTTCTTCAAGTATTGAGTTCTGTTCAATGCATTGGATATGTGATTTAAGGGAAAAGTGTGAATGCTTATAGATGATGAAAACCTGGTGGGCTGCAGAGCCCAGTTTAGAAGAAGTGAGTTGGGGGTTGGGGACAGATTTGGTGGTGGTATTTCCCAACTGTTTCCTCCCCTAAATTCAGAGGAATGCAGCTATGCCAGAAGCCAGAGAAGAGCCACTCTTAGCTTCTGCTTTTGGGACAACTGGTCAGTTGAAAGTCCCAGGAGTTTGTTTGTGGCTTTCTGTATACTTTTGCCTCGTTAAAGTCTGTGGCTAAAAAATAGTTGAACCTTTCTTGAGAACTCTGTAACAAAGTATGTTTTTGATTAAAAGAGAAAGCCAACTAAATCATTATGTGCTCATTCTTTTTCTTAAGCTTGTGGATGTCTTGGATCTGGAAAGGGTTTCTAATCACTTAGAGAATTTTCAAACTTTAGGTCAGCATTTTCCTTTATTGCCTTGTGGCCATTGAAATGGGAAATGTGACATTTAAAATATGACCCTGGAATAACAATCCCCATCCTTTTTTCATTTTTAAAAGGAGAAGGTGGAGTGATGGTGATCAGAGAGATGGGTGCTAGGGGATTATGAGAACCAGGATGCTTAAAGGAGCGGTACAAATTGGAAATTGGAGACCCTTTCATTGCCCAGCTAAGGGATAAGGAAAGCTGTTTCTCTTCCATCTGCCTTCTCTGTGAAATGGGGGTCAATGGGAGGGGAGTGGTGGTCAGGTAAGTTGCTTCTATGGCAATGGCTTGTATATAACATGACCACATCAACATTTGATTTCTAAGCTTGCTGACATGAGTTTCAGAGAGTTTATCGGGCTGAGAGATTTCTTCTCACCTGTTTGCTAACCTGAAATTTAGAATATTTTAGGCCAGAACTTGAAGAGGATAGTAGGTTAGCATGAAGTTGAGAAAAAGGAAAAACATTCCTTTGTGGAGCACTTCAGGAGAAAGGGCAGTTGTGTGTTTCTCTGCCTTCTGCTCTTGACCCTTAATTCTTTGTGCTTAATTCCATCTCCTCCCACATCACAACTCTCCCACAAATGGCAGTCTCAAAGCTGAGGACGTCTCCATCACTTCTTCAAACCTTTCCCACCCCTGTTGTCTCACTGATAAATTGTAATGCCCTTTCTCCTCAGCCCTTTGTATTCTAGAAGAGTAATTCCATTAGTTCTGACCTACTTTTGGAGTGGCATCCACATCTATATTTTGATAGTTTTTTGGGCCACCACTGGATCTCAGACAGATGGACAGGAGGGGTTTAGGGAGAGCAGAGAATTCATTGTCAGCACACCTACCTTAATCGAATGGTAGTAAAGGAAGTTCCCTAGGTGGAAAGGAAATAATGATAGAAGGAAAGTTGGAACATCAGGAAGGAAAAAACAAAACCACCCAAAAAACATGGTAAGCAAAAATATGGGTAAGTAGGATTTCCTTCTCATCTTGAGTTTTCTAAATTATATTTGATAGTTGAAACAAAAATTATAACACTGCCTGAGGTGGTTCAAAATGTATACAGAGGAAATATTTAAAACAATTATAAACAGGTAAGAGTAAAAGAACCTATAGTAATATAGGTTTTCTACATTTCACTCAAACTGGCAAAATGACAATAGTAGACTGTGATGTTATGAATATATAATGAAATTCCTAGTACAACTACTGAAAAAAGTATACAAAGATGTATACACAAAATCATTACAGATAAATCAAAATGAAATTCTCAAAAATGTTGAGAATTCTCAAAAAGTAACTTAGGATAAGGCAGGAAAAAGAACACAGAAACAACAGAACAAAGGTAAATGGAAAATTGGAGACTTAGATGCTAACATATCAATAATTACATTAATAGAAATGGTCTATACTAATTAAAAGAAATGCTGGCAGAATGGATCAAGAAACATGACCCAACTGTATACTGTCTACAAGAAACTCACTTAACAATAAAGGCAAGCTGAAAGAAGTATGGAAAGATACATATCAGGTAAACATTAAAAGAAAACAGTAATGGGGCTATACTAATATCAAAATAGATTTCAGAGCAAAGAAAATACCAAAGAGGAACATATAATGATGAAAGGGTCAGTCCATGAGGAAGACATAGGAATCCTAAATGTGTACGCACCAAACAACAGAGCAGCAAAATATGTGGAGGAAAAAAACTGATAAATCCGTAACTATATTTGAGGACTATAATACTTCTCTTTCAGCAATCAATAGAATTAAACATAAAATCAAGAATATAGAAGAACTCACTACTATTGGCCAATAAGATCTAACTTACATTTATAGGATAAGCCATCCAAGAACAGCAACATTCATATATCTTTCAAATGCTAACAACATAAACCAAGATAGGTCATATCATGGGCCATAAAACAAAACTCAAAAAGTGTAAAAAGTCAAAGTTTTCTCTGACCACAATATAATCAAACTAGGAATCATCAAAACAAAGATAACAGGAAAATCTCCAAACACTTAAAACAATGTAAGTAATCTATGGGTCAAAGAAGTCTCAAGGAAAATTAACAAAACCATGAACTGAATGAAAATGAAAATAAAACAATGTTTGTGGAATATGGCAAAAGCAGTTTGAAAGATAACTTTATAGCACTAAATGCAAACCTTAGGGAAAAAAGGGAAAATTTCAATACTCTAAGCTCCCACTTCAAGCACCTAGAAAAAGGAGAGCAAGGCCGGATGCAGTGGCTCATGCCCGTAATCCCAGCATTTTGGGAGGCTGAGGCAGGCAGATCACCTGAAATGGGGAGTTTGAGACCAGCCTGTCCAACATGGTGAAAACCCATCTCTACTAAAAATACAAAAATCAGCTAGGCGTGGTTACGCATGCCTGTAATCCCAGCTACTTGGGAAGCTGAGGCAGGAGAATTGCTTGAACCTGGGAGATGGAGGTCGCGGTGAGCTGAGATTGTGCCATTGCACTCCAGCCTGGGTGACAGAGTGAAACTGTCTCAAAAAAAAAAAAAAAAAGCAAAATTAACTGAAAACAGGCCAAAAGACTGAAATAAAGATAGGAGCAGAAACTAAAATTGAAGCAAAAACATAAGAGAAAACCAATGAAATAGCTTGTTATTTGGAAAAATTAAAATTGGAAAAACCTTTAGTAAGACTCACAAAGAAGACAAATTACCAATATGAGGAATGAAACAGGAGATGACTAGACTCTGCAGACATCAAAAGGATAATAAGAGAATGCTACAAACAACTCTACACACATAAGTTGACAAACTAGTTGAAACACCAATTTCTTGAAAACCCACCATAGCTCATCCAATATGAAATAGATCATTTGAGTGTCTATAACTATTAAGGAAATTAGGTTCTTAATTTTAAAATCCCAAAAATATCAGGCCTAGATGATTTTACTGGAGAATTCTTACCAAGTAACACCAATTTTGTAGTCTTCCAGGAAACAGAAGAAAAGGAAACACTTTCCAAATCATTTTATGATACTTGTATTACCTTAATAACAAAACAATAGCAACTGGAATTCAGCAACCTATAAAAAAACAATACATTATGAGCAAGTGGGTTTTATTCTAGGAATCCCAGACTTCATGTTTGAAAATCAGTCTAACCCACCACATTGTCAGACTAAAGGAGAAAAATGTTGTCATATCAATTGATGCAGGTAAAGCACGTGACAAAATCCAACAACCATTCATGATAAAAACTCAGAAAAATAAGAATGGGGGAGACTGCCTCAACTTGATAAAGAGCATCTAGCAAACACCTGCACCTAACATTTTATGCCTAATGGTGAAAACTGAATGGTTTCTGCCTAAGATTGAGAACAAGTCAAGGATGTCTGATTTTACCACTCTCTTCAAAATAATGCTGAAACTTCTAGCCAGTGTAATAAGGCATGAAAAGGAAATACAGATTGGAAAGGAAGAAACAAAATGGTTCCTATTTGCAGATGATATGATTATCAATGTAGAAAATTCCAAAGAATGTATTTTTAAACAAGTAACTAATAAATGAGTCCAGCAAGGACACAAGATACAAGCTCTACAGACAAAAATTCTATTATTAGCAATGAATGTGTGAACACAAATTAGAAATACAATACCAATTACAACCACTTAAAAAAAGAAATAGGTGTCAGTCTAAAAACCATATATAGGACTTACATGCTGAGAACTATGCAATGCTGATAAAGATCTAAATAAATGGAGAAACCATGTTCATAGATTGAAACACTCAACATGGTAAAGATGTTGATTCTCCCTCAATTTTATTGAAATTTACAGGCTTAATGCAATTTCTACCAAAATCTCAACAAGATATTTTTGTATACAAACAAGATTATTCTGAAGTTTATGTGTAAAGAAAAACTAGAATAGTTAAAACAATGTTGAAAAAAGAATAAAGTGGGAGGGATCAGTCTACCTGATGTTAAGATAATATAGCTACAGTAATCAAGACTGTGTGTTATTGGTAGAGGGATAGACACATAGACCAGTGGAACAAAAGAGAACCCAGAAATTGATCCACACAAATACACACAACTGATTTTTGACAAAGATGCAAAAGTGATTCAGTGGAGGAAAGCTAGCCTTTTCACCAAATGGTAATGGAGAAAGTGGACACACATAAAAATGAATGTTGACCCAAGTCTTATACCTTGTACAAAAATGAACTAAAAATGGACTACATACTTAAAATGTAAAACTATAAAACTTTTAGAAAATAACCAAAATCTTTGGGATCTAGAATTAATCAAGAAGTTCTTAGACTTGACACCAAAAGCTCAATTCAGAAATGGGAAAACCGATCAATTGAATTTCATCAAAATGGAAAACTTTTGCTCTGTGAATGACCGTGTTAAGAGGATAAAAAGACAAGTTTTGGATGGGGAAAAAATATTTACAAGCCACATATCCAATTAAGGCCTTGTGTCTAGAATGTATAAAGAATTCTCAAAACTCAACAATAAAAAAAATCCAATTAGAAAATGGACAAAAGGCATTTCACCAAAAAGGACGTACAAATGGCAAATAAGCACATGAAAAGATGTTCAACATCACTAGCTATTAGAAAATGCAAATTAAAACCACAGTGATGAATCACCACACGTAAATCAGGGAGGCTAAAATAAAAAATAGTGACAACTGCTAGTGGGGATGCAGAGAAAATGGACCACATATGCACATTGCTAGTGGGCATGCAAAATGGTACATCCACCCTGAAAAACCGTTTGTCAGTTCCTTTTAAAGAAACTAAACATGTACCTACCATTGAACCCACCAATTGTAATCCTGGGCATTTATCCCAGAGAAATACGAAAAGGTACCTGAATGTTTATAGCAGCTTTATTTATACCAACCAGAAACTAGAAACAGCACAGATGTCCTTCACAGATGAATGGTTGAATAAACTGTAATACACACATGGAGTACTACTCAGCAATAAAAAGGATCAAATTATTAATACATGCAGTAACCTTGATGAACATTTAGAGAATTATGTTGAGTGAAAAAAACTATTCCCAAAAGATGGATTATTCTATTTACAAAATGTTCTTGAAATGACAAAATTACAAAAATGGAGAACAGATCAGTAGTTGCCAAGGGATGGCATAGGATGGGAGGTAAGTGGGTGTGAATCTAAAAGGGTAACAGATTATTCTAGGGATGGAAATGTTGTCTATCTTGACTATTAATATGGATACCCTGGTGTGATATTGTACTAGCATTTAGCAAGATGTTACTGTTGGGGTAAACTGTGTTAAGGGCACCTGGGATTTTTCTGTGTCATTTCTTAGAACTGCATGTGAATCTATAATTATCTCAAAGTTTTAATTTTAAAAAGTCATTACTATGAGGCTTATGATGAAAGACAACAGTCTCTTACCTCCCCATTTTCCACTCCCATTCCTGTTTCTTAGCTGTTTTTTCTGGGTTAACCCACATCTTCATCTTTGTAAATAGCATACTCATATTGCCATATCTTTCTCCCGTTCTTTTATTATTAAATGTAGACATCTACTGACTTCTTACTCTGGAAAATGATGAGATAGCTCTCTCGTATCACTACTACCACCATTATTACCCATTCACTGAAGAAAGTAAATCATAACTTTTGATTAATTCGTTATTCACAGCTGGGCCACTCTGTAAATTTTCTTTCTTACACAACTTTTTTGCCTTTTCCTGGAAGTTAATTGCCTCAATATGTTCATTTGCTTGTTTTTCTGTGTAGCTCTTGTTTGAGCCCCCAACTTTGCAACAGAATAATAAAATTTCTTCATTACGGTCAGTCACATCCGACAACCTTTCAGTTCCATTGATTAATTGACTCTTCTGGAGGTGGCCCTCCATCTTAGAGCTTCAGTTAGGACTAGCATTTCTCTAGGGCTGCCTCATAGTTGTCATCTATGGACATCTCTTCACCATCAGTGACAGCATTCTTGAGGTTTCCTTCTTTGGGACCAAAAAGGTGAAAGCAAGAGGTGGAGGATGTGACCTTAGTGAGTTGCCAGTGAAAACACATAGAAATGGGCAAATCTAAAACATCCCTGAAACAGAAATGTAACAGCAGGTATAGTAAGAGTAGGGGATTTCAATTAGGGAAGGCAGCCAAGCCTCTCCACAAGTATCTACTGATGGGCCCAGGAAGCAGGACAGAATCTGTCTCACTCGTCCTTGCGGCAGGGACAGCTGACATCACCATCATCTGACGCAGGCTACAAGCAGGAGTCGATTGACAGGCAGGAGGATCAGCCGTGAGAGCTCCAGTGCCAACAGTATCCTTTGCAAAATTCCTTAGAACTTTGCAAACAACCCCTTTGGCTATAGTTATTGGCATTTAAAACAATTAAAACGATGCTGGGATAGGTGTGGTGGTGGCTCATGCCCGTAATCCCAGCACTTTGGGAGGCCAAAGTGGATCGATTACTTGGGACCAGGAGTTTGAGACCAGCCTGGCCAACATAGTGAAACCCCGTCTCTACAAAAAATACAAAAATATTAGCTGGGTGTGGTGGTGTGCTCCTGTAATCCCAGCTACTTTAGAGGCTGAAGTAGCCTCTAACGGCTACTTTAGAGGAGAATCGCTTGAACCTGAGAGGTGGAGGTTGCAATGAGCTGAGATCACACTACTGCACTCCAGCCTGGGCAACAGAGACTCCATCCCAAAATAAATAAATACATATTTACATACATATATACATACATACATACTGTGTAATGCTTGATAAAGAAAAACATAATATATAAGATATGCAGTGTAATAGTAAAATGAGCACCCACAAACCCACTCTCTACCTTCAGAACTAGAATGGTTGTGACAGTAACAACCTTTTACAAATCTCCTGTGGGTTTGGGGACCTAGGGCTGCTGGACCACTGGGGAAGCATTTACTTGAAGAAAACCTGCAGAGCTACCATGGTCCACATCAGCTGCCACAGTTGCTGCTTCAGGCAGAAATCAGGGGCAGTGCAGGTTATGGAAGCATAGGAAGAGGGCAGGGCTGGGGACACCTGTGACTGCTGCCGTGCCCGTGGTGTTCCTGTAGAACTCTGAGAAAGTCCACGTCGACCATGAAGTAGCCTGCAGGGCTCTTCAAAGCCTCCTTTAACTCCTGTTTTGTATAGTGGGCTTGTTAGGTAAACCACCTCTCTCTGCAACCCATGAGTTCTCAGAGAGCATAGAGTGTACTTTACACTTCATGTTAAAATAAAAATCTTTTTTTTTTTTTTTTTTTGAGACAGGGGCTCACTCTGTTGCCCAGGCTGGAGTGTAGTGAGCAATCACAGCTCACTGCAGCCTTGACTTCCCAGGCTCAAGTGATCCTACTTACCTCACCCTCCCAGGTAGTTGAGATTACAGGTTTGCACCACCTTGCCTGGCTAATATTTTGTATTTTTTGTAGGGACAAGGTTTTGCCATGTTGCCCAGGCTAGGTTTTTTGTTTTGTTTTGTTTTTGAGACAGTCTTACTCTGTCACCAAGACTGGAGTGCAGTGTTGCAACTTCTGCCTCCCGGGTTCAAGCGATTCTCCTACCTCAGCCTCCTGAGTAGCTGGGATGACAGGTGTGCACCACCATGCCTGGCTAATTTTTTTTTTTTTTTAAATACTTTAAGTTCTGGGATACATGTGAAGAACGTGCAAGTCTCTTACATAGGTATACACGTGTCATGGTGGTTTGCAGCACCCATCAATCTGTCATCTACGTTAGGTATTGCTCCTAATTCTATCCCTTCCCCAGGCCCTCACCGCCTATAGGCCCAGTGTGTGATGTTTCTCTCCCTGTGTCCATGTGTTCTCATTGTTCAACTCCCACTTATGAGTGAGAACATGCAGTGTTACTTTGCTGAGAATGATGGTTCCCATCATCATCCATGTCCCTGCAAAGAACATGAACTCATCCTTTCTTTATGGCTGCATAGTATTCCATGGTGGATATGTGCCACATTTTCTTTATCCAGTCTATCATGGATGGGCATTCGGGTTGGTTCCAAGTCTTTGCTATTGTGAACAGTGCCACAATAAACACATGTGTGCATGTGTCTTTATAGTAGAATGATTTATAATCCTTTGGGTATATACCCAGTAATGGGATTGCTGGGTCAAATGGTATTTCTGGTTCTAGATCCTTGAGGAATTGCCACACTGTCTTCCATAATGGTTGAAGTAATTTATACTCCTACCAACAGTGTAAAAGCATTCCTATTTCTCCACATCCTCTCCAGCATCTGTTGTTTCCTGGCTTTTTAATGATCGCCATTCTAACTGGCATGAGTTGGTGTGTCATTGTGGTTTTGATTTGCATTTCTCTAATGACCAGTGATAATCAGCTTTTTTTCATATGTTTGTTGGTTGCATAAATGTCTTCTTTGGAGAAATGTCTGTTCATATCCTTCGCCCACTTTTTGATGGTATTTTTTTTTTTTGTAAATTTGTTTAAGTTTCTTGTAGATTCTGGATATTAGCCCTTTGTCAGATGGATAGATTGCAAAAATTTTCTTTGTAGGTTGCCTGTTACTCTGATGATAGTTTCTTTTGCTGTGCAGAAACTCTTTGGTTTAATTAGATCCCTTTGTCTATTTTGGCTTTTGTTGCCATTGCTACGTCCTGAATGGTATTGCCGAGGTTTTATGCTAGGGTTTTTATGGTTTTAGGTCTTACATTTAAGTCTTTAATCCATCTTAAGTTAATTTTTGTATAAGGTGTAAGGAAGGGGTCCAGTTTCAGTTTTCTGCATGTGGCTAGCCAGTTTTCCCAACACCATTTATTAAGTAGCAAATCCTTTCCCCATTGCTTGTTTTTGTCAAGTTTGTCAAAGATCAGATGGTTGTAGGTGTGTGGTGTTATTTCTGAGGCCTCTGTTCTGTTCCATTGGTCTATATATCTGCTTCAGTACCAGTACCATGCTGTTTTGGTTACTGTAGCCTTGTAGTATAGTTTGAGGTCAGGTAGCATGATGCCTCCAGATTTGTTCTTTTTGGTTAGGATTATCTTGACTCTGCAGGCTCTTTAGTTCCATATGAAATTTAAAGTAGTTTTTTCTGATTCTGTGAAGAAAGTCAATGGTAACTTTATGGGGATAGCATTGAATCTATAAATTACTTTGGGCAGTATGGCCATTTTCATGACATTGATTCTTCCTATCCGTAAGCATGGAATGTTTTTCTGTTTGTTTGTGTTCCCTCTTATTTCCTTGAGTAGTGGTTTGTAGTTCTCCTTGAAGAGGTCCCTCACATCCCTTGTAAGTTGTATTCCTAGGCATTTTATTCTCTTGGTAGCAACTGTGAATGGGAGTTGACTCATGATTTGGCTCTCTATTATTGGTGTATAGGAATGCTTGTGATTTTTGCACTTTGATTTTGTATCATGAGACTTTGCTGAAGTTGCTTATCAGCCTAAGGAGATTTTGAGCTGAGACAATGGGGCTTTCTAAATATACAATCATGTCATCTGCAAACAGAGACAAATTTGACTTCCTCTCTTCCTGTTTGAATACCCTTTATTTCTTTCTCTTGCCTGATTGCCCTGGCCAGAATTTCCAATACTATGTTGAAGAGCAGTGGTGAGAGAGGGCATCCTTGTCTTGTGCCGGTTTTCAAAGGGAATGCTTCCAGTTTTTGCCCATTCAGTATGATATTGGCTGTGGAGTTGTCATAAATAGCTCTTATTATTTTGAGATACATTCCATCAATACCTAGTTTATTGAGAATTTTTAGCATGAAGGGGTGTTGAATTTTGTCAAAGGCCTTTTCTGCATCTATTGAGATAATCATGTGGTTTTTGTCATTGGTTCTGTTTATGTGATGGATTTTTACATTTATTGATTTGCGTATGTTAAACCAGCCTTGCATCCCAGGGATGAAGCCTACTTGATTGTGGCGGATAGGCTTTTCGATGTGCTGCTGGATTCAGTTTGCCAGTATTTTATTGAGGATTTTTGCATCCATGTTCATCAGGGATATTGGCCTGAAAGTTTCTTTTTTTGTTGTATCTCTGCCAGGTTTTGGTATCAGGATGATGCTGGCTTCATAAAATGAGTTAGGGAGGATTCCCTCTTTTTCTATTGTTTGGAATAGTTTCAGAAGGAATGGTACCAGCTCCTTTGTATCGCTGGTAGAATTTGGCTGTGAATCCATCTGGTCCTGGACTTTTTAAAATTGGTAGGCTATTAATTATTGCCTCAATTTCAGAACTTGTTATTGGTTTATTCAGGGATTCGACTTCTTCCTGGTTAAGACTTGGGAGGGTGTATGTGTCCAGGAATTTATCCATTTCTTCTAGATTTTCTAGTTTATTTGCATGGAGGTGTTTATCGTCTTCTCTGATGGTAGTTTGTATTTCTGTGGGATCAGTGCTGATATCCCATTTATCATTTTTTATTGCATCTATTTGATTCTTCTCTCTTTTCTTCTTTATTAGTCTGGCTAGCAGTCTATCAATTTTGTTGATCTTTTCAAAAAACCAGCTCCTGGATTCATTGATTTTTTTTGAAGGGTTTGCCAAGGTTGGAGTGCAGTGGCATGATCTTGGCTCACTGCAGCCTCTGCCTCCTGGGTTCAAGCGATTCTTCTGCCTCAGCCTCCCAAGTAGCTGGGACTACAGGTACACGCCACCATGCCTGGCTCTATTTTGTATTTTTAGTAGAGACACGGTTTCACCATGTTGGCAAGGCTGGCCTCGAACTCCTTACCTCGTGATCTACCCGCCTCAGACTCCCAAAGTGCTGGAATTACAGGTGTGAGCCACCGTGCCCAGCCTGAAGGGTTTTTTTGTCTCTATCGCCTTCAGTTCTGCTCTCATCTTAGTCATTTCTTGTCTTCTGCTAGCTTTTGAATTTGTTTGCTCTTGCTTCTCTAGTTCTTTTAATTGTGATGTTAGGGTGTTGATTTTAGATCTTTCTTGCTTTCTCTTGTGGGCATTTAGTGCTATAAACTTCCCTGTAAACACTGCTTTAGCTGTGTTCCAGAGATTCTGGTACGTTGTGTCTTTGTTCTCATTGGTTTGAAATAACTTATTTATTTCTGCCTTAATTTTGTTATTTACCCAGTAGTCATTCAGGAGCAGGTTGTTCAGTTTCCATGTAGTTGTGCGGTTTTGAGTGAGTTTCTTAATCCTAAGTTCTAATTTGATGGCATTGTGGTCTGGGAGACTGTTCGTTATGATTTCCATTCTTTTGCATTTGCTGAGGAATGTTTTACTTCCAATTATGTGGTCAGTTTTAGAATAATTGCGACGTGGTGCTGAAAAGAATGTATATTCTGTTGATTTGGGGTGGAGAGTTCTGTAGATGTCTATTAGGTTTACTTGGTTCAGAGCTGAGTTCAAGTCCTAAATATCTAAAAAAATTAACGTTTGTTAATTTTCTGTCTCAATTGATCTGTCTAATATTGACAGTGGGATGTTAAAGTCTCCTACTATTATTGTGTGGGAGTCTAAGTCTCTTTGTAGATCTCTAAGAACTTGTTTTATGAATCTGGGTGCTCCTGTATTGAGTGCATATATATTTAGGATAGTTAGCTCTTCTTGTTGCATTGATCTCTTTACCGTTATGTAATGATGCCTGGCTAACTTTTGTATATTTTGGTAGAGACAGGGTTTCACCATGTTGGCCAGGCTGGTCTCGAACTCCTGACCTCAAGTGATCCACCCTCCTTGGCCTCCCAAAGTGCTGGAATTATAGGCATTAGCCACTGCACTCAGCTGGAGACTGGTCTTGAGCTCTTGAGCACAAGCAATCCTCCCTTCTCCTGCCTTTCCCTCCCAAAGTGCTGGGATTATAGGCTAAAATTTAAAAAAGAAAAACAAAAAAATGTTTATCTTTACCTACTCACACAACTATCCTGGCACCAAACCCCGTTGTTCCGGGTTTTTACAAGGCTTCGTTACAAAGGTGTGATTGACAAAATCATTGACCATGGGTAATTAAGTAAATCTCCAGCCCTGGAGGTGGAGGGGAAAACTAAATCTAGTCCTCTAATCATGTGGGTGGTTCCCCTGGCAACCAGCTCCCCCATCCTTAGGGGCTTCCCAAAAATCATTTCATTAATGTAAACTCAGCTGTGGTTGAAAATAACAAGACACTCTTCTCATATTTATCACCCTGGAGCTATTTCAGGAACTGGGGACAAAACTGAATATAACAAAAGATGCTCCTTCCACTTTCGGCACTTAGAAAATTATAAGGGTTCTAGAAACTCTGACCAGGAGAGGAAGATCTAATATCTATTTCTAATTATTTCACATCATCACAGTGTTCCACACATGAAATCTAGCATGTGCTTCCTTGTTGTATGTCCTCCAAGAGATGTGTTGATGGGTGGACTGGAAACTTTCTCATCAAGGAGCTTGTGTCCCTCTCAGTGCTGTGCTACTTTCATACCAGGGTGACCTCTAGGAAACAGAGACATCTGGGAAGAACTTGCTCTGGGGAGGGGGCTGTGCTCCCTCGAATGATGAAATTAGCAGGTTCTCCAGATCACAGCAGCACTGCTCAGTGAATGAGCCCTAAGAAGCTGCCTGGAGTGAACCCCAGCTCATCCCAGGACTGCCAAGGAAGCTCTGGCTCTGAAGAGCAATGGATACTCTGATATTGTTCTTCTGGACCCTCGGGGAAAGGGTGGTCCTTGGGCCTGCAGGTCTCACAGCCATGTGGCCATGGGAAGGAGCCTAGCTCACTTCCTACTTTGATAATGGCTCATCCACACTAAGTCTTTGTCAAAATCCTTGGATCACCGCACGATCCCTCTTGCTTCCAGTTTATTCTGCCCAGTTTACTTATGTAATTACTCTTTTTTGTTTCCTTTTGTTTCAGGGAGTCTGTGTTATGCTTCTTGTCTAGAATATGAATTCCTTAAGGGCATGATTTATCTAGTAAGCAAATAAACCAACTTTAGCTAATTTAGGCAGATAAGAAATTTATGTCAAGGATACAGCTTAGTAATCAGAATATTCTCTAGAGTAGGACACCCAGGCTTAGCGTCCACAAAGTCAGGAAGGAACTGCCCCTCATCCCATTGCGGATTTGGTCTGGTGGAGTCCTCACTGCTGTTGCTGGGCTTGAACTCAGACTCACAGTGAGCTTTTCCCGCACTGCACACACTGGGGCCTGGATGCTACTGCTAGATCACTGTCCTTGCTGCCTCTGGAGCCTGGAGGCAACTGCCCTGCCACAGGCCCAGATTCTTTATAGTCCCCACTTCTTTCTGTTGACTACAAAGTGAAGTGCATCAGGTACACGTGGTTGCAGAGCAAAGATCATGTGTGCCTGTCTTGGCCTCAGGAGAGGTTGGGAAAGCAGGGATTTGGCACATTTAGGTTTTGTAGCAGGAGCTGGGCTCTGCTTAGGAAGGTGGGGATTCTGTAAGAGGGAACTTAGGCTACAGCAAGAATACTCTGTATTTTCTGTAGCACCTAAACAATACTTAGCATAGGTAGTAAGCGGGTTATTTCCAATTTGTGATTGGGGCATGACTCAGCTAAAATCTTGCTGATTAAGGATCCACAAAATAACAGATGTCCACATATTCGTCACTATTTCTGGTTTTCAACTTAAATTGTTCTTTTTTTTTTGAGACCGAATTTTGCTCTTGTTGCCCAGGCTGGAGTGCAGTGGCATGGTCTTGGCTCACTGCAACCTCTGCCTCCTGGGTTCAAGTGTCTCAGCCTCCGAGTAGCTGGGATTACAGGTATGCACCACCATGCCCAGCATTTTTGTATTTTTAGTAGAGATGGGTTTCACCATGTTGGCCAGGCTGGTCTTGAACTCCTGACCTCAGGTGATCTACCCACCTCGGCCTCCTAAAGTTCTGGGGTTACGGGCTTAAGCCACCTCAGCCAGCCAACTTAATTGGTTCTTACTGAACCAGCCTACCTGGACACAATTAAGAATGTCAGAAACCTAATATTTCAGTAAAATGTTTATCCCAATGAAACATATCAATATATTTTATTCATTTCTTTGTAACTCATTTATTCAACCAATATTACGGAGTTTCCCTACTCCATACGTCTTCTCACCTTTTTCAATTGCGACAGAACTCCAATCTTATTCTGGGTAGAAAAAGATCCAGTTAAAAGACGACATTTGCTAGCCTTTTTTTGCAGCTAGGATACCAACTCAGGATTTTTTCCTTACTTGGTTTTATAAAAGTTACTTGGCTCTCTGGATCTGTGTTGAGCAGTCTAGGGCTCTGGTGCCCATGCAATGCCAATGGGAGGGCTGCCATAATCTCAGGACTAAAGACCCTTTCATAGTCCTCAGGTTCTCATCACTGCTTCCCATTATGCTGCCATTTGAGATTTATAGATTTGTGGTCCAGGTCTTATTTGACTTCACTTCTATTTTTCATTGATACCCCCGTTTAAGGTAGTAGCATCCTGCACTGCATGAGAGGGGCTGGGTGTGAATTGGATCAGAGGATGCAGTGGTTTCCAGACAGTGGATGTGGGGGTTGGCAGCAGTGCTGGTGCAGGGCCGGTGACACTCGAATGTCCCAGGAGTTCCGGGAGCTTTATACAAATGCAGATTTCCTGGTATCCCAACAGACTTACTAAATCAGACTCTGGGGCCTAATAGTATGTATGATTCTAAGTTCCCTGGGGGATTATGTTGCACAGCCTGGCTACAGACCCTGAACTAGGTAACCTATTTATAAGATTTGTTCAAACTCTATATTTGGCTGATGCCATCTTAATTTTATTTATCCAAAACTTACCTCACTGCGAATAATAAACAGAATCTTGGGTACACTCCTATTTTAGGATTTGGTGAATGTGGTTGATTTTATTGTTGTTTAAAAAAATCCACTACCTGTCCATGGGGGGAGTGATATGGGAAGGGGACAGGGAAGTGAAGGGTATAGAAGGGCAGGGTCCCTAGTGAGGGCTCCACCCTCGGGACTGTGTCCATGGACCTGAGTGAGAACAGGCACTCCTCTTTCTGCGCCCAAATGTTGCATTTTCCAAGACCACTCTGACCTGCCATGCCACCCTTCCTGTGCCCATATAAACCCAACAGCTCAGCGGGCACACACGCAAGTGGCTGAATGTCAAGACCAGCAGACCAGTGATGGTAGAACGACAAAGGAAGAGAAAGAAAAGAGGAGGGATGTTTGGACGCCAGGGGAGTTTGGCAGAGGGCGGTTGGGGAAGAGTCCAGCTGCTGGGTGGCCTGACTCCAGGGGAAGACCACCTTCCCACTCCATCCTCCCTTCTGGCTCCGCACCCATCTTGCTGAGAGCCCTCTCTACCACCAGTTAAACCTTGCACTCATCCTTTCAGCCTGCAAATGACCGGATTCTTTCAGGACACTGGACAAGAGCTCGGGATGCAGAAGGCTGTCATACTGGCCCTCTGCCCTTGCGATAAGGCAGAGGGTCTGTTGAGCTGACTAACACACAAGCCATCTGCAGACCACAAAGCTGGAAGAGCTTGGTAACACTGGGGTTGCAGGCACCCACCCCTAGACACTACTGCGGGGCCGAGAGCCCAAAGCACTCACCCCAGCCTCTGCACCTGCCCATCTGCATGCTCCCCCTGGGGGTCTGAGCTGCAGGGTGACCAAACAGGGGAGCCACATCCCTGTCACATGTCCTGCAAAGGGAATCAGGGAACTCTCCTGTTTCAGGAAGATTATACTCTTTTTCCCCCAAGTTGATACCATATGACCTGCTCTGACCTTTGAAATGCAGCAGAAGTAATGTGTCACTTTCAAGAAGACAAAACAGAAGAAGGAAGAAGTGTCCTGAGGAAGAAAGGCTGGTTCAATCTCTTTGAGGTGGTAAGTACCAAATCAAGGGGCTGGTGATCACACCCACTGCTGCAGCTCCAACCGAAATAAAAGATGCCTTTGGTTGAATGTTTTGAGAGTCCTGTTGCTACCAGAGACTGACTGCACCAGACCTAAAACAACAGTGGAGGCTCTTGTCTTCTGCTGAGCCCCTAAGGAGGTCATATTTTCAAACGTTCTCTTCAGATGCAGCCAAAGTGGATGATAATGGAGAAAGAATGACCTCCTGGGGTGGAGCCAAGGGTCACAGAAAACTATGGCCTGCCGTCAACTCCCGGGAGCAGAGCTTCTTGACTTCTGATACTGCATTGTATCAACTTAATTGAGGAAGACAATAAAGCACGTCAATTTAAACTTTACCATTCAATGAGTTTTGAAGCACGACCAATGTCGAGATAAAGAACATTTCTATCACCCCAAAGTGTTCCCTCTTGTATGTCAACTCCCTTGGCCCTGGGCCACCATTGCTTCCTGTCCATATAGAGTGACCTTTTCTAGAAATGGAATCATACAGTCTGTACACTCTCGTGTTTAGTGCATCTTTCTCAGCATAATGCTTTTGAGACTCATCCAAACTGTTGTATGTATTGGAAGTTCATATCATTTTGTGCTGTGTGCTACTCCATTTTATGAATGTATCACAATTTGTTCATTCACCTGTTAAAAGACACTTGAATTGTTTTTAGTTTTTTGCTATTATGCATAAAGTTGCTATGCACATTTGTGTGCAAGTCTTTAGATGGACATTTGTTTTTATTTTTCCGGGGTAAACCCCATGAGTAATATTGATTGGTTGTATAGTGAATGTATGTTTAACATTTTTCAAGCTCTTTTCTAAAGTGGTTGCATCATTTTATTTATTTTTTTCTTTTTTAAGACAAGGTCTCACTGTCACCCAGGCTGGAGTGCAGTGGCACAATTGTAGCTCACTGCAGCCTTGAAATCCTGGGCTCAAGAAATCCTCATGCCTCAGCCTCCTGAGTAGCTGGGACTACAGGTGCATACCACTACACCCAGATAATTGTTTTATTTTTTGTAGACACAGAGTCTCACTGTGTTGCCCAGGCTGGTATGGAACTCCTGGCCTCAAATGGTCCTTCCACCTTGGCCTCCCAAAGTGCTGGGATTACAGGTATGAGCCACTGCATCCACTGCTTCATTTTACTTTTCCACCAGAGAAAAATGAAAGTTTTCATGACTCTACATTCTCACCAACACTCGATATGGTGAGTCTTTTTAATTTTACCCATGCTAATGAGTACGTAACGGGATCTTATTGCGGTTTTAGTTTACATTTCCTTGATGACTAATGATATGAGCATCTTTTCATGTGTTTTTTGGCCATTTGCATATCTTTTTTGGTGAAGTATTTGTTCAAAGTTTTGCCACTTAAAAATTGGATTATTTGCTTTATTAATGAATTGTAGGAGTTAAAAAAATTATTCTGGATAAAGACCTGAATCAAGGAGAAAGATATATTTTCTTCCAATCTGTAGTTTGCCTTTTCATGTTCTTAGCAACTTTCAAAGAGTTGTTTTAAAATTTTGATGAAGTCAACTTTATGAATTTTAAAATTTATTTTTTGTGCTGTTTGTGTTCTAAGAAATCTGCCTACCTCAGGATCACAAAGATTTTCTTCTAGAAGTTTTATACTTTTAGGTTTCATGTTTAGGTCTATGATACATTTCAAGTTAATTTTTACATGTGCTATAAGGTGTCAAGGTTCATTTTCTCCCATAAGTATATCCAATTGTTCAAGCACCTTTTATTGAAAAGTCTTTCTGTCTCCTCCATTAAGTCACCTTAGCACCTTTGTGAAAAGTAATTGCCCAAGTAACTTCACACTGAAGAAACCTAACAAACACTGCCTCAGTCAAGGCAGTCAAGGTTCACATCAACAGTTATGTTGATACTCTGTGCCCTTGATATGATGTGATAAAAATGTGATTTACCTCTTTGATTTTTTTTCCAGTCTAATCATAAGAAAAATATCAGACAAATTACAGGTGAAGGGCATTTTATAAAATGCCAGTACTCCTGAAAACTGCCAAGGTCATTCAGAATAAGGAAAGTCTGAGAAACTGTCACAGCCAAGAAGAACCTAAGGATACTTGAGAATTAAATGGAATGTGGTATTGTGGATATAGGATCCAGGAATAGAAGAAGGACATTAGGTAAAAATGAAGGAAATCTGAATAAATTATGGACCCTGGTTAACAGTAATGTATCAATGTTGTTTCATTAATTATGCCAAATGTACCATTGCAGTGGAAGATGTTAATAATAGGGGAAACTGCATGCAAAATATATGGAATCTTTTTGAATTATCTTCAAAAATTTTCTGTAAATCTAAAACTTCATAAAATAACAAGTTTAACAAAATCAAACAAAAAGTCAATTAACCACATGTGTTTTGAAGCTCTGTTATTGATTGTGGTTACATTTAGGATTTGTACATCCTTTTATGAGTTAACAATTAAATGGTGAAATGTCTCTCTTTATCCTGATAATTTCTTTTTGTTTTTTTTGAAACAAGATCTCACTTTGTCACATAGGCTGGAGTGCAGTGGCACGAACATGGCTCACTGCAACCTGAACCTCTCAGGCTCAAGTGATCCTCACACCTCAGCCTCCTAAGTAGCTGGGAACATAGGCACATGCTACCATACCCAACTAATTTTTCTATTTTTTTGTAGAGGTAGGGTTTCTGTGTGTTACTTAGGCTAGTCTCAAACTCCTGAGCTCAAGCAATCGGCCCACCTTGGCCTCCCAAAGTGCTGGGATTACAAGTGTGAGCCACCACACCTGGCCCCTGATCATATTCTTTGCTCTGATTGTACTTTGTCAGATGTTATTGTAACAACTCCATTTCTTTTGATTCATATGCATGGTATATGTTTTCACCATCCTTCTACTTATAGTTGGGTCTTGTTTTTTTCATCGAGCATGACCAGCTTACTTTCAAAAAAATCTCTCTATATGGGTTATTTAGACCATTTATAGTTCATGTAACTATTGATATAGTTGGATTTAAAACTCCCATCTTGCTATTTGTTTTCTATTTATTCTACGTTTTCTTTGTTCTTTTCCCCTCTATTCCTGATTTCTTTTGGAGTAATGTAGAATTTTGTATGATGCCATTTTATCTTCTCTACTGGCTTATTAGCACTACCTCTTTGTTGTATTTTTAGTGGCTTTTTAAAGGCTTACAATATGTACTTTTAACAGAATCTACCTTTAAATAGAATTCTATTTCTTTACTTACGATATGTGAACCTTATTTCCATTTCCCTTCTTCTATTCTTTGTGTTACTGTGGTTGTACATTTTTTTTCTATATATGTTATAGACCCTGCATTACATTGTTACTATTTTTGTTTAAACAGGCAATTATCTTCTAAAATATTAAAAAGTGGCTAGGTGCACTGGCTCACACCTGTAATCCCAGGACTTTGGGAGGCCGAGATTGGAGAATTGCTTGAGCCTAGGAGTCCAAGACCAGCCTGGGCAACAAAAAGAAGAAAAGACTGCTTCACTACTATCCCAGGGATTGTCTTCCCGGCTGCCAACACTCATTCTGCAATTTTTTTTTTGAAACAGGGTCTTCATCTGTCACCCGGCCTGGAGTGGAGTGGCATGATCATAGCTCACTACAGCCTCAACTTCATGGGTTCAAGCAATCCTTCTGCCTCAGCCTCCCGAGTAGCTGGGACTGTAGGTATGCACCACCATGCCCAGCTATTTATTTATTTATTTATTTATTTATTGAGACAGGATCTTGTTCTGTTGCCCTGGCTAGAGTGCAGTGGTGTGCAATCTTGGCTCACTGCAACCTGTGCCTACCAGGCTCAGATGATCCTCCACCTTGGCCTCCCAAGTAGCTGGGACTACAGGCGCATGCCACTGTACCCAGCTAATCGTTGTATTTTTTGTAGAGACAGGGTTTTGCCATGTTTCCCAGGGTAGTCTCGAACTCCTGAACTCAAGCTATCTGCCTGCCTTGGCCTCCCACAGTGCGGGGATCACAGTTGTGAGCCGTTGTGCCTGGCCTAATTTTTTTTTTTTTGTGATGCAGTTTCTCTCTTGTTGCCCAGGCTGGAGTGCAGTGGCACGATCTCAGTTCACTGCAACCTCTGCCTCCTGGGTTCAAGCATTTCTCCTGCCTCAGCCTCCTGAGTAGCTGGGATTACAGATGCCTGCCACCACACCCAGCTAATTTTTTGTATTTTTAGTAGAGATGGGGTTTTGCCATGTTAGGCAGAGGCTGGTCTTGAACTTCTGATCTCAGGTGATCTGCCTGCCTTGGCCTCCCAAAGTGCTGGGATTACAGGCGTGAGCCACTGCGCCTGACCTAATTTTTTATTTTTTGTAGAGACAGGGTCTTATTATGTTGCCCAGGCTGGCCCTGAACTTCTAGGCTCAAGTGATCCTCCCATCTTGGCATCCCAAAATGCTGGGATTATAGGCATGAGCCACTGCACCTGGCCTACAATTTTTTTTTTTTTTTTGAGACGCAGCTCACTCTGTCACCCAGGCTGGAGTGCAGTGGCTCGATCTTGGCTCACTGCAGCCTCTGCCTCCCTGGTTCAAGCAATTCTCCTGCCTCAGTCTCCCAAGTAGCTGGGACTACAGGTGTGCGCCACCATGCCTGGCTAATTTTTGTATTTTTAGTAGAGACAGGGCTTCGCCATGTTGGCCAGGCTGGTCTTGAACTCCTGACCTCAGGTGATCCATCCTCCTTGGCCTCCTGAAGTGCTGGGATTACAGGCGTGAGCCACTGTGCCTGGCCTGGCCTACAATTTTTGATGCTGGTACTTTCTTGATCTCACAAAAAGCTTTCAGAAACAGACAGGACTCCTTGTTCCTTCCTCAAATGGTCCTTAGGTGGTTTGTTAACTGAAATTTCAAGTGTTCACATATGTTCAGGATATGTAGCTTGACTGGCACTGGGCCACCCTCGATTGTAAGGTGCCTTCTGAGCTGTTGAAAAGTAGTAAGTGTGTGTCTCCAAATCAGTTGCTAAAATGTGGGCTGTAAGTATTGTCCTGCAATTCCTTTTCTCACCTACTGATATATGCTCAAGATCTTTTCACGTTAGTCCATTTAGAGCTGCTACCTTGTTTTAAAACACTGTATGAAACCTGCAGTATTCCCAGTATGGTTCTACCACAACTCGTCTAACCACTGTTCTATTGGTAGGTCTCTAACTTGTTTCTAAATAGTATCGGATGGTACAATATATGTATCTCACATGCCTCTGAGTGTATTTCTCTAGGACAGATATTGAGAAGGGGGGTTCTTGGATTGAAGGGTACGCCCATTTAAAATTTTTAATTGTCTCCCAGAAGCCCTTATCATTTTGCAGTCCCACCAAATGTGTATTCAAGTGTTTATATATTCCATTGCCCTTGCTCACATTGGATATTATATATTTAGGAATCTGTGTCAATCACATTGGGTTAAGAGCGATGCTATAATGTCATTTTACTTTGCATTTTCCTTACTAGTATTAAGGTAAGATGATTTTAACATGCAGAGCAGATGAAAATAACTCCTCCCCACCAACTTATTGGCTTACTGTTCTACAGGTCAGGAGTGCAGCCTTTTTTTTTGTTTTGTTTTGTTTTGTTTTATTTTAATAGCGATGAGGCCTTGCCATGTTGCCCAGGCTGGAGTGCAGTGGCTACTCACAGGTGAAGTCCCACTACCGATCAGCATGAGAATTTTAACTTGCTCTGTTTCCAACTTGGGCCAATTCACCCTCCTTGAGCAACCTGGTGGTCCCCACTCCCAGGAGGTCACCTTATTGATGCCAAAGTTAGTCCAGACACCTGATGGCCATAGTGTACTACAGCCTCAAGTAGTTGTGATTACAAGGCTGAACTTCCACATCCAGCAGGAGGCCAGCACATTGTAGCTGAGTCCTCCATTCAGCATCTCATAAGGCTGAAACCAAGGTGCTGGCCAGGTGCGTCCTCATCTGGAGGCTTGATGCGCTTCCAAGCTTCCTCAGGCTGTTGGCAGAATTCACTTCCTTACAGTTGGAGGACTGAGATCCCTTTGTCTTGCTGGCTGTTGGTTGGGAACTGTTCTCAAATCCTAGAGGCCACTCTCAGGGCTTGCCACGTGACTTCCTCCAGCTCAGCCATGGGACCCCCCCCCCCACCGTCAAGTCCCTCTCATGCTTTGAAGCTCTCAGACTTCACCTTCTGTGACCCACAGAAGAAAACAGTCTGCTTCCAAAAGGCTCACATGATGAGGTCAGGGCCACCCAGATCATCTCCCTATTTTAAGGTCAACTTTACCATTTGACATAACTGAATCACAGGAGTAAAATCCATGATATTCACAGTCTCAGGGATCTTTCAGGTCAGGGCACAGGCACTCAGGGGACAGGAAGCTTTGGAAATCGTCTTAGAATACTGCCCACCATACTACCAAAGAGGGTGCAAAAGAGAGACCTTTCACATCAGACAGGAGGTTGTATGTGGGCACTGCTTGTGCTAGGAGCAGGGGTGTGTGTGTGTGCACATGTATGTATGCATGTGTGCATGCATTTGTGTGTGTGTGTGTAAAGGACCTTCAAAGAAGCCCAGGTAGAGTTTCCATGAGGAGCTCAAAGTCTGATAGATGATTAGCAGTTGAAGGAAGCTTAGGGCACATGATTCATGACTCTGGGAAGTGTTCTCTTTTTCAGTGAAACCCTCCCAGCAGCCCCAGTGATGTCGTCTATGCGTGGTCTCCAGATGCTCTACATTACTGCTGCGTAGGAGAAGGGAGAAGGGTGAGAGACATACCTTTACTTCAGATTAAAGCAGCACGTGGTTGGTGTTTGCACTGAAGGTCAACTTTCTGAGGAGGAAGGTGGAGGATCAGGGAAGGCTTCCTGGAGGAGATGGCGTTCAAACCTGGCCTTGAAGATTGGGGAGAATTCCAACAGGATGAGCTGGATATGGAAAGGGGCTTCCAGGAAAGACACAGCCAAGTGTGGAAGCCCGAGGAGCATTTCAGGAAGGGCAAGCAGCCAGTGTGTAGAGCTGAGAATGGAGGATCAGCAGCAGGAAAGAGTTGGGGCTGGGCCAGGATGAGGGGTAAGGACCAGGCAGAGAAGCATGGATTTCAGTAAAAATGCAAGGTCAGCTTGACTCATCTTGACATTAGAATATTCTTGCCACTTCCCAGGAAGAAGAGACTATATTCCAAGTTAATAGTCCATTTTAACACCTAACACGAAAGAGAGAGAGAGAGAGAAACACGAGCACTTAAGCCTGGAGTAAATACAGTCATTACAGTGACCACAAAAGCATCACTGATGGATCAATAAGAAGTGAAAGGAGTCATGGGGGAAACCAGTACATCTCTGCAGTGTGTAAAGCAACCCAACCTCATAAACGCTGCTGACCTTTCCTCTGACAAAGCAAGCCCTGAGAGCTTTCCTTTCAATGGACAGTGAGACCACAGGCACATTGCCCTTCACTGCTGTTACGGGTTGAATTGT
Source organism: Chlorocebus sabaeus (assembly GCF_047675955.1). Taxonomy (NCBI): domain Eukaryota; kingdom Metazoa; phylum Chordata; class Mammalia; order Primates; family Cercopithecidae; genus Chlorocebus; species Chlorocebus sabaeus. Next base: position 31,856,651 of record NC_132921.1, on the reverse strand, counting down.
GTCCTCCTAAAAGAGATGTTATTCTAACCCTTAGTACCTGTGAATGTGACATTATTTGGGAACAGGGTGTTTGGAGAAGTAACCGAGTTAAGATGAGGTCATTAGGGTGGGGCTCAGTTCACTATGACTGGTGTCCTTAGAAAAAGAAAAGACACGGACTGATACCAGGGAGAGCACCATGGGAAGATGGAGGCAGGGACTGGAGTGATGCACCTGCAAGTTAAGGAACGTCCAGGATTCCAGCCACCTCCAGAAGCATGGAGAGAGGCCAGGAAGGACCTTCCCTCCCAGTGCCAGAGGGCACGTGGCCCTGCTGACACCGTGATTTTGGACTTCTGGTCTCCAGAACTTTGAGAAGATAAATTTCCATGGTTTACGGCACCTGGTTTGTGTTACTTTGTTATGGCAACCCTAGAAAATGGGTATAGCATTCATTCATTTGTTCATTCATTCATTCATCCATTCATTTTTTTCTCTGTCACCCAGGCTGGAGTGCAGTGGCACGACCTCAGCTCACTGCAACCTCCACCTCCTGGGTTCAAGCAATTCTTGTGCCTCAGCCTCCCAAGTAGCTGGGATTACAGGTGCCTGCCACCACGCCTGGCTAATTTTTTGTATTTTCAGTAGAGCTGGGTTTTATTATGTTGGCCAGGCTGGTTTCAAACTCCTGGTCTCAAGTGATCCACCTGCCTTGGCCTTTCAAAGCGCTAGGATTACAGGCATGAGCCATCTGAGCCTGGGGTCATTCATCCTTCAAATGTGTAGCGTGTGCCCACAGTGAACCAGGCTTTGTGCTGGGGGCTGAAGGTGGACTCTCTGCTGAGCAAAATGGTGGCTGACTTCACACCCTGGCAGGCTGCTTTCTTTAAGGAGAAATTATTATAGTCTTGGGCCAGGCCAGGCCATGTTGCAATGTCCTTAAGGGACCCCGCTGGAAATGCAGTCTTGGCCTGGAGAAGCCAAAGCTGAGAGGCACATGCGGTGGGATCAGAGCAAGTCGGAGGAACACCCAGGGCAGAGCTGGGGCAGGAGGACTTAGCTGCCACCTCTGGTGAGCTGGAAGTACCTGTCCTTGGTACACTGAAAACCAACTCAGGAGGAAGAATAAAGGTGCAAAATATTCCGCCGCAGGTGACCACACTACCACAATAATACATCTTCCCACAGGTTTACAGGAATCAGTAACTGAACGTTCAGGTGTCAGATTAAGAGACTCTGGCCTCCGTCCCTCCCGAGGTCAAATCTTAGCTCTGTTTTTGCGTGTTGGAACTTCACAACGTTTTTAACTTTGAAAGTCTCTGTATCTTTATTTGTAAAACACTGACGGAAACACCTAACATCTTAGGTTTGGCGTGAGCTTAAAGTGAGAAGAGTGTACGTAACGTTCTTAACGATATGACTGGAGCCTGGGAAGGTATTCCTGAGGCCTCGCTACCGAAAGTGAAAGGGAGGCATAATGGAAAAACGTTAAGTCTGGGAGATGTCCGCGGCCTTTGAAGTGGACAAGCCGGTCATAAACTTGGCCCAGAGGGACTGTTCAGCGTCCTCTGGGAATGGTGGCCTCCTCTAAGGCTCACCACCGCGGCAGGTGTGGTCCTGGCTCTGCGGGTGGAGGGAGCTCCAGATTTTAGGTGTGGAGCGAGCCCTTTGCGAGGTGACAGCGCGAGGTCCCCCCAATGCCCTGGGGCGGCGGATTTTCCCAGCGAGAAGGGGCTGGCAGGAGTGGCGTAGATTGCGAAGGCCCACAGGTAACGGGGCCACGTACCCCGGGGCGAGACTGGAGTTAAAGGTGGGCAGCAGTCCCTGGTATTCAGGGCCTCCTGAGACCTGGACGGTGGACCCTGGGAAAGAGCCGGGGTTTGCCAGTTGTGGGGCGGAGGGAGTCGGGGCGGGCAGCGCTGACGGTAGCCTGGACCTGGGCCAGGGTCTGCGAGGCGGGCGGGGTACTGGCAGCCGGGCAGGAGGGAGGAGAAGGAAGAGGGCAGTGGGGTCGGAGGGCCCAGGTGCCTGCCCCGCGCTGGGGACGCCGCGCACCCGGGTTCCCGCGGCTACCACTGGGTGTCGCCCTTGCCCCGCGAAGGGGGGCGGGCGCGCATTTCCCGAGGCGCCTCGGTCCTCCCAGCGCCTTCGGGTTAGACAATGTCCCGGGACCCAGGTGGGCGTAGTGGTCCCAGCCCGGAGTCGCCCACCGCGGTCTCCGAGGGGTCGGCCCTGTGCAGAGTCCGAGGCCAGGTGGGCCCGGGCCGCTGCCTTCTGAAAGCCCGCCAGGCCCAGCCTCGCGCGGACGCTCCCAGCACCTGGATTCTGCGGAGTCCGGATCGTCGCTGCCACGTGCTGGGCCCTCCGGGAGACGTCCTGCGACCGCTGTCGATTTAGGGCCTCAAGAGCCTCGGTCTTGCAGAGGGACCACGCCAGGGCCTCACCCGCCCAGAACCCGCAGGCGGCGGAGTCTGCCTCCGCAGGACAGAGGCCCCACCCGACCCTGCGGGCCTCAAGCCTCCTGGACCCCGTCCCCTCCAGGGGCCTAGGGGACAGCGGCCCCCAGTGCTCAGGGAGCAGCTCCCAGAGCATCGCTGGGAAAGTTGTTCCTCGGTCCTCATCCCGCACCCGGACTCAGCTCCCTGACAGACCCTGTTACTGAAAGGCTGGGGGAGCCCCTAGCATCAGGAGCCAAAGGGGAAACTCTAGAGCCAGGCCCAGGAGGGACAAAAATAATTAAAAGCAGCAACAGCTCACACTTAGCACTAACCTTGCCGGGCACTGTTCTAAGTACTTTACATGTCATTACTCATTTCATTCTCAGAGTCTTTGGGGGGATACTATCACTGTTTTACAACTGAGGAAAGTGAGGCACACAGATCTGAAGTCTCTCTGGGTCTCAGTTTCCTGAAAATCAACAGTTTTGAAAGGGAAGTGCCCTAGAAGTCTGCCTGTGAATGGGCGCAGAGGACCTGTGACTCGGGAGGGAGGCTTTCAACCCCTCAACACATCAGGGATACATCGTTACGGAAATGGAAGAAATTTCATAGTGAGAGTCAAAGTGCAGGGGGCTGAGGAGGATGTATTTCTGGACACGCTGGGGACAAGAACATTAGAAAAATGGCATTTAATGGGTTGGAGTGCAGCGGTGCAATCACAGCTCACTGCAGCCTCAACCTCCCGGCCTCGCGCAAGCCTCCCGCCTCGGCCTGCTGGTGGTTGGTCTTGATGGTGGGGAAGGAAAGCTACATGCGTTTGAGGGGAGGATGAAAAGAACACCCATCACGGGACTATTCACAAACGGGAGACAGACGCAACCTCGACGCCTGGGTCTTCAGTCGCTCTGCCCCAGCATCATTCCAGAGTCTAGCCCCGCCCTCCCAGTGCCATCTTGTCCCAAGGCCCTGCTGCCTGGCCTTTGGGAACACTGTAAGGTGCCACTGCCGCGGTCCTCTGCCTGACCTGTTCCCCAGCGTGAACGTCCCCCGCCATATGCCCAGTTTGGAATTACATGAGGGGGAATGGGAGAAACTGTTTTAAATAACGGAAGCTAACACTCTTGAGGACAGTCCAAAGAGGCTTTCTTTGATGATTAAGCCTGGGAGAGTTAAGACTGAAGGAAGGACTGGAAGAAGGAAAATGAGGATTTGGATGAGACTACAGGTGAATTTACCGCAGATGGAAGCGCTGGAGAGGGACGCCGAGCAGCTCTGCAGCGCCCATGAGCAGGAACACCAGGCAAGCTGGGCTTCTGTCCATCGGTGCTTCGGGCTCCCCATCTGTGCAACCGGACGACCATCACCCCTCACAGAGTTGTTATGAGGCTCCAAGGAATCGCTGTGTATGAATCACTCAGCACAGTGCCTGACTTGTAGTAAGTGCTCTATTTTAGTATTATTTTTTCTTCGAAATAAAAACTTGCAGAAAATTAGGGAAGAGAAGAGGGAGAGCCCATGGGAACATTCAGCCTGACTGCTTCCCTTTAAGGTGAGGAGACAGCGCAGAGAGCTACTCTCCCGACCCACACCTGAGTAGACGCTCCCGCCAGGGCCTCCTGTCCCCAGCTGCCCACTCCTTTCTTTGCTGGTGAGGCACAGTCAGGAGGGTTCCACAGCACTGCTGGGGGCTGAGTCTGACCACAGCGCAGCGCCTGGGTAGTCCGCACAGGCTGGCTGCACATCAGTCAGGGTGCTAGGGATAGACAATCCAACTCAAAATAGTTTAAGCCAACTTCCCCGCCCCAAAAATGTACTTGTTCCTTAACTAAGACGTCTGGGACTGGCAGAACCTGAAATGACTCCATCAGGACACTGTCTCTTCTGTGTTTCCTTTCTCCCCTTCATTTCTTTCCTTCTTTTCCCTCCATTTCTCCCTCCCTCCCTCCCTCCCTTTCCTTCTCTTTTCTTTCTTGACACGGTCTCACTCTGTCACCCAGGCTGGAGTGCAGTGGCACAGTCATGGCTCACTGCAGCCTTGAAGTCCTGGGCTCAAGTGATCCTCCCGAAACGGGAAAGGTTCCCCTGTGCCCCTGGCAGGGTGTGCGACATGGGGAGTGGCTCGCTTCTTCAGTGCCTCGCTGTTCAAACCTCTAGGGGAGCATACAGATGGGCAGGCTGTGGGGCTCCAACCCCACTGCAGTGTCTAGGGGTAAATGTTTACAGCTCCTGAAGTCCCAGTGGGTGTGCGTTACAGGGTCTTTTAGTTTGCCCTCTATAGGCGGTTTGTGTTAACCAGCTCAATTAGACCCTCTACCTTATCCCAAGGACAGAAGGCTTTCTGTATCCCGGGTTCTCGCGTCCGTGTACTGAAAGATTCAGATCACACATGAGCTTGGAGAATGACTACAAAGTTTTACTGAGTGGAAGTAGCTCTCAGCCATCGGGGGAGCCAGAAGGGAGATGATTTTCACTTGGAGTCTGGCTGCTCAGCGGCCCCATCTCCTCTCCAACTGCCCCGGCCAAACTCCACATCCTTCCACTGGTTAATGGCCGGTCTGCCAGGCGGTGGGCTCTCAACCACCAGCTGCTTGTCTTCTTCCTTCAATGTGTTCCCCATGACTTACAGCTGCTTCTGTGTCTGCCCTCTAGGGGGTCACAGGTTTTTATAGGCCCAGGATGGGGGCGTGGCAGGCCAGGGTGGTCTTGGGGAATGCAACATTTGGGTAGAAAATGCTTGTCCTCACCTAGGTCCCTGGGGGTGGAGCCCTAGCCAGGGACCACGCCCTCCTCTACCCAGCACTTCCTTTCCCCTTTTCTGTATCATTTAAAGGGACCACACTCTTCCCTTCCCAGCATTTCAGTGTCACTCCCACCTCAGCCTCCTGAGTAGCTGGGACCACAGGCATGCACACCACACTCAGCTAAATTTATTTATTTTTTTGTAGAGATGGGATCTCACCATGTTGTCCAGGCTGGTCTTGAACTCCTAGGCTCCAGGGATCCTCCCACCTCAGCCTCCCAAAGTGCTGAGATCCTCTAGGTTTCTTTGGGTTCATTCTCAGCATTCTTTGGGTTCATTCTCTTCATGTGGGGTAAGGTGGCCACCAGCAACTACAGGCTTACATGGTCCTCGTGTTTTAAAATGCAGGTTTTCTGGCTGGGCATGGTGGCTCATGCCTGTAATCGCAGCACTTTGGGAGGCCAAGGCTGGTGGATCACAAGGTCCAGAGATGGAAACCATCCTGGCCAACATGGTGAAACCCTGTCTCTACTAAAAATACGAAAATTAGCTGGGCGTATTGGCACATACCTGTAGCCCGTAGTGGCAGCTACTTGGGAGGCTGAGGCAGGAGAATCACTTGAACCCGAGAGGCAGGGTTTGCAGGGTTCAGTGGAGCTCCACAGAGCTTGGAGTGTGGAGATGGCGCCACTGCATTTCCGCCTGGAGACAGAAGGAGGCTCCATCTCAAAAATAAATAAATAAATAAACAAATAATAAAATAAAATGCAGGTTTTATCATTAGTATTTAGGTATGGTGAGGCCGACGGATCAGGAGACAGCTGCCGTTGAAGAGACTGTTACCCACAGTTCCCAAGAGGAGGGGGCACACTGCATCACACAGGGCCACCCGGGGAAGCAGGAGTTGGTTAGGAGGCAGAGGATGTGAGGGGAAAATGTGGGCAAGAGCCATCATTGTGTTTTCATGGGAAGGAAGGGCCAAGGTAGGTAAGCAGGTTTAGCAGGTGTAGGATTGGCCAGCTTGAATATGTAGAGGCTGCCCTAAATGTCTGATGTCTGTGAAATGGAAGAGTTCCCTGACCCCTCTTGAGGATGTGTGACAGGGGTGTGGTTCGTGTGTTTGGCCACCGTACGCTGAAACCCCTATGGGAGGGGGAGCATGCAGACAGGCAGGCTCAGGAGCATGTGTTACAGTGTGCTCTTTTAGCTTTGCCCTCCATAGATGGCTTAAGTGTTAACTAGTTCAGTGGACCCTCTGCCTTTTCACAAGGGCGGAGGGCCAGTGTAACAGGTGTCTATATCCCAAGCTCTTGTCCAGTGTCCTGGAAGAATCAGGTCACACATGAATTTGAAGGGTGGTGAATGCAGGGATTTTATTGGGTGGTAGAGGTGGCTCTAAGCAGAATGGATGGGGAGCTAGAAAGGGGATGGAGTCAGAAAATGATCTGGATTTTGGTCATCCAGTGGCTAAACTCCTCTCTAACTGCTCCCAGCCAAACTCCTCTTGGTGTTCAGATGCTCCTTCTCTCCTCTCTGTCACACCATTCTGCCATTCTTCTGTTTGTTTTCTCATCTCCTTTTGGAGCCTGGGGTCTGGGGTTTATATGGGTACAGGATAGTAAGGTATGGTGGGCCAAAAGACAACTTTTTGGGCGTGAAAACAGGAATATCTGTTTCCATTTAGGGCCACGGTTATCCAGGCTTAATGATGGGGCCTTCACTGGGGAACTGCCCTCTTCTACCCAATATTTCCCTGTCTCCTGTTTGTATCATCAGGGCCTGGATGAGCAGGGCAGGTCGATAGTGTCCTGAGTGTGAAAGCCCAATAAAGGGGGCTGCTGGGGAGTACGGGGTCTGGACTGGTTCATGTGCATGTGAAAGGCACACCAGCAGGAGAATCTTTTGCTATTTCTAGGAATTAGCTATCCCTGGGAGGGCAGTCTCTTCAAGGTCAGCAAGGCTCCAGATGTCAAAGTATCAAAAATATACAAAACAAAAAGTCATACTTAACACACTTCACAATTAGCCACCTCAGTAAAGAACTTGCCTCTCTTGGCTGGTGGCTCACGCTTATAATCTCAGTGAGAGGTGACAGCGTGCTGGCAGCCCTCGCTCTCTCTCGGAGCCTGCTCGGCCTCAGTGCCCACTCTGGCCGCACTTGAGGAGCACTTCAGCCCGCCCGCTGCACTGTGGGAGCCCCTCTCTGAGCTGGCTGAGGCCGGAGCCGGCTCCCTCTGCTTGTGGGGAGGTGTGGAGGGAGCGACAAGGGTGGGAACCGGGGCTGCACAGGGCACTCCTGGGCCAGTGCGAGTTCCGGGTGGGCGTGGGCTGGGTGGGCCCCCACACTGGGAGCCCAGCCAGCACTGCCGCCTGGGCAGTGAGGGACTTAGAACCCGGGCCAGAGGCTGCGGAGGGTGTGCCGGGTCCCCTAGCACTGCAGGCCCGCCTGCGCTGTGCTCGAATTCTTGTGGGGCCTCAGCTGCCTCCCCGTGGGGCAAGGCTGGGGACCTGCAGCCTACCATGCCCGGGCCTCCTCACCTCACCGCCATGGGCTCCTGCGCGGCCAGAGCCTCCCCGAGGAGTGCTGCCCCCTGCTCCGCAGGACCTGGTCCCATCAACCGCCCAAGGGCTGAGGAGTGTGTGTGTGTGTGTGTGGGGTGGAGGGGTGGGCTGAGGAGTGTGTGTGTGTGTGTGTGTGTGTGTGTGTGTGGAGGAGGGGTGGGCTGAGGAGTGCAGGGGCACGGCATGGGAGTGGCTGGCAGCTCTGCCTGCGGCCCAAGTGTGGGATCCACTAGGTCAAGCCAGCTGGGTTCCTGAGTCTTGGAGAACCTTTATGTCTAGCTAAGGGATTGTAAATGCACCAATCAGCACTCTGTGTCTAGCTCAAGGTTTGTAAACACACCTATCAGCACCCTGTGTCTAGCTCAAGGTTTGTAAATGCACCATTCAGTGCTCTGTATCTAGCTAATCTAGTGGGGACTTGGAGAACTCTTCTGTCTAGCACTCTGTGTCTAGCTAAAGGATTGTAAATGCACCAATCAGCACGCTGTGTCTAGCTAAGGGATTGTAAACTCACCAATCAGCACTCTGTCAAAATGGACCAATCAGCTCTCTGTAAAATGGACCAATCAGCAGGATGTGGGTGGGGTCAGATAAGGGAATAAAAGCAGCCTGCCAGAGTCAGCAGTGGCAACTCCCTTTGGTCCCTTTCCACTGTGGCAGCTTTGTTCATTTGCTCTTTACAATAACTTGCTGCTGTTTGGGTCCATGCTGCATTTTTGAACTGTAACACTCACTGCGAAGGTCTGCAGCTTCACTCCTGAAGCCAGCAAGACCACGAACCCACCAGAAGGAAGAAACTGTGTTCACATCCGAACATCCGAAGGAAGAAACTCCGGACATAGCATTTTTAAGAACTATAACACTCACTGTGAGGGTCCGTGGCTTCATTCTTGAAGTCAGAGAGACCAAGAACACACCAATTCCTGACACACCAGCACTTTGGGAGGCTGAGGCAGGAGGATTGCTTGAGGCCAGGAGTTCAAGATCAGCCTGGGCAACATAGCAAGGAGATACCCCGTCTCTAAAAAATTTTTTTTAAAAATTAGCCTGAGGTCTGCAATAGGCTACTTGGGCAAGCCCTGCATAAAAATCAGAGGAGAGTTCAGTACAGAGCTAAGAGTGACACCGAATGAGGACTGTGGAAGCCAGATTTGAAGACCCAATAAAAATACTCAACTTGTTAACAAAGATAGTGAAGTGGTCTTCATTGATTTTGATTTTCACTGCCAAGCTAATCATGTGAAAGACAGAAACTTTTGCTATGAGCCCCGCACATCAGGGAAAATGACCTTCATGCTGTTAACAGTAATGTGTCCCTTTCATTTTCTGGGTCAAGCCTTCTCAGCAGTGGATCTCGATGTGGGTAAGGTAAAGGGGATGATATTCCACAAACTATGCACACAGAAGATCCATGGAGCCCATCAGACCCCAAGTGTCTTGAAGTGGTTGTAGAAACCTACTAAAATGCCCACTTCTCTGGGTGTGGGCCTTTATTTCTGCTGTCTCACAGCCTGAGCTGGGGTATGCAGAAATGGGGGTTCTCCCTTTATTTTCATTTTCTCCCCAATGGAAGTTTTTCTCCCATTGTTTTACTTTCCTACTTCCCAAATAGTTCCTCTTTGTCTTTTGCACCAGTTTCTGGAGGCCCTTGTCATTTCAAAAAGAATAGTCTCTTTCCTTACCCTGGCAAACCTGTGAGTGATTCCACAAAGACATGGTATTACTTAGCTATCTGAATTATGGTAGAAAAGGTCCTAGTAGGTTCCTATACAAAGCATGTGGAAGATAACCTTATCGCCTCATGAAACTTGAAAATAGGGATTCTGGGGTGAGGATACAAAGATATTGTCTTGCATATCCATAAGCAGGTCTTACAGCATTATTCCAAACTCTAGCTGTTTCAGTAGTTCTATGAGGATTGCAAGTCATAGGTGTGTGTGGGATATCAGTCCATCTCCCTCATCTCCATTTTCAGTTTCTTCCCCACAAAATTTTGATTCGAAGCTTTTATATGACGTTTGCCAATTGCAGAACTTCTTTAGCTAAGGTTAATTTGATGCTATGATAAAATTGAGAGATGTCAAAAAGCCTCTTAGAATATTTAAATCTTTAAAGATATTTCAGGATATCTCATTTTTTAGGTGAGGGTGACAGATGTATTTCTTTTTTAACAAATAAAAGGCATTTAAGTAAAATTAAAATGAAAAAGTAGGCCTTTTGACATTCTGTGCCTGATGGTTCTGTCCTTCTGTAGGTAAAAAATCTCATTTTTATTACCAAGAACTGTATGAAAGAAGTAAAGAAGCCCTGATTCTGTATGATTAGTTCCATCTGTGTTTGTCATTTCTGACTGGAAAACTTCTTACTTCCGTACCTTGTTTGATATGGAGGACAAATAATTGGATTGCCTGATAAGTCTGCCAATAGACTATCCAGAAACAGCAGGTATAATAGTCCCCCCTATACAAATCTTATGGTTTGTATAAACACTAACATTTTCCCCTTCTGTAGTGGTATGAAAAAACAAATATTGTTAGCATAGTAGGTAAATTGTTATGAAATATCAGAAAGAAAAAAAGTTTGTATCTTTTAACTGAGAACAACCAATACCCAGATAAATGACTGTATCAGGATTTCATTTGCATGTTAGTCCACAGAATTGCCCAGAACTCTGAATTTATTCATAAGAGAAAATATTGATAATTATTGGTCATTTCTTATAAGTGTAGTTGTTGATGTGTGCGTCCAATTACTGCTTTTTTAATTTCACGAAAATTGTGTAAAATTACATTTTTTCCCCCAGGGGGGAAAAAACATCAAACAAACAAAAAGAGAAACATCTAAATCATCCTTTCTCTTATTTTTTGTTTTTTAACCACTTTTAGGTTTTCCCCTTGCAGAAACCACAGAAATATTCCCTTAGAATAAAATAGTATAATTGTAAAAATTAGCCCGACGTGGTGGTGCATCCCTGTAGTCCTAGCTATTTGGAAGACTGAGGCAGGAGGATTGCTGAGCCCAGGAGTTTGAGGCTGCAATGAGTTACGATCATTTCGCCGCACTCCAGCCTGGGTAAAAGAGTGAGATCCTGTCCCCCCGCCAAGAAAAAGGTCCAGGGGAGGCTCTGATTGGCTCATGTGTGTCATATGCTCAATACCAAATGCTGGCAAGGATGTGGAAAGGCTGGATCTCTCATCCGTTATTGGTAGGAATATAGAATGGTACTGACACTCAGGAAAACAGTTTGGCAGTTTCTTAAAAAACTAAGCAGACACTTCCTGTATGACTCAACAATGCCATTCCTGGGTATTTATCTCAGAGAAATGGAAGCTTACATCCACACAAAAACCTAAACACAAACATTCACAATAGTTTCATTTGTAATAGTCCCCAAAAAGCCAATCTCAAAATGTCACCTATTGTGACATTTATATAACATTTATATAACAGTTATATAATTCCATTTGTATAACATTCTTGAAATGAGAAAATTAGGGGGAGAAGAGATTACGAATTGCTAGGGGTTAGGGATGGTAGGGGTGGGCAGGGTAGCGTGCGGGAGATGTTTGTAAGCTGGAATAGTTCTTTATCTTGATGAGTGGTGGGTACAGGAAGCTGCACACTGAGGAAATGGCACAACATTATACACACATTGTATCAATATCAATTTCCTGGTATGCTGTTTTACCGTACTTATGTAAGACATAACCACTGGGCATAGATCGGGGTGAAGGTTACATGGAACCTCTCTATACCATTTTTGTAACTTGCAGTCTATATTTATTTCAAACTAAAAAGTAAACAAATACTGGAGAACACTTAGCCCTCGGGGGAAATTACCATTCTGTGGGGGCTCAGGCAGTGCTAGGTGAATGACCAAATCCCAGTTGCCCTGGGGGAAGGGTGGGACAGCTAGCTCTATTTCTGCCTGTGCACTGAGAGAAGAGGGTCTTTTCTGTTCTCCCATTAATTCCAGTTGCAACCATAACTGTGCTGAGTGATAACCTTCAGACTCATCCACCTAGGTCTCCCTGCTCACTCTGAGCTCAGGTTGGAAAGAAAGGCCCATACTCCCACCTCCAGGTGCATGTGTAATCCCTCGCATAGGGGAGGAGTCTTAAAGGCACTATTGGCCTTTTGAAATGAGAAGTTCACCCGGTGTAGTGGCTCACGCCTATGGTCCTAGCTACTCAGGAGGCTAAGGCAGAAGGATTGCTTAAGGCCAGGAATTCGAGGGTGCAGTGAGCTATGATTGTGCCACTGCATTCCAGCCTAGGAAACAGAGGGAGACCTGACGCAAAACAAAACAAAACAAAACAAAAAAGTCGATGGAATTTTATTCAGACAGCCAAAATGAATCCAGTATAACGTAGGAAATACTTAGGATGGTCAGTGAAACAATTAGGAGACAGTTTTATGTGCTCCATGTCTGTACCTATATATAAAATACGAGTATCTGGATAAAAACAGAAAGAGAATATGTCAAAATGAACACACTGTATCATGCTTTTATGGCAGTAGGATTAAGGGTAGGTTTTCCTCTTTTGCTTTTCAAACTATTCATGAAGTTGCTTGTGGTACTTTTTATTTTAGTTTTTAAATGTATAACTTGAGACATTCTAACTGCCCCCATATCCTGGTTCCCAACAACCACTTTAGTTAGTTTCTTGTATATCCTTCTGAGATGTGACAATGTGCTAGCAGCCCTCACTCTCTATGCCTCCTCGGCCTCAGTGTCCCGTCTGGCGGTGCTTGAGGAGCCCTTCAGCCCCACAGCCACTACACTGTGGGAGCCCCTCTCTGGGCTGGCCAAGGCTGGAGTCGGCTCCCTTGCTTGCCAGGAGGTGTGAAGGGAGAGGTGCGAGCAGAAACCAGCACTCACAGGCCAGCACAAGTTCCGGTGGGTGCGGGCGTGGGCTCAGTGGCCCTGCACTCTGAGTGGCTGGCAGGCGCCACCAGCCCCGGGCAGTGAGGGGCTTAGCACCCACGGCACCAGCTGCAGAGGGTAGGTGTGCCTAGTCCCCCAGCACTGCTGGCCGGTGGGCGCTGCGCTGGAGTTCTCGCTGGGCCTCAGCTGCCTCCCAGCGGGGCAGGGCTCAGGACCTGCTCGGCGTTGCCCAGTCTCATCAACCGCCCAGGGGCTGAGGAGTGCAGGTGCACCGCACGGACTGGCAGGCAGCTCCACCCGTGGCCCTGGCACAGGATCCACTAGGTGAAGCCAGCTGGGCTCCTGAGTCTAGTGGGGACTTGGAGAACTTTTATGTCTAGCTAAGGGATTGTAAACACACCAATTAGCACTCTGTGTCTAGCTCAGGATTTGTAAATACCAATCAGTACTCTGTCTAGCTCAAGGTTTGTAAGTACACCAATCGGTACTCTGTATCTAGCTAACTAGTGGGGACTTGGAGAACTTTTCGGTCTAGCCCTCTGTGTCTAGCTCAGGGATTGTAAACACACCAATCAGCACTCTGTCAAAACGGACCAATCAGCTCTCTGTAAAATGGACCAATCAGCTCTCTGTAAAATGGACCAATCAGCAGAATGTGGGTGGGGCCAGATAAGGGAATAAAAGCAGGCTGCCGAAGCCAGCCGACAACAAGCGTCACTTTAGTCACCTTCCACACTGTGGGAGCGTTATTCTTTCACTTGTTACAATAAATCTTGCAGCTGCTCACTGTTTGGGTTCATGCTGCCTTTATGAGCTGTAACACTCACTATGAAGGTCTGCAGTTTCACTCCTGAAGCCAGCAAGACCATGAAGCCAGGGGGAAGAGCAAACAACTGCAAATGTGCTGCTTTTAAGAACTGTAACACTCACTGCAAGGTTCCCCGGCTTCATTCTTGAAGTCAGCGAGACCAAGAACCCACCAATTCTGGACACGCTTTCACATTTTTCTTTCCTTTTTTTTTTGAGACTGAGTCTCGCTCTGTCACCCAGGCTGGAGTGCAGTGGCGCGATCTCAGCTCTCTGCAACATCCACCTCCCAGGTTCAAGCAATTCTCCTGTCTCAGCCTCCCAGGTAGCTGGGATTACAGGCGCAAGCCACCATAGCTGGCTAATTTTTGTATTTTTTTGTAGAGACAGAGTTTCACCATGTTGTCCAGGCTAGTCTCAAACTCCTGAGCTCAGGTGATCTACCCACCTCGGCCTCCCAAGGTGCTGGGATTACAGGTATGAGCCACTATACCCAGCCATCCTTCCGCATTTTCTTGATGCAAATATAAGCAACCCTGAACTATATATATATATATATATATGTATATGTATATGCTTTTTTTTTTGAGGCAAGGTCTCACTTTGTTGCCCAGTCTGGAGTGCAGTAGTGCTACCACAGCTTCATGCAGCCTCAACCTCCCGGGCTCAAGTGATAGTTCTGCCTCAGCCTCCAGAGTAGCTGGGACTACAGGCACGTGCAGCCACACACTTGGCTACGTTTTTTTTAACAAGTAGATACGGGGGTCTCACTATATTTCCCAGGCTGGTTTCAAACTACTGGGCTCAAGCAATCCTCCCCCCTCAGCCACCTGAAGTGCTGGGATTACAGATATGAGCTACTGCACCCGGCCCCTGAACAATATTATTTCTCCTCATTGGAACATAAACGCTGCATACCCAAGGCAGTTTTTGCCCATCCCCCCCTTTTTATTACTTTTTCTTTTTGTATCGGTACATAATACTTTTTTAAAAAAAGGCAAAAATCCCAAACAAATAAGCAAATAGATGTGTGAGTGCTGTGATTGCCAAACAACAGGCAAATGAGAATCCTGCAGGCAGAGGCTCACCTGGTCCCGGCCACCTCCCTCAACCTAAATCTGTCTTCCCATTCACCTCCTAGTAAAATGAAAGGCTCGCGTCCCTTGCCATTTACCAAGCATTGATCTGCAGTCCAGGCTAGTAGGCAAGTATCTGTTCCATGTTGGTTAGTTTTGGGAACAGATCTCAATGGGTTTCTGTCAGTAGCTAGGAGCATCTCCTGCTCTGCTTTGTCAATTACTGGCCTGTTTCCTCCCAATAAAGAAGATTCTTTTCTTATTGCTTTAAACATTTTAGTCGACATGTAATAATTGCACATGTTCACAGGGTACTGAGTGATACTTCCATACATGTCTAAAATGTGTAATGAACAAATGAGCATACTTAGCACATCCATCACCTCAAATACCCATTATTTCTTTGTGTTGGAAAGATTCAAAATCCTTTCCTAGCTATTTGAAAACATAAATTATTGTTAATTCTAGTCGTCCTGCAGTGCTATAGAACATTAGAACTTGTTCTTATCTCACTGCAACTTTGTATTCATTAACCAATCTCTCTCTACCCTCCCCTCTGCCTTACCCTTCCCACACTCTTGTAACCACAATTCTTGAAGTGGACTAATTTTTAACAATATAGGCAGCCTTAGTTATAACTAAAGCCGAATTCCCTCCCCTGCAGAGGTAGCCTGCCCTGTCCAGCCTGCCCTGTCCTGGCTGCCCATTTGCAAAATAAGATAAAATCCCTGACTCTCTTGGGACAATTAAGAGCTTCCAAGGCCTTCAGCGGAAAGCTGAGACGCCTCTGGCTGTGAAGGCTGCTCAGTTCCAGTCTGGGTCCCACCCTTGCGTGGCACCTTGCCTTCCCTGTTCTGAGAGCTGGAAGCATCTGAGTGTGGCTGGCCCCAGACACCCTGGGAGACAAAACTGCACTCCAGAACCCCAAAGGTAGGATGCCATCAGGGACAGAGGATGTCACAGCAGCGGGAAAGGGAACAGGTGAACATTTGTCAGAGGCCACTGCTCTCTCAAATGTCTCCTGTCATTGGTTTAGCTTAAACTGTGTCCCTTTCTTTTCTGGGCCTGGTTGTGGCTCCTGGAAACAGCCATGAGGTGGCTGACTGGACTGGATTCTGCTCCCTAGGCTGGGCAGACCCTGGTTACTGGGCCCTGAAATATCAGAAAGCTGGGAAGAAGCCCCAGATCTCAGGACACCCCCACCCTGGGTACCACACTAGAGCCAGGTTCTTGTGTTTGGTGGATGGCAACGTCTCAGTGCCTCAGGTTCCCCATGGGAGATGGGTACAAGAACCGCCTTCCCTTTCATCATGGGATGCAACAAAAAAGTCAGAGCAGGATGGCAAACTCAGGTGCCTCCCATGAGCAAATGGGGAAGGCAGCTGGGTTAAAAAGAGAATAGATTTCTTTTTTCTTTTTTTTTTTTCTGAGGCGGAGTCTTGCTCTGTCACCCAGGCTGGAGTGCAGTGGCACGATCTCGGCTCACTGCAACCTCTGACTCCTGGGTTCAAGTGATTCTCCTGTCTCAGCCTCCCCAGTAGCTGAGATTACAGGTGCGTGCCGTCACGCCTGGCTGATTTTTTTCTATTTTTAGTAGAGATGGAGTTTCGCCATGTTGGCCAGGCTAGTCTTGAACTCCTAGATTTATTTTCTTGAAACGTGAAGCTCTTTTGGCTTCGCTTAGATTTCCTAGCCATTTGGTAGAGACATATGAATGAAAAACACCACTTGCCTTCTCAATCCTGCTCTAAGGAAAACTAGAGAGTATAGTTGACTGTAGCTGCCAACTGCTTCGGGCCTCGGTGCGGGCAGGGGATGGGCAGTGGGGACGGAGGGGGCGATGCCATTTCCAGGGGCAGCAGCAGGTCATGGCCAGGCAGGAAAGCAAGGCTTTCGCCGGCAGGGCAAACTTTTCAAGAGAAGTCAGAAACCTGTATTTATTTATTTATTTTTTTACATTTCTCAATGTTTAAATGCTGGCAAATGATTCAAGACAGTTTCAAACACTTTGGGCCAATCAAAACAGGTCTGAGGGCCAGATTTCAGCCTCAGGCTGCCAGTTCACTGACCTCAGACCCAGACCTCTTTGGAGCCACGTGCCGGCTGGCACTGGGCCTGCTGTTTCCACAGGCCGTGGGGAAGGTCTGCAGACCAGCCGTCCCGCCCCACAGCTGTCATTCTCTGGGACACTGAAAGATTTCATTTTGAAATATAAATGTACTAAGGATTTTCTGCAAGTTTGTCACCCACCTTTTTCACTGTTTCTCAGCAACAGCTTGACATAGCTTAAGTGCCTGCACATGGGTGACTGCAAGCTGGGCAAGTCATTCCTCTCTAGTCCTCAGTTCCATCATCTGTAACGTGAAGGGGTCCAACTAGACACTCATCCAGCTCAACCTTCACTGGCTCCAAGACCAATTTTGGGGGGTGGGGAAGGAGTTTTTCTAAAGGTAACAACTTCACTCATGGTTTTAGCTGAGTCTCTAAGAGTGCACTGTAGAGGTAATTTTAAATCTTCTAGTAGTCACATTAAAAAATTAAAAATTAGCTGGGCGTGGTGGTGCGTGCCTGTAGTCCCAGCTACTCAGGAGGCTGAGATGGGAGGACTGCTTGAAGCTGGGAGGCAGAGGTGGCAGTGAGTTAGATCACGCCACAGAACGCCAGCCTGGGTGACAGAGAGAGATCCTGTCTCAAAAAAATATAAAAAAATTTAAAAAATAAAAAATAAATAAAGTTAATGTTAATGCATTTTATTTAATGCAACATAGAAACATATCAGTTCAATATGTGATCAATATAAACATATTAATGGGATATCTGACATTACTTTTTCACCCCAAGTTTTGGAACTCCAGTGTGTGTCTTACACTCACAGAACATTTCAGGCGCTCTGTGGCCACCTGTGGCTAGTGGCTACCATATCAGAAAGTGCAGTTCCAAGGCAAGAAGTGCCAGCAATTGCCACATTCTCAAGAGAGACGCTAGATTACCTAAGCGGGAAGAGAATCCTGCATCTCCCGGAGTAGGTAAAGCAGTTTGTATTCTCCCCACCTGCCCCTCAGCCACATTTTTCTTTCCACTGAGAACATGTCTTCATGGGCCCCACGCGGTGGCTCACGCCTGTAATCCCAACACTTTGGGAGGCCGAGGTGGATCATTTGAGGTCAGGAGTTTGAGACCCCATCTCTACTAGAAATACAAAAATTAGCCTGGCGTGGTGGTGCATGTCTGTAGTCCCAGATACTCGGGAGGCTGAGGCATAAGAGTCACTTGAACCCAGGAGACAGAGGTTGCAGTGAGCCGAGACCGCGTCACTGCACTCCAGCCTGGGTGATAAAGCGAGACGCTGTCTCCAAAAAAAAAAAAAAAATCTTCATAGTGAAGGACCACCACAGCATGCTCAGCTTACCTGGCACACACTGCTGTCCAGGCCAGCAATCAGTAGTCCACGCACGGTTTCAATTACCCGAGGTTAGCCTCAGTCCGAAAACACCAAATGGAAATTCCACTAATAAACAATTCGTAAGTTTTAAATCATGGCTGTTCTGAGTAGCGTGATGAGCGTGATGAAATACTGTGCCGTCCTGCTCTGTCCTGCCCGGGATGTGAATCATCCCTTTTCCAGCATGTCCATGCTGCAGACACTCCCCACCAAGTTAGTCACTTAGAGACACTTCAGTTGTCAGATCCACTGTCACAGAATCGCAGTGCTTGTGTCCCAGTAATTCTTCTTTGACTTAATAATGCCCCCAAAAGTGCAAGAGTAGTGACATTGGCATACTGTTATAAATGTTCTATTTTATTATTGTTATTGTTAATCTCTTACTGTGGCTAATTTATAAATTAACATTCACCATAGGTATGTATGTATAGGAAAAAACAAACCTTATAGGATAGCAGGGTAGTAACCCTACCCTATAGGATCGTAGGGTTTCATACTATCTGTGGTTTCAAGCATCCGCTAGGGGGCTTGGAACATAGCCCCTGCAGGTAAGGGAGGACTCCAGTATCTATTTCCACCATCAGCTATCAGAGTACCCCCTTATTCGGGGCTCAGCTTACCAGGTATGTACTGTTGTCCAGCCCAGCAGTCAGCCCTGGTGCCAGCTCTGAGTAGTTAAGACCCAGGGAGCAGAGAGTAAGAGCCTGCTCTGGGACTTGTAGCTGACACTCCCTCCAGCCGGTCAGGGCCACTATCCCACTGCTGTTGACCCTGAAGTAGCCATAGGCAGCTGTGAGGGTGAGGAAGAGAAACTTGAGGTGGGGAATGCAGGCAACACCCACCCAGGCCCCCTGGAGAAAGGCAGGCTCCCAGGCTGCAGCAGCCTGGCCCCGGGTGGGAGAATAAGCTTTAGCTGAAAATGAAGTTTGAGAGTCCTAGATCATTCTGTGGGGTGCATTTACTCATTACTGAACTAAGGCAGTTTGAGTTTCTAAAATTAATCAGAGGGCTTGCTTTAAAACATTCCAGAGGCTGGGTGTGGTGACTCACGCCTGTAATCCTGGCGCTTTGGGAGGCTGAGGTGGGCGGATCATGAGGTCAGCAGATCAAGACCATCCTGGCCAACATGGTAAAACCCTGCCTCCACTAAAATACCAAAAATTAGCCAGGTATGGTGGCGCGCGCCTGTAGTTCCAGCTACTCAGCAGGGTAATCGCTTGAACCCGGGAGGCAGAGGTTGCAGTGAGCCGAGATCGCCCCACCGCACCCCAGCCTGGTTACAGCACAAGACTCCATCTCAATTAAAAAAAAAAAAAAAAGTTCCAGAAAAAAAATTTATTGGGGTGAGGTGGGAATTCGTATAACAACATGGCTGTGAATGGTTACATGGCAATCCACCATACCATTGTCTTTTTTACTGGTGATGTGTGAAAATTTCCATAATGAAAAATTTTAAACAGTGGCTACAGGGCTTTTTAAAATTGTGAGTAAGCAGAAGAGGTACAGAACCTGCTGGAAATTCACGCATGGGTGGGATCAGAGCTATCTTCACAGAGTAGGTTTCAATGGGCAAACTATAGGGGGAAATGATAAAATAATCCAGTTGTTTTCTGAGTACACTCTGTGAGATCACTTGTCCAATGTTCTGCTTATTTTTTCTGGGTGGTTGAATTTATGTGTTCCCTTTCTCCATTCCTAGAGAATGCCTTCTGGCCAAGACTTCCCCAGTGCTCACCCCAGCAGGATCTGGGCAGTTCTGTGGCTCCCTGGATTTTTTGGGCAATCTGACGACATGGCAGCTCCTTGCCACAGACACCAAGATAGATGTTCCCAGAGTACAGAGCCCTGGGGGTGCGGAAGGACAGCCTCTGTGAAGATATTCAGCACAGCAGGGGCCATTAGTCACCAAGGATCATTTGACATTTTGAAATGAACTCCTGGGCTCTCCTAAGTAAGCTGGAACACTGAATCATGCCTAGGCCGGTGGCTGTGTCTGGGGCTCAGGGTCCCCGCCAGGAGGGGAGGCTGGGTGCAGCGACTCAACGTGGGGAAGTGAGCAGCATAGCGCATGCGCAGGAACCTCCTGGGTCCGCCTGTGGTTCCTCCGCTGGGGTCACAGCCCATGGCAGCTTCAGCGGTGTGGGTAGGTGACCTCGCTTACCATTGACCTTTGTGACAAGCCTTACTGGCTCTTCTTCAGGAAGTTGCCACCGAATGTCAGCCGAAACCTGAGTCGGCTGAGGCCTAGGCCAAAGGTCCCTCTAGCTGTCCTTTCTCAGGCCCAGAGGATGCTCACGGAGAAAAGCCACCACTCAGCTGAGTCCATCTTTGGCACCAAAGCTCACAATGAGGCTACGCCGAGGAAACTGGCTTTTCATAGTTAGATTTGGTTTTCTTCCCTGAGCGTGACAGCCAAAACTTTATGAAGACTCCCTGAATGCTGGGCATTGTTCAATGCTTGGAATCATGTAATCCTCACAGCAACCCTGGGAGGAGAGGCTTTCCGCTCCCTGTTGTATGGATGAGAAACGGAAGGCTTGCAGAGGCTGCCATGAAGTGACTTGCCCAAGTGCACATAGCAGGCGAGTTGTGTCTAGGACTCAACGCGGCCACAAAAGCCTGGCTCTCAACCACTGATCCTGCCTCCCCGGGAGCTTTAGGAAATCAGGTTTATTACAAGTTCCATTCAAGGCAGGGATGGGCGGGGATCCCAGCTGAGGCCCTGGAGCAGTCCTGCCGCCTTACGTTTCTTCAGAGCCCGGTACGTGTGGGACATTCCAATCCAGGTGTGGTCAAGTGAGGCCCTGTCATGCAGGTGTTCCTGGGTGACCTAGGGGAAGAATGATTTTTTTTTTTTTTTTTTTTTTTTTTTTTTTTTTTTTGAGACAGGGTCTTGCTTGGTGGCCCAGGCTGGAGTGCAGTAGCTCAATCATGGCTCACTGCAGCCTCAACCTCCCGAGTTCAAGCTCCCACCTCAGCCTCCAGAGTAGCTGGAACTACAGGCACATGCCACCAGACCCAGCTAATTTTTGTATTTTTTTGTAGAGAGGGGATTTCACCGTGTTGTCCAGGCTGGTCTCGGACTCCTGGGCTCAAGCCATCTGCCCACTTCAGCCTCCCGAAGTGCTGGGATTACAGGCATGAACTATCGCATCCGCCCTGTGCTGTCTTTTAAGATTCATTGGTGAGGCCAGGCGCGGTGGCTCACATCTGTAATTCTAGCACTTTGGGAGGCCGAGGCGGGTGGATCACAAGGTCAGGAGATTGAGACCATCCTGGCTAACATGGTGAAATCCCGTCTCTACCAAAAAATACAACAAATTAGCCAGGCATGGTGGCACGCGCCTGTAGTCCCAGGTACTCGGGAGACTGAGGCAGGAGAATGGCTTGAACCCGGGAGGTGGAGCTTGCAGTGAGCCGAGATCACGCCACTGCACTCCAGCCTGGGCAACAGAGCAAGACTCCGTCTCAAAAAGAAAAATACAAACAAACATTGGTGAATGAGTTCATTCATTTACTAGGAATCCTTGGATGTTTGTTTATAAATGCCTATCTCCCCAACCAGACTCTGAGCCCTTTTAATCAACTCAGTGCATTATGAAACAAACCAACAATGCAAGCCGACTAAAAAACAAATGTGCATCTTGTCCCCAAGGAGGAACTTCCCTACAAATCTCCTGATCTTCCAATAGCCCCTTCTCCCCTGCACAGCTAGCATGGGTTCTGGGGTAGGGTTTCTGTCTCCAAAAGTGCCTAATAGGAACTTATCATTAGTTCTCCAAATCTGGGGAATGCTCATTTGTTTGCTTGTGCGAAAATGAATGTATAGTTTACCCAATACACACACAGACACCTACAGACATGCACATACACACACACACACATGTTAGTCGAGCACAGAGAACAAAATTTGGAAAAGTGCCAGATCATGAAGAGTATTTAATGCTGGGGTCGGGCCAAAATGTCATTATAGGCAATTTTCACCTTTTGTGAATGCTTACAGCTTATTCAAAAAATATTTTCGAAATAAAATATTGAGTATGTATAAAAGAATAGCAATAAAATGTAAGTAAGGTATGAAGAGTTATGATACAATAGACACTCATATACTCACCACCTGGGCAAAGAAATAGAACATAGTACTATTTTCTCTGAAGTCCCCTGTTAGCCCTCTCCAGTGCCATCCCTGCCCCTTATCCTTCAGAGGTAACCATGTCCCTGAATTCTGTATTTATCAGTCTACTTTTCTTTTATTTTTACCATATATGTTTGCAGCCTGGACAAGCTAATTTTTCATTTTGCATTTTTACATTTTCAATAAATGGAAATATAAGTACTTTTCTGCAACTTGGGAGATTAATCCACGTTGTTGCATATAGTTCATTCATTTTCAGTGAGTACAGTTTATTCATTTTCAGTGCTATATAGTATTCCATTGTATGAATATATTATAATGTATTTAACTATTTTCTCATTGTTGGATAGCTGCATTGTTTACAGTTTTTTTAAAAAATATTATAAGTGAGGCTATTATGAACTTTTTGTACAAGTCTCATGGTGTTACACATTGCCATTGAGAAAAATATCTGAGAGAGGAATTTCTGGTCATAAGAATGCACATATTTAACTTTACTAGATGATGTCAGTCATTCAAAGTGGTTGTACAAATGTATACTCCCACCACAGTCTTTGGAAGCTTCCATTGATCCTCTTCCTTATCAACACTCAGCAATTCTTGTGAGACTTCTTAATTTTAGCTGCTGGGTGGGTGAGTAATAGTGTCTCATTGTAGTTGTAATTAGCATTTTGCTGATTACTGATGAGGTTTAGCACATTTTCATGTTTATTGGCCATTTGGAAATCTTTTCTGAAGTGCCCGTTCGATTTAAATTTTTTTTTCTCTTTGTCCTCTGGTGCTAAAACTGAAAACCTGTTCAATACTTTAGTCTATTTTTCTACTGGGTTTTTGATGTCAGTTTTTGGTAATGCTTTCTATATCCTAGAGATGGGGGTCTTTAATATGTGCAGCAATGATTACTGCCAGTTCCTCGGCTCGCCTTTTCATTCTCTTCGTGGTGTCTTCTGATGAACAGGAGTTCCTAAATGTAATGCACTCAAACTTAGCAACCATTTCCTTTATGTTCAGCACTTTTTGTGTTCTGTTTAAGTTTTCCTATCCTGACAGCATGAAGATATTTTCCTATATTAGTTTCTGGAAGCCATCTTGTTTTGCCTTTCATCTTTAGATCTACCATCTACACTGATTGCTGTGTATGTTGTGCGGTGGGGCCACATTTCTTTTCCTTTTTCATGTGGATATCCATGGAGCTATTGAATAGAAATGGGTGCCCTTTTCCCACTGCCCTGCAGAACTGCCTTTTCCATAAGTGTGCATGTGCCATAGATCCGTCTCTATCCTATTGGTGTATGAGTCCATTCTCACACTGCTATAAAGAACTACCTGAGACTGGGTAGTTTACAAAGAAAAGAGGTTTAATTGACTCACAGCTCCACAGGCTGTGCAAGAAGCATGGTTGGGGAGGCCTCAGAAAACTTAAAATCATGGCAGAAGGTGAAGGGGAAGCAAGCACATCTTACCACAGTAGAGCAGGAAAGAGGGAGCAAAGGCGGATATGCCACACACTTTTCAACAACCAGATCTTGTGAGAACTCACTCACTATCACGAGAACAGCAAGGGGGAAATCTGCCTCCATGATGCAATCACCTCCCACCAGGTCCCTCCCCCACATTGGGAATTACAATTTGATATGAGATTTGGGTGGGAACACAGAGCCAAACCATATCAATTGGTCTCTCTATGTTTGTTATATAACAGTATAATGTCTTATTTTAGCTTTCTAATGAATCTTGCTTCCTGACAGAGGAGATCTTCAAGATGATGTCAGCTACCCTTGACCTTTTGCATTTCCTTATTAATTTTTTGTTTTGTTTTGTTTTTGTTTTTGAGACGGAGTCTTGCTCTGTCGCCTGGGCTGGAGTGCAGTGGCGTGATCTTGGCTCACCACAACCTCCTGACCTCGTGATCCGCCTGCCTTAGCCTCCCAAAGTGCTGGGATTACAGGTGTGAGCCACCAAGCCCGGCCTTCTTTTGAATTTTAAAATCACCTTGTCTGGGCCAGGTGTGGTGGCTCACGCCTGTAATCCCAGCACTTTGGGAGGCAGAGGTGGGTAGATCGGCTGAGGTCAGGAGTTCAAGACCAGCCTGGCCAATGTGGTGAAACCCTGTCTCTACTACAAATACCAAAAGTAGCCAGGCATGGTGACAGGAGGCTGTAATCCCAGCTACTTGGGAGGCTGAGGCAGGAGAATCGCTTGAACCCTGGAGGCGGAGGTTGCAGTGAGCCGAGATCGCACCACTGGACTCCAGCCTGGGCTACAAGAGCGAGACGCTGCTTCGAAAAAGAAAAAATCAACTTGCCTGTTACCACAAGAAGGAAACTTTGATTGGGCTTGCACTGAATCTATAGATTGGTTTTGGAAGAATTTATATCTTTACAATATTGAGTCTTCCAATTTCTGAGCATGATATCATTATTTAGTTAGATCTTTTTTTTCAGTACTGTTTTATAGTTTTAAACATATGAGTCTTGAACATCTTTTGTTAGAATTATTCCTAGGTATTTATTTTGATGCTGTTTTAAAATTTAATTGCCAAACTACTACTGGACCCTAGAGATGCAACCAATTTTTATACTGATCTTGTATTTCAAAACTTTGCTATACTGGCCCTTTCTGCATTTATTGAGATAATAAGATTTTTCACTTTCATTATGAAAGTGTGTCAAATTATAATGATTGATTTTCCAAAGCTGTCACTCTTGCAGTCTA
Source organism: Chlorocebus sabaeus (assembly GCF_047675955.1). Taxonomy (NCBI): domain Eukaryota; kingdom Metazoa; phylum Chordata; class Mammalia; order Primates; family Cercopithecidae; genus Chlorocebus; species Chlorocebus sabaeus. Next base: position 31,831,869 of record NC_132921.1, on the reverse strand, counting down.
GAAATAAACTCCACTTAGCCATGATACATTATCCTTTTTATATTATATATCATTGGATTTGATTTGCTAATTTTTTAAAGGATTTCAAAAATTGATATTAATGACACTTGACTTACATTTTCCCTTTTTGTAATTTTGCTGTCAGGTTTGGTATCAAGGCTATGTTTTAAAAAATAAGTTTGGCGTGGTGGCTCATGCCTGTAATCCCAATACTTTGGGAGGCTAAAGCTGGCGGATCACCTGAGGTCAGGAGTTTGAGAACAGGCTGGCCAACTTGGCGAAACCCCATCTCTACTAAAAGTACAAAAATTAGCCAGGCGTGGTGGCAAACGCTGGTAATCCCAGCTACTCAGGAGGCTGAGGCACAAGAATCGCTTGAACCCGGGAGGCAGAGGTTGCAGTGAGCAGAGATCATGCCACTGCATTCCAGCCTGAGAGACAGAGTGTGAGATTCCATCTCAATAAATACATAAATAAAAATAAAAAATAAGTTTGGGATTATTCCTCTTTTTCTGTTCTCTGGAAAAGTTGTGTAAGATTAGTGTAAGGTTTCCCTAAAAGTAAAAACTTACCACTGAAGCTGTCTGGAAGTGAAGGGTTCTTTGTGGGGAAGGATTTAGTAACAAATTTAATTTCCTTGATAGATACGGACTATTTAGATTTTCTATTCTTGTGTCAGTTTTGATTAAGTAGTATTTTTGTTAAGAAGTTGTTCATTGTCAGTTTTCCAATGTAATGCCCAAAGTTGTCATAATATCCTCTTATCATCTTTTTTCTTTTCTTTCTTTTTTTCTTTTCTTTTTTTTTTTTTTAGAGATGGAACCTCGCTCTGTTGCCAGGCAGGAGTGCAGTGGCGTGATCTTGGCTCACTGCAACCTCCGCCTCCTTGGTTCAAGCGATTCTCCTGCCTAGCTGGGACTACAGGCACAAGCCACCACACCCAGCTAATTTTTGTATTTTTAATAGAGATAGGATTTCACCATGCTGACCAGGATGGTCTTGATCTCTTGACTTTGTGATCCACCTGCCTCGGCCTCCCAAAGTGTCTTTTCTTTTTTCTGTGAGACAGAGTCGCTCTCTGTAACCCAGGCTAGAGTGCAGTGACAGGATCTTCACTCACTGCAACCTCTGCCTCCATGGTTCAAGTGATTCTTGTCCCTCAGCCTCCCCAGTAGCTGGGATTACAGGTGTGCACCACCACATCTGGCTACTTTTTGTATTTTTAGTAGAAATGAGGTTTCACCATGTTGGCCACGCTGGTCTGGAACTTCTGGCCTCAAGTGATCTGCCCACTTTGGCCTCCCAAAGTACTGGGATAACAGGCATGAGCCACCACGCCCAGTTCCCTTATTATCTTTTGAATGTGTGTGGGATCTGTAGTGATGGCTTCTATTTCATTCCTCATGTTGGTTGTTTGGATTTCACTCTTTCTAGTCAGCAGCTTATTGATTGATTTCTTTCTTTCTTCTTCTTGTTTTTTTGAGGCGGAGTCTCATTCTGTTACCCAGGCTGGAGTACAGTGGCGTGATCCCAGCTCACGGTAACCTCTGCCTCCGCCTCTGCCTCCTAGGTTCAAACTATTCTCCTGCCTCAGCCTCCTGAGTAGTTGGAATTACAGGTGCGTGCCACCATGCCCAGCTAATTTTGTATTTTTAGTAGAGATGGGGGTTTCACCATGTTAGCCAGGCTGGTCTCGAACGCCCAACCTCAGGCCTCCCAAAGTGCTGCGATTACAGGCGTGAGCCACTGTGCCTGGCCATTGATTGATTTTTTTGAACAAAGAACCAATGTTCAGCATTGTTGAATTCTCTATTTTATTTGTTTTGTATTTTATTAGTTTTGTTCTTATCATTACTATTTCTCACCTTCTACTTTTTTGGGGGGCTAATTTGCCTTCTTTGAAAAAAAGGTTTTTAAGAAGAATGCTTAGATCATCAACTTTTAGTATTTCTCCTTTTCAGTTGTGCAATTAAAGGTATATATGTCTCTCTAGGCATAGTTTTGGATGCATGCCACAGGTTTAGAGATTTTTATTACATATTATTATTTGGTTCAGAAATATTTGGTTGTGGCGGAGCATGGTGGCTCACTCCTGTAATCCCAGCACTTTGGGAGGCTGAGACATGCAGATTACCTGAGGTCGGGAGTTCGAGATCAGCCTGACCAACATGGAGAAACCCTGTCTCTACTACAAATACAAAATTAGCCAAGCGTGGTGGCGCATGCCTATAATCCTAGCTACTTGGGAGGCTGAGGCAGGAGAATTGCTTGAACCTGAGAGGCGGAGGTTGTAGTGAGCTGAGATTGTGCCATTGCACTCCAGCCCGGGCAACAAGAGAGAAACTCCATGTCAAAAAAAAAAAAAAAAAAAAGAAAGAAAGAAAAGAAATATTTGGTTCTAAGTTACTTTTTGATACTGTCTTTGATCTAAGTGTTACTTAGAAGTTTATGAATTTTCAAACATATGGAGATTTTATAGGATTTTTTAATTGATTAAAATTTCATTTCTACAGTGGTCAAAGAATATATTCTGTGACTTCATTTTTTTTGGCATTTGTTGCAAATCAATGGCCCAGAACATGATATATATTTGTAAATTGTCTGTGTCCTTAAAACAAATGTGTGTTCTGCAGTTGTTGGGTTCAGTGTTATATATATATCGGTTAGGTCAAATTTGTGAATCATGTTTTTACAATTTTGACTTTCAAAAAACTTTTTATTTCTAAATATAACACACCTTCAGAAAATCACATAAAACAACGTACTGCTTAATGAATTTTTATAAGGTGAATATTTTTGCAACCACTACTCATGTAAGAAGATAGAAGCTTGCAAGCAAGTGCCCTCTGCTAATCATAGCCATCCTCTTACCCCACACAAATGTCTACTATTCTGACTTTTATAGTAATGACCTTCTTGTCTTCATGACTTTGTCATCCAAGTATAAATACCTAAACACTACAGTTTAATTTTGACTTTTTAAAGACTGTTTTTATATGTCTCTTAATTTGTAGTTTTCCTCTTCTTCTGTCTCATAATTTGTTTTAAAAAACCAGGTCATTGGTAGAGTTTCTCTTATTCTGGACTTTTCTTTTCTCTTTTTTCTTTTTCTTTTTTTTTTTTTTTTTTGAGACAGGCTCTGTCACCCAGGCTGGAATGCCTGATCTTGGCTCACTGCAGCCGCAACCTCCTGGGCTCAGGTGATCCCCCTCAGCCTCCTGAGTAGCTGGGACTACAGGTGCACCACCATGCCCAGCTAATTTTTGTATTTTTTTTTTTTTTTTTTGAGACACAGCTTCACCATGTTGCCCAGGCTAGTCTTGAAGTCCCGGGCTGAAGCAATCTACCTGCCTCAGTCTCCAAGGGTGCTAGGATTATAGGCGTGAGCCACTGCACTCGGTCATATTCTGAATTTTGCTGGTTACATTTCCATGGCATAATTTAACATACTCCTCTATCCTCTGTATCTCTTGTAGATTGGTAATTGATGCTAGAGGACTAATGAGAATTATGTTAGTTTTGTTGTTTTTTGACAAGAGTCTTCATGAATAGTTGTTTGTTTTTTGTTTTTTTCTATCAGGAGGCACAAAATGTCTAGAATTCCCTCTTTATGAGATTTAGAAGGTATTGGTGTTCAATGTCTAGGTGCATTAATTCATTCAAGGTTGCAAAATAGTGATATTATAGTTCTATCATTCCCCTTCATTCATTTGCTGGAATACTTCTAGAAAGAGAAAGTTTACCTCATCTACTATTTAATTCCCAATTGTACAATTCAATAGAAAAGGCAAGATAAATGCTTAATCATTTCCCTTTTCCTACCAGTTTTCCAAATAAAGAGTTGGTTTCTCAGCAATCCTCCAAGGGTAACCAATTTGTATTTTGTGTGTGTGTGTGTTATAATGAACCAATGGATTTATACATATTTGATGTGTTTCATACATTGCAGTAATTACCCTGGATGTTCAAATTGTCCCATATTTGGGCAGTTGGAGAGCTAGTTGGCTCCTGTGTTTCTGAAAGCTTCCTTTCCATCTGGTAAAATGAGATCCTCCAGGCTTGTCTTGTACAATTCTTGTCCCAGACATTTTTCCCTGAAGCAGTGGTTTCTTTTAGTGGAAAATGATACACTACTATCCAAATATGGTTACTGAAAACAGTTGGAAAGATTATTTTGTGTGTGACTTCTCACCCCATTCTACTTCGCCCTGCTCTTGCTCTTCCTCTTCCAGGGAGCATACAGTTAGTTTCATATGTGCACTTTTTCTTTTATATCCCTCATGCAGTCTCAGTTTTACACACACACACACACACACACACACACACACACACACACACACACACACCCCAAAATGCCATTCCTTAGCAGTTTCCTAAGAAAAGGGTATAGAATTAATATCCCCTGAGTTTTTTAATGTTTTGCATGTAATTCTTCTGCAATATTCATATTAAAAGTTAATTTGGGCTGGGTGTGGTGGCTCACACCTGTAATCCCAACACTTTGGGAGGCTGAGGCAGGCGGATTACCTGAGGTCAGGAGTTCGAGACCAGTCTGGCTAACATGACGAAACCCTGTCTCTACCAAAAATACAAAAAATTGGCTAGGTGCGGTGGCTTATGCTTGTAATCCCACACTTTGGGAGGCTGAAGCGGGTGGATCACCTGAGGTCAGGAGTTTGAGACCAGCCTGTCCAACACGGTGAAACCCCGTCTCTACTAAAAATATAAAACATTAGCCAGGCATGGTGGCGGACGCCTGTAATCCCAGCTACTCGAAAGTCTGAGGCAGGAGAATTGCTTGAACTTGGGAGGCGGAGGTTGCAGTGAGCTGAGATTGAGTCACTGCGCTCCAGCCTGGGCGACAGAGAGAGACTCCGTCTCAAACAAACAAATAAAATGTTAATTTGACTAGATAAACAAAAAATCTTGGCCTTTATCTTCTTTCCTTGAGTATCTTAAATATCTTACTCATTTTCTTCTGACATAAAATGTTGCTATCAAAATGTTTTTTGACAAGCACATTTTCTTTTTCCTGTAAGTTACTTGGTCTTTTTGCCTATATATCCAAAAGATTTTTCTCCTTTTTTTCTGAAGTATAATATTTAGTTTCTCCAGTTATGGTGTGCCCTTTAGATTCCTTTCAGATTTTTTGTGTGTTTTCCTCAAAGTTTTGGGAAAAAAATGCATTACTCTTTCCTAACTATAATTTTGGATTTGCCGATTTTTTATTTTAGTTCTAGTTGCTTTCTACATTTTTGAGTCAATGCTATTATGTACATGCAAATTTAGATTTGCTAGATCTTCCTGGTAAATTAAAACTGTATTATAATAAAAGACCTCTTTACCTCTAGTAATGCTTCTTGCCTTTAAATCTATTTTTTCTGATATTAATACCCCAACTTTCTTTAGGTTTTTGATTGCTGTATCTTTTTTCATACCTTAACTTTTACCATTCTGTGTTTCTTAAGCATGCTTCCTGCAAGCACCTTATAATTGGGTTTTGTTTTTTTTAATTAAGCCAGACAATTTTTATATTTTAATTAGAGCATTTAGCCCATTTATATTTAATATAATTACTGATTCACTTGAGTGTAAATGTTATTATTTACTCTCTCCTTGCCCCAATTAGTCTGTGTTCCCTTTTCTTTGTTGCCTTTTAAAAAATTATTCAATTTTCTCATCTCTTAACTTGATAATTACTTTTTTTTTTTTTTTTTTGAGACAGAGTTTCGCTCTTGTTGCCCAGGCTGGAGTGCAATGGCACGATCTTGGCTCACTGCCACCAACCACCTCCCGGGTTCAAGTGATTCTCCTGCCTCAGCCTCCCAAGTAGCTGGGATTACAGGCATGTGCCACCATGCCTGGCTAATTTTGTATTTTTAGTAAAGACGGGGTTTTTTCATGTTGGTCAGGCTGGTCTCTAACTTCTGACCTCAGGTGATCCACCTACCTCGGCCTCCCAAAGTGCTGAGATTACAGGCATGTGCCACCATGCCCCGCCAGTAGTTACATATTTTTAAAAATAAGCTCTTTAGTGGTCAGATATTGCAACATATTTGAGTTACCAAATTCTAAAAGGAATTAGTACATTTACCTCTTCTCAGACAATATGAGTGCCTTAGAAAGACATTAATTCCATTCACTCCGCTTCTGACTTATATGCTATTATTGTTGTTGCACACCCCCACCCAGCAGCCTATCAAGCTTTCAAAAGCCATATTCAGTCTTATCAGCTGTCTGTACAATCAGTAAATGCATCTAGGCCCCAGAAACCTGCCTTATCTGCTTGAGTTTCTGCTCTCCAGAGATCTTGGCTCAGTAATTTTTCACTGTCATCTGGGCTCTTTGATGCCTTCAATAATTTCCATATTTAGTCCAGCTTTTCTAGTTGTTCTTGGTGGGACAATTGTTCTGGTTTACCTATTCTGACATTAGTGGAAGAAGAAGCTCCATGCTACTAACTATACTTGATGAAGACCCATTGAGCAGGCATAGAGTATGGCTGCCAGCAAAGCAGTCTAAGCCCCATAGCTCCTCAGAATCTGCAGTGTCTGGGAGAGGTGACTCATGGCCCAGCATGCGATGCTGCATCTGGAGTCAGAGGTGTGTGCTAGCCAGGCCTGGGAACTGTATGTATTGCTTAGCTGTCTCAGTAATGGTGTCTCTTCATCCACAAGGGCACCTGTGGCTGCCCGTGCTGTGCTGAGATTTTGGATCTGTGCCCAGGGCCCAGTGCCATGGAGGTCTACCTAGAAAATAGTCTCTGTTCTACCTTCACCAAGATAGATACAGTGAGCGTTCGGTGCAGGTTCAATGCCCTGTAGCTCAAAGACAGGAGTCTGGGTCAAAGGTTGGTGTTATACCTCATCCTTGCCAGGGGCTGAGGAAGGGTGATAGATGGGCCACTCCTGGAGCTACTGCTTCATCTTCTCATGAAGGTAAATGATGTTGCCACTGCAGGTAGGGGCTCAGTAAGGACACAGCTCCAGCCTAGGACCTTCACACCTTGCACAACACCATTTTATCGGTGTTATGGACTGAATTGTCTCCCCCCAAAATTTCTGTATTGAAATCCTAACCCCCAACACCTCAGCATGTGACTGTATTTGGAAATCGGACCTTTATTTATTTATTTATTTTGAGACAGAGTCTCACTCTGTCGCCCAGGCTAGCATGCAGTGGCATGCTCTCGGCTCACTGCAACCTTCGCCTCCCAGGTTCAAGCGATTCTCCTGCCTCAGCCTCCCGAGTAGCTAGGATTACAGGCATGTGCCACAATTTGCCTGGCTAATTTTTGTATTTTTAGTAGAGATGGGGTTTTGCCAGGTTGGCCAGGCTGGTCCCAAACCCCTGACCTCAGTTGATCTACCCGTCTCTGCCTCCCAAAGTGTTGGGATTACAGGTGTCAGCCACCTCGCCTGGCCTGGAAATCAGAGCTTTAAAGAGGTAATTAAGGTTAAGTGAGGTCATGAAGGTCTGGCCCCCACAGTGTCTTTACAATAAGAGGAGGAGGAGATGCCATGTATACACAGGCACAGAGCAAAGCCCATGTGAAGGCACCACAGAAGGTGAGCACTGCTGAAGACGGGCACTGTAGAAGGCGGGCACTGCAGAAGGTGGGCACTGGGCACTGGAGAAGGCAGGTACTGCAGAAGGTGAGCACTGCAGAAGGTAGGCACCAGGTGAAGGCACTGCAGAAGGCGGCCAGCTGCGAGCCGAGGAGAGCAGCAGCAGCAGGAGAAACCAACCCTGCAACGCCTCCGTCTTGGACTTCCAGCCTTTAGAACTGAGAAAATGAATGTCTGTTGTTGACACTGCCCAGTGTGGTATTTTGTTACGGCGGTCCTAGTACACAAATACATTTGGGGTGGGGTCAGACACTCAGTTGACAGGAAGGTGATGGTGAAAGTTTCCATCCTCCCTGGAAACACCCCACCCACGTGGTCCTGAGGTGTCTGGCTTTCAGAAAGTGACTCTCCCCAGTACCTCATTTGCTCCATTTGTTTCTAAGTGTGTCTGGGTCTGTTTCCAGCCTTATTTTGTCTTCCTTTACCAACCACCTCCTTCCAAATAAGAAGATTCTAGCAGGTCCATTCTCAGAGGGCAGAAAACCCAGATCTCTGGAGTTTCTGTCTTGAGGGGACCTGGCACCTAACTTCCTGACTCGACTGCTGGAGGGACCTGGAGGACTGTTGATTGGCCTTGTTCCTTCATCGGGTCCCCACACCGTGAGTGGCAGGACTAGAGCCTTGCTGCATTATGGGCTTCTCTACTGGCTGGCATACATTTGGCCACTCTGGCTGTAAACCTCTTGCACAGCTGCGCTTCTTGTTCTGATTCTGTGGTCACTGTGGTTTCTGAGATGTCTGAGGAACAACCTGAACAAAGCTGTGGCCCTTGCCCTCCTGACCATGACAGCCCAGACCTAATCCCTGGGACCCCCAATCCACTGGCGAGGGAAAGCCAGTGAGTGCTTGAAGTGTCACACACTCCCCTGTCCCCAGGGCAGTGGAGCAAGTGAGGAGCCACTTTGTCACTCCCAGGGCGATGGCCCCACCTGTCTCCTGTGGCCTCCGGGGCTGTGTGCGCGTGTGTGTACACCTGTGTGTGTTGCTGGTAGTGAACATACCCTCTGCTGGTCCCCGCAGACAGGCTTGCTGTTTTTTCCCTAGATGTTAGCCTCGCCTCTTTTTTTTTTTTTTTTTTTTTAACCTCTTCCGCATCTGCTTAACCTCAGTTCCCAGTAAACATGCAAGGGACAACAGGCTTCCCTAGGGCCCCCTCTCTTTGCTAGTCCTAAGCCCTAAGAGACCTCGCTTTAATTCTTCCAGCCTGAGCCTTTGTTGTAGGTAATTCTAGCTATCTGATTCAAACATGAGAATAATGGTTTTTGCACCTGAGTCATGTACAAACCTCTGTTACACCAAGGAAACCAGAAGTCGTATGATTCCCTAGGGATGACTGAAATTATTTTGTTTATCATATTACTTAAATAGGTACGAACTTTCTTTTTTTTGAGACGGAATCTCGCTTTGTTGCCCAGGCTGGAGTGCAGTGGCGTGATCTTGGCTTACTGCAAACTGTGCCTCCCAGGTTCAAGGGATTCTCCTGCCTCAGCCTCCCCAGTAGCTGGGATTACAGGCATGTGCCCCAATGGCTGGCTACTTTTTTGTATTTTTAGTAGAGACAGGGTTTCACTGTACTAGCCAGGATGGTCTTGATTTCCTGACCTTGTGATCCTCCCGCCTTGGCCTCCCAAAGTGCTGGGATTACAGGCGTGAGCCACCATGCCCAGCCATAAAATTACTTAAATTCTGAATATTTTAATGACTCTTAAATAATTCTAAAATCAAAATCAGTGTACAAAGAAAACACCAAAAGTCCCTGAAAAACCACCCAAACTCATTAGCACATTAATGTGACTTGCTGTGTTGTCTTTCTGAACTCAAACACCATGACTGCTGTGCTCAGTGATACCCCGGCTGTGTGGTGTAATCATGGGGCTCTTCAAATCTTGCCTGTATTGGAAAAATTGCCACATTTCACTCATATAGAACACTATTGTGGTATTTACAAATGACATCATCTACTCCGTCCTATTAAATTACTACTATTTGGCTCTGAGATCTCTAGAAGTACTTAGTTGTGAGATGATCTGTCATCTGATGTCAGATGTGTTTACACTAATTTTTAAGAGCTTCATTCAAATGAAAACTAAAAGTCTCGTAGAGGGGTCACGAACCTCCTGAATGTGTCTGGTGTGAGTCTCAGGGTGTTTGGAGACTCCAGATCTAAAATTCTTGGATTTGAGATCCTGGTATTTCACTTAAGAAGCTCTGTACCTGCCTCTCCCTAGGCCTGGGTTTGACTCCAGCCACTCCCAATGCCCTGTGGGGCTGAGGTCCCTCAAGCAGGCACTGGGGGCGTGGCTTGTTTTTGTTTTGCTTCTCCTGGGCAGGGCAGGTGCACACTACATGCTCGATGCGAACTGAAACACAAAGTGCTGGGTGGCCGCTCAGCAGACGGAGCTCCCTGCTCCCCTGTGGCTCCTCAGCTCAGTCTGTGAAGGGTCCCCACGCCCCCAGGCTGGGGCTGGCCGAGGGGGGCCTGCTACCCAACTGATGCTGGTGGGGGACCAGCTGCTCACCGTGCCTCCACCAGAGGAAAAAATAGCAGTTCAGTCTTTGGAAAAAACTAGCGACTCACACGACCAGAATAGCAACTGAAGACGCTCTAAAAAACAGAAACACCTGCTTCAGAATTATGGCAGGAAATGAGATTTCAGAAATGCCACAAGAAGCTGGTGTCGCAGCTGCCCCTCCCTCGTGTTCCCCCAGCCTTCGCCCGCCAGCTGGGGCTGCCCACAGGGAAAGCCCCTTGGCCCACTGCCCGTGGTGGCCGCTGGACAGGGCCTGGCATGTGGGGTCAGGGCCCAGTGCCGCCTGCCTGGGGCTGTCTAGCAGCTGCCCCTGCCATGCTGGCTGCGGGCAAGACTCCACACCCCTGTGTCTGAGCCTCTGGAGTGGTAACAGAAACTCAGGGTGGACTGGTCATGCAGGAAAGAGGGATATGTGGTCTCCTGCGAGCCCCCTGGACTGAGCCTTTCTTAGGCAAACTGTGCAGCTGTTGGTTGAGCCTCTGGATTGATGACATCTCTTGAGGGACTCCACAAGGCTTTCAAGGGAAGTGGAGGGGTGGTGTGTGAGCAGGGTTCTCCAAAGTGGGGTGCATACATCCCAGAGGGCTCAAGGAAAGAAAAACAATAGTGCATCTACTTAGATGAGTGTTTTGCTTCCAACATGAAAGAAAAAGCTCTGCGATGTTGGTAATTTTGAATGTGGAGGGACTCACGTGCCTTAGAGGGCTGTGTGGGAGGAGTACTTTGTGGGAGGAAGAGCGGGGATTTCATCAAATTGCAACTTACATAGTGCCCACCAAAGGGAATTTAGATATTCTATTATCTATTTTTAAGTCAACTAAGGCTTCCAAAAAGGATAAGTGGCTTTAAAACAATGTTGAAAAGAAATCTTGGACTGAAGACAACACTAATATGGAAATCACACTGCACAGCCCCCACACGGCAGAGCCGACCCTCCCTCCTCTGCCCCCAGCCACATTATGAAATGAAAACAGCAGCGCTTTCCTCAGACCTTGCAGAGTTGGCTGCAATTGCAATCATCCAGAAGACTATTTGAAATACGACTTTACATCCATAATCATTCTAGTTGGATGTTGTCTGAAATTGCGTATTGTGCCAAGAGAGGGTAATAAGACATTTAAAATATTGTTAATTTCACCTTTATCTCATCCTTTTTACTCTTCTTTTTTTGGATGTTAAAAAATAATAGTATGATAGTGCAATGTATGATAGTGCAGGGACTCCTGATCCAGCCCAGTGGGCCTCAGGCCCACCCCTAGAGTTTCTGATCCATTGGGCCTGGAATGGAACGGAGAATTTGCCTTTCTTTTTTTCCAGTTAACCATTATTTCCTTCATTTTGTTTTGATTATAGCATGTTTGCTTATTTTACAGCAAGCAGAAAATAAGCTGGGTCTTGTTTTGATCCAAACATTGATGTTTGAAAAGCTGTACACAATATTTCCTAAAAATAACACATAACATTACCTTTTTAGAAGTTTCTATTAGAAAGAAAATACGAAGTGTAACCTCACAATTTTCCTCTTTGCCACAACTTCAAACTACTGGTACAGTTTTAAATAGACTTTTTGTTGTTTAACCATACATCCAGGAAAATCTCAAAAAATTATAGAAACGTGCATATAAATGATGCATAGCAGAACTTGGACATTAACTGCAAATGGTAAAGAAATGAAAGTTAGAAACACTATCAAATATACAAAGGTTCTAGAATCAATCCTTTATAAACACATTCCACAAACAATATTTAAAAGCCATGTTTTTGTTCTTTACAGGCAAAGCCTAGATTACTAAAACCAAAATTGAAAAAAGTAATCCTTTAAAAGGAATTGTTTCCCTAAGATAATTCATACTTAAATATGTAAGTAAGCATGTCAGATTTTAAAAGATGCTAGCTTTTTATTCTGAAACGAGATTGAACATGTCAAGTCACTTTTGCCCCCAAAACAATCTTTCAGAGAAACACTTTAAATTGTAAATGATATATTTGAATGAAGGGTATAATAAATGAAGGGTATTACTCCATTTTTAGTCAGGCACTACATTGATAACCAAAAACTCAGAGATGTGACTTGCTGAAAGTTGACTAATTCTTTTTCCAAAATTACTTTGAATTTCATGGCACCACAGAATCACCTAGAACGAAGTGCTGTCTTTCATCTTAGCTCACATTAAATAAACTGAGGCATGAAGAGCAAACCTCCCTCATAAAGAGGTAGGCAAATTTGTATACAAACGCACACGCCACATACTGCAAGCATCAAAATTTAGTACTTTTATATTTTATTTTTTTGAGATGAAGTCTCACTGTGTCACCCAGGCTGAAGTGCAATGGCGTGATCTCAGCCTTCCGAGTTCAAGTGATTCTCTTGCCTCAGCCTCCTGAGTAGCTGGTATTACAGGCACGTGCCACCATGTCCGGCTAATTTTAGTATTTTTAGTAGAGACGAGGTTTCACCATGTTGGCCAGGCTGGTCTCGAACTCCTGACCTCAGGTGATCCGCCTGCCTCGGCCTCCCAAAGTGCTGGGATTACAGCTGTGAGCCACCGCACTGGGCCTAAAATTCAGTACTTTTACATATGCACGTGCAAAATCTACTTTGAAACAATTTACTTGCTTCTAACAGCAGTATGAAAACAAAGCAATACCATGGTCAACAATGCTCCTTAAATCTTAGAATAATTGCATGGGAACATTCTTTTCCCCTTAAAATGATTTCTGCCACCACTGAACTGCTCAAATTTTTTTTTTTTTTTTTTTTTTTTGAGACGGAGTCTTGCTCTGTCGCCCAGGCTGGAGTGCAGTGGCCGGATCTCAGCTCACTGCAAGCTCCGCCTCCTGGGTTTACGCCATTCTCATGCCTCAGCCTCCCGAGTAGCTGGGACTACAGGCGCCCGCCACCTCGCCCGGCTAGATTTTTGTATTTTTTAGTAGAGACGGGGTTTCACCGTGTTAGTCAGGATGGTCTTGATCTCCTGACCTCGTGATCCGCCCGTCTCGGCCTCCCAAAGTGCTGGGATTACAGGCTTGAGACACCGCACCCGGCCGAACTGCTCAAATTTTAAGGTAAGTTTTTCTCATGTTTTCTATGTCCAAATCTTCATAGAAACCAAAAGAACTAGTGAAGACTCCACGTTTCAGTCAAAACTCGATCTCCCTGAAAATATTGCATAATCCAGTTGGCATCATTCCCTAAAACAGTGGGGTCAACAAAAGAACTATTCCCCATTGCATGATAAACAAACGATTATCACAGGCCTAGACATCTTGTTAAGACATCCAGGCCCAGCCTGAACCTAAATGTGTCTGAGCAATAGTACTTTACTGTGGCTACAACTTCACTTTTGTATCATTCTATCTTATTAGCAAGCTACATTTCTAAGTTAACAATTCTACCAAATATGAATATGAAAGTTTATTTTTAATAAGACAATGTGAGGCCGGGCACGGTGGCTCACACCTGTAATCCTAACACTTTGGAAAGCCAAAGTGGGTGATTTGCTTGAGCCCAGGATTTTGAGACCAGTCTGGGCAACATGGCGAGACCCCATCTCTACAAAAAATTTTAAAATGAGCCAAGAATGGTGGCGTGCACCTATAGTCAAACTACTTGAGATGTGGTGGTGGGAGGATCACTTGAGCCCAAGAATTAGAGGTTGCAATGAGCTTTGATTGCATCACTGCACTCCAGCCTGGGTGACAAAGCAAGACAGCCTGTCTTTAAAAAAAAAAAGAAAGAAAGAAAATGTTGCAAATTATGGCCAAGCAACATCTTTTTGCCACAAATTTCAAGCACGAAGAAAAGAATCTTTTAAAAATATACAGAGACACCACGAACTGGTGGTTACCTATAACCTTAAACAAACTGGACTCTTTTTTGTTTGTTTTTTGAGACGGAGTCTCGCTCTGTCGCTCAGGCTGGAGTGCAGGGGCGCGATCTCGGCTCACTGCAAGCTCCGCCTCCCGGGTTCATGCCATTCTCGTGCCTCAGCCTCCCGAGTAGCTGGGACTACAGGCGCCCGCCACCTCGCCCGGCTAATTTTTTGTATTTTCGGTAGAGACGGGGGTTTCACCGTGTTAGCCAGGATGGTCTCGATCTCCTGACATCGTGATCCACCCGCCTCAGCCTCCCAAAGTGCTGGGATTACAGGCGTGAGCCACCGCACCCGGCCTGGACTCTTTTTTTAATTGTTTTTTGAGACGGAGTCTCGCTCTGTCTCACAGGCTGGAGTGCAGTGCCGCGATCTTGGGTCACTCCTAGCTCCGCCTCCCGGGTTCACGCCATTCTCCTGCCTCAGCCTCCCGAGTAGCTGGGACTACAGGTGCCCACCACTACGCCCTAGTTTTTGTATTTTGTTTAGTAGAGACGGGGTTACAAACTGGACTCTTAAAAGTGACTTCTCCACAGCATATCATTTGAATTATTACCATTGCCTGGTACAGTGTTTTTAAAAAGAAGTGTTTTAAAAGCATCGTTACAATATTGTGTTCCTGATTTTTTTTTTTTTTTTTGAAACAGGGTCTAATTTTGTCACCCAGGCTGGAGTGCAGTGGTGTGATCTCGGTTCAATGTAGCCTCGATCTCCTGGACTCAAGCAATACTCCTGCTTCAGCCTCGCAGGTAGCTGGTACCACAGGTGCACACCACCATGCCCAGCGAATATTTTAATTTTTGGTAGAGATAGGGGTTTCACTGTGTTGCCCAAGCTGGTCTCGAACTCCTGGGCTCAAGAGATCTGCCTGCCTCAGCCTCCCAAAGTGCTAGGATTATAGGGGTGAGCCACCATGCCTGGCCAATTCCTGATAATTTAAGTAAACCAAACTATAAATAAATGATATGTGCCTAAAAACAATCTTAGTTTATACTACCAGTGGCTGTTGGATTTAGGAGCAGTCCAATACCTTGATTTAGATTTTGAACTAGAACTAGACTGTGATCTTGACTGACATTTGGATCTAAATAGTTCTTTTTTCTTTGATTCCTTTTCATATCTTGAGCCAGGCTTATTTAATATGCTTGGAATCTGATTTATTTATTCATTTTTACTTACTTTTTGAGACAGGGTCTTGCTGTGTCAGCCAGGCTAGAGTGTAGTGGCACAATCAAGGCTCACTGCAGCCTCCACCTCCCAGGCTCAACCAATCCTCCCACTTCAGCCTCCCAAGTAGCTGGGACTACAGGCATGCACTGCCATGCCTGGCTAATTTTTTTTTTTTTTTTTTTGGAGAGACGGTGTTTTGCCACGTTGCCCAGACTGATCTCAAACTCCTGAGCTCAAGTGATCCTCCAGCCTCAGTCCCCCAAACTCCTGGGATTAAAGGTGTGCGTCACTGCACCCAGCCTGGAATCTGTTTTAGAGGTGCCTCTAGTTTTGGTGTGGGATGCAGACCCAGAATGTGATTTAGCCTTCATCCAAAAAATACGGATTTTGGTGTTTGAATCCACCATGGTCAGAACGGCTTCTGCTACTCCGTGGTTTTCCAGTTGGTTGATTTCTAGGACTGTAAGATCTTCTATAATTGTAATCAAAAGACTGACTTCTGGATCTCCTTTAATAACTTTGGCTTCTAGAATCTCTGTATCTGTCATAACCATCATGGCGTGAAGAACTGTACACATTCCGCTGTTCCTTAGCTTTCATCTGATTTGGTGTCTTCTGATTCCCCTGTGTAAACTGTATTTCAACCTGATGTCCACAAATCTATTTCCTGTCCAAATTATGCAAAGCATCTTCAGCATCATGAACATCCTCAAATTGAACATAAGCAAATCCTCCTGGATGGCAGGTGTGGAAATCAAGTGGAACATAAACATCTCCTGTAGGACCATCATGACCAAATTTATCCTGTCCATCTGCAGACCTGGTGTCATTGGCCACGTTCCTGATGGACAGAGACATGTTTTGGAGGATTGTGCAGGTAGTGGGACATGACGATGGCGTGATTCCAGGCTGGAGGCCCTAACAGACCCGGCAAACTGTCCACAGCTCTGCTGTTAGAAATTTGTATTGCTAACAAGTTCCTAGGTGACGATGATGCTGATGGTCTGGGTACCACTGGTCTATAGAAATGACCACAGCCTGAATGAAGACAAGCTGAAGGCAGTGAGGCCACCTCTGCCCTTGTCAACCTTGCTCACAGGTGGAGAAAAGACTGTCACCTGAAGACTGATGATCTCTCCCCACAGCCTACCACATGCCTGAAATTCACCGTCAGCGCCGGACTCCTTTGGACTCCTTAGCCTTAAAGTTGGCTTTGCAACTGCCTCTAGAAACTAGAAGCAGTGTTAGCGAGAGGCGAGCAGGGATGCAGAGGGCAGGGATGCGAAGGAGGAGGGGTTTGTGATCCCACCTACCAGCCTCACTGCTGAGGGCACAGGCTTGGAAGCCTCAGGCTCTGATGTCAGAGATAGCTGAGCTGGTTTCCCTGTGCAGCCGCTAGCTAGCTTTTGACCTCAAATCTCAAGAAAAAAGACCGCATTATTTCTAATTCTCTTCCTGCCTTCTAAGATGGGTGGGTCTTGGTAGCTGCAGGCTCTTGTCTGCGGGACTCAGTGTGGGTCATGGGCCTGTAAGCATGGAGGAGCTGGTAGCGGGAGCTGGGGAGTGGGAGGCTGCTGTGGAAAGGAAGAAGGAGGAAGCTGTGGCCAGTGAGAAAGCACTGGGGAGACCTAAGAGAAGGAAACTGTGAGCTATTGGGGGTGCAGCCCACCCTGTTCCTCTGGCCCTGCATGTTGCCATCATCTTCTATGGGGCAGGTCCCGGGAGGCTGAGTCCATATCCTGGTGGGTGTGAGGAAGGCCTGGTGCAGGACATGTGCCTGGTAGGGCAAAGTTGCCAAGTAGATATCAGGACCTTCTCCGTTCCTCTCTGCCCCAGGACTCCTTTTACCTCACACATCCATTTTTCTTTCTTTATTTTTTTGAGATGGAGTCTCGCTCTGTTGCTTAGGCTGGAGTGCAGTGGTGCGATCTTGACTCACTGTAACCTCCAACTTCTGGGTTCCCATGATTCTTCGGTCTCAGTCTCCTGAGTAGCTTGGATTACGGGAGTGAGCCACCATGCCTGGCTAATTTTTGTATTTTTTAGTAGAGACGGGGGTTTCACCATGTTGGCCAGGCTAGTCTCGAACTCCTGACTTCAAGTGATCCACCTGCCTTGGCCTCCCAAAATGCTGGGATTACAGGCATGAACCACCATACTTGGCTTCTTTATTTTTTAAATATGCATTTTTATAAGGGATTCCTGAAAACCAGAAGCAGTGACACACCAAGGGATATGACTTTAATCGCAGGATTTCCTGGACAGCACAGGCCAGGAGAGAGTCAGTGTCCTTCAGATTGGGCCAAGTCATATCCATGCATTCAGGCTGCTCGCTTCTGCAGAAAGGCCTGCTGTGATACCAGGTTTCTGGACCTGCCCATGCTGGCATCGGAATTCCAGCCTCCAGCATGCAGCCTGCAGGGAGAAGGCAGCAAGCTCTATGCAGCTCCACAAAGTTCCAGTGTAGCCTGTCTGTGCCTGGTGCTACTGGCTGGGGCTGACATGGGGGAGCCTCTGAGCTCCCTCCTGGCACTGAGCTCCCTAGTGCCAAAACTAGAGGCACCTCTAAAACAGATTCCAGGCTGGGTGCAGTGACGCACACCTTTAATCCCAGGAGTTTGGGGGGCTCATGCACCCATTTGCCTTTGGGGTAATTCTGGAGCCTCCTTTACCTGCATGAGTTAGTGCCTATAAAAGGCCGGTGAGAACTGTGTGGAGACAACAGGCCTCAGAGGGTCCAATCCTCATCCCATCCCTGGCCACCTGGGTGACCTTGAGCAAGTTCCTCAATGTACGGGCCCCAGTCCCTTGCTCTGTAAAATAGGGTGATGAGGGTGCTGACTGCGGACGGCCATGAGGGTGAAGTGAATGTGTGTGAAGAGCAAGGCCCAGTGGATGCTCCCTTGCATCCTTACTATAGGCTCATCCAATTGGACTAAATTCTAAAAACCCCTGTGGGTTATGTCACTGAGCTAAGCTCAGGGAATCTTACGGTGAGATTTCTGGGGTACCTGAAGGTTAATTCATTCCTTTATCCATGCGACAAATGTATATGGAGTGCTGACCCCATGTCAGACAATAAGCTAGTAAATAGCTAAGAACAAAAGCTTCTCTGGGAGGACTATTCACGCAGTAGGGCCTTGAGGCTCTGGCAGACCTCCCTGGAGACTAAGCTGCTGGGCAGGTGAGAATGGGGCAGGCAGTGGGCATAGCCAATGGATGGAAGCCCTTTTCCATACCAGGCAAAGTGGCAGAAGACCACGGAGGAACTGCCAGGCTGAAGGGCCCTCAGTGAGACCTTGGGGAGTCTGAGGCTGCAGGAAGTAGCCAGCTGCCTTTTTGGGCCATGAGTGCTCGGCCAGCTCTTCATCTGGGTGGGAGGATGGGAGGAGGCTGGGCTCCGCAGGAGCTACTCTCTGCACATCTGCCCTCCCGGAGTCGTCCCGGTGCACTGCAAGCTTTGGAGGTCAGGGCTTTGGAGTCAGACCTGGATGCAGACCCTCCTCCTCTACTCTGCCTTGGGAAAGTCACTTTAACTTCTGGGCCTTAGTTTCTCCATGTGTGAAATGGTGATGATAATTGCCTCTTCTTATTTACTCTGCCCAGGAGAACCAAATGAGATAGTAAGAGCAAGTGCTTTCAAGATGATAGCACCTCATGCCCAGTGTCTACCATGTGGCAGTCTATAGCAACAACCTCCTCCTCGAATGGTTTTTATATTTTAAAACAGAAACAAAATCTCTCACATGTAACACAAACATGGAACAAGGACCTTTCAGCCTCTTTATGGCGAGGCAAGGATCTTACCAGACCGATGGGGGAGTTGGAGGAAAGGAGCCGAATATTGGAGCAGCTGAGCTGCAGCGTGTAGGAACATCTGGCTTACCCTTAGATGGACAGTGGGTCTGAATGGCTCCAGTGGGCGCCCCAAATGCAGTGGCTGCACAGATGGTTCAGTGGGCAGCTGCTGCCTTGTAGATGTGCTCAAGCTACAGCTTCAAGACAGCAGTGGCCACACTGCAGATGGTGGTGACCTGTCTGCACTCCCTGCCTCCTGCTTAGGGTGCTCAGTGGCTTCCTGTTCACTCAGTTTTCTCACCCAATCTTTTCAATAGAACTTTTACCCACAAAGCACAGCCAATGACCAAGGACACCTTAGAGCAAGGACTAGTAAACCACAGCCTTTGCACCAATGCACCCCACTGCCTGTTTGTGTACAGCCTATGAACTAAGAATGATTTTTCCATTTTTAAATGGTTGAAAAAAACTCAGTAGAAGAATCTTTTGTGATATGTGGAAATCATATGACACTCAGACATCAGTGTCCATAAATAATGTTTTGTTCACGTGTATGGTTTATGGCTGCTTTTGTGCTACAAAGGCAGGTTGCATGCTTGCGACAGACTGTATGGCCTGCAAAACCTAAAATATTATCTGGTCCTTTGCAGAAAAGGTTGGCTGATCCCTGACTTAAAGATGCCTTTCTTCTAGGAGGAGTTGCAATTTAATTCACATTCATCCCTTAAGCAAAACAGATGAAGCTCTAATGGTGGAATTTCAGGCGTGTATCTATGATAAATTGACCTTTCTAGGGGGAAGTATGAGGAATATTAGAGCCAAGTAACAGAGGCAGCAGGACGTAAAATAGAAATTTTACTAGGCAATAGGAATCCTGGTTTCTAATTCCACCTTCAACTAATGAATAATTATGTGATTTTGAGCAAAAAGGCTTTTCATGTCCCAGCCACTTTCCTTACCCAGGATCTCCTCTCCTGCCCTTAAAAAGGAAGACAATAGCTGTGAAATGCTTTGAGACCTAAAAAAAGTCATTCAAATCAAAGATTAGAAGGGAAAAAAAAGATTAGGCAATTCTAGAACATTTTGATAAGGTGATATCTGATATTTCTTCCCTTTTTTGATATCCAAAATATCTGGTATTTCTTCCTTTTTTTTTTTTTTTTTTTAATTTTTTGAGATGGGGTCTTGCTTTGTCACCCAGGCTGGAGTGCAGTGTCACGAACATGGCTTACTCCAGCCTCTACCTCCCAGGCTCAAGCAATCATCTTGCTTCAGCCCTCCAAGTAGCTGAGACTATAGGCATGTGCCACCACGTCTGGCTAATTTTTGTATTTTTTGTAGAGTTGGTGTTTGCCATGTTGCCCAGGCTGGTCTCAAACACTTGGGCTCAAGCCATCCGCCCGCCTCAGCCTCCCAAACTGTTGAGATCACAGGTGCGGGCCACCACGCCTGGCCTTTCTTCCTTTCAAAGAAGGGAAACAAAATGTCTATAGGTGTAGTGACCCTATGCTCCTCAAAACCCTTAGCTTGACAGCAAGTCTATTATAGACCCTTGGCATTTGTGCAACTGACATGCAGTCATTCCCAAGCCACCCAGAAGGTCCCTGACCTATATATTTGTTATTTTGCCTAGGCACAAATCTGAGTTACTCAGCCACTACTAAGTGAACCTAGTGGATGCAGTGGATGCAGACATCCCAGGACAGCTGGCTGTTCTTTCCTGGTTATGACAGACATAGTAACTAATACAATGATTTAAAACATTCTTTGTAAATAAACGCTCTGTATTCATGACACTGGCCCTCTCAACTGTCTAAGGAAGGACTCTCCATGAGTGATGGAGAGTACTTTTAATACTTAATTTGCAAATAAATACATTAAAAGTATTTATTTGCAATCGGGGCTCTAGCCTGTGTTGGCCATTTCTAGAAGCTGTCGAACATATCTTTAAATACTGCGCCCAGAAGTGGCTTCCTTTCATGGCAGTCTCAGTTTCTGGTTCCTAGAAGTTGCTGATTCCAACAGCACCCAATGACCACAAGTCATCTAAGGGGACCTGTGGCCAAGAATGGATGACAACCACAATTTATTTGGACACCAAAGCAAGTTGCAGCCTGAATTGCAACCACACCTTGCAATAGCCCCAACACATGCAACAGAAACAGAATTTGCACTTGGTATGTGTATTTCCATTGCTCTTCAAAATGCAAACCCACACTAAAGCCCATGCCAAAGACAGTTGGAACAAATTGCATCACCTGGATTTTGGGGTTTGTAATAGCTAGCCTATGTTGGTGTGCAAATTGGCCAGTTGTATGCTATTTTAAACCCTTCCTGCTCCCTTTCCCATTTTGTGCCAAGGGCACACAAAGCTGCCCAGAAGGAAGGAATTCAATCAGCATCAGAAGAATGCATTGAAGTCCTGTTTCCTAAACCCCAGGGGAGAGCTGAGTGGGAGGGAAGGACCCAGCTAGCTGGGGACAGAGTCCTTTTTATGTGTCTGTTTCCCCAAGCCGAATGCTGGGCCCAGCTGAGAAATGTTAGTGGGAGGGAACAATGGAGGAGGGTGGCTGGATGGCAGTGAGAGGCCTGGGAAGGGCCTGGGGATGAGGAGGGGGTGGAAGCACTTCCTGAGGATCCATCCAGGCCCAGAGTTTTCAGCTGCCACCTCCAGAGCTCCGCCTGCCTGCTTGGCCAGGTCCAGTTGGCCCTGGCAGAAAGTCATCACCCTGTCCTTGCCAGCACTCCATCCCTGGCTATAAGTCTTATCTGGTCAAGCTGCTGTCTGTATTGGACTCTCCAGTCAAGTATCTGGACTGCTGGGCTGATAGTCACCTTTTTTCTATGATGTTTCTCCCTGGTCAGTCTCAGAATTAATACATTTTTCCTCTGCTAGTTCCCTCTCCTCTTCTGAAATAGCATGGAGGTTCTGTCCACTCTAAACTCACCCAGCGTTTGGGCTTGCATGCTGATACCTTGCATGCTGATCAGATGCCCTGCATGCTGATACCTTCATGTGGTCAGCCCACGCCCTGGGTTATTTGCCAACCTGCCTCCCAGTTTTGCACAGTGCCATACCTCAGGTGCCCTCTCATGCCAGCTAGTCAGAATAGAGTGTCCTCCTATAGGACCCAGGGATAGGTTAGGGGTTGAAGTCCCTCACAAGGCCTCTAGGGTGTCAAGGCACAGGGCATCTCATGGAAGCACTGGTGTGGGATCAAGTCCACCCTAAAAAAAGTCCTATGCTGTATTGTGCCTGCTAAGGGGCAAGGCTGGCCCCCCAAATAATAGGTATCATAGGTAAGCCCCTAGCACAGTGCCACCTCCATGTTCTAGGTGCTCAGTAATGTAGACTAACAAATACTTGAGTGGCCAGGGCAGGCTGATTACTATGAACAACACAGAAGAGACAGGTGCTTTTTTATGAATGAAATATTTCACACCCAGGGGACTTTGTTTTACCATTGTTAATACAAACTGTGAATTTAGAGTTTTTTCGTTTTTTTTTTTTGAGATGGAGTCTTGCTCTGTCTTCCAGGCTGGAATGCAGTGGCACGATCTCGGCTCACTGCAACCTCCGCCTCCTGGGTTCAAGCAAGTCTCCTGCCTCAGCCTCCAGAGTAGCTAGGATTACAGGTGTGCACCTCCATGACCAGCTAATTTTTGTGTTTTTAAATAAAGACAGGGTTTCACTATGTTGGCCAGGCTGGTCTTGAACATCCTGACCTCAAGTGATCTACCCGCCTCGGCTTCCCAAAGTTGGGATTACAGGCGTGAGCCACCACCCACCCGGCCATTTTTTTTTTTTGAGATGGAGTCTTGCTCTGTCACCCAGGCTGCAGTTACTCACTGCGAACTCCGCCTTTCGGTTTCAGGCGATTCTCATGCCTCAGCCTCCCTAGTAGCTGGGACTACAGGCATGCACCACCACACGTGGCTAATTTTTTTTTTTTTTGTATTTGTTAGTAGTGATGGGTTTCACCATGTTGGCCAGGCTGGTCTCGAACTCCTGGCCTGAAGTGATCCACCCACCTTGGCCTCCCAAAGTGCTGGGATTATAGGCGTGAGCCACCGCACCCGGCCAATTTAGAGAGCTTTAAATGCTGAAAGCATTCTGTGAAGAGGTGGGTTCCGGGTTGGAACCTGGAGGTTGTTCAAACCAAATGGGCCCATGTGGGCTCAGCCTCCCCAGTTGTTATTCTGGCATCAGGGCCTCCTGGTTCCCAGTTCTGGCAGCCCTGCTCAGCCCCCTTCCCCTCATCTGTAAAATCAGGTAGCTGTCCAACTTCATAGGATTGGCAGAAGAGTCAAATATAATATATGGAATTCTTTCTGGAATGAAATAAAAAGACAGAGAGGCATCTAAGTGGGAGCAACAGAAGCCCGCAGGTCTGAGGACTCAGGAGGCAGAGAAGATTCTCTCCCTGTGTTGGGCCTTGGGATCCCTGCTGTACCTTCAGGGTTTTCCTCCATCTGTGTCTTTTTTCCTGGTCAAAACAGACTGTTATTTAAGCACTGAGCTTTTTGTTCCTCTTTCATTTATGTCTCCAGAGGCAACTGAAACTACGTAAGCCTATGAAGCCTGAAAAACCTGAGCCCACACCCAGGCACTGATTCAAATGAAAAAGCAGTATCCAAAAGCCCAAGGAAAGCCCAAGGAAAATGGTCCATTGCGAAGCTGGACAATTTCCTCTCCTGTCACATCTTCACAGCTTTGTAGACTGTGAGAGCATGCCTTGTTCTTAAAGAGCTTACCTGCCTCAAACTAAAGCAAAACCTCCAGGAGCTATGTGATATATGTAATAAACATCTTGTGCATTGATTTTACTCCTGAAAATGTGTGTGGTGAGTTAACTGAAGAGAGTTTAATATTAAATACGGATTTTGTTAGGAAAATGCAAATTTATTGATTAAGATAAAACACAAGACGTCAAATAAATTTCAGGCTTGCAGCCTAAAGCAGTGGTTCACAACCCTGGCTTTGGAGGGCTGAACACCCCGCTCCCACACAGCCCTGCCTCAGCCCACCCACTAATTCAGGATCTTAGAGGGGCGGTGTCCAGCATCAGCACCTCTAAAAGGCTCCCAGGTGACACTAAGGTTCAGGTGGGATTAAGCAGCACTGTCTCAAGGCTATGTTTGCCCTTGAAACCCAGGTAGGAGGTGGACAGGTGAGCATACTCCCTCAGCACTGGTTTCTGGGGTCCCTTTGTAGATGAGATAAAGTGACTTCTTCAAGATCTGAGTGATACAGTGACAAATCCATTGTGGAGCTTTGCTGGGTCAAACCAGTGTGACATCAAAGCCCTACAGAGGTCCACTGGGGTTAGCTCCAAGTGGTCTTAGCGCTGCCCTTAGCACACCCTTAAAAAGTGGATCCAGATCTGGCAAAGAAGACCAAGGACTCATACTTAGGTGTCTTTCTACGTTGTTACTGGAAGAGCAAACTAAGGATGTCCCTCTAAGCCCTTTCAGGACTTAGCCAAGTCTCAAAGCCCCGTGAGACAGCATCCCAACAACCCTTTGTAAGGCCTGAAGGTGATGGTTCTGAAGTCCTCTGGTTCCTTCCTGGAACAACGGTCAAATGGGAAAACCACAGGAAAATGAGACTTCCTAGAAAGGTGCAGGCATCCTAAGTTTTCAAATAAAATCTTACTTGAAGCCTAAGAAAATGGATTCAGGCAGCTTAATTCTTGTTTGTTCCATGCACAACCTATCTTTCACCAGATTCTGAGGCAACTTGATGCGGCTGCCAGGAATAGGCAGACTGAGGTGGGAAGTGCAGCAGGCTCGGGCCTGGGTGACTATAAAGCAGGTCCTCAGGGCACAGTGGTCTGGCTGCCTGGCAGCAAGATCTCTAGAGAGAACCTGGGAAGTGCAAGAGACAGCTTTGTAAAGGGGTCCTCGGGCTTAGGAACCCTGACTGTGGCATTCAATTGGAATGTAAGCTGCTCGGTAAGAAAGCAACACACAGCAGGGGTGAAGAACATGCACATCACAATGGCCGAATGCCATTCTTTCGGTCATTGTGTGACTCTGGGCAAGTTCATTCATCTCCGAGATGGGGCTCTTATCTGTAGGAGGGGGTACTACTTCCCTCATAGAGTTTAAGGATTAAGTGTCAGTGTATATAAAACATTTAGGAGCATGCTTAACTCAAGTACTCAACCTAGAACTTGCTTGCTCATTAGCCCTGGAATGGCTAATGAGGGTTTGGCTTTCAATGTCAGAAGGCATTTTTGATGGTCACAACTGTGTGTGTGTGCGCATGGTGTGTGTGTGTACTACTGACATCTAGTGGGTGGAGGCCAGGTATGCTGGTAAACGCTCCATAGTGCACAGGACAGCCTCCTACCCCCCAACAAATTATTCAGCCCAAAATGTCAATAGTACTAAGGTTGAGTACCTCTGGTCTAAAGGGAGAAGCTGAGGTTAGCCCACCCAGACAGGGGGAGGTGGGTAGGAAACAGGCTTACAAGTGTGGGATCTGGCAGCAACTTTAAAGTCCTGCAGCCATCCCTGGAAGCAGAACCAACCCTCTTCTCAATTGGTACACTTTTAGCAGCTATTAGTCAAGGGTATGTTAGAGACACTGGGATCAGAATGAAGACCCATAGGTCAGTGGACTATTTAAATAGCTTTTTGGTAAAATGTGAAAAAGCGATAGAAAATGGAGGGCCAGAACAGAAAAGAAGCTAGAGGTTGAAATGTGGTCCAGGTCACTTGAGGTCAGGAGTGTAAGACCAGCCTGGCCAACATGGTGAAACCCCGTGTCTAATAAAATACAAAAATTAGCCCGGGGTGGTGGCGGCCACCTGTAATTCCAGCTAATCGGGAGGCTGAGGCAGGGGAATCGCTTGAATTCAGGAAGCAGAGGTTGCAGTGAGCCGAGATCATGCCACTGCACTCCAGCCTGGGTGACAGAGCAAGTGAGACTTTGTCTCAAAAAAAAAAAAAAAAAAGGAAAAACAAAAACAAACAAAAAAATGTGGTTCAGGAAGAGGAAAAAAAAAAAAGCATCACATAGTAATAAAATATGAGGTCCATCCCCCATTCTTGATTTTTCTCTCTAGGACAAGGCAAACTACATACTCAGAACTACAAACACCTAAGTCAATGAATTTGCATTATTCTAGAAAAAGACCAATCCTTCAAAAAGTCAACAAAGTTGTCTGGCTGGGCCACTATCTGCTCATGCTATGGCGTCAAAGATGAAACTAAGTTAAAATTCTGACTCCACCATAGCTTTGGCTGATTTTGACATTTCATTTGCTTGGCAGGGCAAGTGCCCATTAAGTCAACAAATCGATTCTGAAACAATTATTTGTGCCTTAACTAGCCCAAGCTCTTCATGGTCATGACAGTCTGAGGATATTAATTACTCCTATCATATTAAAAAGGGCCACTGAAATCTTTTGATTGGCATGCCCAGGAATGAGAGAACCAGAGTTAAATGAAAATGCTCACATGTGCAAAAAACTGAGGCATTTTCCATGGAATCCTCTTAAAATGTCTTTAGACTTAGGAATTTTTACCTTAAGCCTGTTACTTATTTTTCACTCTTTACTAATTTTTACCCTTAAGCCTCAGCTTTATTCTCTGCAAAATGGAGATAATACTTCCACCTCTAGGGGTATGGTAAATAGTAAGTATGCACCTGAATTCACTTTGTACTAACCGGGCCACACAACTAAAGGTAGTGCTCTAAACCCCAAAGGCTTCTCACTTTTACTTTACACTGCTCTTCAAGAGCCCTTCAACAGTATTTTTCAGGGTCATGCTGGATTTTTAAGAGAAACAGAACAAGAGGATGCTACCTATGAAAGTAAATTAGGTACTTCACAGCAAGCCTTGCTATGCCTTAGTTTCATACTTAGGTTTCACGCAGTTCTCAGAGGCAACTATTTTCATTTTACAGATAAGGAAAATGAGATGCAAAATATTAATCTGCAAAATATGGGATTAAATACCCTCTAACAAAGCCAGAAAATAAGGGAACTTGAAACGGAAGCCCAAGTTGGAGACTAAAATGAAATTCTACAACTCCCATGCCCTGACACCTTTGTAGGGCTAGCCCAGGAGCAGTTTCTAGGAAGCATAGGAAATGACTGAAAAATCAGATGTACTCTAAAAGGTGACTAAATTCCCTTCATTGGTCTACTTGGATTTTAAGACCCCAGGGAGAGAGAGCTGTAGAGTCCTGATTCCATCTTTTCTCAGGAAGGGGCGGCAACTAAGGGTGTCTAAGTAGTGGTGATGGTGGAAGGGATGGCAGAAGGATGCTATTCCTGGGGAAAGTTAAAAAGATAACGGCACCATCTAAAGTAATAGGGACATCAAAAAAGCCTGCCTATTAGCAAAGAAAAGGGACCATTTCTGAAATCCTTGACCACAAATACAATCTTCAACATGAGGATGCATTTTTGAAAAAGCACTTGGAATCACCTGCTTAGGAAAACATAAAAGATAGGACTGACTCAAGAGTTCTCACAAGCTTCCAGACATGAGAATAAGATCTTTTCATTGGATTATGTGTGGTTCCAGAAAAACCACTGGGAACAGTCCAAGAAAAGCGGATTTTGTAGTTGGCTTTCTCAAATTTAAATGAGATGGCAGCTCTCAGAATATGAATTCTGAGAACCTTCATTCATGCACTGAAGACACAAACTTAGAAAGATCTGCCTAGCCTCTAGATAACTAGAGCTTCTAGGATTTTTAAAAAAACATCCTAGGTAGGCTGGGCACAGTGGCTCATGCTTGTAATTCTAGCACTCTGGGAGGCCAAGGCTGGAGGATCGCTTGAGGCCAGCCTGGGCAACACAGTCTATCTGTCCAGTATTTCTCTGTTGTTTTAAACGGTCTTTCAGAAAATTTTACTTCAACAATACTAATAATTTTTCAAAAGGCATTGCTATTTGTTATCTCTATGATCACATTCTCTTGTCACCTAATAAATCTGGCTAATTTACACATGTTGGGCATTAGCCAAATCTACGAGTTATCAGGTATCCCCTCAATCCTTTTTGAGATTTTAGCTTTCTAGAGACAGGGTCTCCCTGTTACCCAGGCTGCTCTTGAACTCCTGGGCTCAGGTGATCCTCCAGCCTCAGCCTTCCAAAGTGCTGGGATTACAGGCATCAATCAGCCACTGCACCTAGCCCTAGTTTTATCATTAAGGTATAATGCCTAGCACTTCACCTCTGACTCAAGTAGAATTGAAACCACTACCCATTCATGTCCCTTGTGATACTACTTTGGTAATTTCCCTGAAATTGCAGAAACAGATCATGTCAAAAGTTCCACTCAGTGTTTCTGATATTGAAAATGTCATGAAACAGATATAAAAACCCTTAATGCTTTAATATAGGGGAATATCTACATTTTATTTCCAAATTTTATGTAATTACACTCAGATATTCCATTTTGAATATAGGTAAACTATTGCTGACTTATCCAAGATGATTCTAATTTACAAGAACCACCATCTGACTCACTTTATGGTACAGATCATGTTTGTATCTTTTTGTGCAGCCCTGAAGATGGTGTGACTGACTTGTCCCATCCCCATGCTCCATATTTAAATATGCAGAAAATTATGTATAACACTGCTAGCAGCTTTGGGTAAACTGAAATGTTGCTGGTAGGAGTTGAGCAGACTCATATAATCTTGACTCTCATTTACTGCTTCTTCTTAAACTAGCAAGCCTCTTGTTACTAAGCCAGTTCTTTTCAGTTTTTGGTTTAAACTCAGCTGATTACTGTAGTTCCTTCTTAAAACTTCCACATTACAAAAGGAAGGCACTTATGCACATGCTTTCAGAGATTGAAGATTTATCATTTAGAACACATTCAAAGGCAGCAGGAAGTCTATTTTTACAACTCATTTAGTAATCAAGTTACAAATATCCCCATTTTCCATGAGACTAATGAGGATCTAAACTCACCCCAAGGGCTTAGAAATGTGTGGTTTCTCTTTAGCCATCTTCCCTCCCAATTCCAATCTCTGATCAGTGAACTCCATTTACTATTTAAAATATCTAATCATTTACCCTCCTTATGAAGTTTTCTTGTATTGGTGTACAAACACAATCCTTTAAAATGTAGATAAACGAATATGGAGGCAGTAGAAAATCTCAATGGCGGGAACATTTCTTTCACAATTCTCAATTATTACATATAATCAGCTGAAGAAACTTAATAGAAGAGTTGCTCTGATGTACCCAAGGGGGAAGGTATGCCACTTTAAAGAGAACAGCTATTTTAAATCTTTACTAAATTGAATCTCCTCCTGAGGCTTCTCAATGTCCTTCCCTATATTTCATCAGGGCTCCACTGCCCATAGTTACTTCGATTAGTCACTAAGAGCAAATGGTTAAGTTATGGGATAGCCAGAAGAGAGAATATTACTGCTACCATTAAATTACATTGTAGAAGTATACTGACAAGGAAAAGATGTTCACAGTGTATTATAAACATCCCCAATCCCTATTATTTATAAAAAGTTTTAGAATGAGAAAAGTAGAAATTTAAGGGATAGAAGGGGCAGGTAGCAGAATGAGAACCAGTGTCTGGTTTTGGGCTACCAGATTCACTGAAGAATCTGTAAAAACACATTTAATACCCCTATTTTATACCTGTTTTTTTAAACCTAATTATTCTAGCCTCCATTCTTGCTAAAAGTCTACTTTGCAAAGGGATTCTTTTGATAAAGTCTTTTATAGGAAGAATTATAGAACACTACAATAACTTGAGCAGCTAGCCAAACCTAATGTTTTCAGTTTAGCATCCACCTTTCCAGTTGTGAAAATGGGAATAATGTAAAGGTCTCCCAATAGGTTTGCCTAATTCTTGGTTATTCACATTGCAGATTATCCAGTGTGGTATGGCTATTTCCTGTAACACAGGCTCACAGATTTCCTGAAGTCTCTCTTCCCCCATACTTCAGTAAGCAAGAAAATTAACACAGGCACACAGGGAAAGGCAGATCCCGACTTAGAACCAGAGTAAGTGCTTATCAGTTTTGCTAACATTACTTCCAGACAAGTTTTGGCTTACTCTGGGACAAGGAAAGCTTCTAAAACAGATTATTTTCAAGGCCCCCTGAAAGATTTTGACCTAGCATTAGGTAAAAGTTAATTCATTTCACAAGTTATCCAATCTAAACAGGAATTGTACAAATACTGTAACACAACCGAGTAATTAGACTAATACTTCCAGAGGCTAATCCTAAAGTTGACAAAGTAACTCTGCCCAACAATTCTAGAACGATGATCTTGCCCATCATTGAATCTATGTTTGCAAGTCTACCACAGCCTAAGAATTTGTCCAAAACCCACAGTGAAGTCTTGGTATGGATATATGATACGTCTAAGTATTAAGAATAAACAGAGGCAAGGCACAGTGGCTCGCGCCTGTAGTCCCAGCACTTTGGGAGGTCAAGGTGGGCGGATCACTTAGGGTCAGGAATTTGAGACCAGCCTGGCCAACACGGTGAAACCCCATCTCTACTAAAAATACAAAAATTATTAGCTGGGCGTGGTGGTGTGTGCCTGTAATCCCAGCTACTCTGGAGGCTGATTTGAACCCGAGGGGCAGAGGTTGCAGTGAGCCGAGATTGAGCTACTGCACTCCAGGCCGGGTGACAGAACGAGACTCCATCTCAAAAAAAAAAAAAAGAATAGAATTTTAGTTTCTTTAAAATTATCTTAGAAATGCCTTTATTCTTGCTTTTTAAAACAATGTCGGCTGGGTGCGGTGGCTCACGCCTGTAATCCCAGCACTTTAGGAGGCCGAGACGGGCGGATCACAAGGTCAGGAGATCGAGACCATCCTGGCTAACACAGTGAAACCCCGTCTCTACTAAAATACAAAAAAAATTAGCTGGGCGTGGTGGCGGGCGCCTGTAGTCCCCGCTACTCAGGAGGCTAAGGCAGGAGAATGGCGTGAATCCGGGAGACGGAGCTTGCAGTGAGCCGAGATCGCGCCACTGCACTCCAGCCTGGGTAACAGAGCAAGACTCCGTCTCAAAAAAAAAAATAAAATAAAAATAAAATAAAATAAATGTCAATGATTTACTTCAATTTGTATCAAATCAATTTCATAAATGGAGAAATAGTTCTGTAAACTTTTCAGAAGGTAGTTTTTCTTGAAAGGTAAACTGGTGCTTTTGTATTAGAAAAGAACTTGTTTTACAGACTTGGTGATAAAAAGACAAAAATCCATAAACAAAGGATGCAAACCAAGTAGAATTTAAGCTGAATTCAGGCAAGTAACGATGTATAAAAGAAAGTCACTTACTATTCACAATGAGATCACTAGTGGTTTGTGGTCAACTACACAAATATGCAATTAAATCTACAACCAGCCAAATTTCCAATTTACTGTAATGTAACACTCATTTAAAGAAAAAACTAAACTTGGACAGGAACATAAGCGACACACTCAAAACCAAGAGCGCACACACACAAAATAACTACAAGAGTGAGTAGAGATAGCTGGTTGGGGAACAGGGAGTCTATAAAAGAAAATTTTCAATTCTGTTAACTAATCTTCTAGTATAAACTGATGATTATATGAAACACACCAAGGAGAATACATTCAAGTTAATGGAAACAAGTCTTTATTAAGTAACTTTTAATATCAGAAAAATAAAACTCTTATAATTCTCTTTACAGCAAATATATAATATCAGTGCTTTGGCCATCTTAAGTTAAAGGCCCTTTATCATAAAATATATGGTTTTAAATTTTACTCAAATTGAATTTATAATCCCTATGACTTCCCTACATATACATAACAAAAGAGTGTAGTAAAATTAGCAAATACTAAACTATATTGATAATTTATCATTCTTAGTTTGTGGTTTTTAGAAACAGTACACGCACCTAATATATGTTGATTCCTTGGCTTATTAGTTGCAGTGTACAATGCAACAAAATACAAAATACATGCTTGGTGAACATTCGTTCATATCTACAAGACGGCAGCTAGAGATTAGGTTTCAATACTGACATTTACTATCCTACAAGCAATTAGCATTACATCATAATATGCCATCAAGGCAACTTTTTTTATACTGAAAAAATCAAAATAAAAACCGTTATTTGTAAACTTTTATAAGAAATGTAACTCTTCAAGTGGAAATAAAAAATAAAATTTGTCTATTTACTATTGAATACACATAGGATTTCAATTTTCATTATACCGAGAAAAAAGCTCTTTTGTGTTGGGAAAATAATGCTTCAAAAAATAATTAGTAGAAAAACCCACCAGTATAATGTTTTGTCCTTTCAATGCCAGCACAGATTTGGGAACATACTGAGGATGAAGTTATAGACATCCACAGGTGAAATGTACGAGTGTATTTTAAATAAATCTTTCCTTGTGATTGGAAATAGTTTTTGAAATGAAGTAAACTGATTGGAGGTTGTCACAGCTGCTTTTATGAATTATGCCAAGGGCATCATTATCCCTTTCCCCTTCCTCCCTCCCCTAAATTACTAAAAAATAAAAATATATTTATAATGTGCAAGACAAATATGGATTGAACATAAAATGTTTCACATTTTGATCTATAGTCTAAAAACTAACAGCTCGAGCACACTAATGAATGGAATGTTCGCATCCTCAATTGTTAGCCAATATAGGTGCCATCCCAAAGCCCTTCCTGATATGGGAAAACCAAGGTGGCCATTTCCACATTCACCAAGAGAGGCAATGGGCAGGAATTCAGCATTCCTGATCCACTGATCATACCAGCCTTGAGAACTCTGGGCGAGATGAAAGTCGATGTAGCAGTTTTTGTCCCAAATTATAACCAGTGATCTAGTAAACTGCCATCAGCCCTATTATTATCAATAAGTAATCACAATGCATTAAAAAGTTACTTGCAATCCTGCAGAATTAGGCATAAGTTGTTGTAAAATAAAAAACAAACCTGTTTTGTCAAAACTGGCAGTGTAAAGAAGGCAGCACTGGAAGTGTATGAATCGTCTGTAATGCCAAGTACCCTCCATAAACTCTTAAAGTGGTTAGGCTTTGGGACCCACTGTTTTGAAATCTTAGATGTATACGCTTTTCTCATAGGCTCACACAACCTATGATTATCTTCACTCAGCCAAGTTGAACTTCAGCTTTAGCAATTCTTATATAAACTATGTCTCTGGGTCTACAGGATAGTATTAATAATTCAAACCAAACTAATAGACAAGAGACCACTTAGGTTTAGTGTTACCATAGCAGCCTTTTATAAGTTTACTAACAACTTTAGCCTAATCCCAATAAAGCCTGATAACAGTCATAAGAAATCATTAGGAAGTTTACTGGGGGGTACCATTATACCCATGCCTTTACGAGTCCATATAGAGATATAGTATTTATGTATATATATATAGTTAAGAGTGAATTTGGATTGCCTGAGTAACAGCTGTCTGGCAAACTGGACATGATGGCGTTCTCTTTTCACAGATCTTGTTGGCACATTCCATGCAGAAGAGGTTGTGGCCACATGGAACTAGGGCAGCAATAACCTCATTCTCAAAGCAAATCACACAGTCGTGCTTTCGTCTTGATTCTGGAGGTGAGCTAGAGGTGGAACCACCATTGGAAGAGGAGTAACTATTGGTACCATTAGAAAAAGCAGGGATGTATATTGGAAGGCCAACATGGTTGCCTGTACTAGGTGGGTCGCTCCTAACCCTCCGAGCAAGTGGGTGTTCTATGCTCTCAGGAAATGTAGGAGACAGACGAGGAGTAGATGGCTGACTTCCTCTGCGCTGAGTCTTCATGTTACCAGAAGGATCACTCCCAAAGCCAGAGAGTGGGTTAACTGGTTCAAATGGAGTCCAGATAGTTTGAGCAGATGTTGGTAAAGAGTCAAAGGCAGGAGAGTCAACTGCAAGGTCTTCTGAGCCTACAGATGGTAGTGTATCTCCAAACCAGAAGTTTCCTGTACTAAATGGGCTTGTTGGACTAAAGTCAGCCAGCCTGTTGCTTCCAAAGTAGGAATCTGTGGAGCCACTTCCTAGAGAACTGGAACTATCATTTCGATAATTGGATATCATTCTCGCGCGGCTAGGAGGAACAGGATTGGAGGAGAGCCACGCAGAGCCAAGAGTGCCACCTTCAAAGCTTACATCGGTACCATTGTAATGGAAATCATTCTCTTCATTGAGCTCTATATAGTTTCCTGTACGCATGGCAATATGCATTTCTATTTCTTCCCGTGCTCGGTCGACATTTTCAGGCATCCCTGTCACTTCAAAGACAGGTTCCTTATCTCTGCTCGGAGTTACTATGTAAGTGTGGGTCTGCTGCTGAATTCTTTTAATAGTTGCTCCTTTGGGTCCAACCACTAATCCTACCACACGATAAGGGACCCTGACTTGGACTGTGGTTTGACCGGGCAGATTAGGACTACATGACAATCCTCCCAGGGCAGGCCCATTTTTGTTTCGAGATGCACGAATCATGGAGAAGTGCTCTGCAGCTGAGAGGATCTCTCTTTTGGCCATGGCAACATCTTCTTTCCTTCCAGTGACAACAAAAATGGGCTCTTCACCACGAACAGGAGTCTTGATATACGTGTTTGTCTTGGCTCTCAGTGCTTTAATTTTACAACCTGTTAGAAAGAAAACATTTCATAAGAATCAACATGTACTTCAATGATATATATAAAGACAAATCACAGAATGCACCTTTTAAGCTAAATATCTGGTTCCTGGTAAGTTTTAGAGTTTTTCACAAAGCTAGGAAGTGGCAGAGCCAGAAGTAAACCTAGTTTGACCTAAAATCTATGGTCTTTTTGCTAGTCCAAGAACCTCAATTTCCACAATTATCTTACAGAAGTTCTTAAACTGACTTCTACCTAATTATCTTATCACTTTAACTTAACATTACTCTTTCCTCTGTAAAACTCAATTGATGACAAAAACACTGTGCTCATGGCTAGTAGGTCATCTCACTTCTGCTCCCACCAGTTAAATTCTAGGCCTGCTATGATTCAGTTTTGTTTATTCCCATGTTGTTTGTGCTAGGTGTACTCACGCTAGTAACTGAATTATCTGAATTATTGCATAAACTAATGAAACATCAATGCAAAAAAGACGAGTATCTTAAAGAGCATCTTAAAATAAAAAGCTGCTACTGAATTATGAATAGGTGAGACAGCTATAAAGGGCTGGGATAAAAAAAAGTAACAGAATGATTTTGTAATCGTTGTGAAGTCCTGCTCCATTTAAAAGAAACAGATACTGCAGATTGTATGGAATGTGGGTGCTGGGTATGGTTTTACTCAAGGACTGCTCTGATTGACAGACACAATTTCAAACAAAAGGCCTTGACAAATCCTAACTATATTTAAGTTAAAATAAAACATCTAAGACACATATGTATAACTTTACATAATTCCCCACTTTAACCAACTTTTTTTTTTTTTTTTGAGTAATCACAGATTACTAGTGCCAACTATGTTAAGATTAGAGGGTTTCAAACTGTAACCTAAAATGTCAAGTACACAACAAGGCATAAAACTCTGGGTTATACTTTTCAAAGACCCTAACTTGAGCTTGCCAGGATAGATGTGTTCTCATGAATATATCATACTATTCTTAGTTCATCAAAATAAAGAAGCTAGGTGCTATAATCCCAGCACTTTGGGAGGCTGAGGCAGGCTCAGGTCAGGAATTCAAGACCAGCCTGACCAACATGGTAAACAGGGCGAAACCCCATCTTTACTAAATACACAAAAATTAGCTGGGTGTGGTGGTGCACACCTATAATCCCAGCTCCGTGGGAGGCTGAGGCAGAAGAATTGCTTGAACCCGGGAGACAGAGGCTGCAGTGAGCCGAGATTGTGCCACTGCACTCCAGCCTGGGCAACAAGAGTGAAACTCCATCTTAAAAAAAAAAAAAAAAAAAAAAAAAAAAGGAGAAGCTAGGTGCTACTGAAGCTAAGTGTCACAATCTGAGCATGTCTTTTTCTTAAATATTCCCTTCCTTTTTTGTCCTCAATAAATTAATATTCTCTATACCACTTTAGTCAGATGATGCTTTTTTTTTTTTTTGAGACAGTCTTGCTCTGTCACCCAGGCTGGAATGCAGGGATGCGATCTCGGCTCACTGCAACCTCCACCTCCCAGGTTCCTCCTGCCCCAGTCACCCAAGTAGCTGGAACTACAGGCGTGCACCACCACGCCCAGATAATTTTTTTTTGTATTTTTAGTAGAGACAAGATTTCACCACGTTGGTCAGGCTGGTCTTGAACTCCTGACCCTGTAATCTGCCCACCTCAGCCTCCCAAAGTGCTGCATTACAGGTGTGAGCCACCACGCCTGGCCGATGGTTTCTAATAAAGCACATGATCTGATCACTTTTTCGCACAAAGTGGGACTCGTTTGTTTGCCCTTCCGAAGCATTCCCAAGCCACTAGGTGTTGACTACACAGGTTGAGTTATCCCCTATCCAAAAACACATGGGACCAGGAATGCTTGAGATTTTGGAGTATTTGCATTATACCTGCCAGCTGAGCATCCCTAATCTTAAAATCTGAAATGCTCCAGTGAGTATTTTCTTTGAGCACTATGCTGGTGCTCAAACAGCCTCAGATTTTGGAGCTCCAAAACAAAATCGGAGGGTTTTTGAGCATTTAGGATTTCAAATTTTCAGATTAGAAGTTTCAGCCTGTATCTGCTTTTGTTCCACAATAGAAAATCAGTTAGAAGACCGAGAGAACAACGAAACTTCCACATCTACTTATCATTTATACAGGCTAAATGTCCAGGAGATTCCCTCATTCAGCACAGCAGGAACGGTTTGGTGTACGGAATTGAGATCACTTTCTATTGATGCTTAAGAAATTCTGAAAGGGGTATATGAACACAGAACTGGTCATACTCTATACTTAGGGGAGTTATTATTTGGATATGTAAGTTCACAGTGGGCTACAACTTGACAAGGTGGCAAGAAGGCAGTCAGCCACAATTACATTCCTAACAAGAGACAGACGTTATTCTGCAGAAAAACACGGGCAAATTGCATTAAGGACAAAGGGAGAATTAGTCTAAGGGTCTAGGGTTGGTCCCTTTCATTCCTTACTAATATTGACCATTAGAAAATTGAAAATAAATAAAAGAAAAAAAAAGAAAAACAGAAATAAAAGAGAAAAAAGAAAACTACGTAAAAATCCCTTAATCAAACACTTCTGATACTATAAGCAACTGCCAGTCACATCCTTAGTAGAATATTTTCTGTTAAATACCTAATAGGTATGTTATTAACTAAGGAAATATGATTGAGGGTCCACAGAACACTATCTAGCCTATGGTTGGTATTAATAAATAGGTGTTTAATGCATGGTTCATTGGGTACAGATAAGACAAATGGTTTGAGCATGGGCCACTCTTGGGACACAGGCCTGGTCTACACCCAAAAGGGTCATGTGCTTATTAGGTTTTGCAGATCAGGGAAAAAAGTAACAGGAAGACAGGAAAGCCAACCCTGGGGTTTTTTTTGTTGTTGTTTTTTGAGATGGAGTCTCACTTTGTCGCCCAGGCTAGAGTGCAGTGGCACCACATCGGCTCATTGCAACCTCTGTCTCCTAGGTTCAAGCAATTTTCCTGCCTCAGCCTCCCGAGTAGCTGGGTTACAGGTGCCCACCATCACTCCTGGGTAATTTTTAAAATATATTTTTAGTAGAGACAGATTTTCACCATGTTTGCCAGGCTGGTCTCGAACTCCTGACCTCAGGTGATCCACCTGCCTTGGCCTCCCACAGTGCTGGGATTACAGGTGTGAGCCATCGCCCCCAGCCGCCAACCCTGTTTAAGCCACTGTCAATAAAGATAGAGGAAACTATTTCTTCACTTCCCTAAATCTTTTGATTATAGTACCCTAAACTCAGATTAGGGATTATAGGGAAGCTCACCAATCATAACATTGTTTCTATAGGAACACATATTCTGAGTTCCAAACAACTAACATGATTTCTCAACTACAAATACATTCTAACATTGGGGACTACTTGAATAGATAGTTTTTAAAAGGTGACACGAACTAAAGGAGAAAAAACAATCTTGTTTTGTAATTTTGCAGGTGACGAAGGTATTAGTTTTTTTGGGTACTTTAAATTGAGTTTTTATTTGAAAACTCAAAGATATTTTTAAAAATCATAGAATTTATCTCAGAGTGACATAAAATTCAGAAGCCATATTATGATATATTAGCCTGTATTTTTTAAGTTGCTACATGGCACAAGTCACCAAAAACAAAGTAAAAAAAACCTAAAATATTTATAACATTTTCTCACTTTCTTACACACACATACACACACATGCACGCACACATCTCTCCCCTAAAAATCAAAACAACAAAAACCCAATAAAAGGGTGAAAGAAACAGCTAACATCAAAGTAAATATACAAATGGCTCTGAAGATGGAAATTCCCATTTTCATGGGAACTGACCTATTATTTTCCACCTATAAGACTGTCAAAGAACAAAAACCTTATAACAATGGTAGTAAGAGTGGGGAAAAGAACTCTCATATTTAGCTGTGAGAGTATAAACTGCCCTCTAAGAGCTATCACAGTTATAAGCCCATGTACTCTTACATTTCTACAATCTTCTTGTAAAAATAAATTTTGAGTCATACATACACATTACTTTTTCAAATAAATTAAGTTAGAAAAGAAAAACAAATCAAACATACAGAAATATACACTTTACTAGTCTTAGCATATTGATTAGACTTTTGGTTAGTACTACTGATATTATTTTAAATTACAGTAGCCCCCCTGCCTTATCTGCAGTTTCACTTTCTATCATTTCAGCTCCTTTCAGTCAACCATAGTCCAAATGCAGGTGGATATAGTACAGTATAAAAAGATATTTGAGAGTAAGACCACGTTCACCTAACTTTTATTACAGTATATTGTTATAAGTGTTCTATTTTATTATTGTTAATCTCTTACTCTGTCTTGTTTATGAATCAAATGTTACACAGGTATGTGCATATAGGAAAAAACATAGTACATATATAGAGGGTTTGGTACTCTGTGGTTTCAGGCATCCACTTAAGGTCTTAGGAAGGCATCCCCGTTGGATAAGGGGGGACCTACTGCACACAAACAGCAGGGTAAACGATTTCGTAGCCTCAAAGTTGAACAAAGTTTTGAAATTTAAAAATGTGAGGACTACACTTCTTATAGCTAGAGATAAAAATCCATGTGTGGCAAGTTGTATTCAAGGTAATCAATGGGTGGAAGTCTAGACTAGACTGTTTGGAGGTCAAGAACTAATTTTATCTTGATTTGGAAGTAAATTCCCTAAAAAAAGAGTCTCCAACTTACCTCACTGGTGTAGGAACCCATTTTCCCTTCCTACATCACTGTTGCTGGGGCCACGTTTCACCTTAAAACCCTTTAGCTGCAGCTAGAACTCTGGTCCTCTCACTCCCTGATACAGTAAAGGATTCTGCCTTGCTTCTCCAGGGTAAATAAAGATAAGGGTATCTTTATTTAGGGTAAATAAATAAGGGTATTTATTTATTTACTCCAGGGTAAATAAATAAGGCTTTTCCTAGCCTTAGAAGTTAAGACGGGGAGGTCCTCTGTTGCTGGGAGAGAGGTTGAAAGAAAAGAAATTAAAGAAAGAAATTTAAAAAAAGAAAAGAAAGAAAAGAAATTAAAAATCTAAAAAAAAGAAAAGAAATTAAAACAAAGGTAATCTTCAGTGTTTTTCAAACCATGGGTTGCAGTATCAATTCAGTGGGTGCAATCAGCATTTAAAAAAAGGACTCAATATGTTCCTAATGTTTCAGTGAAATATATAATGGGCTGCAATATAAAGTGTTCTTTTTCCTGTCAGAAAAGCTTAAAACCACTACACAACATCATCTTTAAGGCCACTTTCTAGTTCCATAGCACATGTGAAATGACGGACTTACAACTAAGAACCAGTACAGTGACAGTGAAATGGAGGGAATGTGGCATTACTGAGAAAACCTGGGTTTAAGATCTGACTTTACAGATGAAATTTTCATACAGTTGAAAATGGTAATACTATAGTTCTGCTCTATGGTCACCTAAAGTAGCTTGTGCAGGCCAGAAATTTATAACACTGAATTTTAAAAACCCATTATTTATTTTCCAGCCACCAGCAACACAACTTGGATACTTAGAGCAGGATTTTTCAAATTTTTGTTTTTAAACCACAGTTCATTTAGATGGTAGCAAAAAGACCACATGGCCTATCTATACCACTTCCCAACAGAAAAAGCACCATGTGATAAAGAATTGAGTTAACATTTAGGTCACCAGTAATGTACGATTAAGCAGAAAATAAAAGTCCATGGAGCTGTTCATCATTCACCACTAAATCCTTTAAAAAGCTATGGTAGACAGTATGATAGGCAGAATCCTAAGATGGTTCCCCAAGATTCCTGGGCCTAGTGTACACATACTTTCAGTTAAACAAACACCAACCTACGTGGCCCCTGTGAAGGGACTCTGCACATATAATTACAATCCAAATCAGTTCACCTTAAAATAGTAAAATTATCCAGATTATCTGGGTGGGCCTGACCTAATCACAAGTTTTTTTAAAGCAGAGGTTTTGGCTGATTGTGGTGGCTCATGCCTGTAATTCTAGCACTTTAGGAGGCTGAGGCCAGAGGATTGCTTGAGGCCAGGAGTTCATGACCAGGCTGAGCAATGTAGCAGGACCCTGTTTCTACCAAAAAAAAAAAAAAAAAAAAAAAAATTAGCCATGTATGGTGGTGTATCCCTGGAGTCCTAGCTACATGGGAGGCTAATAAGGTGAAGAACTGCTTGTGTCCAGGAGGTCACGGCTGCAGTGGGTTATGACCACACCAATGCACTCCAGCCTGGGCAACAGAGTGAGACCCTGTCTCTTAAAATATATATATATTTTTATATATATATATATATATTTTTTTTTTTTTCCTAGCATGACTCAGAAAAGAAGTCAGAGAGATGTGCTCTGGCTAACCTGGAAGAAGAAAGCAAACAATGTATGTTGTAAATTGCCTATGGTGACCCCAAGACAAGGAACTTCAAGTGTCTACTACGAGCTGTGAGCTAGAAGAAAAATGGAGGTGGAGGTCATCATCCTGCAACACCCATCTCCCAGCCCCTGCTCAAAATGAATTTTATCAACAACCAGCAAGCCTGGGTAAGGACATGAGCCGCAGATAAGCACTGCAGTCCTGCCCAATACCTTGATTTGAATGCAGTGAGACCCTGAACAGCACACCATGCCTAGACTTCTGACCTACAGAAATGGAGATGATAAATTTGTGTTGTTTTAAGCTGCTAAATTAGCAGTAATGGTTACAAAGCAATAAAAACTACTAGAGATTCTCAGAGCCCTTAAAAACTCCACAATCACTGCCCCAAGAGAGCAGAGACTAAAATGTTAGATACATTACATTCTTATTCAATACCCTAAAAGACATTCTGGAAGTCTCTCAAGAATTATTATAAGTAGCTTTTGGCCGTGTGTGATGCCTCAAGCCTGTAATCTCAACGCTTTGGGGGGCTGAGGCAGGAGGATTACTTGAGGTCAGGAGTTTGAAACCAGTCTGGGCAACATGGCAAAACCCAGTCTCTACGAAAAATATAAAAAACTATCTGGGCGTGGTGGTGCACACTTGTGGTCCCAGCTACTTGGGAGGCTGAGGTTGGGAGGATCACCTAGGATGTCGAGGCTGCAGAGAGCTGAGATCGTGCCACTGCATTCAAGCCTGGGCAACAGAGTGAGACCCTGACTCAAAAAAAAGGAAAAAAAAAATAGAACTAGGAAGCAGCTTTCAACAGAAAATACTACATTAGGGTGTTACAGTAAATATGGAATTGTCAACAGTTCAATTCAAGTCCAAAAATATTTCTGTCCTTTAATTCCCTATTACCTGCTTTAGTTTCCTAATGCTGCCATAACAAGTTCCCATAGTGGCTTTAATGACATAAATTTATTATTTTTACATGTATTTGTTATTTTACAGTTCGGTGGGTCAGACATCTGATATGGGTCTCAACAGGGCTAAAAAATCAAGGTGTTTGCAAGGGCTGTGTTCCTTGCAAGAAGCTTGAGGGATCCAGTTCCTTGCACATGCAGGTTGTTGGCAGAATTTGATTGCTTGCAGTGAAAGGACTGAGCGTCCTTGCTGGCTGTCAGCTGAGGGCCATTCCCAGCTTCTAGAGGCCACCACCTATATTCCCTGGCTTGTGACTCCTTTCAGCTTCAGAGTGAACAACGGAGGCTGAGTCCTTCTCATGCTTCAAATCTTCTTTCTCAGATCTCAGACCCAACTGGGAAAGGTTTTCTGCTTTTAGGGTCTCATGTGTTTATACCCAGATGATCATCCAGATGATCTCAAGCTCCCCAAAGCAAGGTCCATACCCTCAATCGCATCTGCATAAACACCTGCAACATCCCTTTTGCCAAATGAGGTGACATGTTCAGAGTTCCTGGGGGATTTGGACACTGACTTCTTTGGGTGGGTAGGATTACTCTACCTATGACATTATCTTTCTCCTTTCCTTCAATTATTTTCCTTTTTCTTCCAAGTATCTAGCTTTTAAATCCCAATTCAGGAATAGTAACCCGAAGGCCAGGACAGTGAAAAGACATAAGGTAGGGTCAGGAAAGGTTTGGGGAATCACAAGCATTGGAATAGGTGAAGGGATAAAGCTAAAAATCAAATAAGGGCTGGGTGTGGTGGCTCACGTCTGTAATCGCAACACTTCGGGAGGCAGAGGTGGGAGGACTGCTTGAGGCCAGAAGTTCGAGACCAGCCTGGGCAACATAGTGAGACGCCCATCTCTATAATAAACAATTAAATATTAAAATAAAAATATCAAATAGGGAGAAAATATATAAGCCAAGTGTTTACAATGACTTTTACTAGGAGATTACGTTTATGCTGGGAGATTAGTGGTTTGGTATATGATACACAAGTAAAAGTAAGTTCCACTTATCCTAGGTGTTCCCAGCAAAATCACTGCTTGGGTGAACTTTAAGAGCATTTTATCAATTGTGAGATAAAGTGCAGCCTAATGCCTGAACTTACCCATTCACATGTTAAATTCCCTATAAAGATGCTAGTGTTACTTCCAGGTGGTATAAATGAACCGGCATCATTTCTGCTCTCAAGCTCAGTCTAGAGGGAAATGAGTAAAGCAATACTGAATACGAGAACTGGTTTAAAGGTACCTACAAAGCAGTAGGTACATACAAAAGGAGATGACTTTACTACTTACAGTAAATAAAAGAAAGCTTTAAAGGCATTTGAACTGAGGCTTAAAGAAAGCGGTTTTGCCAGATGGGAAGGAGAGCAGAGGGAACTGCAAGTGCAAAAGCAGGGAATCAAGAGTACGGGATGGCACAGTCAGACAACTGGGTTCAGTAGTGTGAGAACTTCAAGTCACTGGAGGGGAGAATGGCAGGGATAAAGCTGGATGGGGAGACAGAAGTCTTCGATGTCAGGCAAGGGAATTTCGACTTTATCGTAGACTAGAAAAAATTGGAGGTAGAAGGTAACATAATCAGATATGCATGTTAAGACTAGTAGGAGCATAAAAGATGCAAAAGAGACAAGACGGGGGACTCACTGCAAAGCCTATCACAATAATGAACAGAAAAAGGCTGAGAATGAAGGACAGAATGCAAGTCTGGGGCTATGTATGACCACTGTTAAGAACATCAAGTACTTGTGTTGTAGATTTTGCAAAAAGGAATTTGTTTTCTAGAAACTAAATTCATTATGTTTTCCATTCATTTCATACATTAGCTACAAATATAAGGTGACTGAAGAAAGTTCAAACCCTTACAAGCAAACACCAAAACTGCATCATGTATATATTTTCACTTTTGGTAGTCCTTGGGGTTTTTCTTCAAAAATTTCCCAAGAGGTTTTGTTTTGAAGGGTAAAGAGAGGGGAGTTAAACATCCTGAGTAGCTCTTCTTACCTTCAAGAAAAATAAAACTCTTTGGCCTGAGATTAAGTCCCTACCCCTTCTGCACATTAAGTGGCCATAACCTACCTTCTCCCAGACTTCATCCCCCAAATATGTCTTGTTCCTCTTCTATCTCTGCTCAGTTATTTCCTTACATAACCTGGAAAATCCTCCTAGTATTCCTTTTCCTCCTGGAGTT
Source organism: Chlorocebus sabaeus (assembly GCF_047675955.1). NCBI lineage: Eukaryota > Metazoa > Chordata > Mammalia > Primates > Cercopithecidae > Chlorocebus > Chlorocebus sabaeus. The sequence continues at coordinate 31,787,700 of NC_132921.1, read as the reverse complement.
ATCTGAATAACAAACATGGCCATTTGGAAAAGATAAAACTATGTGTAAAAGGCTCCACAAACTCAAGAATAATATAAACATACGCACAACTCATTATTACAGCTATCATGTATGAATCCTTCAAGGTCCAGTTCAAGGGAAACAATATAAGGAGCAAAAAACTGACTATCTGCAGGACTGGGAACCTGCTGTTTCAACATTAGGGCAAACTATGATTAAAGATACTTCCTTCATTTGTTTTTCGCAAAGATTAAATGAAAAAATGTATCAAACATGCTTACTACAATGCCTGTTATTCAGTTAAGTACTTAGCCCAAATTGTCTTAATTCCACACTCCTTTCATCATATGACTTTCCCCTAAAAACACATCATTTCGGGAGGCTGAGACAGGAGAATCGCTTGAACCTGGGAGGCAAAGTTGCGGTGAGCTGAGATCATGCCACTGCATTCCAGCCTGGGCAACAAGGGCGAAACTCCATCTCAAAAAAACCCCAAAACCAAAAAACAAAAACAAACAAAAAAACCCTAAATCATCTCACAAGTTTCATGATATATAAGAATGAATGAGGGGGTCGTATTAATAATTTTATACAAAATAAGGTCCCTTTCCCCTTGGAAGAGTCTAGACAGAATATTCAAAAGCTCCTTTCATTTTATAGAAGCACATACAATACTGTATTAAGGTGTTACAGCAAATATGGAATTGCCATTAGTTCAACTAATCAATTCTTGTATTCTATCTTCAAAAACTGATGAGTATCAGCTAAATCCCAGTAAGAATGTTTCTTGTGTACACAACATTAATTCAACATTTTAAGTAATAATTTAAGAATGCAATGTATTCCTTAATGCACAATATAAAACTAGTAGCTTTCCTTTCTAGGGTTCAAGTGGCCTCCTTGTAGCTATTTCAAGTGAAGAATATTGTTTGTCTCACTTCAGGGATTACTACGACAATACTTCAAACAGCTTCATTTATGTGATTTTAGTTTCATTATCAGTATTCATATAAACATTTAATGTCTTCAATCAAGTAGCATCTACTGTACTTCAAACAAAAGTGCCAAACAACTTGAGGTTGACTGGGTCCTTAAATAAAAAGCTGTTTGGATGGGTGTGGTGACTTACGCCTGTAATCCCAGCATTTTGGGAGGCCAAGGCGGGTGGACTGCTTGAGCTCAGCTTCGGCTCAGAAGTTCAAGACCAGCCTGGGCAACGTAGTAAATTCCCGTATCTACCAAAAATACAAAAAATTAGCCAGGTGTGGTGGTGTGCACTTATGGTACCAGCTACTGGGGATCACTTGAGCCTGGGAGGCGGAGGTTGCAGTGAGCTGAGATTGCACTATTGCACTCCAGCTTGAGCAACAGAGTGAGACCCTGTCTCAAAAAAAAAGGCTGAGAATAAAGGCAAGAGGGAAGAAAACCCCAATTAACACAATGTGGAAAGTACAATGATAAATAATGAAATGGCAAGTTTATAATTTAAAAATTCAGCTCAATAAAATAAACAGGAAGTATTCCATTTTGTTTTAGGTACTTTAACCAATATTAAGAATGCAAAGATGACTAAGATTCAGTTGTACCTTCACTGACTTGCATTAACTTCAAGTACTAAAAGTATTTAGTGACACATGTTCACGTACAGATACTGACCTATTTTCTTTTCTTTTCTTATACTGCTGGTTGGTGACAGTAGTCAGATCTTCTACAATATCCTTGCTGATTTTTGTCTACTTGTTCTACCACTTACTGAGATAGGTACATTGAAGTCTCAAACAATAACAGCTTGAGACCTTGGGTAAGTTGTTTGTACCTCTATAGAACTGTTGTCTGTTTGGTGGAATTAAGAAAAGGATTAAATGAGATGATACATGTAGTTTTTGTGCAGTGCCTGACACAAGTTTGTTATTAAAAGACAAGTGAACTGATTTTTATACGGAGTTAACATTTAAAAAATACTCCTAAAGACAAAACATACTATAAACTCTGAAAAATTGAGAAGATTTTGCAAAGTCAATCTATCTAATTGGTAATATGAAATCTGGTTTACTTTTACGTAATTTTAGGGACTCCCTTTGGACAAAAATCAGAATATAAGAACTGTGACAGACTACATAGTTAAATCTCATTCTAGACATGAGGAAAATCGAAGCCTAAAATTGTCCATTTATAAACTAGTGACCCCTAAACCAACGTTCTCTCAAGTTGTCTTATTTTCCTAAATCCCAGTAAGAATATTTCTAGTGTATTTTTAGGAGTGGAGAATTCCCTGCATGTACAAGGTATTTTAAAAAACAGAAGTTAAATTAAATCTAAAACCTCTCTTTTTTCACTTATTTTAGACAAGACAATACAAAATATTTAATGAAAAGGTTTATTATTTGGCCTTTCGGTAAACCTGAAAGAAAAAACCAGAAGAGGGTGTTAATTAGAGATGAAAGGCAGAAGTTTTCCTAACTGGGGAGCTTGAAATTATATTCATGCTCTTTAGAGAATGTTAACAGAAACCTTAGAATTATCTATTTGGGTACCTACCATACAATGGAATTAGATTCATTTGTAAATGATTCTCTTCCAGACTTGCTTAGTTCTTTGCCAGGAAATACATTTCCAAAGCTCTGATTTTAAATAAATTTTAAGACATATTGTAAATTAAAAAATATAACTTATGTAATTTATTGGTATAGCCTAGGAAAAACTTACCAAAATCACATTTTTTTGGCTTTAACTAGCATTTGTTCAGAGTATAAAAGAAATTTACCAGTAAAAATTTACCTTATCTGATATATAATTTATCATCTCTGTACTTTCACAATTGTACTGTCAATTTCTACTAATGCTATCTTCTCAAACTTGATCCTTACAACAAATGAGGGAAAGGGAAGAGAGAAACCTGAAAGAACAAGTAGATGAAGTAGGTTTTATCCAGAAGAAAAAACAGGCTCAGAGAGGTTAAGTGATTTATCCAAGGTCACAGGCAGCAAGTGGTAAAACGCAAGGTTTCTAACTCCAAGTTCAACGTCCTTTCCTGCATTATACTAAATGGCACTGGTAGAAAGGCAGAAGAGAAGGCAAAGGGAAAGGGAGGCACAGAGAAAGGAAATAATAATAAAAAGGTGAGCCCCAAATGCAAATATACACTTTTACACTGGTAACCATTTTGGGAGATCTTTTCTAGTTGTTTGAAGCCATTCCCTCCCCATTTCCCCTTCAATCATGTTCAAGACCAAATTCTTTATGCTTACCTTCAACTACATCTGCAGTTTTCACTGAAGGATTTTCTTTATTATTTTAAGGCTTAGTCTTATTATTCCATGATACAACTTTACTTGTGACCAAACCTGCATGCAATGATGAATTGTAGTGCGCACTTATTGGACAAGGGCAACAAACACTTGAATTGTCCTTACATCTCAAACACTGGCACGGAAGAGGTCTTATAGTTAGTGTAACTCAAAATTCTCAAAGTCAGTTATAGAACAAAGACTTGAACTACTCAAACAGTATTAGACTATGCATACATTCAATTTAGTATATCTGGGTTTGGTAATCTTAACATTAGAAAATTATTTTCAAGGCTTAAATATCAGATTTAATCTTTGTCTCTATACAGTAACTAATGGTAGCATGGGAAAAATTTTAAAAGTAAACCCAAAAATTATGGTATATAAGCTATTTGAGAAGCATTAAGAATGCAGTTTAATAAAAAACATATCACTTAAGGATCACCTGAATATCAATGGAGACTTAAACATAATTATCCATGATCTATTTAGAGCTTCTTAAAAAGCTTTTTTTTTTTTTTTTTTTAAGTGCAAATACACTCATTTAGTATCTTACGAACATTATCTACTTTTTCATCTTGAGTTTGGTTACAAATTCTACATGGCAGGAATGACACTGTTTAAAATTCTATAATAATCCTATAAATTATAAAATAGGACTGTGGTAGTCATCATGGCTCTCCTTGTGGTCACAGAGTTGTAATATACTTTCTCACCCATTTGAAGTTAGGTGTGGCCAGACGATTTGCTTTAATGAAATATGAGCAGATGTGATAAGCATTACTTCTGGATCTAACATTTTAAGATCAGTATGTGCTATGCCGTAGTCTTTCATCTTCTGGCACTACGGTAGATCAGTAATACTGGAGATGGCGGCTACTGTTGGCCTGGGTCCCTGAATGACTAAAATGAGCAGAGCCCCTACGAACAAGAAATAAACCGTGGTTGTTTTTAACACTGAGGTGTCAGAGTTCTTTGTTAACCACAGCGTAACAAGCCCATCTTGACAGAAGTGCCAGGTATCTAAAAAAGGCATTCAGATATGTTGGTTCTAGTTGTTACATTAGAAGAATACAATGAGTGAAACTATCTGCTAAAGCCAAAAAAGGCGGACATAACTAAACGGTGGTTCCCAATTAATTTCAGATTTACCTTAACAAAAGTAATGTGCTTACCACTTAATAGTTTCATATATGTCAATTTCTTTGTATATCTTCCAGAGTCTCTACAGGAATTGTAGATACGATTAGGCCCAGGTGCAAAAGAGGAATCTGAAGCCTAGGGAGTTTAAGTGACTTGTTCAAGATTACATAGTGAGTTATTGGCACAGGAATATCTATTTCTGATTTGGCTCTTTCCAATATACCACAGCCGAACAGAGACTGTTACAGGCAGTTTGGTGTAGCTACAACACGTATTTTTACATTAAAATACACATACTAAAACATTTTTAAAATCAGCTTAAGGCAAAAGTATTCAAAACCAAATCAGCAATATATTAAGCACTACCTTATAACTAAACGCTACCTTTCCTTAAAAACTTACGCTGTGAAGAACCACCTAGAATTCCAACCCATAAACATTGTTTGAAAATTTTCTAGGTAGAAATCTCTAACAGACTAACACAAATACTTGGTTTCCTGGATCATTTTCAGGTTGTTGGTAACCAAGGGGTACAAAATATATCCTTGAACTACCACTTCATTTCCCATTTCCTCCCTAGTGAATCAGAATAGTTCATTAGCTGAATAAGGCAGGAAGTAAGGCAGTAGATTTCCCCACCCATTTGCAAAAACAATTACAATAATTGAACCCTTCTCAAGGGTCCCAGAGCTAATACAAACCATTATTAACGAAATTTAAATTTTAAAGCCTAGAAAAATTGTAATACTTAATTTTTAAAGCTAGTGTCTATATATACACAAATTAACTCTCTGAACTACAAATGACAGTGAATTTTTAGCTAGACACAGAACTATATTACAGTTATAACTGTGCCTTGTGGGTAGCAGAGACACCAAAATTTTATCAAGTAAACTAATTTGGATAGTGATATTTTAAATTATGCATACTAGAAATTCAGTATCCTACGATTAGGGCACAAGTTAATCCAAAATACTAACCTTCCAGAGCAGAATGCTTCAATACTGAGGCGGCAATGTAGAGTACAAAGAATTTTATTTCTGATGTCAAACTATACTAAATCCAAACTCCACTATTTGAGCAAGTTAGCTCTCAAAACCAGTTTCTACCTCTCTAAATGGCAGTAACCACCTAGCACGGTTAAACGGCACTGGTAAAGCACCTAGCATAGTACTAAGCAAAGAGAAGGCCAACAATGCACCCCCATCCCCATAAAAGAAAAAGACAATGTGCTGTAGCATCATTCTGAAACTATTTATTCTCATGAAATATGTATTTCTCCTTGAAGAGAAAATTTATGTACAGCAAGACCAAGCTTTCTCTTTTTCTCGTATAAACCTTATTTCAGTTGTGTTAGAGCTTGAAGGGTGGTTCCACCCTAAGAAATTGGGAAGACAACTTGAAACAGTGTAAAGTATTAATTGTTAATAAAGAATTTTATGTTTTATAATGTGTAATATATTAAGCACACTTACTAGTCATACATAAAAATCCAGAGATTGGAAGTATGCACATTTTTTTGGACAGGGTGGACAATAAAAAGAAGCTAGAGATGACTTTTCTAGACTATGTGGCTAGAGAACACACATATCCCATCAATTGAAGTCTAATGAAAATAATGAAAGATACACATTTATCCTAATAGTAATATAAAATATTGGGTTACAAGTCTCTAAACAACTGAATTTATGACATTTAGTATTAATTTATAATGTAGTTAAGAATGGGTACACAGTTCTATTTTAATTCATTTTAGTCTAAATGGATATAAATGACTGTACAAACTGGAACAAAAACCTGCTGACTAAAATTAGACCTGTTAATCACTGTTAATATGTCTTGCAGGTACTATACTTAAAAACAGAGACGTTCTAAGTTTGTAAAATTAGGTCTTAAAATCTGTTGTCAGGTTTATTTTTGATGTCCATATTCTAAAACTTTTTTGATTATATTCAGTTCCTGGCTTCACACTGTTGTTTCACAATAGATGCAATGCTTTAAAATACAAGGCCAATTTAACATTTACAAATGACCATATGCTACTGGGGAGTATAAATTCGAGGTCAAACACTCTGCCAACTTTCATCAGTATCAAAAGCGGTAGCTTGTGTTTAGGAAAACACTGGAGCTCAGAGGCCATCTACATGAGTTGCTAGTCTATGTGACTCAGAATTCCATTTGTCCTGCTCTTTGCTTCAGAGCTGAAGTCATAAATGTCTCCATCTGTGACATAATTATTTCCAAAATCAATTAAGAGATGTCAAACAGAAAATTATGGCTTCAGTTAATACATAAAATGGCAGAAATGGATAATTTAATCTTAAGGATGAAAATTTAGCTCCCTCAAAGCAAACAAGAAAATGAAATGATTTGCCCTGTTTTCCTCACTTAGGACAGGTTCTCTCCCATGGGGAAATATCATACTGTAAAAGGATGTGAACATTAGAAGTTACTTAGTTCTCCATATGAGTAAGCAAATAACTTTACAGGTTTTATTACTATCGTGCTGGGACATGGGAGTGGCAAAGGGGTACAATGATCCACAAGTTGAATGGTTCAAAATATCAAAAGGACCAGATTTTCTGCTTTTAAGACAGAGGATGATGACATACTTTTAACAGTATTGTCAACTCCTGGAAAATACAAGGTTTAAATGGAAGAGCCAGCAATTTGTCTCCATGTCCTAAGACATAATTAAATTAAACATTTCCTTATTAACCAAATAAGCACAGCCCTCAAAAGAAAAACCAAGGCTTTATCTCATTTCCTATCATGTAATAGCTGGTACAAAATAAAAACTTGGAATTCACTTCACTTTTAAAAAATTGATTTCTATAAAGATAACAATGTACACAAGGGTCATTCTGCAGTGCTTTACGGGGTGTCTACTATAAAGAAGGACAAAAGTTTGTATTAAACTAAATCTATAAAATATGTTATCTTGTCCCTCTGTAAAACTAGCACGTAAATGGTTTTTTCCTTTGTTACCCTAGACTGTTATCATAAGCACACTGAAGCAACCTGTCCTGAGAAGTGGCATCTTCATATGGCATTCAAACTTCTTCACATTCCAGTGTGAACGCCTGCCTTCCCCCTTTTCCACCACTCCCCTTTACAGACCTCAAGTATCAAAACACTACTACTTGGCAATTATACCTAGAAGATGGTCCTCCACACCACTCCTCACATTGTTCTTCCACAGTTTTTCAATCTCCATTGTTAAACTTCTTTCTACCCATTTTCCAAGGCCCTCCACGGTAGATGTTCTCTTATCTGATACTCTGTCACACTAAATATACTATAGTTAGTGCCATTCTACTGTTTATTAGACTGTTATCTTCTTAGGGGCAGAAAGTCTGAACTAACTTCACATTCTCAACTCAATACCACAAACTCAAAACCTGACAAAATACATGCTTGGTACACGGCGATTCCTCAGTGTTCTCACACGAATGGTCAACTCATTCTGATGCAAATTGAGATGTTGTAATTTTATCCCATGTAAATAAAAGTTTTATCCTGGATTATTACTCTAAAGTATCGTCAAAACCAAACAAACCAGGTATTTGAAACTCATTAACCAGAAGAACAACACACATAAGCTACCTCTCAATTGAAAGGTCCAGCTTTGAACAGTGTTGGTAAGTGCCAATCATCAGGCAGTCTGAAATAAGCTATCTCCTTTATTCAGATTTCATATGAGTTTTTATTAAAATCCTACAGATAGGAAAGAAATGAGCCAACTCCGATATGTGAAACCACCATTTCGACAGACCTCTTATTTATGTGTACTTTAGACCACTTGGGAAAGATGAGATCATTTAAGCAGCAGCGCCATCATCTCGCTTTATTTGACCCCAACAATGCTCTCAACCTAACAGTAAAGAGGCATGCATCAACCAGGCTAAACCATATTGTCATGCGGTGGCAGCAGGTAACATCTGCCCCTTTCATAAAGGGAAAAAGCTCCCATAAAGAACTTAGGACCTTCCCTAAAAATGTCGGATACAGAGGTACCCCAAGCATCCCCTTCCCCCACCTTCACAAATCTACTCCTGGAATCTGAGACATAGGTCCTTTGTCTGAACAATGTGGGAGGAGTCTGTCTGCAGTACTGGTGTGCTGGCAAGTGAAGAGGAGAATTAACTGAAAACTGTATAAACACAGAAGTTTCTTAATTACCTTAGTGTCCAATTTTTCTTCATCCTGCACACTGAACAGTTTCAAAAGACAGCCAGTGTGTCAGTGTGTCTTTCCGAGACTTGAAACGTATCGAGAGGAATACAGTAAGATCGGCGGCAGTGAGTTGGGCTGCTTTTCCAAAGCTGTTTCTGAACAGCGGAGGGGCAGGGGATGGCGGTGATACCGACCATTTGAACATCTCTTCCCTCCCCAGTGAGCTCTGTCTACAGGCCTCCATTTCTGTCCTTTTCTTCATCTGAACAAGTTCTTGTAAGGGAGGCTGAACGCTTTAAAAAGAAGACACTCGGCGGCGCAAACTTGCAATCTCGAAGGTTTCCGTACCCAAGAGCGAACCCACAACTCCTCGAACCCGACCTTTTACCACCTCACTGAGGTTTCTGGTGCCACGCCAGCCTGGTGTTCCACGAATACAGCCCAAGTAACGTGAACACCACCGGACTGGGTCGCCCGAAAAACTTCACACTTTTTACCTGGCGAGACGAGCGAAAAAGCGTGGGTTTTCGCAAGGTGACCCATCTTCACATCTGGTCGACCCTCGGCTCCTCCCAGACCCCTTCGGGGTGGATCTGGGGGCCTCGCCGGGTTCGCCCTTTCTGTCCCATGCTCATTTCTCTCGTCTCCCCACCCACGCCCGGGGCCATGCCCAGCTGGACCTCCCCACCCCTGCACTCACCCTGGCGGCCGACGATCTCGGCGACGTGCTCGGAGCTGGGCACCGGGACGCACTCGGTGGTGTTGACGCTCTTTCTCCGGAGCAGGGCCGCCTGCTCCCCGTTCAGGGCGGCCGCCGCCGCCCCACAGCCGCCGGGGCCGTAGGCGTGGGACAGCATCGCCGCCATCATGCCCTGGGCATCGTCCCCTCCGTACAGCACCCCCGCCGCCGCCGCCGCGGCCGCCGCCTCCCGGGCATCGAAGCCGGCGGCGGGCAGCAACACAGACCCCAGGGACCCGCCTGGGATCGGCTGGGTCTGAGAGGCGGTGGCCGCGGGCGGCGACAGCAGCAACAGCGACGACCGGTCCTCCTCCTCTGCTTCCTCCAGCTCCTCCTCCTCCAGCAGGTCTCCGTCCAGCTCTGCTTCCTCCCCCTCCTCCTCGTCCTCTTCCAGCTCCAGCTCGGCCGCCTCCGGGGCCCCGGGCCGGCCAGGCGGAGCCCGCTCCTCTGGAGACAGCCCCGCCGCCCGCCGGGCCTGGCCCTGCGCCGCCGCCGCCACGGCTCGAAGCGCCGGAGCACCGGGATCCGCCGGGCTGGGGTCGTCGAGGCCTAGCGCGGCCAGGCGCTCCCTCAGCAGGAGCCCGTCCCCCTCGAGCTCCGGGCCGCCCGAGGGCGGCGGCAGAGGCGGCGGCGGCGGCGGCGGCGGCGGGGGCGGCTGCGGCAGGGGCGCCGGGGCCGCCGCCAGGGCCAGGGCCGCGGAGCTGCCGCTCGGCATCGCGGCGGCGCGCTGTCAATGGCGGCGGCGGCGGCGGCGGCCGGGTCAGGCGCGGCAGGCGGCGAGCCCCATGGCGGACAGGGCCAGGGCCCTGCTCAGCGCGCAAACACCTTTCCTCTGGGGAGGCGGTGGGGCTGGGGACCCGGGCCGTGGAGCGCCAGGGCCGCCCGGAGACCGGAGAGGGCGGGGTGGAGGGGCAGGGGAAGGAGGCAAAGGTAGGTAACTAGGTGGGTGGGTGGGGACGGCGGCGGGGCGGGCTGGTGGAGGTGGCAGCGGCTCCCTCTCAGGGTTTCTTTTGTTTCATGGCCTTAACCAGCCCCCGGCGCGCGCGGCGGCGGCGGCGACGCCCCACGCCGCTCTCCGAATGAAGCCGGCGCGCTCTGATTGGGTGTTTTTAATCTCTGGGAGCCCGCCTTCTCCTCCCGCAGCCTTCCAACTCCTTTCCCCAGCCCCACCCCCCACCCTCCTTCGGGCCCCGCCCCTCCCCTCCCCAGAGCTCTCTGATTGGGTGACCAGGACCAGCCAGCCCCCGAAGCCCACTCCTTCGGTCCTCTCCCCGCCCACCTCCCTCTCCATTCCTCCCGGCACGCGCGGAGAGGGACTGTGATTGTTCACTTTACACGTCACTCTTTGTGACGTCTCCGGCGGGGGCGGGAAAAAGGAGGCGGATGAAGGCGCTGCTGCAGAGGCTGAAACTAAGGGCCAAGCGGGGTTTTGGCGCAGGCGCCTGCAGTCGAAGCGCACACCTGGATTTGTTTCCCCCCAACCCTTCATCCCTGTAGCCGGTCTGGCTGAGTTCTTTTAGGGAAGGCACTGTGTGAGCGGCCTGGAGCAGAGCTGTAGGCGCAGGTTCGAGGGCATTGTTTCCTCGGGTTGAGGATGAGATCGCCCCCTTCAGAGGAAGGGCCTTAAGAAGAGTCATGGAAGGAGGGGCCACGCAATATCCTCCTATCCCCTCGCGGGGGCGGTTTCCTGAGCCGCGTGGCTCCTGGGCCTTCCCTCTCGGACCCGGGAATGCTCCTCCCTCGGGGCCTGACCCTCCCACGCCCGGTTGGCCGGGCTTTTCTGCCGGCAGGGTGGTTACATCAGCAGCTTGCAGGTGCTGAACTTTAGCTCTTTGGGGCTTTTTTTTTTTTTGAAACAGAGTCTAGCTCCGTCGCCCTGGCTGGAGTGTAGTGGCACGATCTTGGCTCAACGCAACCTCCGCCTCCCGGGCTCAAGAGCTTTCCCTTGCCGGGCGCGGTGGCTCACGCCTGTAATCCCAGCACTTTGGGAGGCTGAGGCGGGCGGATCACGAGGTCAGGTCAGGAGTCCGAGACCAGTCTGATCAACATGGTGAAACCCCGTCTCTACTAAAAATACAAAAATCAGCCAGGCGTGGTGGCGCACGCCTGTAATCCCAACTACTCGGGAGGCAGAGGCAGGAGAATCGCTTGAACCTGGGAGGTGGAGGCTGCAGTGAGCCAAGATCACGCCACTGCACTCCAGCCTGGGCGACAGAGCTAGACTCTGTCTCAAAAAAAAAGGTTTTCCTGTCTCAGCCTCCCCAGTGGCTGGGATTACAGGCACGTGCCACCAGCCCAGTTAATTTTTGTATTTTTAGTAGAGACGGAGTTTCACCATGTTGGCCAGGCTGGTCTCGAACTCTGACTTCAAGTGATCCGCCCGCCTCGCCCTCCCACAGTACTGGCATTAGAGGCATGAACCACCTTGTCCAGCTCTTTGGTGCTTTTAAAGAAATGAATCCCCGTTTCCTCCTCCCTAGCCACTCTTCCCACAGTATTGCTCAGGTGATCTCACTCTCTCACTCTGTCGCCCAGGCTGGAGTGCAGTGACATGATCACGGCTCACTGCAGCCTCGACCTCCTAGGCTCAAGTGATTCTCCCGCCTCAGCCTCCCCTAGTGCATCACCATACCTGGCGCGCATCACCATGCCTGGCTAATTTTGTCTTTTGTAGAGACTGGGTTCTCACCCTGTTGCCCAGGCTGGTCTCAAACTCCTGGGCTCAAGCGATCCTCCCACCTGGGCCTCCCAAAGTGCTGGGATCACAGGCGTGAACCACCGCGCCTGGCCTCTAGGGGGTATTTTTAAATGGCTTGTTAAAAAGTATGCCTATTAACTTTCCTTTATCTTAGGGCTGTGACCAGCCCATCTATCCCTTCAGTACTAAGTCCTGCCAGGTTAATCTTAGCCAGCAGCGTGGTCCTATATCTACAGATACAATGTAACAATGTAATTGTAAATTGGCCCGGCGCGGTGGCTCACGCCTGTAATCCCAGCACTTTGGGAGGCCAAGGCGGGTGGATCACGAGGTCGGGAGATTGAGACCATCCTGGCTAACACGGTGAAACCCCGTCTCTACTAAAAATACAAAAAATTAGCCGGGCGAGGTGGCGGGCGCCTGTAGTCCCAGCTACTCGGAGGCTGAGGCAGGAGAATGGCGTGAACCCGGGAGGCGGAGCTTGCAGTGAGCCGAGATCGCGCCACTGCACTCCAGCCTGGGCGACAAAGCGAGACTCTGTCTCAAAAAAAAAAAAAAAAAAAAAAAATTCTAAATGACCCCTTTAAAGCAAGAAGAAACATAGTTTTAATAAATACACTTGGTTCAATATGTCCAAAATACTATTTCAACATGTAAGCAATATAAAATTACTGATAATGTTTTATAGTTCTTTTGCACTAAGCCTTCGAAACCAGGGTGTGTTTTACACTTCCAGCAGTTCTTTTCACACGAACCACATTTCAAGTACTACTAAGTAAGTACTCTAAATTTCTTGATTTTAAAATTATAACGGGACACTTTCTATATTGGATTAACTTATTATACCTAATTGCCTTAAACTCGTTTCGTAGGAGTCAGCTTTAATTGAACACATACTTTTCTAAATTGTCTAGGCTGTTACCAAGATGGAGAAGGCTAAAGTGTGACTTGCATTCCCCATTTTGTGCCCATAGCACATTTGCACAGTCCTACCTCACCCCTCTGATCAAAGGCGTAGAGACTTTTAGCTAACACTAAACTTTTCCTGTTACTTCTAGATTTCCCCAGCCCTCCTAGAACCCTGTGTCTTGCTTCTCTAACAACACATTTGTAGCAGTAAGCCCTGGAGGAGGTGGGTTTATAGAAGAAATCTTGCCATTACCCATGCTGAAAAGTGATCTTTTCCTTCCCTACCTTCTCAATTACGGACAATTTTCACTGATTTACTACATCGACACCCTTTTTGAGATACGCCTTACGGACACATTTCATGATATTTTGATAAAAGGTACTAAATCTTTTTTAATGTGTCAGTGAATAGCTTGTACAACTAGACATTTACTTACAGAATATACAAAAATGTTTGCTGTCTGATATTTAAGTTTAAACAATATTATTTGAAGGGAAGAACTTCTAAAAAAAAACAAATCCAATCAAGGGAGAAAACCAAATGAAATATACAGCAGCCACTCCCAGGATATGTTGGTCATTGGAAGGAAATACAAATGAAACTCTTGAAAGTTCTTCTCTCCACCTCTTTTCATGAGTTATCAATGTAATGCTCACTCCTTAGTCTTCCCAATTCTCTTGCCAAGAACCCAAAGCAAAAGCTGTAGCAGGAGTGATAGTTCATCACACATTTTTCTTTTGAGAGGGGGAGATGTAAGAAATAGATTCATGTACATAAGTCTCATAAAGATCCACTTGGCTAAGATTTCTTAAGATGCTAAATGCTTTGCCGGGCCATGCTTGTAATCCCAGCACTTTTGGAGGCCGAGGCGGGTGGATCACCTATCAGGAGTTTGAGACCAGTTTGGCCAACATGGCAAAACCCTGTCTCTACTAAAAATACAGACTAGCCAGGCGCGGTGGCACGCGCCTGTAGCCCCAGCTACTCAGGAGGCTGAGGCAGGAGAATCGCTTGAACCTGGGAAGTGGAGGTTGAAGTGAGCTGAGATCGCGCCACTGCACTCCAGCCTGGGTGACACAGTGAGACTCTGTCTCAAAATAAAATTAAAAAAAAAAGCTAAATGCTTTAATGTAGGTGTTTATAATATAAAATTGCTTTCTACTTCATTCTTACATATTGAGGTTTCATGAGTTCCTGTGTACAAATATACACATTCATGCATTAATTTATATTTGATCAATGTTGTGATTTATGAATAAGGCAGGAGATATTGAAGCTCACAGACCTTGCCATTTGGGTCTAAATTTATTGTCTTGTAATAAATCTTGTTTATGAAGCAACTTTGAGATTTGCTTTTGCTTTAAATATAATGACTGGGATTCTTTCATTTTAATATATAAAACTTCCAATCCCTTCTATCTCCCTCAGTCACACCACGCACTAATTTGCACCTGAAGAGCGTTTCCCTTTTATTCCTATGGTGCTGTTTATGACAGAGTTTGACACATTGAGGGTGGTGAGGAAGAAGTTGCTTTAAGGATCTTAGGACAAAAAACCTACAGCATTGGCACTGCCCTTTATCAAATAGGAGGCTAACTGCTGAACTAAAAATCTATCCAATTGTAATATTAAGGTTGGAATAATTGCAAAGTAAACAAAACTTAACAAGATGTTTGTCCTAGTAAGAAAATTAAGATAATTAGACAATAATTTTGATGCAATGCTGTAAAGACTGCCAGAAAAAAACATGGTGAAAGATTCTGCTGAGACCTTCAGCCAGAAGCCAGAACTAAGCACATACTTCCTTTATAAAGCAGGACGAGTTTTTTTAGGGTAGGATGTTCCTCAAAAGTAGTAATACCCAGCTCCACGGTATTTCTTCCTACCCAGGACCATGAACATGTCATTCTCTTGCCTTGAATGGCTCATTGCCTTGGAAGAAAGTCTTCTACATGGAATTCCAGGCCTTCCACACTTTGGTATCATTCTTACAGGTGCTCAAAGCTGTCACATAAGCATGTTCAAATCTCTCCCATATTAACAGAAACACTTCCTTGACAGCACATTCCCCTCTTGTCACTATCCTCTTTACTTTCAATCAGCTTCTCCAATCGGCTGTCTGCACTCACTGCCCATTTCTTTACCAAACTTCAGTGCAGCCGTGGCTCTTGTTGCTTCACTGAAATTATTCTCACCTTGTCAGTAAATCCATTGAGCACTTTTTATCCTTATCCAGCTTAACCTTTCCATGGCAGGATTTGACACTATTGACTGCTCCTTAAAGCAATCTCTTCCTTTCCCTTCCTTCAGCTCTGCTTTTCTTACTCCATGGTCATGCCCTGGTCTCCTTAGCAGGCTCTGTGTTCCTATCACTCACATATGGTATCCATCAAAGATACCTGCTTTTGCTTACTCTATACTCTCCACCTAAACTTTTATCCATTTCCAAGGCTTCTGTTACCTGTTGACAATTCCCAAATATATATTGCCATTTCTTACCTCTCCACTGAGTTCCATTCTTCTCTCTCCACAAGTCCCACTGTCTTATAGATACCTGGACTTGGCAATTCAAATTGAACCTCAGTTTGAACTTGATTTCTCAAACAAATCTTCTCAGGTAAAATTGATTTGTAGCTGAATAGTGTGCTAGATATCACCATTATCTACTTCATTCTTTTGACAAAAGCCTGGTAGACATTCTTGACTTCTTCTTTAACTTCCATAGCCAATCAAAGATTAGGTTCTAAGGGTCATACCAATTCTCAAATCCATCTGTCTTTCTGCATCTCTGCCACTGTGATAGAACAAGAAATTTATCTTTGATCTTCATCCATAATTTGTGGCACAGAGCTCCTAAAACTCTTGTAATTTCCTGAACAATTGGTGGTGATAGGAGATTGAGTTAATAAACACACATGTATGATAAAACCTCCATTTAAAAAAAACCCTAAATGATGGGATTTGGAGAGCTTCTGGATTAATGAAGGCACACACGTACTGGGAGGGTAGTGTGCTCTAACTCCTATACTAGGACAGAAGCTCCTGAACACAGGATCCTTCCAGATCTCACCCTGTGTACCTCTTCACCTGGCTGTTCATTTGTACCCTTTATACTCAACCAGTAATAGTAAGATGCTCTTCTCAGTTCTCTGAGCCACTCTAGTAAATATTTGTGTCTGTGGGAATCCCTGACTTTGTAGCCAAATTGGGTAGAAGGTTGGGTACCCTGGATATTCAATACTTGTGTTGGCATCTGAAGTGGGGCAGTCTTGTGGGGCTGAGCCCTTAACCTATGAGATCTATGTTAACTCCAAGTAGTTAGTGCCAGAACTGAATTGAATTTTAAGACACCCACTTGATGTCCAGAAAGTTAGAGCATTGTTTGATTTGGAGACAAAACCCCACACATTTGGTGTTAGAAGTGCTGAGAGTAAAAACTGTTCAGAACCATCATTACCACAATCTAGATGATGAACAGGAGTCCCCAAGACAAATATTCTTACATCTAGTCTTGCGCCACTCTAATTCATTGTCCATGCTGCAGCTGGAATAATTTTAATTCAGGATTACTTCTTTTACTTCTCGTAAAGCCCTTTTTGTTGTCCTTAGGATCCACATTTCCTAACATGCAAAGTCTTCTGCATCTGGGCTATGTCTACCTCTTAGCCTTGTTCATGTCAGGCTTCCTTTTGCATTGTTGTCCTTACCATAAAGGCCTTCTGGCAAGTGTTCACATATTCTACATACTCTTCTTATGCCTCCGGGCCTGGAATAGGGTTCTTCTCCCTTCAGTCTTTTTTTTTTTTTTTTTTGCAGACAGAGTCTTGCTCTGTGGCCCAGGCTGGAGTGCAGTGGCACAATCTCAGCTCACTGCAACCTCGGCCTCCCAGGTTTAAGCAATTCTCCTGCCTCAGCCTTCCGAATAGCTGGGATTACAGGTAGCCACCACCACACCAGGCTAATTTTTGTATTTTTTAGTAGAAATGGGGTTTCACCATGTTGGCCAGGCTGGTCTTGAACTCCTGACCTCAGGTGATCCACCTGCCTCAGCCTCCCAAAGTGCTGGGATTGCAGGCGTAAGCCACTGCACCTGGCCTCTCCCTTCACTCTTAGCTAAGCTGACGTCAATACAAGTTGTCCTTCAGGGCTCGGCTTAAACATCACTTCCTCTAGGATGTCTTCCTTAACCTTTTAGGTAAGGTAGATGTCCTGCAGTTGGCTCTTATGGTATCCTCTACGTCCTTAGCAACACTTGCCATTCTTTGTTATTGCATTGTCTCTCCTCATCTTTATAAAGCCAGTTTTACCATAGCACTTGGTACCTAGGAGGGGCCAGTATGTCCTTGCTGACTGACCAACTAAATGGATATTATTTCAAATAAACTCAGTGCAATGGCTAATCTGATCCTTTGGCCGCTTTTGAAATACTCATTGTACTATCCCATCTTTGTGCCTTTGCTGGTGTTGTTTTCTGCTCAGATTGCCCTGACCTTCTATCCCACCCTCCCCATCTCGACACATTTTTAAGCCTCAGCTTAAATTTGACTTCTTCCAATCTACATTCCTAGTCAATAGAATCAGGGCTTGTCCTTCCCTTCCTCTCCCCAGGAAAATACATATGGAGGCAGCATTTCCCATATGTTTTCTGTATGCTTAAACGACCCCTTAACGTCTACCCATGGATCTTCTGGGGTTCTATAGGCCTATGAAACAGACTGACTAGATGTTCACTAAATCTGTTTCCTCCTCTTCCTGAGCACACAGCTAGACTACATTTCCTGGCCTCCATTGTGGTTGGGAATATCTGTAAGACTGAGTTTTAGCCAAGTGTACATAATTTCCAGACCTGGCCTTCAGGAGTCCCTCATATTATCATCCTTGTTCCTCCTCTATCTGTGAATGTGAATGAGTATGATGAACTTGGAAGCCACCTGTTAAGATGACAGAACCGCAAGATAAAAGGAGCTTAAGTCACCACATGGAGCAGAGGTGTCCTCCAATCAGAGGTACCTGTTTCAGACTTTATGTGAGTGGAAAAAAAAAGTTTTTTAAGGAGTTTGAAATATATTTTTGTGTACATTGGTTGCAGCAGTTACCTTTTTTTTTTTTAAATTTTATAAAATTTTGCTAAGGGAGGTGCAGGTCCACACCAAGGCCCAGCCATCCCAGTTAGCCTGTCTTAACTAATATAAAACACCAAGTTAAAAACCCCTGGTTTGTAAGAACATAGTAAAAATATTAGTGGTTGCCAGGGGTTGGAGGAAGGGAGGAATGGATAGGTGGAGCTTAGAGGATTTTTAGGGCAGTGAAACTACTGTTTTTAATACTATAATGGTAGATACACATCTTTATACATTTGTGAAAACCCATAAAGTGTACAATGTGAAGACTGAATCCTAATGTAGACTATGGACTTTGGGTGGTAATGATGTGTCAATGTAGGTTTGTAGGTTCATGGATTGTAACAAATGTTCCACCGTGGTGCTGGATGTTGATAATGGGGTGTCTGTGTATCTGTGTGGAGAGGGGGTACATAGGAACTCTCTGTACTTTCTGCTTAATTTTGCTGTGAACCTAAAACTGCTTTAGAAAATGAAATCTACTGAAAACAAAAACAAAAAAACAAAACAACACCCTGGTTTACACATTTATAATTATTATAATTTTTTTTTTTATAGAGATGGAGTCTCACTGTGTTGCCCAGACTAGTCCCATACTCGTGGGCTCAAGTGATCCTCCCATCTTGGCCTCCCAAAGTGCTGGGATTATAGACACGAGTCACCATACCCGGCCAGCGCATTTAAAATACATGGTTTAAACTACATATATGCTCTGATCACAAACTGCCCAAGACTATTTCACTTTATAGCACAGAGCCTGATAATAAATATTTATTTACATGAGGATCCATCTACCCAGATAACACAGCAGCTCTAAGTGTGTAGCATCCAACAATAAGACTTGGAAATACATGGAAAAAAGGCCAGGTGCGGCCAGGTGCGGCAGCTCATGCCTGTAATCCTGGCACTTTGGGAGGCCAAGGCAGGTGTTCAAAAGCAGCCTGGCCAACATGGAGAAACCCCATCTCTACTAAAAATACAAAAATTAGCCGGGAGTGGTGGCGTGTGCCTGTAGTCCCAGCTACTCAGGAGGCTGAGGCAGGAGAATCACCTGAACCCCGGAGGCAGAGGTTTCAGTGAGCCAAGAATGTGCCACTGCACTCCAGCCTGGGTGACAGAGTGAGACTCTGTCTAAAAAATTGGAAACAAAAACAAAAACCTGGAAAACAAATGAAACCAAACAATAAAACTGAAAGGAGAACTATAAATCCACAATTATAGTTGGGGACCTCAACATTCCCTCTCAGTAATTAATAGAATTATTAGTAAACAGAAAGCAAAAAAGTACAACTAAATAACACCATTAGCCAAGAGGATGTAATTGATGTTTATAGATGACTCCACTTAGCAACAGCAGAATATAACTTCTTTCCAAGTGCCCATGCAACAGTTGTATACATAGACCCTATTCTGGGCTAAAAGCAAACGTCAACAAATTTAAAATAATTGAAGCTATGTGGAGTATGCACTATGACCATAAAAAAATTGAACTAGAAATCCATAACATAAAGAAAACAAGAAAACCTCAATACATGAAGATTACACAACACATAATCCATGAGTCAATGAAATCGTTCAAGGAAAATTAAAAAAACATTGATCTGAATGAAAATTAAAATATAATATATGAAAACTTGTGGGATGGTCAGGCGTGGTAGCTCACGCCTGTAATCCCAGCACTTTGGGAGGCTGAGGCAGGTGGATCACCTGAGGTCAGGAGTTCGAGACCAGCCTGGCCAACACAGTAAAACCCCATCTTTACTAAAAATGCAAAAATTAGCTGGGCGTGGTGGTGTGCTACTCGGGAGGCTGAGATGGCAGAATTGCTTGAACCTGGGAGGCAGAGGCTTCAGTGAGCCGAGATGGCGCCACTCCAGCCTAGGTGACAGAGCGAGACCCCATCTGAAAGAAAGAAAAAGAGAGAGAAAGAAAGAAGGAAGGGAGGGAGGGAGGCAGGCAGGCAGGCAGGCAGGAAGGGAAGAAAGAAAAGACAGACAGACCCAGAAAACGTGTGGGACACAGTTAAGCACCACCTGAGAAATTTATGGCACTAAATACTTACATTAGAAAAAAAGGAAAGGGTTCAAATCAGTAACCTAAATTCCCACCTGAAAAAACTAGAAAAAGAAGAACAAAATAAACCCAAACAAGCAGAAAAAAGAAACTGATAAAGTTAAGAGTAGAAATCAATAAAATTGAAAATATGGAAATAGTAGAGAAACTCCATATAACATATGGATTCTTAAAAACATCAGTACAATTGCTAAACCTTTAGCAAAACTGAGAAAAATAAGAAAGAAGATACAAGTTATGAACATTGGCAATGAAATGGGATCTCACTATAGATCCTGAAGCCATTAAAAGCATAAAAGGAGAATACCACAAACAACTTTATGTTCATAAATTCAACAACTTGGAAGAAATGGACCACTTTTTGGAAACTATAAAGTACCAAAATTCAACCAAAATAAAACTACCTAAATAATCCTATAATGATAAGGAAATTAAACTCATAACTGAAAAGCTTCCAAAAAAGAAATCTCCAGGTTTCACTAAAGAGTTCTACTAAACATAAATATAAAGAAGACATTAAAAAGTGCCTGTACTTTCACCGCTCTGAGATGGTTTCAGATAACATGATTCCTGATGATCTAGTGGCCAGGAAAAAAAAGAAAAATGAAGAAAAGGCTGGAAGGCTGGGTGCCAGTGGCTCACACCTGTAATCCCAGCACTTTGGGAGGCTGAGGGGGGTGGATCACCTGAGGTCAAGAGTTTGAGACCAGCCTGAGCAATATGGTGAAACCCTGCCTCTACTAAAAACATAAAAATTAGCTGACCATGGTGGCTCGTGCCTGTAGTCCCAGCTACTCAGGAGGCTGAGACAGGAGAATTGCTTGAACCTAGGAGGTGGAGGTTGCAGTGAGCTGAGATCACACTACTGCACTCCAGCCTGGGCCACAGAGCAAGACTCAGTCTCAAAATAAAAATAAATAAATAAATAAATAAATAAATAAATAAAAAGAAAGAAAGGAGTTAATGTGAAATGCTCGTTTTCTTAACTTCTAAGATTCGTCGATATAGAATTGAACTTCTCTACCACTGTGTTCTAACACTGACAAAAATGTCAATTTACCATTATAACCTAACGTATGGAATACATATTCCAGAGACCATGGGGGACATGCCCTAAAGGGGAGTTGGCTGCTTTTTTAGCTTAAAAATCACTTATCCTGTTAGTGCCTCATTTTCTTCACAGATAAAACATGGATTAATTAATTTATTTATCTAACAGATAATTACTTAGCCTCTACTATGTCCCAGGAGCTGTTCTAAGTATCTGGAACACATTCGTGAACAACAACAAAAAAGATCCTTCTTCTGCGGAACCTTCATGTTCTATAAGGGGGGTGGGGCACAAAAGTTAAATAACAATATGTAACAAAATAAGTAAATTGTACAACACGTTAGAAGGTGGTAAAGGAATATAAAAAACAAATGAAAAACAAAGGCTGGGAGCAGTGGCTCATACCTGTAATACCAGTCATATAGGCTGAGGTGGGCACATCACTTGAGGTCAGGAGTTTGAGACCAGCCTGGCCAACATAGTGAAAACCTGTCTCTAATAAAAATACAAAAATTAGCAGGGTGTGGTAGCAGGCTCCTGTAGTCCAGCTACTCAGGAGGCTGAGGCAGGAGAATCACTTGAACCTGGGAGGCAGAGGTTGCAGTGAGCTGAGATTGTGCCACTGCACTCCAGCCTGACTGGGCAACAGAGCGAGACTCCATCTTAAAAAAAAAAATATATATATACACACACACACACGTATGTATATACATATATGTGTATATATATATACACACACACAGGTGTATATATATAAAAAAGAGTGCAATACGATAAGGAGGATATCAACTACAGGGGCCTTGGGCAGGATCCTGAGCCACAATGGTGGGTCAGGGTAGGCCTGATTGAGAGGGTGATGTCTGAGCAAAGATTTTCAGGTTGAGGAGTTAGCCAAGGGGGTATTTGGGGAAAAAGTGTTCCAGGAAGAGCCACATATCTAGAGCGAAGGCTAAGTTAGGAGTGGAGCATGCAGAACTTTTAGGTCATTTGAAGGACTTCATTGGCTGTGCCTGGTGGTACACACCTATAGTTGGAGCTACGGGAGAGGCTGAGGTGGGGGGATTGCTTGAACCCAGCACTGCAGTGAGCTGAGGTGGTGCTACTGCACTCCAGCCTGGGAGACAGAGTGAGCCCCTGTCTCTGTTAGAAAAAAAAGTAAAAATTTAAAGGATTTCAGCTTTACTCTGTGGGAAATGAGAAGCCAATCCTGAGTTTTAAGCAAAGAATTGGTACCATAAAGGAAAAAAAAGTGATACTTATATATAAAGGTGTTGAGAATTGAATGTAGGTGACACAAAGAGAAGCAGGATGACAAGAAACTGTGGGATTTGGGACACACTTTTGAAGACAGTGCCGGCAAACTCCAAGGTTTTTGGCCTGTGCAAGCAGAAGGATGCTATTGCTCTTAATGGAGAGGGCTTCAGGTAGAGTGAATCTGGGGTAAATGTTTCTAGGGTTTCAAGGGTTTCATGACAATCGGTGGCCTCTGTTGTAGCTTGAATCCAAAGGTCATTTCTCTGATTTGGTGTTTCTCTCCACCATGTCCTGCCAATCCTCCTCTTTTTCTTTGCAACCCTCTAAGTCTTAGCTTTAGAGATGGAAGGTCAACCTAATTCTCTAGGCAACATTGGCTGGTTCCCTTTACCTGGAGAGCTGAAACGTAAATCTCTCTGCTAAAACCTCTCTCTCAGGGCACTGGTTCTTAGGGAAGGTAATAACTTGTTTATTTTGGGTCAGGTGTAGGACTTGTTGATTTTACAGTGGATAGAATGAATTTTAAAATATGTCAACTGTCCACTAGGACCCGAGTTGAAACTATTAACTTATTTTATTCAGGTCCTTGTGTAATTGTGATAGAGACATCGGTCCCTCTGGTCAGGTTTGCACTAAAGTCATTGCACAGCAAAACTTCCCAAAGGCTACATTTTTATGTTTCATTTTCAGACTGTTGGTGCCACAGGAGCAATTAAAATTTGTGAATAATGTTTTTTCCCCCTAGATGAATAATGTGGATGGCCTGCAGTCTGCTCTTATTCCTGCCAAGGGATTTAACAGGTTATTGTGTTAGTAACAATGTGGATGCAAATTGTAAACATTTATCATCTCCCAAGTTTCGCGCAATTTTCAAAGTGATGCTAGTTAAAACAGGCCCTCTAACCCCCCAATATAAAACAATCTTTAGATGATTTTCCACATTCTCCAAAAATATTTTGTTTTCCTGTAACTTCTATTTATTATATAAAGTAACATTGTAAAATCTGGTAGAAAGTAAATAGTAATGTTTAATAAGTTTAAGGTCCTCTAAAATTGATTTCGTGTCTCTTTAGATGTTGATTTCGTGTCTCTTTAGATGTTATGAACTACTATTAAGGTACATCAATAAAACATTCCACATAGTGGTATTTAGTCATAAATTCTCTATGCATGTTTATTCGCATGTTTATTCGCATGTTTTCTAGGAGGTAAACTAAATATTTGCTAGTATAAATTTCCCAATAATTTATCTATACACTCAGCATTTTACAATTGTTATGATCTTGACTCTTGAAAATCACTAATGTAATAGGAAAGTCCAAATATTTGAGTCTTAAGATCAAATTAATATTTTGCCAAATAGGAGCAGCTTTTAAAGAATTACTATGACTTGGCATGGTGTGGTGGCTCACACTTGTAATCCCAGCACTATGGGAGGCCAAAGCGGGCAGATTGCTTGAGCCCACGAGTTTGAGACCAGCCTAGGCAATATGGTGAAACCCCATCTCTTCCAAAAAAAAAAAATTAGCTGGGCATGGTGGTGTGCGCCTGTAGTCTCAGCTACTTGGGGGGCTGAGGCAGGAGGATTGCTCAAGCCCAAGAGGTTGAGGCTGCGGTGAGCTGTGTTCACAGCATTGCACTCCAGCCTGAGTGACAGAGTGAGACCTGGTCGCTAATACAGGACTTTGGAGGAGAAAGACACAGATCAACAAATATTGACTAACTTCTTACAAGTTACTGTACCAAGCATATGGGGAATACAAGGAAATATAAGTCATGGGCTAGACCACAAGAGACTCATAATCTAGGTGGCAGAATGACAATTTTTTTTTTTAAAAGATAATCAGGAAAGTCTTGATGGAAATAGTGAAATTAAGCAGACATTTAGGGGAGGTGAGCTCTAGATGGGTAAAAAAGAGGGGGAAAGGCAGCTTCTTGGTGAGAATTACCACAAGTAAAGAAACAGAGGCAAAAGAGAAGCCCACAGACTTGGGAGCCTCAGGGGTGGGAATGGGAGGTGAGTAGACACATCTGATTACAAGAGCGATTGATATATGACAACGAGAGGAAGCAAAACCTGGAAATTTGAAAAGGCTAAGGGGTTTAGACTCTGCTTGGAGGCCCATCTACTGTGGATAGTTTGGTTTCTCGTGTAAAGATTCAGGTAGAGTAGCGGTTAGCGGTTAAGTCCCAGCCTCGTTACATATGAACAATACGTTACTTAATGATTTAACTTCTTTGAACTTGTTTCCCTTCTGTACAAGGGAGATTATATCTGCTGAGCAGAGTTGTGAAAGCTGTGTGAAATAACAGTTCATTGTGATCTAGCCAAGTGAGTGGTCATGACATTAGTGGTCATTTCCTCTCTGTGGTAAATGGGTGGGGCAGGGAGGCCACACTAAGGGCTTGTGAAGAGGAAAATGACATCATTGAAGGGATAGATGTGGGGTTTGAGGAATGTTAATTTTGTGATGGTGTGCAGAATGAACTGAAGAAAGGGAGTGTGTGTGTGTTGGAGGTGAGGGGAACATTAGACCACCCAGGAAGACCCGGGGCTGGAACTGGCTGTACTGGCTATGACCAAGCCAGTAGAAATGATGAAGTCAGCTGGGCATGGTGGCACACACCTGTAATCCCATGTACTCAAGAGGCTGAGGCTGAAGGATTGCTTGAGCTCAGGAGTTCGAGCCTAAAATGAACCATGATGGTGCCACTGCACTCCAGCCTCGGGTGACAGAGACCCTGCTCTTAAAAACAAAATAAAACAAAACAAATAAACAAAAACAAAGTGAACCTCAGAGAACAGGAAATAAAGGGATTTGGAGAAGATAAAGCTAGATGTAAAAAATAGAATCCAGGCCCGGTGCGGTGGTTCACGTCTGTAATCCCAGCACTTTGGGAGGCCGAGGTGGGTGGATGACCTGAGGTCAGGAGTTCGAGACTAGGCTGACCAACATGGTGAAACCCTGTCTTTACTAAAAATTAAAAAAAAAAAAAAAATTAGCTGAACGTGGTGGCAGGCACCTGTAATCCCAGCTACTTGGGAGGCTAAGGCAGGAGAATTACTTGAACCCAGGAGTCGGAGGTTGCCGTGAGCTGAGATAGCGCCATTGCACTCCAGACTGGGCGAAGGAGTGAGACTGTCTCAATTAAAAAAAAAAAAAAATCCAGAAGGAAAATGTAAATGTATTAATTTTGGTATAAAGAAAGAAGTATCATGCTAGTGGAAGGAAATACTAAGGAAAGACCTATGTCAGTATTTGTGTTTGTTTCGGTTTTGTTTTACTTTGTCTGCCCAGTTTATTTAGCACTTTCCTTTGTTTAGGGGCTCTCGTCTCACTTTAACATGTCTTAATCTGGCAAATCAGAGTACTTTCTTTTCTTGGCACCAGTGATTGGTGTGGAGGTGAGCATGTTATAAAGCTGGGCCAGTCAGCCTGCCCTGAGTTTTTCCACCTGAAGTTAAATCTTCTTGGCCTCCCAGGATGTAGAAGCTAGAAGGTTGTCAATCCAGAGAAAGCTGCTGGCAGAAGCACATGAAGCCCAATGGAGACCACAAGAGATTAAAGGAGAAGCGGAAAGACAGATTTAGAAGCTTGGTAAATGTTGACGATAATTTTATTTCCTAAGGCCCACAGAGTTGCCCTGATTACTGCAAAATCAAGTTGAACAAATTGGGAAACATTTGCAACAAATACAATATGATAAAAAAGATAACTATTCTTATTACATGGAGAGAGTTTCTACATCAATAAGAAAACATTAAGATTCCAAGAGAAAAATAAGCAGAGGCCATGAACGGACCATTTGCCGAAGAAAAAATACAGAGTAAATAAGAGTCTGCCTCAATAACAAAGAATTATAAACCATGACAAGAAAGTATGATATTTCACTAATCAAATTGTAAATGTAAAAAATCTGGTAATAATGTTTGGGTACAATGTGTGTGTTGTTCCACACATTGAGTGGTTATTTCACTTTTCTTGAGGGATTTTCTTGTGGTATCAAGAGCCTTAAAAATGTCTATAACCTTTGATTGAAACATTCTATTTCTAGGATTATCCTAAGACTATAAACAAAGGTGTGTGCAGAGATTTGCATACAAGAATATTTATTGCAATGAAATTTATATTAGCAAAATTATAAATGTGTAATTGGGTGATGGTTGAATATGAGAAATGAACAGTCATATGATGAAAAATTATGAGACAATAAAAATCATGCTTTTGTACTGTATTTTTTTTTTTTGGAGACTGAGTTTCACTTTTGTTGCCAGGCTGGGGTGCAATGGTGCAGTCTCAGCTCACTGCAACCTCCGCTTCCTGGGTTCAAGTAATTCTCCTGCCTCAGCCTCCCAAATAGCTGGGATTACAGGCATGCACCACCACACCTGGCTAATTTTATATTTTTAGTATAGATGGGGTTTCTCCATGTTGGTCAGGCTGGTCTTGAACTCCTGACCTCAGGCGATCCACCAGCCTCGGCCTCCCAAAGTGTTGAGATTAGAGGCATGAGCTGCCACACCCAACCTTGTACTGTATTTTTAAATGATTGCCACGTGACTCTTCCACTCCCTTTTTGTACTCCGTGTCTGTCTTCCAGAAACATCACCTGCCTTTTCTCTTGTGGTCTATTAATCCTATAATTGTATTACTGCCATTACAGGATGCAGTCATTAAAAAAAAAAAGAAAAAAAATCATGTTTTTGGAATATTGTTTTGTGACACAGGAAATGCTCACTCTACAATGCTAGTGGAAGATAAGAATGATGCAAATGACATGTGGTCTCAATTATTATTATTATTATTTATTTTTTCTCCTAAAAAAACAGATAGGGTCTTACTATGTTGGCTAGGCTGGCCTTGAACTCCTGGCTTCAAGTAGTCCTCCCATCTTGACCTCCCAAAGTGTTGGGACTACAGGCATGAGCCACTGTGCATGGCCTAATTATTATTATTTTATGTGTGTATATGTCTGTGTATATATATTAGGATATGAAATGGACTTTTTCTATCATCTTGAACTTTTGGCCAAAGCCCAAAGCTAAGAATAATTGATAACAAATATCCTCATATTCTCAAAAAAGGGATTAAACAGAGCTTCACAATATTTACTATAAATTTAAAAAAGAAAGGCTTAGTGCTCACCATTATCACCAGCAGCAGCCTATATAAGAGATTTCTCAGAAAGGACAATTGAAGTGAATTAACAGGGGTAGAGAGCATAAAAGGGTATGCTTTGTGGCATAGATCCCGGTGCCTGAGACAGCACTGGCAATATCTGAAGGTGGGAAGTTGGCCAGAGTAGTCCACAAAGTCAGGGCAAAGAAAGAGTGGGCAGCAGTGGGGACAGGCCTCACTTCCACCCTTGGGGTAAGGGTATATGGATTTTCTCACAGTGTGAATAGGATAGGGTGACAAGAATGACAAAGCAGACCATGACCTCTTCCACTCCAAGCCCCTAAACTGCAGATCCTGAGCTCACGGAAGGCAGAAGTCTTGACTTGACTTAGATATGGACTTTTAATGCTGGCACATGACCCAGTGCCAATACCTGAAAATGACAGGAAAGCTATGGGATCTTCCTGAACCGGCGCTCAGGGCAGAGAATGGGGAACTGATGAAGTATGCTCCAAGGCCATGGCGGAAAGGAAGCCATCAAGCTGCTTCATCTATGTACTCCACCAAGCCCATCTTGTTTAATAATCACTCCTAAATGCATCAATCAAGGTTGGAAAAAAATGTCATCTGAAATCATTTGAGTGGTGGGAGTACAGGTGTTTTTTAATGTCTTTATACTTTTCCTGCATATTTTTCAAAATTTCCAAAACTAACATGTATACTTGTATAATTTAAAATACAAATTTAAAAAATTGAAAAAAATGTAAACCCAATCACCACCAGCAACAAAAAACAAGACATAAAAATAAAAGATATAGAGGAAACGGATCCAGAGAAAAGGAAAGAGCCAAGATGAAAATTTTAAAAGGAACAAGAATTGTCTCCTACTCTAATGAAGCACACATTGTGTCTATATTTCTGCTGAAATGCCTTTTGTCTTTCTCCCTTTTCATTTTCATATGTCCACACTACTGCTAACTCTGGCCACATTCCCCTTAGAAGACTGCAGTGACCTCATAATTGATGTATTTTCCTCTTATGCACCTCCACACCACTGACAAGCCCATCTTCTCAAAACATGTTCTCCTCTCTCTTATGTCTTCCCAAGTGTTCCAAAATAACTTTTCCATTTCAGGCCAGTTTTTTTCCTTTCTTTTTCTTCTTTTTTGAGACAGGATCTCACTCTGTCGTTTAGGCTAGAGTGCAGTGGGTGTGATCATGGCTCAATGCAGCCCTCCCCCTGGGCTCAGGTGATCCTCCCACCTCAGCCTCCCTGGTAGCATGTACCACCACGCCCAGCTAATTTTTTAAATTTTCCGTAGAGACAGGGTTTTGTCATGTTGCCCAAACTGGTCTCAAACTCCTAGGCTCAAGCAATTTGCCTGCCTCATCCTCCCAAAGTGCTGAGATTATAGGCATGAGCCACTGTGCCCAGCACAGTTTTTTCATAATCTCTTTTTTTTTTTTTGAGTTGGAGTCTCGCTCTGTCACCCAGGCTGGAGTACAGTGGTACAGTCTTGGCTCACTGTAACCTCTGCCTCCCGGGTTCAAACGATTCTCCTGCCTCAGCCTCCTGAATAGCTGGGAGTACAGGCACGTGCCACCACACCCGGCTAATTTTTGTATTTCTAGTGGAGACGGGGTTTCACCATTTTGGCCAGGCTGGTCTTGAACTCCTGACCTCAGGTGATCCGCCCACCTTGGCCTCCTAATGTGCTGGAATTACAGAAGTGAGCCACCGAGCCCGGCCCATACTCTCTTATAAAAGGCCAAGCTTAACCCTGCTTGGGCTCTTATTAATTTCCAACATTCAAAGGACTTGTCAATTTAAATTATAACTTGTTTGCTGGAGCTACCTTGGGTCCCTCATCTTCTCTTATTTAAGAAAGCCATAGGTACTGGGTTTAGTAGTTGGTTACATGTTAAACAGAGTTCATGTAAATAATTTTCACATATGTAAATAATTATAAGTTCCACCAATGAAGGTACCATGCTGTGTGCTTTTGTGTGTACTCGTGTGACACACTACAGTGCATTGTTTAACACATAATAGTTTCAGAAAACACCATTGAATTGATTGCATCTAAATAATTCTCATGGAACTATTTAATCTGTTAATTGAGAACACCAAAGCTACCAGGATTGTGGAATTTAAAATAGCCCTTCAGTTTCTTTCCTGAATCTGGTAAACTTTCTAAATAATCATTTCCCTTTTTTTCCACTTCAAGTTTGTGGTCAGGTGAAAGTAATTTGACACCATAATATCTTAAATAAAATGAGAGGATAGACTTAGATGAGAGCGGAATAAGACAGTAGACTTAGATAAAAGAAAAGTCATTTAAATGCATTCATACTTGAAATGAAAAGAAACATTTTCATATTACTGTTGTCATTTTAAAAATTACTTTTTGGGTCTCTGAACAAAGGTTATTAAAAATATAGAAAACTTTTTCACACCTCCTCCTAGTCCACCATCTAGAAAAAAAGAATATATATATATATATTTTACCTTTCTGAACAGATCCAGGGAAATATAATAGAGGTTAATACTTGTTTTCTTTACATTTAGCTTTTTTAACTTATAAGTAAGTTTAGCCTGACTCTACACAAGCCAAGTATTAATTAAAGTGCAAGTAAGAGAGAGAGATTAGACACAGATAAAGGCGGAGGGTTCTCCCAAATCTACAAAAGGGCCATATCTAATAGGATTGACAAACATTCAATATTTGTAAGCTGCGTATTTCAGAATTCCATAATATGGTGTATTAAATTGGATTTGACCTCATTAAGTACAATACTGATCAAATACTGATCTAGCTTTAGTCGTTAATCATTTTTTAAAAATTCCTCATTTGACCTCACCCAGAAACTGGACAGACTTTTCTTAGTTCCCACCTTCTCTTCCATTAGAACCCCCAAATCCATTGCTCTCTGCAGCATCAGTGCAGTAGTGTAGACTGTGATGGGAGTCCTATCTAGGCTGAACATGCCATCAAGGCCTGTATTCCGGATTGATACACAGGGGAGCAGCCTGAGTCTCTGGAGGAGCCCAAAACCCTGAGGCAGCCCATCTGAACTCTCCTGCCTGTACAGCCTGCTTCATCTCCCAGAGTCACATCTTTCTGCTCCCTCATCCCTTTTAATTTCATTTTTGTTTTTTTGCGTTTTTTTTTTTTTTGAGATGGAATCTTGCTCTGTCTTGCCCAGGCTGGAGTGCAGTGGTGTGATCTTGGCTCACTGCAGCCTCTGCCCCCCGGGTTCACGTGATTCTCCTGTCTCAGCCTCCCCAGTAGATGGGATTACATGTGTGTGCCACCACACCCTGCTTATTTTTGTATTTTTAGTAGAGACGGAATTTCACCATGTTGGCCAGGGTGGTCTTGAACTTCTGACCTCAGGGGATCCACCCGCCTGGGCCTCCCAGAGTGCTGGGATTACAGATGTGAATGAACCACTGCACCCAGCCTTATTTCATTTTTGAAACAGGGTTTCGCTCTGTAGTCCAGACTAGTGTGCAGTGGCATGATCACGGCTCCCTGCGGCCTCTACCTCTTGGGCTCAAGTGATCCTCTCACCTCAGCCCTCAAAGTAGCTGCCCCTGCCCCTTGAAAAACAAACAAACAAACAAACAAACAAACAAACAAACAAACACTCTCTAGGCTTCAGGCAATTCCCTACCTTTGGGATGGCAAGCAGCAGAAGGTGAAAGCTGGGATGTTCCTGCTGATGGCAGTGGCAGAGTTGTGATCCTGGCTAGAACTTAGAACTGACTTCCCCACGGCAACCATAGAACCGCAGGATATTGTTAGTTAGGTAGTTTCTGTCATATGTGCAGAACTCCAGATTAGGTCTGTGGGTCAAATGGAGTTTTGTGAGTTCTCCTGAGCACCTACCCATCACTTTTTAGGTTGTTTAGGGAGGAAAATGGCTCTGAGTTCCAAACAATTGACCACAAATCATCTTTGTGTAGAGGGAACCCCAGGGGCATAGGTCTAGAAAGTTTCTCTGCTATGGACTCTGATAGGTGTGTGGGTCCGTTCGAGTGGCTTCACTCGCAGGACCCCCACTCCAAGCCCAAGACTCCTGAGCCATTAGGGAAACCAGGAGACCCCTCTGAGTGGGTACCCAGAAGGGAAATACGGACCTGAGGGAGGAGAGGATGCACATGAACTTGATGCAAGACCTTGGCTGGAGGCAGGAAGAACAGGAGGCTCAGGGCTGGTGAGGGTGGAGGTTACCAGAAGGCCTCTTGGCCTAACCGCTAGAGATGTTAACAGTGTTATATTGTGAAGCTAGTTCCTATAGACTTGTGCCAGGGTTGTTGGCAGGAGGGTTGTAATGAAAAGCAAGTGGAGTGAAGAATGAGTTCTCTAAGTAATGGAGGCCAGGGTAGAGTTATCTTGTGATGAGTAATGGAATATATCACAGGGTTGTGTGTGTGTGTGCATATGCACGTGTGTGGACACATGCGCACCCCATCTCCAAGTACCATAACATTGGGGGTTAAGGATTCAACATATGAAATTGGGTATGGAGTGGGGCACACAATTCAGTTTATGGCATCCCCCAGGTTGGAAACCTGTGGGTCGGTCTAGAATCCTTTCTTCTCATCACCCCACTCAATAGATAAGTAAATCATTCAGCTGGAACAAATAAATGTTGCTTGGCTACAGTCAAGGCCATACCCAGCTGGTAATGACAGGGCTGTGACAGTGGCAGCAGGGAAATGACGAAAGAACTGGAGGCCACCAATAAGGTAGGGGAAAGAATGGTCATGACCACTTATGAGTCTGTGTGGAGTGCCATAGGATCAGAAGAAAGAGGTTTCTGGGGGACTGGGATCCAGAGATTAAGAAGGAGGAGTCTAATCTAGATTTTTCAAATAAATAATGTTCTTGACACTCTTTCGATTGTGCCCTGGGGAAACTTAGCTGCTTTTATCTTTCTCTTGGTACATAGTTCAGGGTCATGCATGAGGTAGCCCTCAATGAATGTTACTGGCAGCCTAAATATAATACAATACAATACAATACAATACAATACAATACAATACAATACAATACAATACAATACAATATAATATAATATAATACAATATATATAATAAAACTAAATAGATTGAGGTTCAGACAAAAGGCAAAAAACATCATGTGCTACAATACTGAAGATGCACTGTGCAATTTTGAAATCTGATTTTAGTCTTTGTCATTTATGAATATTGCTGTTAAAGTGCCCATCCAATCTATGACTTCAGAGGAGCTCAGTAGAATTATGAAGAGAAATCAGTGTTCACTGTGATAGTGTAAAGCTGGTTTTATAGTCTTCAGAAGTGGTCTGCTAGGGCTCTGAACCTCCTTTCCTAACAGATGGTGCAGTGGGTAATGCTGTGTTGGTGAGTTGGTGGGACAATTTAAATGGTGTGATGGTGGTGGGTAGGGGTAGGGAGAAATTTTTTATGAGAGGTGTAATGTGTTTTCCAGCTTTTGCCTCCTGTCGCTTGCTCTCCCAGGAGTTTTGAGTGAAGTGTGACTGCAGAATTTGGCTCTTCTGTCAAAAAACTTCAACCTACTTGTTACAGTTTGACATATGAGTTGGGGCCAGGGGCAAAGGAGAGACTCTATAATAGACGAAAATATATGCCACGAAGGTACTTCATAAATGCCAAATGATCTTATGGAAAGTGTCCATTCATTGTCCTTTGATTTAATATTTATTGAGCTCTTATTACATGCCAGGATTGTGGTCTGCTCTTTGGAAATATCAGAGGTGTCTTCAAGTTTTTGTGTTTTTATGACTATAATTCCTCAAAAGAAGGGACTTAGACTATCTCATTCAGTTTTTTGATTCCTATGGGATCTCTTTCCAGAAATTTTTCAAAGTTGTAAGGAAGGAGTAGCTATCTTTCTTCTTGGATTCCAGAACTGCTGGTGGAATATCCCTTGCAGTGGAATATCTCTTGGAGAGCCTTGAGAGGATGAGCCCAAATACAGGTGAAGCCAAAGGGAGAGGGAAAGAGAGAGAGGTCAGGACAGAGAGCTAATCCTGGTGCTTTTAGAGTTAGTTTTGATGATGTTTTCTCAACCCCTACTTTCCACCATTTGGTGAATTTATGAAGTTCCCTAAAGTAGTTTGATATGGGTTTCTATGACTTGACAGTCAAAGAATCCTGATTTATACAGTGTTAACACTGAACTCACCATCTTCCTCTCCCAAAAGAACCTCCTTGTGTATCCTGGTTAATAGTACTATCTACCTATTCTCTTGTGTTAGTCAGCTCCAACTGCCAAACAAAATACTGGAGACTGGGTGGGTTAAACAAGAGGAATTTATTTATTACAGTTCTGTGGGCTGAGAAGTCCAAGATCAAGGCACCAGCCAATTCTGTTCCCTAGTAAGGGCCTTAACTGTCTTGCAGATGGCCACTTTCTTCCTGTGCCCTCACAAGGTGAAGAGAGAGAGAGAGAGGAAATAAATTCATGTGTCTCTTCTTATAAGGGCACTAATCACATCATGAGGGCCTCACCCTCACGACCTCTTCTAAATCTAATTAACTTCCTAACTCAGGAATAGAAAACCAAACATTGTGTGTTCTCACTCATAAGTGGGAGCTAAGCTATGAGGATGCAAAGGCATAAGAATGACACAATGGACTTTGGGGAGTCAGGAAAAGGGTGGGAAGTGGGTGAGAGATAAAAGACTACAAATTGGTGCAGTGTATACTGCTCGGGTGATGGGTGCACCAAAATCTCACAGATCACCATTAAAGACCTTACTCGTGTAACCAAACACCACCTATTCCCCGATAACCTATGGAAATAAAAAAATTTAAATAAATAAATTTAACTTCCAAACACCCCATCTCCAAATACCATCATGTTAAGAGTTAAAGCTTCAACATACAAAACTGGGTAGGGAGTGGGGCACAGAACTCAGTTTATAGCATCCCCCAGGTCAGAAACTTGTGGGTCAGTCTAGAATCCCTCCTTCTCATCACCCCACTCAACAGTCAATGATAATCATCAAGTCCCAATGTTGCATCCTAATATACCTTGTATTCTTCTCCTTCTCTCCATCCCGGTTGTCACCAGCTCAGTACTGGCCTTCATTAACTCTTGCCTGGAGTTTCACCATGGCCTTCTACCTGGGCACCTTCCAATCTCATCCTTGTTAAATCCATCCTCCAAGTAGCAGCTACAGCAAGTTACCTGAAATGCAAACCTCACTTTATTGGTATGATACGTGTTTCCCATGACCCATTCCCACCCTCTCCAAATTTCTTACTTTTCATATAATATAATGCATTGATTGACAAAAGCTTATTATTTCACACACAAACCAAGTGCAAGCTCTTAGCTCAGTGGCTTTGATGGCTTTGATACTGAAGAAGAGAGATGGTCTGTTTCCATTGACTTAATTTTCAACAGTCTTCAGTACTTCATTTCATATAACAAGAAGTCTAAGTTTTTAACTTGCTATTTAATCTTCTCCCTAACTTTTCAAACTTTTTTCCGCAACTAAAACTCTCTAAGAATCACTGCTTCAGTCAGAATATTCTATAATAATTACATTTATTCACCACCCTCTTTCCTCCTCTGGATAGTTGTTTATACAGATCTTTCTGCCTGCAGAGCCCTGCACATCTTTCCTGTCCGTTTACTTGTACCTACCCTGAAGCATTCCAATCCCTACTGATTTCTTGCTCTTCCAGCCTCTAAGTTCTTAGTGTTTGTCTTACTCTTTTTGCCACTTATTACACAGAGCTTTATATTAATATTTGATTCTTCGCGAGTATGTCTTACCTCTGCCACAGAACTCCAAGCTCTGTGAGGGCAAGGACCATGCTTCATGCCACTGAGTGTGCCTAGCATGCTGTCTTGTATATGGTGGGTCCTCAATAGATGTCTGTGGATTTTCTTCTAGTGCAGGGGTTCCCAACCCCTGGGCTGTAGACCAGTGCAGGTCCGTGGCCTGCTAGGAACTGGTCTGCACAGCAGAAGGTGAGTGGAGGTCAGGTGAGCATTACCGCCTGAGCCCCGCCTCCTGTCTGTTCAGTGGTGGCATTAGATTCGCATAGGAGCACAAACCCTATTGTGAACTGTGCATGGGAGGGATCTAGGTTGAGTGCTCCTTATGAGAATCTAATGCCTGGATGATCCCAGGTGGGACTATTTCATCCTGAAATCATCCCCTGCTTCCAAAAACAAAATGGTCTTCCATGAAACTGGTCCCTGGTGCCAAAAAGGTTGGGGACTGCTGTTCCATTGGATCCATTTTCTTCTCTTAGGTCATGGTAGCGGTAGCACCACATTTTGGTGAGTTTTTAATAAATGGATTCAGAGAAGACAAGGACAGTAAATTTTTTTTAACTTCCAAACGTAAAAGTTATTTCAAGGTCAAATTCCTTAATTCCCACAGAGGGGATAATCACTTTTGTGAGATGCTGAGCAATAGTCTTAAGTTCTACTGAGCCAGGCCCAGGAGTCTAACTTTTGCGTCAATAAAAAATTATAATTACTGAGTATGGTTACAATGCTGTGGAAATCATGAACACCATAATTTATGCATCTGTAAAATTGCCATTTCGGGGCTTAAACCTTGGAACCAGATCTCTGGTTACAATAAAGAAGTTACTTTAAAATGGTCTGGGATTATAGTTTTTGATTATCTTTACATATATTCCTATTTATTTCTGTGTATTTCATCTTAAATTGGAGCTTATGAACATAGATACTCTTCTAATATTTCCATTTATTAAATTTTTCTGCTCTCAAGACCATCTTGGCTGGGCGTACTGGCTCACACCTATAATCCCAGAACTGGGAAGCCAAGGCGGGAAGGATCTCTTGAGCCGGAGTTTGAGACCAGACTGGGCAATATAGTGAAACCCTGTCTCTACAAAAAATAGAAAAATTATCTGGACATGGTGGTGCAGCCTGTAGTCCCAGCTACTGGGGAGGCTGGGGTGGGAGGATCACTTGAGCTTGGGAGGTGGAGGTTGCAGTGGACTGAGATTGCACCACTGCACTCCAGCCTGAGAGACAGAGCAAGATTCTGTATCAAAAACAGAACAAAACAAATCTCTCTTATCAGTTTTCATGGCTTTACTATAATTTTGATGAGAATTTTAGTTAACATCTGGATCAACTTGATACATGAGGTGTTTTTCTTCTAAAGATCTTGGACAGCGTTTACATTTTTATCCTTCCCTGGAATTTAGTATTCTTTTAACTAAGTGACAAAGTACTTGACCTATGCAAAAAAAGAATTTATCAGTTCAGCTAAATTGAAAGTGTGGGACTGGATCAAACTTCAGGCACAGCTGAGTTAGAGCTCAAAAGGTAGCATAAATATTTGGTTTTCCATTATCTTTCTCTTCTGCCTCTGCCTTTCATGTGTTTCCTTTAGTCCTAGGCTTCATGTGGTAGTAACAGAGTTGCAACAGCTCCAGGCCCTGTATCTTACATTTCAAGACAGCAGGAAAGATACTCTTTCCTGGAAGTCTGTCAGTGCCTCTCATTGGCTTTCAGTGGTTATGTGCCCATCCCTAAACCAATCAACATGGCCATTATTTACTTACAATTGGTCGGGAGGCGTGGCTCACGCCTGTAATCGCAGCACTTTGGAAGGCCGAGGAGGGAGGATCTCGAGGTCAGGAGATCGAGACCATCTTGGCTAACACGGTGAAACCCCGTCTCTACTAAAAATACAAAAAATTAGCTGGACGCGATGGCGGGGGCCTGTAGTCCCAGCTACTCGGACGGCTGAGGCAGGAGAAGGGCCTGAACCCGGGAGGCGAAGCTCGCGGTAAGCGGAAATGGTGCCACTGCATTCCAGCCTGAGCGACAGAGCAAGACTCCACCTGAAAAAAATATATATATATATTGGTTGGGAGGCAGGGCTAGACAGCCTTTAGCCTCAAGGGTATTTAATTTGCTCTACCAGAATCTCATGATATGATTGTATGGGTGGAGTTGATGTTGATCTTCCAGACATCACTTATGTTGAACTCTCGGGAGCAATCAACCTTGTTGACTACAATCTTATTTATTTATTGATTATTATTATGTTTTAAATAATAGGTTTATTTGGCTTTTACAATGCCTCAGTCTTGTCTCCTCTTTTTCAGGTCATTATCTCCTTTCTCTGGTCATTAAATATTCCAGTCTTTCAAGGCTGAGTCCTGGGCACTCTCCTAACTGAATTCCCTCCTAGGTGATTTCATTCATCCATGAGGCTTTAATGATCACCTAAAAACTAAGCATTTAAAATTTCCTGTGCAACCAGAGGAAATTCTGCACTCTATACTTCTGTCTCCAATTGCCCATTTGATTTTTCTACTTAGTTTTTTAAAAAGTCACTTCAAACTCAACGTGTTCAAAACCATATCCCCAATCAAACTTGTGCTGAGTACAGTATTTCTCCTTGCAGTGAACTGTACCACTATCTATCCAGTTCAGCAAGTCAGAAACCTAAGCCTCATTTTAAACATGTTCCAGTCCTCACTCCTCATTGCTTAGCTGATCTGTAAGTCCTACAAACTTTACTTTCTCAATATTTCTCAAATCCTCTGACCTCTCTCTACTTTCTTATTCTGAGTCATTATTTTCAGTCATACAACTGCCTCATCTTCAACGTGTTTCCTCCTTCTTCCAATCTATTTTCCATTTTATAGTTAGAGTGCATTTTTTCAAAATGCAAATGCAATGACTTTCCATTGGTCTTAAGATAGAGAACAAGATTCCTACCATGGTCTACAAAACTTTGCTGATAGGGCTCCTTCTTTCCTCATCATCACTGTAACTTTCCATATCCCCCCTTTACCCTTTGTGTTCCACCATAGTGGCCTTAGTTCACTTTCTTGACACACCTTGCAGATGGAATAATGGCCCGTGCACCCCCTCCATGACAAGTGTCCATAACTTAGTCACTGAAACCTCTGAATATGTTGCCTTATATGGCAAAAGATATTTTGCAGATGTGATGAAATTAGGGACCTTGAAACAGGGAGATTATTCTGGATTAGCCAGCTGGACCCAATGCAATCACAAGGGTCCTCAAAAGAGGAAGTTAGGAGGGTCTAAGGCAGAGAAAACGTGTGATGACAGAAGCAGGGGGCAGATTGATGGGAGGAGGAAGCTGTGAGCCAAGGAATGTGGGAGTCCTCTAATAGCTGGAAAAGGCAAGGAAACAAATCCTCTTCTGCAGCTTCCAGAATAATGAAGCTCTGCCAACACCTTGATTTTAGGACTTCAGAACTGCATATAATAAATTTGTGTTTCAAGCTACTAAGTTTGCAGTAACTTGTTACAGCAGCAATAGGAAACTAATACACAACAAGCTGAACTGAGTATCTTCAGCTTGCCCTTCTTACCTAAGAGTAGAGGTTGACTCTCTACTCTTCCTGCTTAAGGATGACCGGTGTGTTTTGCATCAGTGGACTCTCTTCCCTTCTGGTCCTGATTGGGCTTGGCCAAAGGGAGGCACATGTAGGATATTGGGGGATGGAAGGAAAGTGAAGTTGAGCTATTTGTTTCGCCTGCTACCATCCTGCTGGAACTCTGTGGGCTGGAAGCATACCCACTGTGAAGGCCTTGGACCTTTGAAAATGCTACTTCCTTTGCCAGGAAAGCCCTTCTTCCCAAGTGTGATCTCTTTCTGAAGAATTGATCTTCAGAAATCTTAAGTAGCACTTCCCCTCAGGCGAAGTCAGGTATTCTACAACCTCTTAACACTATGTATTTATACTTCTTATTACTTATTATAATTTTAGCTCTAGAGTTGTTAATGAGAGCATATGATTCTTGTCTGTCATCTCCTCTAAAGCTGCATTATTCTATAGAGTAGCCACCAGGCACACATGGGTGCTGAGCACTTGGAATGGGGCTAACGTATTTGAGGAACTGAATGTTAAATTTTACTTAATTTTTATTAATTTAAATTTAAGAACTAATAATAAAGTTTTTGGAAAACTTGTAAGCATGTTTGGAACTACTTGGGGATGTGAATCTACTTTGTGAACTGTAAAATTTATGAAATCTAGATACAGGTCAAATATTTCTGATGAAATTTAGTGTCTGAATAGAGATGGGCTGTGTATTAATAAGGGCTTTCCAGAGGGACAGAACCAATAGGATATATGTACATAGGAAAGGGAGTTTATTCAGAAGAATTGACTCACACGATTACAAGGCGAGGTCCCGTGATAAGCTGACTGCAAGCTAGGGAAAGAGAGAGGCAAGTAGCATGTCTCAGTCCAAATCCGAAAACCTCAAAACCAGGAAAGCTGATCGTGCAGCCTTCAGTCTGTGGCCCAAGGCCTGAGAGCCCCCAGGAGGCAGCTGATGCAGGTCCCAGAGTCCAAAGGCTGAAGAACCTAGAGTCTGATGTCCAAGGGCAGGAGGAGAGGAAGCAACCATCCAGCATAAGAAGAGAGAGCTAAAAGACTCAGCCAGCAAACCTATCCCACCTTCTTCCACCTGCTTTGTTCTGGTCATGCTGGCAGCCAATTGGATGGTGCCCACCCACATTGAGGGTGGATCTGCCTTTCCCAGTCCTCTGACTCAAATGTCAGTCTCCTCTGGCGACACCCCTACAGACACACCGAGGAACAATGCTTCCCCAGCCATCTAGGCATCCCTCAATGCAGTCAAGTTGACACCTATATTAACCATCACAAGTCTACCCCTTGTCAACATGGCACCCATACATATATCCTTAAATCGTACTTATCTCCAATAAAGATCACAATAAGGTCATAAGTATGCCTAACACAATACAACTATCCTTTGTACAATCAGTAATGCTTAACTTAAGTACTATTACATAGAATTAACACTTAAATGCTGACATGAAGTCAATAAATCTTATGTTATATGATAAAGGAATAAGAAAGGAAATATAAAACAGATATCTGCTTAATACAGCTGTATATATGCACAAATTTACTTTTATCAAAGTAAGAAGGAAATACTCATAACAATTATAGTCTTCATTTCTATAACTAGTCACATGGTGGTAGCTGGTATTGAAAACTACCTTCTTTTACTACCCATTCTGTATTTCCTTTGCCTTCAGCAAGCACCTCAGCTGGTCATGGTTTTTAACCTGGTGGAGTGACCCAAGCCTTCATTTCTGAAAGGTCTGGGCCATTTGTAGTCTTGCCAGGATTGGGTTGTTGTAGTTTCCCATTGACTTTAATTATAGGGCAGGGTGATACTAAGAGACACCCTAAGGGATCTCCTAAATTCCAGACTTTCTTCCTTATCTCCATTGTGGAGTTGTCCTCTGATTTCATCCTGACAGTATGAGTCAATCACCCCAGCCAAGACTGTATAATTCTCTTCTTAACCTGTTGACTCAGAGGCATGAGGAGCCTAAAGTAGCCAGTGGCAGTGTTAACTTCCAGTTGGACAAAATTGTATTGTGTCTCCTGGTGGCAGCATTCTTCCCCTGGAACTAAGACCTCTAGGCAGCAGAACATAATGTCACAGGAACAGGAAGCAAAAATTTTGCTAGTGGGTGACTAGGGATGATGATGAGTGGTACCATTTCTACTTTCACCCCTTGGTTCCTGGACCCATGAATCCTGGCTATGGGAGAAGCAGTACCATACACTGAATACAGATTCAGAGCATATACCGCCTTCTGGAGAACTTTGCCCTGGTCCTGCAAAGTATTGTCACCCAGTTGGCATTATAATTGCAACTTCAAAAGGCCATTCTACTGTTCTATCAAGCCAGCTGCTTCAGGATGTTGGGGAATATGGTAAAACCAGTGAATGAAATGAGTGTGAGCCCATCGCTGTACTTCGTTGGCTGCGAAGTGAGTTCCTTGGTCAGAAGCAATGCTGTGTGGGATACCATGGCTGTGGGTAAGGCATCCTATGAGTCCAGGCTTAGCAGAAGCATTGTGTGCAGGAAAGGCAAATCCATATCAGAGGTAAGAATCTATTTCAATAAGGAGAAACCACTGCCCCTTCCATGATGGAAGTGGTCCAGTATAATCAACCTGCCACCAGGTAGCTGGATGATCACCCTGTGGAATGGTGCCATATCGAGGGCTCAGTGTTGGTCTCTGCTGCTGACGATTGGGCACTCAGCAGTGGCCGTAGCCCCGTCAGCCTTGGTGAGTGTAAGTTCATGTGCTGAGCCCATACGGAGCCAATGTCGGTCACTGCCACTGTGGCCACTTTGTTTATGAGCCTATTGGGCGATAACAGGGATGGCTCAGGAAAGAGGCTGAGTGGTGTCCACAGAATGGGTCATCCTATCCACTTGATTATTAAAATCTTCCTCTGCTGAGGGCACCTTTTAGTGAACATTTATGTGTGACACAAATATCTTCAGTTTTTGATCACTCAGAAAGGTCCATTAACATACCTCTTCCCCACATTCGTCATCAGTTTTCTAATCATGATCCTTCCAAGTCCCTGACAATCCAGCCAAACCATTGGCTACAGTGCATTAATCATTATGTAAATGCACATTTGGCCATTTCTCCTTCCATGCAAAGTGCACAACCAGGTGCATTTTTAGAAGTTCTGCCCACTGGGAAGATGTCCCTTCATCACTGTCTTTCAGGGATGTTCCAGAAAGGGGCTATAGTGCTGCAGCTGTCCACTTTCAGGTGGTATCATGCAGAACCATCTGTAAACCATCTTCTCTTCTCTTCCTCTGCCAACTGATCATGGGGAGCTCCCCATAAAGCCATAGGTACAGCTTGGGAGAGAGAAGGATGGGTAGCAGGAGGGAGGACTGTGGCATTTGGGCCACTTCTTCATGTAAGTTACTTGTGCCATCAGGACCTGCTTGAGCCCATTGACATATATTCCACTTCCATTTGGTGATGGAATGCTGCTGTGCAGGCCCAACTTCATGGCTAAATGGATCAGAAAGCACCCAGGTCATGACAGGCAGCTCAGATTGCCTGATAACTTGGTGACTCATAGTCAAATGTTCAGTTCTCACCAAGGCCCAGTAGCAGGCCAAGAGCTATCTTTCAAAAGGAGACTAGCTACCTGCAAAAGATGGTAAGGCCATGCTTCAAAATCCTAGAGGCCTCTGCTGTAATTCACCTAGGAGGGCCTGCCAAAGGCTCCAGACAGCATCTCTATGTGGAGCCAGTGACACCTCAGGTACCGCTGGATCTGCTGGATCACATGGCCTAAGTGGCAGAGCAGCTTTCACAGCAGCCTGGATTTGTTGCAGAGTCTTATGCTGTCCTGGGTCCCACTCAAAATTAGCAGCCTTTCGGGTCACTCAATAAATGGGCCAAAGTAACATACCCGAATGAGGAATGTGTTGCCTTGGAAATCCAAATAGGCTAACTAGGTGTTAGTCTGTTCTCTTGCTGCTAATGAAGGCATACCCAAGGCTGGGTAATTTATAAAGGAAAGAAGTTTAATTGACTCACAGTTCCACCTGGCTGAGGAGGCCTCACAATCATGGTGGAAGGCAAGTGAGGAGCAAAGTCATGTCTTACAGGATGGCAGACAAGAGAATATATGCAGCGGAACTCCCATTTAGAAAATCATCAGATCTCATGAGACTTATTCACTACCACGAGAACAGTCCGGGAGAAGCTGCCCACATGATTCAATTATCTGTGTCTGGCCCCACCATTGACTCATGGGGATTATTACAATTCAAGGTGAGATTTGGGTGGGGACATGGGCAAACAATATCAGCCTCTTTCTTGGTTGTAGGAAGGGCCAGATGCAACAACTTATCCTTCAGTTAGATGGAATATCTCGACGGGGCCCACACCATTGGATCCCTAGAAACTTTGAGGTAGAAGGCCCCTGAATTTTAGTCAGGTTTATTTCTCATCCCCAGACATGCAAATGTCTCACAGTAAGTCCAGAGTACTTGCTACTTCTCACTCACTGGGTCCAATGAGCCTAATGTCTTCAATGTAATGGACCAGTGTGGTATCTTGTGGAAGGGAAAAGCGATCAAGATCCTTGCAAACAAGATTATGACACAAAGCTGGAGAGTTGAGATATCCCTGAGGTAGGACAGTGAAGGTGTATTGCTGGCCTTGCCAGATGAAGGCGAATTGCTGCTGGGTGGGGCTTATGGACTGGGATGGAGATAAAGGCATTTGCCAGATCAATAGCTGCATACCAGGTAACAGGAGATGTTTTAATTTGCTCAAGCAATGAAACCACATCTAGTACAACAGCTGGAATTACCACTTGGTTAAGCTAATGATAATCTACCATCATTCTCCAATATGTCTTCTGCACAGGCCAAATAGGAAAGCTGAATGGAGATGTGGTGGGAATCACCACCCCTGTATCTTTCAAGTCCTGGATGGTGGCAGTAATCTCTGCAATTTCTCTAGGGATGCAATATTGTTTCTTATTTACTGTTTTTATAGATATAGACAGTTCTAATGGCTTCCATTTGGCCTTTCCCACCATTGTAGTCCTCACCCCACAGGCCAGGAAACCAATGTGGGGTCCCTGACAGCTGTTAAGTGTGTCTATTCTGATTATGCATTCTGGCACTGGAGAAATGACCACAGGATGGGTCCAGGGACCCATTGGACCCACTGTAAGTCAGACCTGAGATAAAACTCCATTAATTACCTGATATCTATAAGCTCCTACTCCATCTGGAGGGCCACAAGGATATTTTGGGTCAGATATTTGGAATCAGTGTCAGCTCAGAGACAGTGTCCAGTAGTCCCCAAAAGTTCTGACTAATTTCCTTTCCTCCATGCATAGTTACCCTGCTAAAAGGCCAGAGATATCCTTGAGGAAGTTTGGGAGAATGATTAACAGTATGAAATTTCAGTAGTGTAGTGGGGTCCTTCCTCGAGAGGACCCAACCTCCCCTTCATTCAAGGGGTTTTGGGTCTGTAAACTGGCTCCAGTCTGGAAATTGATTGAAGGGCCATGATTCTCTG
The DNA here is from genome assembly GCF_047675955.1 of Chlorocebus sabaeus. Classification (NCBI taxonomy): domain Eukaryota; kingdom Metazoa; phylum Chordata; class Mammalia; order Primates; family Cercopithecidae; genus Chlorocebus; species Chlorocebus sabaeus. The sequence goes on along the minus strand of NC_132921.1, from coordinate 31,743,218 downwards.
TTTTTATAATTCAAATTAGACTTTTGCTCACTTGACCTGGAAGTTTTCTGCTTATGTAGATCAAGTAGGAAGGCAGTAGGTTTCCTGTTGATTTCACTTCTAGGAACACCATGACTAATTAGCCAATCCTAGAGCTCTACAGGTGTCAGACTATTCTGATTGCCGCTTTGCCTCTGCTGACCATTACTAACTATGCCCACCTTTGCTTTGACGGTTGAGTGCTGCTACTTGGCCCTGCTTTGTTCCAGATGCACTGACAGCCGATTGGATGATGCCCGCCTACATTGAGGATGGGTCTTCCTCTCCCAGTCCATGGATTCAAATGTCAGTCTCCTCTGGCAACACCCCTACAGACACGCCCAGGAATAATGCTTCCCTAGCCATCCAGCCATCCAGCCATCCTTCAATCCAGTCAAGTTGACACCTACTAGTAACTGTCATAGACTGTAAGTAAAAATATTAAATATACCCTGAATTTCAAAGACTCAGTACAAAAAAGAATGCAATTTGTCTCATTAATAACTTTAAAATATTGATTACATGTTCACACAATAATAATATGGGTCTATTGTATTAACTAAAATATATTGTTAGGATCAATTTCACTTGTTTCTTTCTACCCTTTCAAAACATGGCTACTCAGCTGGGTGCAGTGGCTCATGCCTATAATCCTAGCACTTTGGCAGGCTGAGGAGGGTGGATCACATGAGGCCGGGAGTTTGAGACCAGCCTGGCTAACATGGTGAAAACCTGTCTCTCCTAAAAATACAAAAATTAGTCAGGTGTAGTGGTGGGCGCCTGTAAGCCCAGCTACTTGGGAGGCCGAGGCTTGAGAATCGCTTGAACCTGGGAGGTGGAGGTTGAAGTGAACTGAGATCATGCCACTGCCCTCCAGCCTGGGTGACATAGCAAGACTCTGTCTCAACAATAAATAAATAAAAAATAAAATAAAATTAACTTGGCTACCAGAAAATTTAACATTATGGACAAGGTGTGGTGGCCCATGCCTGTAATCCCAGCACTTTGGGAGACCAAGGTGGGTGGATGACCTGAGGTCAGGAGTTTGAGACCAGCCTGGCCAACATGGTGAAACCTTGTCTCTACTATACAAAAAATTAGCCAGTCGTAGTGGTATGCGCTTGTAATCCCAGCTACTTGGGAGGCTGAGGCATGAGAATCGCTTGAACCTGGGAGGTGGAGGTCGCAGACCCGGGAGGTGGAGGTCGCAGTGAGCGAAAATCATGGCACTGCCCTCTAGCCTGGGCAAGAGAGCAAGACACCATCTCAAAAAAAGAAAAAAAATTACATGTATGACTCACATTGTTATTTCTCTGGGACAGTGCTTCTCCTGACTGCAGTATGAGGTTCAGGAGGACAGTTTTCTCACCCTTGTATATTCCTGCTTATACTGCCTATTGGTTAATAAACACTGCACAATTATTTAATACATGAGTGAATGCCTGGATGTGTGTGTACCACAGAGCAGAGGAGTCTTAGGGAGTAAACTTGCCTTATCAATAGATCTGTAGCCTGTGTCACTATATATCTTTTTTTATTTTTTATTTTTTATTTTTTATTATTATTATACTTTAAGTTCTAGGGTACATGTGCATAAAGTGCAGGTTTGTTACATATGTATACTTGTGCTATGTTGCTGTGCTGCACCCATCAACTCGTCAGCACCCATCAACTCGTCATTTACATCAGGTATAACTCCCAGTGCAATCCCTCCCCCCTCCCCCCTCCCCATGATAGGCCCCGGTGTGTGATGTTCCCCTTCCCGAGTCCAAGTGATCTCATTGTTCAGTTCCCATCTATGAGTGAGAACATGCGGTGTTTGGTTTTCTGTTCTTGTGATAGTTTGCTAAGAATGATGGTTTCCAGCTGCATCCGTGTCCCTACAAAGGACACAAACTCATCCTTTTTTATGGCTGCATAGTATTCCATGGTGTATATGTGCCACATTTTCTTAATCCAGTCTGTCACTGATGGACATTTGGGTTGATTCCAAGTCTTTGCTATTGTGAATAGTGCCACAATAAACATACATGTGCATGTGTCTTTATAGCAGCATGATTTATAATCCTTTGGGTATATACCCAGTAATGGGATGGCTGGGTCATATGGTACATCTAGTTCTAGATCCTTGAGGAATCGCCATACTGGGATCTCATTAAACTAAAGAGCTTCTGTACAGCAAAAGAAACTACCATCAGAGTGAACAGGCAACCTACAGAATGGGAGAAAATTTTTGCAATCTACTCATCTGACAAAGGGCTAATATCCAGAACCTACAAAGAACTCAAACAAATTTACAAGAAAAAGACAAACAACCCCATCAAAAAGTGGGCAAAGGATATGAACAGACATTTCTCAAAAGAAGACATTCATACAGCCAACAGACACATGAAAAAATGCTCATCATCACTGGCCATCAGAGAAACGCAAATCAAAACCACAATGAGATACCATCTCATACCAGTTAGAATGGCGATCATTAAACAGTCAGGAAACAACAGGTGCTGGAGAGGATGTGGAGAAATAGGAACACTTTTACACTGTTGGCGGGATTGTAAACTAGTTCAACCATTATGGAAAACAGTATGGCGATTCCACTATATATCTTAAGAGTCAAAATTTTAGTGGCAACAGTGTCAAACCCCCGTTTAATGAGACAACTTATTTCTATCTCTTCACAGGTAAAATACCTATAGCCTGGTAGGTAGAGTTGCCGTGGCTAAGCAATGGCAAACCGGGCCATATCCTGTGATGAGGTGGGGTGTGTGCTGGGGGTGGTGGGGTAGGCTTTGCTGCACTTGGCAGGAAGTAGACTTCTAGGAGGTTTTGAGAGAAGGTTAGGGCCATCTATGTCAGAGAGTCTCAGGGCACTCATGTAAGAATATGCCAGGGTTGTGCCTGTCAGCAATGTTCACTTTCCCACAATGTTTCGTCCCCCTGGTGACTCCTCCCTCCTTCTCCCTGAAAGGTAATCCTTATCATTTTACTCTGGTGTTACTCAGCCTAACCCCACAAAGTGTCTTACCCAAGACCCTGCATCCAACCGGGGATGTTTATTTTGTGGCCTGTAGGTCTCTACTTACCAGAATGGACTTTTCAAAGGGAGATTGGGCAGCTTGGTGAGAAAGCGATCATTTGGTTTTTGTTGGAAGCAGGTGAACTATGTTAATAAGACCTCTGCATTACAGGTCATCCACCTCCACCATTTCAGCCCCAAGCACCTCTTCTCAACTTGCAAAATGGCATCCTCCTATATAGCTTGTCTCTTGTGCTCTTCGGAGCCCTCCTTTCTTTGAGAAGAAATATGTATAGACACAGGCAGGACAGTGACTCCACATTGCTAGGATTAGGGACCCTTAAACATTGACTCTGTCTGACTCTGTCAGCCTCTCTGACTAGTAAGGCTGTGAGGTCTGAGTCATCTGAAAGCTCCCAAGGGGACTTCCCTCGCTGGCCTCACCCTGTCACTCTGCCCATCTTCCCTCCATTTTCACAGATCTCACACAAGCCCCATCCAGCAGCTTATTCTCATTCATTCCATCTTTGTACTTCCTTTAGTGCAATGACCTACTTAAATTAATGGGAAATACAAACCCCCAAGGAAATTTGCTAACAGCTCTTTCCTGGGTAGAATTAAGTTGGGCATGTGTCTGAGATAAACTCTAAGAATCATTTTGGCTGCAGATAGGAGTGGAAAGGGAGGGACAGAAGGTTACCACAAAAAAAAAAAAAAAAAAAAAAGTGTCTGATGACAAGTGTTCCTGGGGAAGTGACTGGAAACTGACGGTGGCAGGGAGGGCTGGGTAAGAAATATGTCCTCCAGGGCAGTTCTAAACTGGCATTTAGATTTTCTTAGATTTCAGTCTCCTCCCTCAGTTTTCTGCTTAGAAGCTCTACTCCCAAGGTCATAGGTCTAAAGAATATCAGAGTACAGATACAGCAGATGAAGCCAAACCAATATTGGGAAAAAAATACATACTTTTATTAGGCTGATGATATTCGGACACAAGCATATCAGCACAGTTTTGAAAATAATTTAAGGATGAAAGATGACAGGTGGAAACAGCTTCAGACCAGGTGCTAGAACACATGAATTTTTTGGGGTTGGATTTTCCAGGAACTGGCTGTGTATCTTAAGCAAGTCATTTTCACCTCACTAAACCTCACTTTTCTCATCTGTAAAATGTGTGGTTTAGACTAGATGATAGCTAAGATGCTTTTCAGTTTTTAAGTTTCTTAAAATACATAAAATTATTTGCCTGTTGGCTATAGTAGCTAACAATTGCTATTATTTTGGTAAAGTTGTTAACAAGTAGTCGATTGATTTATGTTTTTATTCTTTGCCTTTTTTGGTGGAGGTATTTTGTAGGATAGCCAAAAGGTGGGGCACAGAAAAAAGTCAAAGATCCAAATAAGCCTCAAACCAGACAATGCGCCTCTGAATCATGGACAGCTGATTGGCTACAGACAGTAGAATCCCTTTGGAAATCTCTGGTATGAGTCACAGGCCTTACCACCCAAGGCATTCAATCCCATGAGGCAATTCTTTCTTTATCTATTTGTATAGTATAAGAGAGGACCAGCTACCTCCACCATTGACAGCCCAGAAACTCCCGGCTGAGCCCTAAAATGCATTTTGCATGCTGTCTTCATTCAGTGGTAATGGTGTGACTGGAGTGGGCACTGAATAATGTTTGAAGCTACATTTTATAATAAAGCATCTGTTGTTTACTAGGAAAACCATTAAAACCAGTTACAGTAGAAAAAGTACTCATAAGTCAGTTTATAAGCTTAAATTTAAACTGTTAGAGAGTTTTAGAGCTCAAAGACACAGGAATTCGTCTGACCTAATACACTTTAGCGATGAAAAGAAGATGACTTGTCCAAGGTTGTAATTTTATTAGTGCAAATTTAGGACTAGAAAACACCACTAGATTCTCAGGTCTGTGACTTTCTAGTACACTATATTGCGTATGTAAGAATCTGAGTATGTTTTAAATACAATGATTTTTAAATACATAATGCATGCACTATGCAATTTAAATGACAGAAAGTTTACAGTGAAAAGTTAGTCTTCTATTCAATGTTTTCTGTAAAGTCTTTTCCCTCTTTGGCCAATCTGGAATTTATTTTAGTTTAAGATGTGAGGTAGAGATTCAACTTTATTTTCTTTCAGATGACTGTCTAGTTATTTTACTAGCAGATAAGTTGTATTTCCCTTATTTATCCTTCAATTTTGGAGTTTTTGTCTTTATTTTTTCTTTTTTCTCTCCTATATAAACTTGAGAAATCAGCTTATGCATTAAAAAATTTCTGTTGGTTTTAATACATGAGATTGCATCAAATGTATAGATGAATTTAAGGGAGAATTGACAGTTTAATGAAGTCTGCTATAGAGCTTCAGGACATACTTTCCTCCCTGATAAGAAGAAACATGGTACAAGATGCTATCCTTTCTGTCTTTTGATGTAGTTCTGTGAACATGTCATTGTCATAACTTCAAACATTACACCCGACCTCACTCCTTGTACTAAAATAAACTCCAGCCACACTGACCTCCTTACTGTTTCTTCAACTTAACTGGCATGTTCTTTATGCTCAGAAAAACTCTTCCCCCAGGAATCTGTCTGGTTCATTCCCTCATCTCCTTCAACTATCTGCTGAATGCCACCTTCTCATTGAGCCTACCCTGACCACCCAATTTATTTTTATTTTATTTTATTTTATTTTTTAGATGGAGTTTTGCTCTTGTCGCCCAGGCTGGAGTGCAATGGCATGATCTCGGCTCACTGCAACTCCACCTCCCGGATTCAAGCAATTCTCATGCATCAGCCTCCTGAGTAGCTGGGATTACAGGTGCCTGCCACCATGCCCAGTTAATTTTTTTTGATATTTTTAGTAGAGATGGGGTTTTGCCATGTTGGTTAGGCTGACCTCGAACTCCCCGCCTCAGGTGATCCACCAGCCTCGGCCTCCCAAAGTGCTGGGATTACAGGTGTGAGCCACTGTGCCCGGCCTGACCACTCAATTTAAAATGACTCTTGCCTCCCACTCTGAGCTCTCCTCATTTTCCTATCCATTCTACTTTATTTTCCATATGGCTTATTGTCTTCTTACAATTTATTTAATCATGACACATTGTTTATTGTGTGTGTCTAGCACTAAAATATAAGCCTCAAGAGGACAGGGATATTTGTCTATTTTATTCACTGCCATAGCCCAAGTGCCTAGAACTCTCCCTGGCATACAGTAATTGTTTAATAAATTTCTGTTTAATTGAATTAAAGAAACTATTTTTGGCCTGGTGCGGTGGCTCACACCTATAATTCCAGCACTTTGGGAAGGCAAGACAGGTGGATCACATGAGGCCAGGAATTTGAAACCAGACTGGCCAATATGGTGAAACCTCATCTCTACTAAACAAAAATTAGCCACGCATGGTGGTGGGCACCTATAGTCCCAGCTACTTGGGAGGCTGAGTCACGAGAATCCCTTGAACCCAGGAGGTGGAGGTTGCAGTGAGCAGAGATCGTGCCACTGCACTCCACCCTGGGTGACAGAGGGAGACCCTGTCTCAAAAATAAATAAATACATAAAAAATAAAATAAACTATTTAGTAACAGCTTTTATTTAGAATAAACACTGCAATTTTATTAAATATCATATCTCTTTTCAGCAGTCATGGAAATAATCATATGGCTGTTTTCTCTTTTCATTGCCAGACATGGTAAATTATATATTACATTTCCTAATAGAAAAATAGCCTTGCATTTCTGCAATAAACCCCATTTAGTCATGGCCTATTATTCTTTTATGAGCTGCCTGGTTTTGTTCGCTATTGTATTTATTGTATTTAAGTTTTTGAATTGATACTGAAAGTGAGATTGGTGTAAAGTTTTGTCATGACATCTTTGTTTAGCTTTGTTATCACTGTTATGCTAGCTTTAAAATATAATTTAGAACATTCCCCCTGCCATACATTTGAAAAAATACTCTGGAATACTTCAAATAGCTTTGACTTTATTTTTCTTTAAAATGTGGCTTGGCTACTGGTTGGGATTGGTGGCTCATGCCTGTAATACCAGCACTTTGGGAGGCCAAAGCAGTAGGATTGCCAGAATCCAGGAGTTTGAGACCAGTCTGGGCAACACAGGAAGACCCTATCACTACCAAAAAAAAAAAAAAAAAAAAAAAATAGCTAGGCATGTAGCATGCTTCTGTAGTTCTAGCTACTTGGGAAGCTGAAGCAGGAGGATTGCTTGAGCCCATGGGTTTGAGGCTGCAGTGAGCTATGGTGGTGCCAGTGCACTCCAGCCTAGCCTGGGTAACAAAGCAAGACCTGATCTCTAACAGTAAATTCATACATACATACATACATAAAGTATGGTTACTTATGTATTTTCATGGTTGTAATCTCTGGGTCTTCAAATTTTCTAATTTGTTATGTTCAGTATTATAAACATAGCTATATTATTTTGCCTTTACATACTCAAAATTAAGTTAGAATTAATTAACTCAGGAAATTATTAAGAACAAATCACACCATATATTCTTTCTAACCAAATTCATTCATTCCTTCCTTTCTTTCTTTTCTTTTCTTTCTTTCTTTCTTTCTTTCTTTCTTTCTTTCTTTCTTTCTTTCTTTCTTTCTTTCTTTCTTTCCTTCCTTCCTTCCTTCCTTCCTTCCTTCCTTCCTTCCTTCCTTCCTCCTCTCTTTCTTTCTTTTCTTTCTTTCTTTCTTTCTTTCTTTCTTTCTTTCTTTCTTTCTTTCTTTCTTTCTTTCTTTCTTTCTTTCTTTCTTTCTTTTCTCTCTTTCTCTCTTTCTTTCTCTTTCTTTCTTTTTCTTTCTTTCTTTCTCTCTCACTCTCTCTGTCTCCCTTCCTCTCCCTCCCTCCTTACCTCTTTCTTTCTTTCTTTCTTTCTTTCTTTCTTTCTTTCTTTCTTTCTTTCTTTCTTTCAGACGAGTCTCACAGTGTTGCAGTGGCACCATCTTGGCTCACTGCAACCTCCACCTTCTGGGTTCAAGTGATTCTCATGCCTCAGCCTCCAGAGTAGCTGGGATTATAGGTGCCAAACTGCCACGCCTGGCTAACTTTGTATTTTTAGTAGAGATGGGGTTTCACCATGTTGGCCAGGGTGATCTCAAACTCCTGACCTCAAGTGATCCCACCAACTCAGCTTCCCAAAGTGCCGGTATTACAAGTGTGAGCCATTGCACCCAATCCAAATTTTAGTTAATGACAGTTTGAATTAACATTGCTGTGACTTCCTTCCTTTCCCTCTTTCTTTCCTTTGAAGTAATCAGATCTATGCCTTGGATTTAGCTTTATTTTTTGTACATGCATTTTTTTTAAACACCTAAATCCTAAGCTATGTATTTCCCTTCTTGGATGCTCATACAATTCTAACACTATAAAAGCCTTATCTTCTAGGCAATAAAACTGAGGTCCAGGAAGTTCAAGTTCCCTGTTCACTTTCATTCTCAAAGGAGAATCAAAATCAGATTCCATGTGTCCAGTGCCCTCTGTGTCACTCCACTGTTTCCCTGAGTTGGTTCTCTTGCTGCTTGGGTCCCTGTTCTGCTCTTACTTCCAACCCTTCTCCTTTTTACAAACACATGTTAAATACCAAGTGTGTGCCGGTCATTGTTCAAGGTGTTAGGAGATATGAAGATGAACGGGGTGGTCTTCGTTTTCTAGACATTTATAGTCTAGTAAGGGATTCAGACAAACAAACACATAATTATAATACAGTGTGAAGGTGATACATATAAAATATAAATGGACAGAAAAAACAGTGGAGAGGGGCCACTAAACGTGACTGGAGGGTCAGGAAGAGCTGGGCAGAGTCTTGGACTTGGAGGTCTGGCAAGGAGGATACTGCTCCTGTTTGCCATTCCTTGAACTTAAATGTTCTATTAATTCATCATGCATATCTAAAAATATTCTCATTCCAGGGGAGTCATCAACCCTCTGGTTAGAGACCCTACTTTCCACAATCTCCATCACTCTTCCTAGTTTGTTGACACCTTCTGGGTCTCAAACCACCTTAGAGTTCTCTCCTCCATCCAACATGGCTTCCACTCTCAGATCCTCCAAATAGAAACACCCCTTTGACAATGTTCAAAGCCTTAAGTGGTTCTAGGGAGTAGAAACTTAAACTCGACAGGGCAGAAGATGAAGATGTTTACTTTTGTGTTTAAAAGAAGGGGTCTCTGCCAGTTGATCAAACCTTGTTCACTTAGTGCAGTGAGGTTAACACTATTGATTTATCTATCCAGAGGGTTTTCTTAGCTTATTTATTTTTATCATCATTCTTCAAACTTATTCTTTTATCTAACACATTGTGAGTACCTGCTGTGTGCTTATCTCCATTGTGATTCTACAGAATTAGAAGACATGCTCCTTGCCTGAAAGAGATTTTAGTCTAGTTGGTGAGACAAGACAAACGGAAATCAAAAACAAACAATAAAGCAAGTCAATGTATAATAAACCTCAAATGAGTAGAATAGATAATTATTACCATTGAGCCCGGGGGAGGGATGATTGCTGTGGAATAGACCAGTTCTCATTTGCCCCAGATTTGCCCATCTGTGGTAAGCCTGTTAATTTTATGTGTCAATTTGACCAGATTATGATACCCAGTTGTTTGGTAAAACACTAGTCTAGATGTTGCTGTGAATGTATTTTAGAGACGTGATTAACATGTAAATCAGTAGGCTTTGTGTTGAGCAGATTACCTTCTATAATGTGGGTGGGCCTCATTCAATCAGTTGCAGGCTTTCAGAGAAAAGAACCCTCGAGGAGGAAGGCATTCTGTGTCCAGACTGTCTTCAGACTCAAGACTGTGATATCAAGTCTTCCCTGGGACTCTAGCCTGTTGGCCTGCCTTGCAGATTTTCGACTTGCCAGCCCCAACAATCGCAAGAGCCAATTCCTTAAGATAAATATCTCTCTCTCTCTATATATATCTAAAAATATTGTCAGTCAGGCCCGGCACGGTGGCTCACACCTGTAATCCCAGTACTTCGGGAGGCTGAAGTGGGTGGATCATTTGAGGTCCGGATTATGAGACCAGCCTGACCAACATGGGAAAACTCCGTCTCTACTAAAAATACAAAAATTAACTGGGTGTGGTGGATCACACCTGTAATCCCAGCTACTTAGGAGGCTGAGACAGGAGAATTTCTTGAACCCAGGAGATGAAGATGGCAGTGAGCCGAGATCACGCCACTGCACTGTAGCCTGAATGACAGAGTGAGACTCTGTCTCCAAAAAAAAAAAAAAAAAAAAAAAAAATCTAAGTCAGTGTTCTTCTGGAGAACAGACTCAAAAGCGTATGTATGAAACACAGGCTCAAGCAATCCTCCTGCCTCAGCCTCCTGAGTAGCCAGGACTACAGGTGTATGCTACTGTGTCTGCTAATTAAAAAAAGGTTATTATTATTTTTTTCTAGTGATAGGTCTTGCTTTGTTGCCCAGGCTGGTCTTGAATTCCAGGATTCTCTCTGGAGAACCCTGACTGATACAAAGCCTGGTATATATTGATATTCGCACTGAGATGTAGTATCATTCATTCATTCAAGAAAAAAATTCATTAGTTATCTATTAGTATGGTGGATTAAAAGTATAGGTTTTGAAACCAGCCTATTTAGGTTTATTTTCTAGTATGAGCTCCAGTTTTCTCATCTGTAAAATGGGGATAATGGCATGTATATTTTATGGGTTTTTTGAAGACTAATTGAGTGAATAAAAACATGCTAAGTGGTTTGAACAACACTCAATACGGTTATCACTCAATACATGTGAACTATCTTTATTTTGACTACATGTCAGGGCATTGTGCTTGGCTTTGTAGAAACAATGATAAGTATTACACAGAGTTAACCCTTAAATTGCTCATAGTCTAGTTGCGGAGTCAGGGAAATAGATGTACATGCCAATACAGTGTGCTAAGGATATTGACAGAGGTGTGCACAGGGCCACAGGCTGTGCAGACAGAGCAGGTACTCAGGACCCTGAGGCCCAGATTAAGAGAATCTGTGGCCCCTGAGCTGTGAAGAGAGGCAGAGGGAGTAAACTGCAGGAGGCTTGAAGCTGAGAAACTGGTGTTTTCCAGGGAAACTTTTTGCATGGAGTAAAGACAGTGAGGGTGAGCTGGTGGAAGATGCCGGGGAAGAGACAAGCCCGGGGCCAGATGCTGGAGGGCTTTGTGTATCAGAGTTAGAGATCTGTTTGGTCTTTATCTCTCTGATACTTAAGATCTCTATTCTTGCAAGGGTTTTAAGCTTTTTAAAGCCTTCTAGTAGGATAAGTAATACGGCAAAGCAAGAGGCACAATCATACATCTACAAAGGAAGGAATGAATGAATGTCTGTTTTTATTATTTTGGGGGTGGAAGAACAGAGTTGACTTTCCTATAGAGTGGTGGCTCTCAGCTGGGGTGATTTTGTCCCCCAGAGGGGACATTTGGCAATGTCGGAAGACATTTTTGTTTGTCATAATTGGGGTACGGGGGTGCTACTGGCATGTAGTGAGTAGAGGCCAGGGATGCTGCCGAAAGTTCTACCACATGCCTGAGAGCCGCCGACAATAAATCGTCAGGTCCAAAATGTCCGTGATTATCAGGTTCAAAATGTCCAGCTGAGGTTGAGAAACACTGCTGTAAAGAGACAGTGAGAAATAGGATCGGAGGAGGAGGAGCACAACTTATAGTACACCTTTAATGTCCCACAAGTATTTTAGACTATTCTACAGGCCATTAGAAAGCCAGTGAAGGTTTTTGAGTAGAGAGGATGATGAAGGTCATGTTTAGGAGGATAAATCTGGCTGTTGTATGCAGGATTCATTAAAGGGTGGGCAGGACCAGAGGCAGAAAGATCGTGTAGATGGCTCTTGTGATTGTTCAGACTCCAGTGTTAGGAGCCTACGTGATTGGGAAAAGAGGGAGAGAAAAATAATAAAAATTGATGGGCACAGGAAGCCTGGTGAGGAAGCCATTTTGGAAGAAGATAATTGTTTTTTAAGAAAACATTCATCTTAAGATAAGAGTGCAATTCATGGAGAAACATATCCTAGGCAGGAAAGAAGACAGGATTTGACTATAAGAGTCAATAGCCTAGAAGTGACAGGCAAAATGTTGGCAGTGGACTAGTTCTTGAGGGAAGAGGTGGCAAGAGAAAAGCAGTAGACTGAGGCCTGAAAATAAGTCATGCTGTCTCATCTCTTCCCATTTTAACTTTTTCTTTAAAGAATCCCCATTTTCCGGCAATGTTGTAAATGAGAGGAATGGAGACAGCAGCTACTCCCAGGTAACCTGCCTCTACCGGTATTCAAGGCCCTAAGCGACTGTTTGTTGTGATGGGCCAGGTGCTTCTGGAAGGTTGACTCTCATGGGAAAACTAATCACTGAAAATGAGGCTGATCATCTTAATGTTTCTTGTTACTTTTGGTCCTCATCAGACTAGGGAGTATATTTGTAATCAGGAACAACATTGGCTAGACTTCCTCTTCTCGTGCCAACACCTGATTTGGTGGCATTGCATGGATGTTTTTCTAGATCCTATTTTCATAGAATACTGATCACTGCCTTCCCTGATGTGGGTTTTTTCCTAGGTCTTACTAGTATTTTTCTCTCCCAAATGCCATATTATCCACATAATTCTAGACTCTTTGCAGGTTGAAAACTTGATATAAGTATATAGCCATGCAATGAGAAAGATAATGTTGAGGAAAATAGAAAGACAAATAATTTTATTTAGTTTTTAAAAAAAGAAGGGCCATTAAAATGGCTTTTCTTTCTTTTTTTTTTTTTTGAAGTGGAGTCTCACTTTGTGGCCGAGGCTGGAGTGTGTGTGCCACCATGCCTGGCTAATTTTTGTATTTTTAGTAGAGACGGGGTTTTGTCATGTTGGCCAGGCTGGTCTCGAACTCCTGACCTCAGGTGACCTGCCTGCCTCAGCCTCCCAAATTTCTGGGATTACAGGCGTAAGCCACTGCTCCTGGCCCAACCCATCAGTATTTTTAATGTCCTCTGGGCCTTATGAACCTAGGAAAGGGCTAGCTTGTCCCTAGACCAGCTATGATAGTAGCTTCCTGCCAACGGGGAGGATCCTGCCTTCTTTCCTTTTAATGATGTTTATTGAATGATTGGACAAGAGTTCCCCCTTTTTGTTGCTCTGCAAGAACTTCCCTTGAACAGAGGGAATCTCAACCCCTGCACCTCCTTCTGTCATCCTTTGCTCCTGCTGTTTCTTCTCCCTTACTAAAGTCACCTGCCTCAGACTGCTAATGGGCAAATGCCATAGCCAGTTGCTCACTCTGGCCACCAGCCTCCATTGTACTGACCCAGTTTTCACCTCTGACTCTCTTGGGTATCTGTTGCCATCCAGCCCCATCTAGATTTCCATACTTTCATCTCCCTCTGGTCATCTACCCTCAATACTGCTAGTCCTTTGTTCAGCCAACCACAATGACATAGTCTACCACCTTTTTGAGAGTGTAGTATGCATCAAGCACTGTGCTAAGTGTTTTGCAGAAATGATCTCATTAAGGCTTTATAAGACCCTGATTTTATAGTGCAAAACACTTAGCTCAGAGAGGTTCGATAAATTTCCCTAGGGCAGATAGGTAGTGTGATGGTTAATTTTAGCTGTCCACTTAGCTGAGTTAAGGGATACCCACATAGCTGGTAAAACATTATTTCTGGGTGTGTCTGTGAGGGTGTTCCCAGAAGAGATTAGCATTTGCATTGGTAGACTGAGGAAAGAAGATTGCCCCCACCACTAGGGACAGACATCATCCAATCCACTGAGAGCTGGGATGGAACAAAAAGGCAAAGGTGAATTTGCTCTCTTCTGGAGCTGGGACATCTATCTTTTCTTGCCCTGGGACATCAAAGCTTCCCCGATTGGTGGGCCTGTGGACCCAGGAACTTAACGTCAGTGGTTTCTCCAAGTTCTCAGGCCTTTTACCTTGGACTGAGAGTTTATACTACTGGCTTCCCTGGTTCTCCAGCTTGCAGACAGCATATTGTGGGATGTCTTGGCCTCCATAATCATGTACATCAATTTCTATAATGAATTCTCTCTTATGTATCTCTATGTATCTGCTATGGTCTGAATATTTATCCCCTCCAAAACTCATGCCCCCTCCAAGACTCATTTACTCTCCGATGTGTTGGTATTGAGAGGTGGGGTCTTTAAGAGGTGATTAAGGCATTCATGTATGAATGGATTAATAAATTAATGGATTAATAGATTAATGGGTTATCACGGGAATGGGACTGGTAGCTTTATAAGAAGAGGAAGGCCGGGCACAGTGGCTCATGTCTGTAATCCCAGCACTTTGGGAGGCTGATGCTGGCAGATTGCCTGAGGTCAGGAGTTCAAGACTAGTCTGGCCAACATGGTGAAACCTCATATCTACTAAAAATACAAAAAAATTAGGTAGGCGTGGTGGTGTGCGCCTGTAATCCCAGCTACTCAGGAGGCTGAGGCAGGGGAATTGCTTGGGCCAGGGAGGTGGAGGCTACAGTGAGCCAAGATCGCACCACTGCACTCCAGCCTGGGTGACAGAGCGAGGCTCCATGTAAAAAAAAATAAAAAATAAAAAAAATAAAAAAATAAAAAAAAAGAAGTGGAAGAGAGACCAAGAGACCTGAACTAGCATACTCAGTCCTCTTGCCATGTGGTGCCCTGCCCTGCCTTAAGACTCTTGCAGAGTCCTCATCAGCAGGAAGGCCCTCACCAGATGCAGCCCTTAGAACTTGAACTTCTTGGCCTCCATAAGTATAAGAAATAAATCTTTTCTCTTTACAAATTACTCAGTTTCAGGTACTCTGTTATAAGCAACAGAAAACGGACTAAGACAATATCATATTTGTTCTGTTTCTCTGGAGAGCCCTGACTAATAGAGGTGGCGAGTGGAGGAACTAGAACTCCATCTTTGTTTCCCTCTAAACTGTATGTTGCTAATTGTCCTTGTGGTGTTGCTAAGTGGACCTCGACCTCTGGGGTTTGCCCTTTGGTGCTTTCTGGGGTTTGC
Organism: Chlorocebus sabaeus; assembly: GCF_047675955.1. Taxonomy (NCBI): domain Eukaryota; kingdom Metazoa; phylum Chordata; class Mammalia; order Primates; family Cercopithecidae; genus Chlorocebus; species Chlorocebus sabaeus. The sequence continues at coordinate 31,728,157 of NC_132921.1, read as the reverse complement.
CACCATCTCTCTCTAGCTCACGTAAATCTTTCTGTCTTGCTTTTTCTGTGATTCAAGTGTCTTTCTCTGCAAATTACCCAGGTCTATTTTCTCAGGGATGGGTGAAGGGTAGAAACCACTATAGGGGTCCTCAGGCATAGGGGCTGGAGCCCACGGTGATCCAGATCTTGAGTTTTACCATTCAGGTGTCTTCTTCCTAAGGCACATGCACTCTGGAACAGGAGGAATGGGGGTCGAGGAGGTAAAGAAGGAGAATGACTTCATATTGTATAGAACCCATCATTCCCACTCAGCACTCACTGCCCAGTCTGGTTCCCCCACCTGCTCCCCCTGCCCCAACATTCTAGACTTCTACCCCATCCAGCCGGATTTTTCTCTTGGGGCCTCTGTGTCCTTGTGTTCTGGTTTCCACTGGGTGTCCCAGGCCAGCAGATCCACACATAAGTGAATCCTTCATACTGGTTGGACTCAAAAGATCGCCCAAGTGAAACAAAATTTCCCAAGGGGTTCCCAGGATCCAGCAAATCAGGGGCTGCAACTACACCTTTGTGTAAGAGTCCCTTGTGGAAGAACCATCTTCACTCTAGGCTGAACCTATAGAATGCCAACAGGCTGTGTTGTAGCCAATTGCACATGCTGACATTTCTGGGCCTTAACCTTGGTGTTGCTAAACCATCCCAATGTAATCAGCCCCCTCATCAAAGCTGTGTTCTGTAGTCTTGCCTGAAGATGGGATGGTGGACTAAACAGGCTCTTAATGTTGGGTTCATTTTCATCTGTATTTCTGTCCCATGTTCCTTTACCTGGATTCCTGTCCTTAGTACTGCTGCTATCTCTTAATTGTCCAATTTAATCCCAGTACCACTGCCTTGGGCAGCTGCTTCTTCACCACTCTCATTCCAAATAGCTTGGTTCATGCCCTGTATCAGTCTGTTCTCACACTGCTATAAAGAACTGCCTGGCCAGGCACAGTGGCTCATGTCTGTAATCCCAGCACTTTGGGAGGCCGAGCCGGGTGGGTCACCTGAGGTCAGGAGTTCGAGACCAGCCTGGCCAACATGGCGAATCTCTGTCTCTACTAAAAATACAAAAATTAGCCAGGTGTGGTCGTGCGTGCCTGTAATTCCAGCTATTTGAGAGGCTGAGATGGGAGAATTTCTTGGACCCAGGAGGCAGAGGTTGGCAGTAAGCCAAGATCACGCTACTGCACTCCAACCTGGGCGACAGAGTAAGACTCTATCTCAAAACAACAACAACAACAACAAAACCAAAAAACTGCCTGAGACTGGGTAATTTATGAAGAAAAGAGGTTTAATTGCCTCACAGTTCTGCATGGCTGATCCTCAGGAAACTTGTAATCATGGCAGAGGGGAAGCAGGGAAGTCTTACAGGGCAGCAGGTGAGAGAGTATGTGAAGGAAGCGAGGGGGGAAGATCCCCTTATAAAACCATCAGATCTCATGGGAACTCTCCCTATCATGAGACCAGCATGGAGGAAACTGCCCCCATGATCCAATCACCTTCCACCAGGTCCCTCCCTCAACACCTGGGGATTATAATTTGAGATGAGATTTGGGAGGGGATGCAGAGCCAAACCATATCACATTCTTCCTTCCCAACTGCCCTTCTCCAACATGGTTTATCCCACTGCTTGTCAGTCAGCATTCCCAGCTGTTACTCCAGCAGCCCCTCCTGACTCTCCTTTCCCCTCATCCCAACTGCAGAGGCAGCTTGGACTCTGGTCTTGACTTCTGGCCACTCCCCAGAGCAGACGGAGCATGGCCACAGCCTAGAGGTGTTCTGTCAGCAGAGCTCTTCTCTAGCTTCTCTGTCTACTGGAAGACGGGCAGGACTGAGAGTGCATTTATCTGGAATTGGAGGGTCCGCAGCCAAACACAGCAGGATATCAACTCCATAGTGATTCAGTTCACTGTTTTTCCCAGAGTGGAAGTGGGAAAACAGCAATACTGGAAGTTGAAAGAAATGTCAGAGTCCTTTGATCTCCTCTTTAGCTCCCAGCTGTGGCCATCATTTAACCTACCTGGCCTACAATCAGAGGCCTGGCAAGATGATCTCTTTAAATCTCTCTGCTTTCAGAGACAGGTGAGTTTATACTACACACAGGCGTCAACACACACACAGGCAAACTTGAGAGTTCTGAGGTTTTGGAAAAAGAAGAAAAATATTTTTCAATAGAAGGTTTATTTTGTAATATGCAGCACCAGCAATTTCTTTGGTTGAAATAGGGTTGGTTTTTAAGGATGTGGTGTAGGGAGGGACACAGTGTGGTGCAATGGGTTTGGGGTCTGTCTCAATCTGTTTGGGCTGCTACAACAAAATACCATAGACTGGGTGACTTATAAACAACAGAAATTTATTTCTCACAGTTCTGGAGGCTGGGAAGTCCAAGATCAGGCTCGGGCAGATTTATTGTCTGATAAGGGCCCACTTTCTCATCGATGGCTCCTTCTTGCTATGTCTTCATATGGTGGAATGAGCTCCCTTGGGTCTCTTATAATTTTTATTTTTTTCTTTGAGACAGAGTCTTGCTCTGTTGCCCAGGTTGGAGTGCAATGGAACGAACTCAGCTCACTGCAACCTCCACCTCCCAGGTTGAAGCGATTCTCCTGCCGCAGTCTCCTGAGTAGATGGGATTACAGGCATGCATCACCAAGCCCGGCTATTTTTTTTTTTCTGTATTCTTAGTAGATATGGGGTTTGCCATGTTGGCCAGGCTGGTCTTGAACTCCTGGCCTCAAGTGATTTGCCTGTCTTGGCGTCCAAAAGTGCTGGGATTACAGGCGTGAACCACCTCGCCTGGCCCCTCGGGTCTCTTTTATAAAGGCACTAATGCCATTCATGACAATACTCATGATTTAATCACCTCACAAAGGCTGATCTCAAAATACCATCATATTAGGAATTAAGTTTCAACATGTGAATTTTGAGGGGAGAGGGGCACAAACATTCAATCCCTAGCAGAGACTCAGAACCCAGTTCTAGCCTGCTAACTTGTGTGACTTCAGGAAAATCACTTCACTCGCTGAGCCTAAGGGTTTCCCTTCATCTGTCAGTGATGGGGTTGGGCTAGTGGTCTCTGGAATTCCTTCCAGCTGTGATATGCCAGGATAGGCAAGCAACTGTTAGCCTTCACCCATGCAAATAACCGATGGCATCAGTTTTTAGCCACAGGGGAGAGAGAACACATCTTTCCCCGCCTGGGCTACCCCAGGTTTTCTCAATCTTGCCTTATTGACCTTTTTGAAATCTCTTCCTGAAGCAAACTCTTCCTTCCAAGGAATCTGGATAGACAGTAGAACACAAAGGGGCTGCCCTTTGCTGTTTGTAAGCTGAGGTCTGGGAAATAGACCACAGCAGGCTCAGCAGCCTCTTCATTGTGGGTTACCCTGAATATTGTATTCTAGAAACTTCAGCGGCTTCAGGCAAGCATTTCCATTTCTCTGTATTTGTCCTAGCCTTGAATATCTTCATGCTGGCTACCTTGCAAACAGTGGTGCCTAATGAGTGTCTTGAAGCTCTGGGAGAGATTGATGTTTGACTCACATAAAAAGCGTTCTCTAAACTTTTTCTGAGAGATAGGGAGACTCTGTAAATCATTAAATGAAGCCTACCTTAGTCTAAACTCTTAACAGTTCTCATCTTTGCTCTAGGCTACGCGTGTCAGGGTTAGGCGAGCTTTCACTGTGAGGGGCTGGTGCACTGTGGCGCCTGTTAAATAGAGCATTAGGGATAGAAGCAACAGGATTTTGAAGCATGTTCAACAATGGAAGCCGAATGAAATGAATCCACAGAGCCAGGTAACTGCCAAGGGTACGCTTTTGAGAGAGGGAAAACTGCGGATTGTATAATTAGTTTCTCTTCAGAAAAGAACACCACTCAGGTCAATTTAAATAGATTTGGCTACCCTCAAGGGATAGGTTGCAGCAGATTGCGAGTTTGACCCCCATCCCCATAATCAATGTATTTGCCAATGAGGTGTCATGGGTCTGTGCATCCAGGGCCAGCCTTGAGAGAAGGGAAACTGAAGAGAAGATACTTCTTCAAAGGCCAAGTGCAGCCTAAGGGGTATGTGGGGAGAGGCTAGGGAGGAAGATCTCAGACCCAGCTGCAGAGCCCAGCCCTCTGCTTTTTTAGTTGCTAATTTCTGTAGGGTGGTTTCACGTATTTTCAGTAAAAGCTCAGAGTAGCATCCCCTCCCCACCCATTTGGTTCTTTTTGTTTGTTTGGCTTTTTTATTTGTTTTGAGACACGGTCTTATTCTGTCACCCAGGCTGGAATGCAGTGGTATAATCACAGCTCACTGCAGCCTCAACCTCCCAGGCTCAAGCAGTCCTCCTACCTCAGCCTCCCAAGTAGCTGAGACTACATGCATGTACCACCATGCCCAGCTATTTAAAAAAAAAAAAAAAAAATTGTAGCGATGAGATCTCTCCATGTTGCCCAGGCTGGTCTCGAACTCCTGGACTTAAGTGATCCCCCTGCTTTGGCCTCCCCAAGGGCTGGGATTACAGGAATGAGCCACAGTACCCGGCCCCATCTGGCTTTTGCAGTAGCATCTTCTCAACTTCCTCAACTTCACACCCCTGAACCAACAGCCAGTTCTGTCTGTGATTCCCCAGGGTTGGCACAGCAGGTCAAGAGAAAGATGGGGCAGTCTGCAGACACAGATGCAAGGAGAAAGCAGGGAGGAGTTTCTGTTGTTATTAATTCCCCTTTCACTTCCCCTGACCTCTTACCTGGTCTCTGCCTGCTCAGTCTCTGTACCTTACTTGTAAGATCTATATTTCTGAAGTCCTGGCCTTTTCCTGTGGCTTCCCTATCCCCACCTTGTGAAACTTTTGATGGTCTTTAAAGCTTAATTCAAGTGCTACCTCCTCTGGGAAGGCTTCTTGCCTGGCATGCTTGGAAGCCCCTCATCTGTGTTCCTATCACAGTTAGTACTTGTGTCTTTTGAAGAGTTTATACTGTTTAGTCAATGTCTGTTTTCATGGTTATCTTTCCCCATCATTTGCTGAATTCCTTGTGGGCACAAACAAAATTTTTTATTCCTATATATTCTAGACCTTTCAGTCTTGGCCCATAGTAGATCTCGAATAAATATCTGTTAACCAATATTAATAAAGATAATTTACAGGGCCCGTCAGAATCTCCCTGGGTAGGGTTTTCTATGTGTACATTCCCAGGCTTCACCCCTAGAAATACAGATGCTCTAAGTCTAGACTGGGGTTCTTTTTTTTTTTTTTTTTTTTTTTTTAATTTATTTATTATTATTAAACTTCAAGTTGTAGGGTACATGTGCACAACGTGCAGGTTTGCTACATATGTATACTTGTGCCATGTTGGTGTGCTGCACCCATCAACTCGTCATTTACATCAGGTATAACTCCCAATGCAATCCCTCCCCCTTCCCCCCTCCCCATGATAGGCCCCGGTGTGTGATGTTCCCCTTCCCGAGTCCAAGTGATCTCATTGTTCAGTTCCCACCTACGAGTGAGAACATGCGGTGTTTGGTTTTCTGTTCTTGTGATAGTTTGCTAAGAATGATGGTTTCCAGCTGCATCCATGTCCCTACAAAGGACACAAACTCATCCTTTTTTATGGCTGCATAGTATTCCATGGTGTATATGTGCCACATTTTCTTAATCCAATCTGTCACTGATGGACATTTGGGTTGATTCCAAGTCTTTGCTATTGTGAATAGTGCCGCAATAAACATACGTGTGCATGTGTCCTTATAGCAGCATAATTTATAATCCTTTGGGTATATACCCAGTAATGGGATGGCTGGGTCATATGGTACATCTAGTTCTAGATCCTTGAGGAATCGCCATACTGTTTTCCATAATGGTTGAACTAGTTTACAATCCCACCAACAGTGTAAAAGCGTTCCTATTTCTCCACATCCTCTCCAGCACCTGTTGTTTCCTGACTTTTGAATGATTGCCATTCTAACTGGTGTGAGATGGTATCTCATTGTGGTTTTGATTTGCATTTCTCTGATGGCCAGTGATGATGAGCATTTTTTCATGTGTCTGTTGGCTGTATGAATGTCTTCTTTTGAGAAATGTCTGTTCATATCCTTTGCCCACTTTTGGATGGGGTTGTTTGTTTTTTTCTTGTAAATTTGTTTGAGTTCTTTGTAGGTTCTGGATATTAGCCCTTTGTCAGATGAGTAGATTGCAAAAATTTTCTCCCATTCTGTAGGTTGCCTGTTCACTCTGATGGTAGTTTCTTTTGCTGTGCAGAAGCTCTTTAGTTTGATGAGATCCCATTTGTCAATTTTGGCTTTTGCTGCCGTTGCTTTTGGTGTTTTAGACATGAAGTCTTTGCCCATGCCTATGTCCTGAATGGTACTACCTAGGTTTTCCTCTAGGATTTTTATGGTATTAGGTCTAACATTTAAGTCTCTAATCCATCTTGAATTAATTTTCGTATAAGGAGTAAGGAAAGGATCCAGTTTCAGCTTTCTACTTATGGCTAGCCAGTTTTCCCAGCACCATTTATTAAATAGGGAATCCTTTCCCCATTTCTTGTTTCTCTCAGGTTTGTCAAAGATCAGATGGCTGTAGATGTGTGGTATTATTTCTGAGGACTCTGTTCTGTTCCATTGGTCTATATCTCTGTTTTGGTACCAGTACCATGCTGTTTTGGTTACTGTAGCCTTGTAGTATAGTTTGAAGTCAGGTAGCGTGATGCCTCCAGCTTTGTTCTTTTGACTTAGGATTGTCTTGGAGATGCAGGCTCTTTTTTGGTTCTATATGAACTTTAAAGCAGTTTTTTCCAATTCTGTGAAGAAGCTCATTGGTAGCTTGATGGGGATGGCATTGAATCTATAAATTACCTTGGGCAGTATGGCCATTTTCACGATATTGATTCTTCCTATCCATGAGCATGGTATGTTCTTCCATTTGTTTGTGTCCTCTTTGATTTCACTGAGCAGTGGTTTGTAGTTCTCCTTGAAGAGGTCCTTTACATCCCTTGTAAGTTGGATTCCTAGGTATTTTATTCTCTTTGAAGCAATTGTGAATGGAAGTTCATTCCTGATTTGGCTCTCTGTTTGACTGTCACTGGTGTATAAGAATGCTTGTGATTTTTGCACATTAATTTTGTATCCTGAGACTTTGCTGAAGTTGCTTATCAGCTTAAGGAGATTTTGGGCTGAGACAATGGGGTTTTCTAAATATACAATCATGTCGTCTGCAAACAGGGACAATTTGACTTCTTCTTTTCCTAACTGAATCCCCTTGATTTCTTTCTCTTGCCTGATTGCCCTAGCCAGAACTTCCAACACTATGTTGAATAGGAGTGGTGAGAGAGGGCATCCCTGTCTTGTGCCAGTTTTCAAAGGGAATTTTTCCAGTTTTTGCCCATTCAGTATGATATTGGCTGTGGGTTTGTCATAAATAGCTCTTATTATTTTGAGGTACGTTCCATCAATACCGAATTTATTGAGCGTTTTTAGCATGAAGGGCTGTTGAATTTTGTCAAAAGCCTTTTCTGCATCTATTGAGATAATGATGTGGTTCTTGTCTTTGGTTCTGTTTATATGCTGGATTATGTTTATTGATTTGCGAATGTTGAACCAGCCTTGCATCCCAGGGATGAAGCCCACTTGATCATGGTGGATAAGCTTTTTGATGTGCTGCTGAATCCGGTTTGCCAGTATTTTATTGAGGATTTTTGCATCGATGTTCATCAGGGATATTGGTCTAAAATTCTCTTTTTTTGTTGTGTCTCTGCCAGGCTTTGGTATCAGGATGATGTTGGCCTCATAAAATGAGTTAGGGAGGATTCCCTCTTTTTCTATTGATTGGAATAGTTTCAGAAGGAATGGTACCAGCTCCTCCTTGTACCTCTGGTAGAATTCAGCTGTGAATCCATCTGGTCCTGGACTTTTTTTGGTTGGTAGGCTATTAATTATTGCCTCAATTTCAGAGCCTACTATTGGTCTATTCAGGGATTCAACTTCTTCCTGGTTTAGTCTTGGAAGAGTGTAAGTGTCCAGGAAATTATCCATTTCTTCTAGATTTTCCAGTTTATTTGCGTAGAGGTGTTTATAGTATTCTCTGATGGTAGTTTGTATTTCTGTGGGGTCGGTGGTGATATCCCCTTTATCATTTTTAATTGCGTCGATTTGATTCTTCTCTCTTTTCTTCTTTATTAGTCTTGCTAGTGGTCTGTCAATTTTGTTGATCTTTTCAAAAAACCAACTCCTGGATTCATTGATTTTTTGGAGGGTTTTTTGTGTCTCTATCTCCTTCAGTTCTGCTCTGATCTTAGTTATTTCTTGCCTTCTGCTGGCTTTCGAATGTGTTTGCTCTTGCTTCTCTAGTTCTTTTAATTGCGATGTTAGAGTGTCAATTTTAGATCTTTCCTGCTTTCTCTTGTGGGCATTTAGTGCTATAAATTTCCCTCTACACACTGCTTTAAATGTGTCCCAGAGATTCTGGTATGTTGTATCTTTGTTCTCATTGGTTTCAAAGAACATCTTTATTTCTGCCTTCATTTTGTTATGTACCCAGTAGTCATTCAGGAGCAGGTTGTTCAGTTTCCATGTAGTTGAGCGGTTTTGATTGAGTTTCTTAGTCCTGAGTTCTAATTTGATTGCACTGTGGTCTGAGAGACAGTTTGTTATAATTTCTGTTCTTGTACATTTGCTGAGGAGTGCTTTACTTCCAATTACGTGGTCAATTTTGGAGTAAGTACGATGTGGTGCTGAGAAGAATGTATATTCTGTTGATTTGGGGTGGAGAGTTCTATAGATGTCTATTAGGTCTGCTTGCTGCAGAGATGAGTTCAATTCCTGGATATCCTTGTTAACTTTCTGTCTCGTTGATCTGTCTAATGTTGACAGTGGAGTGTTGAAGTCTCCCATTATTATTGTATGGGAGTCTAAGTCTCTTTGTAAGTCTCTAAGGACTTGCTTTATGAATCTGGGTGCTCCTGTATTGGGTGCATATATATTTAGGATAGTTAGCGCTTCCTGTTGAATTGATCCCTTTACCATTATGTAATGGCCTTCTTTGTCTCTTTTGATCTTTGATGGTTTAAAGTCTGTTTTATCAGAGACTAGTATTGCAACCCCCGCTTTTTTGTGTTCTCCATTTGCTTGGTAAATCTTCCTCCATCCCTTTATTTTGAGCCTATGTATGTCTCTGCGTGTGAGATGGGTCTCCTGAATACAGCAGACTGATGGGTCTTGACTCTTTATCCAGTTTGCCAGTCTGTGTCTTTTAATTGGAGCATTTAGTCCATTTCCATTTAAGGTTAAGATTGTTATGTGTGAACTTGATCCTGCCATTATGATATTAACTGGTTATTTTGCTCGTTAGTTGATGCAGTTTCTTCCTAGCCTTGATGGTCTTTACATTTTGGCATGTTTTTGCAATGGCTGGTACCGGTTGTTCCTTTCCATGTTTAGTGCTTCCTTCAGGGTCTCTTGTAAGGCAGGCCTAGTGGTGACAAAATCTCTAAGCATTTGCTTATCTGTAAAGGATTTTATTTCTCCTTCACTGATGAAACTTAGTTTGGCTGGATATAAAATTCTGGGTTTAAAATTCTTTTCTTTAAGAATGTTGAATATTGGCCCCCACTCTCTTCTGGCTTGAAGAGTTTCTGCCGAGAGATCTGCTGTTAGTCTGATGGGCTTCCCTTTGTGGGTAACCCGACCTTTCTCTCTGGCTGCCCTTAAGATTTTTTCCTTCATTTCAACTTTGGTGAATCTGGCAATTATGTGTCTTGGAGTTGCTCTTCTCGAGGAGTATCTTTGTGGCGTTCTCTGTATTTCCTGGATTTGAATGTTGGCCTGCCCTACTAGGTTGGGGAAGTTCTCCTGGATGATATCCTGAAGAGTGTTTTCCAACTTGGTTCCATTTTCCCCCTCACTTTCAGGCACCCCAATCAGACGTAGATTTGGTCTTTTTACATAATCCCATACTTCTTGCAGGCTTTGTTCATTTCTTTTTCTTCTTTTTTCTTTTGGTTTCTCTTCTCGCTTCATTTCATTCATTTGATCCTCCATCGCTGACATTCTTTCTTCCAGTTGATCGAGACGGTTACTGAAGCTTGTGCATTTGTCACGTATTTCTCGTGCCATGGTTTTCGTCTCTTTCATTTCGTTTGTGAGCTTCTCTGCATTAATTACTCTAGCCATCAATTCTTCCACTTTTTTTTCAAGATTTTTAGTTTCTTTGCGCTGGGTACGTAATTCCTCCTTTAGCTCTGAGAAATTTGATGGACTGAAGCCTTCTTCTCTCATCTCGTCGAAGTCATTCTCCGTCCAGCTTTGATCCGTTGCTGGCGATGAGCTGCGCTCCTTTGCTGGGGGAGATGCGCTCTTATTTTTTGAATTCCCAGCTTTTCTGCCCTGCTTTTTCCCCATCTTTGTGGTTTTATCTGCCTCTGGTCTTTGATGATGGTGATGTACTGATGGGGTTTTGGTGTAGGTGTCCTTCCTGTTTGATAGCTTTCCTTCTAACAGTCAGGATCCTCAGCTGTAGGTTGTAGCTGTAGGAGATTGCTTGAGGTCCACTCCAGACCCTGTTTGCCTGGGTATCAGCAGCAGAGGCTGCAGAAGATAGAGTATTTCTGAACAGCGAGTGTACCTGTCTGATTCTTGCTTTGGAATCTTCCTCTCAGGGGTGTACTCCACCCTGTGAGGTGTGGGGTGTCAGACTGCCCCTAGTGGGGGATGTCTCCCAGTTAGGCTACTCAGGGGTCAGGGACCCACTTGAGCAGGGAGTCTGTCCCTTCTCAGATCTCAACCTCCGTGTTGGGAGATCCACTGCTCTCTTCAAAGCTGTCAGACAGAGTCGTTTGCGTCTGCAGAGCTGCTGCGTTTGTTATTATTTACTGTGCCCTGTCCCCAGAGGTGGAGTCTACAGAGACAGGCAGGTTTCCTTGAGCTGCTGTGAGCTCCACCCAGTTCGAGCTTCCCAGCAGCTTTGTTTACCTACTTAAGCCTCAGCAATGGCGGGCGCCCCTCCCCCAGCCTCGCTGCTGCCTTGCCGGTAGATCACAGACTGCTGTGCTAGCAATGAGGGAGGCTCCGTGGGTGTGGGACACTCCCGGCCAGGTGTGGGATATGATCTCCTGGTGTGCCTGTCTGCTTAAAGCGCAGTATTGGGGTGGGAGTTACCCGATTTTCCAGGTGTTGTGTGTCTCAGTTCCCCTGGCTAGGAAAAGGGATTCCCTTCCCCCTTGCGCTTTCCAGGTGAGGCAATGCCTCGCCCTGCTTCAGCTCTCGCTGGTCGGGCTGCAGCAGCTGACCAGCACCGATCGTCTGGCACTCCCCAGTGAGATGAACCCAGTACCTCAGTTGAAAATGCAGAAATCGCCGGTCTTCTGTGTCGCTCGCGCTGGGAGTTGGAGACTGGAGCTGTTCCTATTCGGCCATCTTGCCCTGAGCCCGACTGGGGTTCTTGAATCTGCCTTTTGAAAAAGCCTCATGTGATTTTATTTATTTATTTATTTTTATTTTTTATTTTTTTTGAGATGGAGTTTCACTCTTGTTTGCCAGGCTGGAGTGTAATGGCATGTTCTCGGCTTACCGCAACCTCTGCCTCCCAGGTTCAAACTATTCTTCTGCCTCAGCCTGCTGAGTAGCTGGGATCACAGGCATGTGCCACCACGCCCAACTAAATTTTTTTTTTTTTTTGTATTTTTAGTAGAGATGAGATTTCACCGTGTTGGCCAGGCTGGTCTCGAACTCCTGACCTCAAGCTTTCCACCCACTTTGGCCTCCCAAAGTGCTAGGATTACAGGCGTGAGCCACCATGCCTGGTTTTTAATATTTATTTATTTTATTTATTTATTTTTTGAGACAGAGTCTTGCTCTATCGCCCAGGCTGGAGTGCAGTGGTACCATCTCACTGCAACTTTCACCTCCCAGGCTCAAGCTATCCTTCCACCTCAGCCTCCTGAGTAGCTGGGACTACAGGTGTGCACCACCAAGTTGGCTAATTTTTCTATTTTTTAGAGACAGGTTTTTGCCATGTCTCTCAGGCTTTTGAACTCATGAGCTTACATGATCTGCTCACGGTAACCTCCCAAAGTGCTGGGATTACAGATGTGAACCACGGTGCCCAGCCTATATTCATCTTAAAATGTAAAAGAGGCTGGGTGTGGTGATTCATTCCTGTAATATCAGCACTTTTGGAGGCCAGGGCAGGAGGATCACTTGAGCCCAGGAGGTTGAGACCAGCCTGAGCAACATAGGGACACCCATGTCTCTACAGGAAAAAAAAAAAAAAAAAAAAAAAAATTAGTTGGGCATCGTGGCATGCACTTGTGGTCCCAGCTACTCAGGATGCTGAGATGGGAGTTTCCCTTGAGCCTAGGAGTTCAAGGCTGCAGTAAGCAGTGCTCATTGCACTACATTCCAGCCTGGGCAACAGAAAGCGATCATGTCTCAAAAAAAAAAACAAAAAACAAAAAACACAACAGAAAAACGAATAGAGATGTGTTGGGAAGAGGAGATTCAATGAGACATGAAACAAAATATCAGTATGAGACTGAAGTTCTCTGGTTCTTCAATAACAATAGTTATCATTAATGAAAATAAACCCCATTGTATTTGGAAGTATAGACACTCCTGATGATGTTGCAGATGTTGGAGGGAAAAGCCATGATCACACTCAGTTGATGGCAGTGTGCAAACAACTCAGCCCAGATCAGCCTAGCTTTTTTGTTTATAAAGTGGGTGGACAGCATCTGTCTAATTAAACAAAGAGCCACCCTTGGGTTGTTGATTGTTGAAGGAGGGAGAGATGTGGAGAATTTAGTCCAGTGATCTCATTTTAGAGATGAGGAAACTAAGGCTCAGGGAAGGGCAGTGACCTCACGTGCAGTTAATGGAACCGCTGGGCCTGGAATCAAGTTTCCTGACTCTCTGCACGCTGATTATTCCTGTACAGTCTAGCTAAATGTTCCTAGGTTGGGGGAAAGTCTACTAATTTCCCCAAGAGTCCCCATAGTGTCCCAGTCAACCCAATCCATGCCCCACCCTGACCTGCCCACACCCTTCTCAATCTTCTCCCACCTTTGCCTCCAGGGTTATTTCTCCAAAAGTCAGCGCCAATCAGGGCCTTCCTCCCTACCACAGAAACTTATGCTGGGTTCTCAGGGTAACAACATAAACTCCAAACTCCTCAGCAAGGCACTGCAGGTCCCTTGCTTTGTGATCCAAGTGAAGCCTGTTCTGATGTCATCTCCCGTCCCTCCTCCAGGCCCTGACGGGCAGGGCACTGTGGCTTGCCTGCTCACGTGCATTCCTGACCCTCCTCTTCTGTCTGGCAGAGCCCAAAACCTATTAGAGAGGTTGCAAAGGCTAAATGTTCTCTTTCCCCACTCAGCTGAACCAGGAGCATAGGGTTGTGAGCCAGCACTGCCCGTCAGGATGATGCCCATGGACACCTACTGTGGGGGATAGAGGTAGCTTTGGTAAAGGTTTTTCTCCTTCTAAAATAGAGGGATGTACATAGAGAGGCCCTTCCACCTTCTTCCTGGTTTCAGAGGATGTGACATGAGCACTTGGTAATGAAGCTGCAGCAGTCATCTTGCAGTCCTGAGGGAGAAGGCCAAAGAATCCCAGAGAAGCTGCCCCGCAGGCCAGACATTGCCGACCCAGCTCAGCCAGCACTGGAACTTCCCATAGCTGGACTTATTGTTATATAAAATATAAAGATATTATATGGTAATCTATAACAAATGACCAAATAATAAACTTACAAATTCACAATTACTTCAGTCTTCCATTACTTGCATGCTGACGGATACAATAGCTGTTCTTTGTTTCTTTTTTTTTTTTTTCGAGATGGAGTCTCTCTCTGTTGCCCAGGCTGGAGTGCAGTGGCGCCATCTCGGCGCACTGCAACCTCCGCCTCTTGGGTTCAAGTGATTCTTCTGCCTCAGCCTACTCACTCAGTACCTGGGATTACAGGCCCCTGCCACCATGCTGAGCTAATTTTTGTGTTTTTAGTAGAGACGAGGTTTTGCCATTGTGGCCAGGCTGGTCTAGAACTCCTGACCTTAAGTGATCTGCCCGCCTCAGCCTCCCAAAGTGTTGGGATTACAGGTGTGAGCCGCTGCACGTGGCCAATAGCTGTTCTTTGACTGAATCGGGCCTCCTTCCCTCAGCTGCCTGCCCTCTCAGGAAATGGAGATGAGATTTAAAACTACGGAAAAGCTCAAGTCTCCCCTCCGTATCCTGGACTTGCTCCTCATTCCTGCCCTTTGTGGGCTTCTGCAGTAGTGTTTCTGCTTCCACGAGGCCAGTGGACACTCCAGGAAGGTAGCATCTCAGTGCCCTGGAAGTGTTCTCTTGACTCATAGTCACAGCTCCCTCCACCTAGCTCTAGACTCTTCTGGGCAAGGACTTCAGTTCTTGTTCTCTATTTTCTGTTTATGTAGCAATTCAGGCTTGACAGAGTCTGAGTGTCCCGTGAGGGAGTTTGGCTTCCTTTAGGAGAGAGTCTGCCTTGCCCTCAACAGGGCCTCCTTGGACAATGTGAGGGCATGGCCTTCCCAATTCCACTCTGTTTAGAGATTCTCACTTGTTGTGATCCTGGTCTTCATGGTTAGATATGGACATTACCACCTTTCACCTCTCTCCATGCCTGGAGGAACAAATTCTTTACTCCAATCAAACCAGTTTACATGCATGCTTCAGAAAATCAACTTTCTCTTCTTCTTCCAACAGTTTCCTCTACCTCGAATGCTCCTTCATGCCAACATCTCCACCTATCAGAATCTTCCCCAATCTTAAAAACCTCATGCACATTCACATCCTCTGTGTGTGAATTTTCTCCATTCCAGCTAGAGAGCTCTCCTCCCTTTCAGCACTTGCAAGACCATGCATAGTTGAGCAATCACTCAGTGTGTTATACTGCCTTGTTTTGGGGTTGTGAACATGTGTCTCCCGGCTGGACTACAAGCTACTGGGACCACAGTTTATATATCTTTTACATCCTCTCCAGAGAAAGTGCTTGCAGGTCAATCCAAGTCAACAAACATTTATTGTGCTTGGTGATGCTATCTCAGGACTTCTTGTTATGGGGAATAATAAATGTAGGTATTCTTCAGAGCTACTTTAATTTGGGATTGCATTTCCTTGCAACCAAGAGCACCGTACCTAATATATATATCAACAAAGGAAACATATTTAGGAGTGGAAATGATTTTTCTACAGTTTATTTCAACTTGGGTGGTGTATAAAGGAGAATGACTGAGAGAAGGGAAAGGGTAAGGATTGGACCCATAAATATGTATCCATAATAATTTTTAAAAAGTTTTAAAAAGTTATAATAAGGTAACTATAACTAACAATAATTTTATTATCTATTTCAAAAGAGCCAGAAGAGTTGATCTGAAATGTTCTTAACACAAATAAATGATAAATGTTTGAGGTGATGGCTATCTCAAGTGCCTGATTTGATTATTACACATTGTATGCTTGTATCAAAATATCATATGTACTCGATCTAAATATATGGATTTGCATAACAATTCTACATAATACTATTATTATCAATATTAATAATATAATAAATAATAATAATGATAATAATAGTATTATGTACAATTATTATGTATCTGTAACCATATAAAATAAAAAAATTAGAAAAAGAGTTGGTGTATGTGTGTGTGTAAAAGCCCAAAGCTAAAGGAAACTCATAGTGAATGTGTGTACATATGTGGTGGTGGGGGGAGGAGGGTGATGAGGAGGTTTATTTAGGAGCAAGATTAAAATAATAAACTCCATGTTCAGTGCTACCCTCATATAAATTAGTAAACTCTACATATTATTTTAAGCAACAAACGTTTCTTGAGTGCCCCACGTTTGTGAGGTTTGGATAATAATGCTCTATTTCTTAACATTTTAACTCACCTCATCCAAACCAATGCTTCCTAACATGAAATTTGATTTTACTCTCAATAGATAAAGAAAATAGTTTTTATTCTCCATTTAGGTCAAAAGCAATTTTGGCAGCAGTTCAAACACTGCTCAGGGCACCAAAAATAACTGGAAGCTTATCTTTGTGAATGTCTTTTTTTTGGGGCAGGGGTTGGGGGCTGTTTTTTTCTCTGGTATTTTTCTTCTCTATCTTTTGAATTTTCTTTCTTTTTAACAAATTTTGCAATTTTTGCTTTTTTTTTTTTTTCATCACATCTCTCTGCTTTGACATTGCTTGACAGTTTAAAAAACCTAGGTGTCCTTTCATTCTTCCCTGAGATGACAGTAACATTTCAATAATGCATATTAGTGGGGTTGGGGAGTTGGAGTCCCTGGAGGAGCAGGAAAGCAGTTTGGTAAAGTGGAGGAAGCCTTGGACCTGAGTTTGGGAGACCTGGGTTTTCACGTAGGATTTTATCAGTATCTGGCTGGATGACCTTGGGCAAATCACAACTACTCAGAGTCTTCAGGCCCTTATCTCTAACAAGAAAGATTTGACCAATATACTCTCTAGGCATTAGCATTCTGTGACATTTCTAAAAACCAGCTTTCTATAAAAAGTGAGATTTGTACTTGTGTTTGAAAATATGGGTCTTTGGTGATAATTAACACTGGATTTAAAAGGCATTTTGTATTCCACAACTTTGTGGTTACTTGAACTTTATAAATGAGGACTGGGATTTGGGACCAGCATTTCTCAGGTTGTCATCAATCAAACATTGGAAACGTTTCCAGATAGGAGTTGACTCTGCAGGAAATGGGGAGAAGAATAGTAACAGTCCTTGACTTGTGCTCTTTTTCTTTCTTTCTTTTTTTTTTTGGTGGTTAAAAAGAACATAACATTGAAATCTATCCTACTAGCAAAATTTTAAGTGTACAGTACAGTATTGTTAACTATAGATGTGTGGTTGTATAGCAGATCTCTAGAACATTTTCATCTTGCGTAACCAAAACTTTATATCCATTGCACAGCAATTCCCCATTTCTCCTTCCCTTTCAGCCCCTGGAAACCACCATTCTACTTTATGCTTTTATGAGTTTGACTACTTTAGATACCTCATATAAGTGAAATCATGTAGTATTTATTCTTCTATGATGGATTTATTTCACTTAGCATGGTGTCCTCAAAGTTCATCAATGAATTTTCACAGGGTATTCCTTCTTTTTTTAAGGCTGAATAATATTCCTTGATTTGTGTTCTAAATATAATTTTTCTGAGTTTGAGACAAATAAAATTAAAATTCATGTATTTTGTCTCAACACCTATTGCTGCTCTTAATTCATGGTGCCCTCATGAATGCAAAAACTCTTTGGGCAGATTTGCCTTGCACCCACTAGCATCTAAAGATGGCTCTCTTTACCTTTGGATGTGTTCCCAATATTGCTTGATTATTCTTTTATGATTTTAAGTTGGAGTCAGGCTTATACACAACAGAAGTCTTTGCAAACATTTTTTTAAACGGAAAGATCATACTATTTTGGAACAATCTAGATTCTTGTCTTGACTTTGTGCAGCCTTGGGCAAATCTCTCCCATGATGGCCCTCAGTTTCCTCATCTGTAGAAAGGAGGCATTAGATTAGTTGCATGGTTCTCAACAGGGCAATTTTGCTTTTCAGTGGAACTTTGGCAATCTCTGAACCCATTTTTGGTTGTCCTAGCTGGGGAGGGTGTGAGTGGCATCGAATGAGGAGAAGCCAGTGTTCTTGCTGAATATCATACCATTCATAAAATGGTCCCTCCCTCACCCTCCAAGTTCCCCAAAGAATTTTCTAGACCTAATGTCAATAGTG
Organism: Chlorocebus sabaeus; assembly: GCF_047675955.1. NCBI lineage: Eukaryota > Metazoa > Chordata > Mammalia > Primates > Cercopithecidae > Chlorocebus > Chlorocebus sabaeus. The sequence goes on along the minus strand of NC_132921.1, from coordinate 31,710,393 downwards.
GTGAAGTTGAGAAATCCTAGATTTCTAAGTTTTCTACCATCTATAAAATGCCACGACTCCTTCCATATCATCATTTTTGCCCTTCACCCTCTCATGGGCTTGGGCCTAAGATAAAACTGTAAAGAGCTCATTTAATTTCTTCCTTCTCCTTCTGTAGTTTGTTCTTCTCAAACTTTCATTCTTTGTCCTCTTCTTTCCCTGTCTCATCATGACCTGGGACAAATTTAAGAGGCATATACATTTTAACAAGGTTTAAATTTGGGTGGCATCAGGCTGGTTTGAAGGAGAAAGACATTTAATCAGCCTAGGCCTTTGCTGCCAGACCGCTTTCATCTCGTTTTGAGTCCATGTGAGAACACTGACCTGCCGGTTATGTAAGCTGGGGACTGGGGAAGGGTGGACTATAGTTCATTATTAAAATAAGGTGATGTTTAGTTTTTAGTTTAAGTTTTGAGCCACTGTCAGATTTTGTTTCTTATTCTTTCCTATTCCAACAGTCTCCATCTTGTACAGAAGTTTCATGTGCAAAAGTAAAATAGCAGCATAACTGCTCAGGTAGGTTTTAGTCCCAGAGAAACAAAAGCATAATATCTCCAATGTATACCTTGCATTTAAGATATAATCTTTAATCATTTATTTCTTACGTGTCTATGCTAGAAATATAGCTGGCATCCAAACAGGAAAGACAGAACCTAGGTGTTATCTCTGAAAACCTTCCTCTCTCTCATCTCTCATACCCATTCCACCTCCAAATCCTATCAATTTTGCCTCTGAAATATTCTGTGGATCTACCTCTTAACCTCTTTCAATAACTGCAGTCCTAGTCACTGTCACCTTTTCCTGGACTACTGTCATGTATGCTTAACCACTCCAAACCCATCTCCCCTGCTCCCCTCCACTCTACTCTTCACGCTGAAATACAAGTCACTGTCTCAAAACACAGATTAGGCCCTTGGATGAAACTCTTCAATGGCTGTTCACTCTGCTGAGGATGAAGGCAAAACTGCTTTACATGGTCTATAATCTACCTCCCTCCCCACCCTCATCCTCCTGTCCTCCTACCCACTCAACTTCTCCAAATACATCTCATCCCACCTGTTCCTCATTTTTTCTACTCCAATGATGGTAGCATCTTTCAGCCCCTGGAACTTTTCATGCTCCTTCCTACCACAGTGCCTTTGTGCAGACCTTTTCTCCAGCCTGAATGCTCTCGCCATCCATACTCCTACCTCCCTGTCTTAGGCTGGGTTTTCCCAGACACACACTTTGATACTGGGACTTGAGTTTGTGTAATTTATTGGAAAGGTGATCCAGAAAGCACTGCTAAGGGAGTGGGGACAGTGAGTCAGGAAAAAGGGGAAGCCAGCACAGGTGCAGTCATGCGCAGACTCCTGGAGAAGGCAGTTGATGCTGAGACTCACTAAGGCCTTCTGGGAAATGGCACAGAATATGCCTCTGAGTTGTCCATCCTGAAGGGTGAGAAGGTGAGGTATTTGTACTCTAATTCCTGTTGACTATGGGTTGACGACTACTCCTGGGATTGCCAATTTCCTGGTACTTCTGGCTTGTCCTGTGCATGGGATGAGGCCACTCCCATGGCCAGAGAAAGCACTTGGGGAAAAAGTCACATGTGTTTGCAGTAAGAAGCTATCATACTGCCCAGGAATGTGGTGACAGGGGAACTGAGCAGGGGACTGGTAGCATCTGCTTCACCACGCATCCTTTCTTCATCTAATAATTCTTACCCATTCTCCGATCTCCAAGAAGCACCCCCAGACCTCCTTGAGGTAGTCAGTACCCTCATAACCAGCATACCTGGCACCTTGGCCCTTTCCTTTGTAGCATCTGCCACAGTGTGATTGTTTCCTTCATATTTTTCTCTAGTCCCGGACTGCAGATAACCCGAGGCAGGGACTGTGTCTGTGTTTACTCACCTGTGTCTTTACGGCCACCATGGCAGCCAGCTCTGGCTTTGTGGGATGTAGGATGGATGCTCTTTAATTTTATTCTTTTTTTTTTCCCCTAATGGGACATACAGTTTTTCTCTTAGTCACCATTTTAAGCACTGCTAACAGTTCTCACCTGTGTTTGGATTATATTGTTTCTACACAAGGATTAGAACTTTGTCTTAATCAAGTCATTAGGAAATTATAAAGGTTAAAAAAGTCCACATAAGCGCTGAAACATTGCTGTGTAGACACAGACTGAAGCATTTAGAGATAGAACCGTGGACTGGAAGGCAGTGTGATCCTACCATGGCTCATAGTCGCATGAAAGGCGATTTTGGCCTCTCTCTAAGGTGGAAAGAAGTGTGATTTCTTTTGTTTTTGAGACGGAGTTTCACGCTTGTCACTCGGGCTGGAGTGCCATGGCACAATCTCGGCTCACTGCAACCTCTGCCTCCTGGGTTCAAGTGATTCTCTTGCTTCAGTCTCCCAAGTCCTGGGATTACAGGAGCGCATGACCACGCCCATCTAATTTTTGTATTTTTAGTAGAGACGGGATTTGGCCATGTTGGCCAGGCTGGCCTCAAACTGCTGACCTCAGGTGATCTGCCCGCCTCGGCTTCCCATAGTGCTGGGATTATAGGCGTGAGCCACCATTCCTGGCCAAGAAGTGTGATTTCTACAAAAGTCTAATGAATGAAAGCTAAGGGCTGTTTCATATACTCACTGTTTTCTTCTGTGAATCAGAATAGAGTCAACCCATAACAGCTTTGTGGTATAATCTATCTTTTTTGGAGAAAAGCTTCTGATGCTGTAAAGAGAGGGTGTAATTCTTGGGAGTATATTAGTCAAGACTCCAACACAGACTACTATAAAGGGAAAAACAGGATGCAAGACATGGGATGGATGGGGTGGGAGGGGGTCAGAGTTACAAGAAATATGATTGGTTCTCTTTCCTTCTCATTCTCTCCTCTTTTCTTATTCTCATCTTCTCCTCTCCACCTGTTTGATTCTTTCTGTGCTTTCCATGTTTTCTTCTACTGTGGATAGGCTGCTTTTATATGTAGGAAAAGATGAACACTGGCATTCCCAAGGGATATGTAATCTAGGAGCCTCAGTAGCAAGGAACAGTATCTTTCTCCCACGATCCATACACTGGGGAATTAACTGGTTCTGCTTGAGTCATCTACCTGTTCCTTGGACCAATCTCTGTGGTGAGTGACAGGGAATAGCATGATTACTCAGTGGGGATGATGTGCACCCCTATGGTAGTGGTGGAGAGTGGGGTATTTTGATTGGCAGCCCCATCAGAGCCACATGGAAGGAAGAAAGAGGGCTGTTACTACTGAAATATGGAGAAAATGCTAGGCACAAGAAAATCACAGCTATCTCTAGAAAAAGAAACTGATTAGCTTTTTAATTCATTAATTCATTCAGACCCAGTTATTTATTCAAAAAATCTATTGATTCTCCGTTATGACCAAATACTTCCAGTCATAGAAATAAAAGAGAGCTTCTCTCATTCAGTAACTCAATATAGTGGAAGAGATAGACAAATAGAAAATTATGGTAGGAATCAGCTTTTAAGATCTTATATTATTAAAATAGCCCAACTGCAGGAACTTTAAAAATAGAATTCTTTATGTATTTCCAAAGAAGCTGGGAGCTACCATGAAAATAAGAATCATCTTCATTACTTCTGATTCCAGCCACAACAAAGCTAATTAGCTGTCCTTCTGCCCTTCTGGTAAAGTCTGGGTGGGAGGTGTGGGGGAATGGGGAGAAGACAGCTCAAAGAGATACTAAACATCTACTCAGACAAAGCTTCCCTCTGGTAAGGGAAGATTATAAAAATTCCAAGGATTCTCTGATTAAGAAAAGCTTTTAATAAACTCTCATGTGCTAGACTGCAAGAATAAACTGCTATGTCCAGAGGTTCAAGAGTCAATCATTCCTGATTTGCTGGGAGAATTTCTTAGCAAAATGCACTAAGCTTGTCAACCACCAAGCATTTATAATGCTCCAATTGTTTGATCAATCTTGCTTCTTAAATGGTGTTCTAAACCAAGTGCCCTCCTATAGAACTTCAATGGCTTTGGCCAGTGTTCCACGAGACATCATCTAGAATCCATATTCAATTCAGAAATTTTCCAGGGACCACCTGCTTGAGAGATAAAAATGAAAGAATATGGTTTATAATAACACTAACCAAAGGCAATCACAGCTAAGCAAGCTTATTTCCTACTGAAAAACAAAAGTGATTTAGAGTGAAGTTGACCTGAGTAGTTTGTTCTAGTAATACAGGACCATTTTCTTTAAGGTCTACAATCCTTTAACTATTTTACTGTTGCCTAACCCATGAACAGACCTCCCCAAGCATATGTTTCAAGCACTCTACATGCTATAGCCTTCAACACTTTATGTCTGGTAACTTTCCCCATAGGAAGATAAAAGGCTATAACTCACAGAAGTTCTGAGATTTCTTGTGGAGAGGCAGCTTTTATCAGTTCTGGAACAGGCCTTTAAATAGCATAACCCACACTTTGACATGAGGTAGCCACACCTGTTATCTCAAGCCTTCTAAAGCAGGTCAATCCTCAGAGCAGTTTCAAGGAACATCAGTGGCAGGAAGAAAAACTACCTAAATCTAACAGGAATAACTCTCTTATTGACTTAGCCAAAAAAGGCTAGCTTAGATAAGTACGTTGCAAGTCTCTAAGTTACCAAATCTCTAGCTGAAGTAATAGCAAACCTGTTAAAAGCCATAGGAAGGGTCCTTTGATATTATTTAACCCAACTTCCACCTTGAACAGTGGGAGAACAATGAAATGACTTTCCAAGATCCCATAACGAGTGAGGGGCCTAGCCCATCGTGTGCCCTTCTGATACTTTCCTCTTGGTATCAGCTACAAGTAACAGAAGAGCACAATGAATATTTATTAAACAAAAAAAATTTGTTATCTTACATAGTAAGACTGGAGGTAATGAGGCTGTAGGATTGATTAGAATGTCAGTCATGTTATAAAAGATTCAGTCTCTTCCATTATTCTCTTTTCACTCTGCCACTCTTGAAGTGTTGAAATTTGACCTCAGGTTTGCCCTCTTATGATTTCAAGATGGCTTTAAGCATTTTATCTGCACACACCATCAACCAAAGGCTGGAATAGAACCTACCTCCAACCCATTCTTGAGACCATTTTTTGATTGGCAGTCCCATCAGAACCACCTGGAAGGAAGAAAGAAGAACTGCATGGAAGGGGTATGGAGAACTTTCCCAGAATCCCCAGAAGATTTCTTTTCATATCTCATTGGCTGGAATTGCACCAATCAATAGCAAGGCAAAGTGATCTACTGTGATTGGCTTAGATCAGCGGTCTGCATACTGATCTATCTTGGGGATCCCGAGACCATTTTAGGGGATCTGCAATGTAAAAATTTTTCATAATTTATTATTTTGCCTTTTCCATTATAATATGACTTTCCCACTGTATTGACTATTGCTGGTGGTTCAAAATCAATGGTGGATACAGCTGGTACCTTATCGTGAGTCAAGGTAGTGGCATCAAGCTATATCAGTTTTAAAAAAGCCAATTCCACCTGTGAATTCCTTGATGAAGTGGCAAAAACTTTAATTTTAATAAAGTACAAACTTTGAACACACTTGTTTTAAATATTAAGCATTACAGCACTTCTGCTGCAAACCAAGACAAAACAACCTGTGTGGGGATTTTCTCAAGAAGGAGCACTTTTTCATTTGTTTGAGTTGCCAGCTAGACTAGCAATCGTTTTTTGTTGTTTGTTTGTTTGTTTTCTCCTGGAACACCATTTTTACTTGAAAGAACAAATGTCAGACAAACTATGGCTATTCAGACTTGGGCATTTGGCAGATATTTTCTTAAAAATGAACAAAGTCAACCTGTCACTTCAAGGAAAATAAATAACTAATCAACAAAATCAAAAGGCATCTTACAGATTGGTAAAAAATATTTTCACACCATATATCTGATAAAGGGTTAATATATCCAAATTTTATAAAGAACTTGTATAACTCAACTGCAAGAAAACATATAACCAGATTAAAAAATGGTCAAAGGATCTGAATAGCTGTTTTTCCAAAGAAGATATACAAATGGCTAACAGGTACATGTATGCAAAGATGCTCAACATCACGAACTCTCAGGGAAATGGAAGTGAAAACCACTTTGAGCTGTCACCTCACACCTGTTAAAATGGCTGTTATCAAAAAGGTAAGAGAGAACAGGCTGGAGTGCTGGCACTCTACGTGTTGGCAAGGCTGGAGTGAAAAGGGAACCTTTATACACTCTTGGTGGGAATGTAGATTGGTGCATCCATTATGGAAAACACTATGGGGTACCTAAAGAAATTAAAAATAGAATTACCATTTGACTCAGAACCTCATTTTCTAAGTATATACCCAAAGAAAATGAAATGACCACCTCGTAAATAAATCTGCACACTCATGTTCGTTGCAGCATTATTCTCAAGAGCCAAGATGTGGGAAAAATGTAAGCGTCTGTCATAGATAAAGAACCTGAGGCGTATACTATTCAGTTTTAAAATGGAGGAGGCCGGGCATGGTGGCTCACACTTGCAATCCTAGCACCTTGGGAGGATGAGGTGGGGGAATCACTTGAGCCCAGGAGTTTGAGACAAGCCTGGGCAACATACTCAGACCCCCATCTCTATTAAAAAAATGATTAGGCCGGGCGCGGTGGCTTACACCTGTAATCCCAGCACTTTGGGAGGCGGAGGCTGGCGAGTCACGAGGTCAGGAGTTTGAGGTCAGCCAGGCCAACATGGTGAAACCCATCTCTACTAAAAATACAAAAAATTAGCTGGGCATAGTGGCAGGTGCCTGTAATACCAACTACTCAGAGGCTGAGGCAGGAGAATCGCTTGAACTTGGGAGGCAGAGGTTGCAGTGAGCTGAGATTGCACTACTGCACTCCAGCCTGGGCGACAGAGTGAGACTACGTCTCAAAAAAAAAAAAAAAAAAAAAAAAAAAAAAATTAAATAAATAAATAAGGAGATCCTGCCATTTACAACAACATGAATGAACCTAGAGAACATTATGGCAAGTGAAATACACCAGCCATAGAAAGAAAAATATAGCATGATCTCACATGGATGTGGAATTTAAAAAAACTGTCAAATATGCAGACATAGAGAATAAAACAGTGGCTACCAGGGGCAGGATGGAGGAGAGGAAATAGGGAGATGTAAGTAAAGGATACAAAATAGCACCTATGTAGAAGGAACAAGTTTAAAGCTCTAATGTACAACATGAGGAGTGTATTGTATTCTGATTTTTGGCTAAAGGAGTAGATTATAGTTGTTCTGGCCACAGGGAAAAGAAAAAGATAACTATGGGAGATGATGGCTATGTTAACTTCTTTCACTGTAGTCACCATTTTACTATATATGTATCTTATAACATTGTGTGGTATACCTTAAATATATACAGTTAATTAAGAGGCAAACAACTAACAAAGTATATTGTCAATGAGAATTAGAGATTTTTTTTCTTGAGACAAGATCTCACTCTGTGGCCCAAGCTGGAGGGCAGTGATCTGGTGTGATCTCAGCTCACTGCAACCTCTGCATCCTGGGCTCAGGTGATCCTCCCACCTCAGCCTCTGGAGTAGCTGGGACTACAGGCGAGCACCACCACGCCTGGCTAGTTTTTATATTTTTAGTAGAGACATGGTTTCTCCATGTTGCCGGGGTTGGTCTCAAACTCCTGGGCTCAAGTGATCTGCCTACCTTGGCCCCCCAAAGTGCTGGGATTACAGGCGTGAGCCACCGTGCCTGGCCGAGAATTAGACTTTTAAGCAACAATTAGAATTTCAAGACCAGGTGTGGTGGCTCATGCCTATAATCCCAGCCCTTTGAGAGGTGAGAAGATCACTTGAGCCCAGGAGTTTGAGACCAGCCTGGGCAACATACGGAGACCCTGTCTCTACAGAAATAATAAAAAAAATTAGCTGGTTATGGTAGTGTGTGCCTGTGATCCCAGCTACTAGGGAGGCTGAGGTGGGAGAATCACCTGAGCTCGGGTGTTTAAGGCTGCAGTGAGCTATGATCATGCCACTGCACTCCACCCTGGGTGACACGTGAGACCCTGTCTCAAAAAAAAAAAAAAAAAAAGAAAAAAAAGTTAAAAAACTTATAGCTGCCACTGTGTTCTTGACAACTTCCCAAACCTGAAAGACCTATGTTTAGAATGGTAGTGATGTAAATAAGTGCGGTTTTTTTGATATTGTATAATGAAACTCGTCAACATTAGATCTGCATCATTCAGTAAACTGATGTCTTGAATGACCAGAGCGTGATGTTACACAATCATGCATGGATACAAATTTCAAAGTTCAAGAGAGAGCAGTAGATTTTAATGTAACACATATGAAAAGCTTAGTGATTTGGTTTCTGATTCAACATCACTACTAACTGCTAAGAATAAATCACTTCTTGGGCTCTTGCTGTCCAGTGCGTAGGGAGGAAAAACTGGGTGGGGTCACAGTGAGAAGTCATCTTCTGCAGACTGGAAAGAGAGCCCCTCCAGAAACGAGCTCTGCTGGCACCTTCATCTTGGACCTCCAGCCTCCAGAACTCTGAGAAAATAAATGCCTGCTGTTTAAGGCAAAAAAAGAATACATTACCTGTCAAATTTTAGTGTAGTATTAGGGAAGAATATCCACAATTATTTAAAAACTATTAAAATACATTTGAGTTAAGCTAGATTCTCTTTATTTCAGCAAAAACAATATTGCAACAGAATGAATGCAGAAGCAGAGAATCCAAGTGTCTTCTATTAAGCCAGATGTTAATTTGCAAAAATGTAAAACATTGTCTGTTTTCTTGCTACACTTTTTTCTTCAGAAAACTATAGTTATTTTTCATAAAATATTTTAGCATGTAATTGTTTATTACTGTTATTTTTAATGAATTAATAAATGCTTTTAAATTTCTCAGTTTTAATTTCTTATACAGTAAATATCAATAGGTATAATCCACATAAAAGTGCTTTGGAGATGTTCAATGATTTTTAAGGGTTTAAAGGAATGTGGAGATCAAAAAGTTTGAGAACATCTGGCTTAGGGTAATCAAAGGTCAGTTTCTTTGGGGTAGGTATAATCCCAGCTTCCCCTAAAACACATGGTTCCCCAATACCTGAACAAACTGGGGTTCTCTGAGGAAGAAAGAAGAGGAGATGTCTTCAGGGTTCCTTTGGGGCAATCCTATCTTCTCCAAGCATCAGGTAGTATATGACTGTTTTTCCAAAATTAAGGCCAGGGGCAGTGACTCATGTCTGTAGTCCCAGCACTTTGAAAGACCGAGCAGGGGGAGGATCACTTGAGGCCAGGAGTTCAAAACCAGCCTGGTCAACATAGTGAGACCCTGTCTCTAAAAAAAAACAAAACAAGCAAACCGAAAGAACCTCCAAATGAACTAAAACTGAATTTGCCTTGTGCTTCTTGAGAGAATTTGAACCAGAATGTTCTCAACCATAATTAAAAGAATGCAAACAAAACAATTATCAGGTAACTTTCTAAAAAATATTAGATTCGCAAAAATTCAAAAATCCAATATAAATCCAATGCTAAAGACATAGAAAAATAGGTAGGAGCATAAACTGATGCAACCCTTATTATATTTGGAGAGAGGGATATGGAATTTGGTCATAGCTATCAAAATTTTAAATGCTTATTCCTTTTGATCCAGCATTTAACTATTAGAAATTTATCCTACAGATATATCCCAAAATATGCTAAAATGCTCATTTCAGTGTTGTTTGTAATGCTAAAACCCTGAAAATAACCTAACTGCTCATTAATAGAATATTGATTGATTTAATATGGAACATCTATGTAACGGAAGGCTAGGTTATGAAAATAAGCTATTTAGATATGTATGTGTTATTACTGAAAGATCTCCGAGGTATTTTATTAAAAACAAAAATGTAATATTCAGAGCAGTGGGTAAACTATGATCACTGCTCCAGTTGTCTATTGCTGCATAAAAATCATCCCAAACTTAGTGACTTCAAACTACAATTATTAATTATGCTTGCAAACCTTCAAATTAGGAGGGCTTGGCAGGAACAGCTTGTCTTGTTCCACCTGGAGTTAGCAGGATGGCCTAGAGGTTGGGGGCGACGTAATGTTTAGAGATGGAATCACATGAAGGCTTTCTTATTCACACATCTTGTAGTTGATGTTGGCTGTTGGCTTGAATGGGGCATCTTTATGTGGTTGTCCTGCTTGCTCACAGCATGTGGCTGAGTTCTGAGAACAAGCATCTCAAGGCACAGGAAATGGAAGCTACCAGTTTTTGAAGTCTTGGTCCAAGCACTTGGCACAGCATCGCTTGTACTATATTCTATTTGAACTTGAGTTAAGCAGTCAGTGAGCCCAGATTCAAGGGGAGGGAATTTAGACTTTGCCTTTTGATACAATGAGTGTCAAATAATTTAGGATTTATGTTTTAAAACCTCTACAATCCCATGTATGTAAAAATTTAAAGGCACACGCATGTGAAGTACAGATATATGCAAGTTTTTTTTTTTTTTTTTTTTTTTTTTTTTTTTTTTTCAGAGAGGCTGCAGAAAAAACTGTTAAAGTAGGGCTGGGCATGGTGGCTCACGCCTGTAATCCCAGCACTTTGGGAGGCTGAGGTGGGCGGATTACCTGAAGTCAAGAGCTTGAGACCAGCTTGACCAACATGCAGAAACCCCATCTCTATTAAAAATACAAAATTAGCCGGGAATGGTGGTGCATGCCTGTAATCCCAGTTACTTGGGAAGCTGAGGCAGGCGAATCTCTTGAACCCGGGAGGTGGAGGTTGTGGTGAGCGGAGATCACGCCTTTGCACTCCAGCCTGGGCAACAAGAGTGAAACTCTGTCTCAAAAACAAAAACAAACCAACAAAAAACAACAAAAAAACTATTAAAGTGTGACTACTTTTTGGGTAGAGAAAATATGGGTTAAGGATGGGCTGAGCAGGAAAAAGAGGACTTTAATTTCTGATTTTATACCTTATTATACTATTTGAATTTTTGTCCATGAGGATATACTACTTTTATTTAAAAAAACCCAAAATAACAGCAACCTATCCAGAATAAGAGTGAAGTCTTTCCTTGGGCCTCCAAGTCAAGTATCTTATTTTATATACACAGCAATTCTGTGAGGTCGTTATGTAGCAGGACAAACTGCAGAGAAAACCCCTCAGACACTGAGTTAAGGAGGGAAGGGCTTTATTCGGCTAAGAGCTTCGGCAAGACTCATGTCTCCAACAACTGAGCTCACCGAGTGAGCAATTCCTGTCCCTTTTAAGGGCTCACAACTCTAAGGGGGTCCGTGTGAGAGGATCGTGACCGATTGAGCAAGCAGGGGATATGTGACTGGGGGCTGCACATACCGGTAATTAGAACAGAACAGAACAGGACAGGGATTTTCACAGTGCTTTTCTATACAATGTCTGTAATCTATAGATAACACAAACGATTAGGTCAGGGGTCGATCTTTAACTACCACGCCCAGGGTGTGGCACCGGGCTGTCTGCTCGTGGATTTCATTTCTGCCTTTTAGTTTTTACTTCTTCTTTCTTGGGAGGCAGAAATTGGGCATAAGACAATAGGAGGGGTGGTCTCCTCCCTTAATTAGGGAAGGTATGACCATCCCTTTTGTATTAGTTCATTTTCATACTTGATGTAGAAATACATATACCTGAGACTGGGTAATTTATAAAGAAAAAGAGGTTTAATGAACTCACAGTTCACATGACTGGGAAGGCCTCACAATCATGGCAGAAGGTGAAGGAGAAGCAAAGGCATGTCTTACATGGTGGCAGGCAAGAGACTGTGTGCAGGAGAACTGCCCTTTAGAAGACCATCAGCTCTCATGAGACTTGTCCACTATCACGAAAACAACATGGGAAAGACCCACCCCCATGATTCAGTTACCTCCCACTGGGTCCCTCCCATGACATGTGGGGATTATGGGGCTACAATTCAAGATAAGATTTGGGTGGGGACACAGCCAAATCATGTCACCCATTTTCAGATAAAGATCAGAATCTAGGTTGCAACTTCCAGTTGAGTGTCCTTTTCCTCTTTTCAATTAAGAAGAACCCAGGCCTAGAAAATCCAAAACCATAACAATGACTCTCCCAGCATCTAGCACATTATCTAGAATCAGTTTGCTGAATAAAGGAATACAAAAGCTTCTTATTGTTCAAATCTATCCTCCATTCTCTCCACTCTCAATCATAGACATAATAAAGTAGAAAACTGACTTTATTTTACTCTGTTGTTCAGAATTCTTCAATGTGTGAACTCATGTTCTACAAAGGTGCCAAGAACCAATACTGGGGGAAAAGACAGTTTCTTCAATAAACCATGGCTGGGATGACTGGATATCCATAGAAGAATGAAACTAGACCCCTATCTCTAGCCATGTACAAAAGTAAAATCAAAATGGATTAAAGACTTTAAGACCTCAAACTATGAAACTACTACAAGGAAACATTGCGGAAAATCTTCAGGACTTTCGTCTGGAGAAATTTCTTAAGTAATATCCCACAAGCACAGGCAACCAAAGCAAAAATGAACAAATGGGATCACATCAAGTTAAAAAGCTTTTGCACAGCAAAGGAAACAATGAACAAAGTGAAGAGACAACCCACAGAATGGGAGAAAATATTTGCAAACTACTCATCTGACAAGAGATTAGTAATCAGAATATATAAGGAGCTCAAACAACTCTACAGGAAAGAATCTAATAATCCAATAAAAAAATGGGCAAAATATTTGGATAGCTATTTCTCAAAAGAAGACATACAAATGGCAAACAGGCATGTGAAAAAGTGCTCAACATCATGGATCATCAGAGAAATGTAAATCAAAACTACAATGGGGTATCATCTCACTCCAGTTAAAATGGGTTATATCCAAAAGACAGGCAATAACAAGTGTTGGTGGGATGTGGAGAAAAGGAACCTTCATATACTGTTGGTAGGAATGTAAATTAGCACAACCATTATGGAGAACAGTTTGGAAGTTTCTCAAAAAACTAAAAATTGAGCTACCATATGACCCATCAATTCCACTGTTGGCTGTATACCCAAAAGAAAGAAAATCAGTATATGGAAGAGGTATCTGCACTCCTATGTTTGTTGCTGCACTGTTTATTATAGCTAAGATTTGGAAGTAGCCTAAGTGTCTATCAATAGATTATTTGAAAAGGAAAATGTGGTACATATACACAATGGAGTACGATTCAGCCACAAAAAAGAATGAGATCCAGTCATTTGCAACAACCTGGATGGAACTGGAGATCACTGAATGAAATAAACTAGGCACAGAAAGACAAACATCACATGTTCTCAGTTATTTATAGGATCTAAAAAATCAAAACTATTGGGCTCATGGACATAGAGAGTAGAAGGATGGTTACCAGAGGCTGGGAAGGGTACTGGGGGGCTGGGGAAAGGTGGGGATGATTAATGGGTTAAAAAAAAAAAAAGAAAGAATGAATAAGACATACTATTTGATAGCACAACAAGGTGCCTATAGTTAATAATAACTGTACATTTAAAAATAACTAGAAGAGTGTAATTGGATTGTTTGTAACTTAAAGGATGAATGCTCTGGAGAATGGACACCCCATTCTCCATGATGTGCTTATTTCACATTGAATGCCTATATCAAAACCCTTGTGTACCCCATAAATGTATGCATCTACTATGTACCCACAAAAATTAAAAATTAAGAGGCCGGGTGCAGTGGCTCATGCCTGCAATCACAGCACTTTGGGAGGCCCAGGTAGGTGCATCACTTGAGGTCAGGAGTTCAAGACCAGCCTGGCCAGCATGGTGAAACCCCGTCTCTACTAAAAATACAAAAATTAGCTGGGTCTGGTAGTGCATGCCTGTAGTTCCAGCTACTTGGGAGGCTGAGGCATGAGAATCGCCTGAACCTGGGAGGCGAAGTTTGCAGTGAGCCAAGGTTGCACCACTGCACTCCAGCCTGGGCAATGGAGTGAGATTCTATTTCAAAAAATTAAAAAGAATTAAAAAGCCAAAACTAAACTAAAACAACAGCAGTGAAACAAAATTCTTCAATGTGTTTCAGCTTCATCTATAGAAAAAGAAGTACTCTGACATCTATGATATATTCCAGACATTATATTAAACGCTTTGCGTGAATTAGCTCATCTGATTTTTTCAATAACCCTGTGATGTAAATGCTATTTTTGTTTAGCGTCTCTATCCTACAGATGAGGAAAGCAAGACAAAGAGAAGTTAAATAATTTATCACAGCTAATAAGAGGAAGAGCGAGGCTTTGCACCAAGGAAATCTGAAATCAGAGTCTGTGCTGTCAACCACTTCATTATCCTGCCTCCAAACTTCTTGCGCCATTGACAAGGTCCTCCACTGCTAACTGGGGGTATCGCAAGCACAAAGATGGTGAGATGCGAAAATGCATGGTGCGTTTGAGGAACAGTCATGAGGCCCAATTAAGCTAGAATGGAGCTGTCAACCTAAAAAAAGACATGAGAAAATTATCCCTAAATATGTTGAGTTTAATCAGGAATAAGAAATAAGGATTATAATTCAGAATGCATGGAATGGCAAACCACCAGTGCATTGAGGGAAGGATAAGAGGAGCTTTTATTAGCAAAAAGAGATTTACATAAGCTGCTTAGAAACAGAGTTCATTGGTTCCTGAGGTTCAAAGCCAGAGTTGTCAGTTCATTGGTGGAGATCTTGTTACTGGGCAAGTGTTCTTCAGAGAACATCTTATCTGAATTACTGCAGTCCTTCAGAGTGTCTAGTGATAAACCTTATCAAACCAGGAGATGCATGAAGGATGTGAAAGGGTTTCTTATGGGGTTTTTAGAAAGTCCTTGGAAAGAGTTCTTATCTCAGATGTGTAAGTGGGAGTCCTCTCTCCTTCACACCTTCTCTTCCTGGCCCTATTTTGCCTGGGTCTCACAGAAGCGATTTCGTCCTGGTATCTGCATCTTTCATAGAGCCAACAAAGGGAAAAAACATGGTTACTTTATGACAGAGAAATAGGCAGGGGGCAGATCGTAGGGGCTTGTTGACCAGGGTAAAGAGTTTGGAGTTTATTTAATGTGGGATGGAAAATCCTTGGAGAGTTGAAAGCAGAAGAGTGATAAAATTTGATATAACTTTTTTGTTTTTTTAGGTAAAAAATTATTTTTTTTTGTGGAGTTGGGAGTCTCTCTATGTTGTCCAGGCTGGTCTTGAACTCCTGGACTTGAGTGATCATCCTTCCACCATGTGAGCCACTGTGCCCAGCCATTTGACAGTGTTTTTTTTTTTTTTTTTCTTTTTTCTTTTTTCTTTCTTGAAGCAGTCTCCCGCTGTTGCCCAGGCTGGAGTGCAGTGGTGTGATCTCTGCTCACTGCATCCTCTGCCTCCTGGGTTCAAGTGATTCTTCTGCCTCAGCCTCCTGAGTAACTGAGATTATAGATGCCTGCCACCACTCCTGGCTAATTTTTATATTTTTAGTAGAGACGGAGTTTCACCATGTTGCCCAGGGTGGTCTCCAACTCTTGATCTCCATGACTCTGCCTGCCTGGGCCTCCCAAAGTGCTGGGATTACAGGCATGAGCCACCACGCTCAGCTTATTTGATACAGTTTTTAAAAGTTCCTCTGGCGAGCTGGGCGAGGTGGCTCACACCTGTAATCCCAGAACTTTGGGAGGCCGAGGTGGGTGGATCATGAGGTCGGGAGTTCAAGACCATCTGGGCCAATATAGCGAAACCCCGTCTCTACTAAAAATACAAAAATTAGCCGGGCATGGTGGCGCTTGCCTGTAGTTCCAGCTACTCGGGAGGCTGAAGAATCGCTTGAACCAGGGAGGCGGAGGTTGCAGTGAGCTGAGATTGTGCCACTGCACTCCAGCCTGGGCAACAGAGCATGATTGCATCTCAGAAAAAAAAGTAAAGCTCCTCTGGCTTTTAAGTGGTGAATGGGGGCCAAGCTGGAATCAAGGAGACTGGCCAGGAGCTCCTGTGGTTCTTCTCATGAGCTCCTGCCATGTCCCAGTGTGTGGCACTAGGCCATTTCCTTGTTCTTGGTCCCTTTGCCATTCCTTCCATTGTCTGTCCAGTGAACACCTATTATCTTTTAAAACATAGTCACAGCCTCCTGTATGAGGTTTTTTCCAACTCATCACCCTCAATAAAATTATCTCATCCTCCTTTGCACCCCCACAGAGCCCACCTTGAATATTTTATTTGACCACTGTGGATTAATACAAAAGTATATTTGGTTTTTGTCCCCAGTTTCTGGCATGGAGCCACTAAAACCCTTGGCATTTTCTGAGTGAGGAGAGTGTCTTTTGTTATTCATAACAAACCCCTTTCCATCACACCTGAGTTTATGCTAAGGAGGTGGCTTATAGTGGGGCCACTAGGTGGCCTCAGGACGAGGCTGGTCACCGGAAGGAGCAAGTGCTTAGCGGGTTGGAACTTTCAGCCCCACCTGCCGACTTTGAGAAGGGAAGAGGTCAGTGCTGGTGATTGAGCGCTGTAAACACTACTGAACAATCCAGAGAGCTTCTGGGTGGTGGACTCATCAAGGTGCTGGGAGGGTGGCACACCTGAAGAGGGCATGGAAGCTCTGTGCACCACCCCTGCCACCCCCTTCATATCCTGCTCTATGCATCTCCTCCATTTGGCTGTTCCTGAGTTGTATCTTGGTAAATGTAAGCAAATTGCTTTCCTGAGTTCTGCCAGCTGTTCTGGCAGTTTATTAAACGGGCTTATGGGAACCTGGAACTTTGTTGCCAAGTGGGAAAGAAGTGTGAGTAACCCGGAAATTGCAATTGGTGCCTGAGGTAGGGACAGTGTTGTGGATCTCAGTCCTTAAACCTGTGGAGTCCGGGTAGTTAATGTCAGTATTGAATTGAGTTGAGTTGTAGGCCACCTAGTTTGTGTTGGAGAATTGACTGTTAGTATGGAAAATCCTCATATTTGGTTCTGACACCAAAGCATTGTAGGGAAAAAAAAACACTTTAACCACAAAATTATTTTTTGTGTTTCTGCTTTCCTTTTAATAACCATAAGCTCCTATGGAAACAGAAAAAAAAAAAAAAGTCCTTGCCACCCTTATTCCTGCATGCTATCTCAGAGCTGTCTGGTATATTGTATACGTTCAGTAAATATTTCCTGGTAACTGAAAGAGCTAACGAATTCATATCTGAAGTTCATTTGGGTTGACTGTTGCAGTTTCACTCCTTGTTCTTTTAGGATGCAATGCTCCTGAAATTTGAGAATTAACCATTTTCTAAACTTTATGAGCTCTAACTTAGTTATGATACAGTGTGTAATATTTTGCATTTAAGGTCTGTATTTACCTATCCTGCAGCATGCACTTAGATTTCCTGATAAATAACTGAGTTAGTGCCTTAATTAAGTAGATAGTCTTTTTCCTTTTTTCCCTTATATTCCCCAGCAACTGGTCTTGGTATGGCTACAGTTTCTCTTATTGAGTCTGGGTGGAGACAAGATGGGACTCTAAAAATCCTGTGGCTTTTCTCCAAGTCAAAGCAATCCTATCAGGGTGAAGTTTTTGGGCAGCTGTCTGCTCAGCTGGGGCCAGGCTGGAGGCCTGAGCTACTGTCTGTTTTGCTGCATTCTTGACTGAAGGCCAGGCTGAGTTTCTTCTGAACTTGGGGAGTGGCTTAGGCGATTCTGGTCTGTTCAGCAATTGTCAGGTTCCTCGGTTAGAAGAGTAGCAGCCTCTGGAGATTAGCAGGGAAACGTTCTCCCCAACCTGGCCAGTGGTGGGATGTTACAGTGAAAGAAAAATTTTGACAGAATTCTGCCAGATATACAAGCATAAAAACAGTCACCCATTGTGCTCCTTAAACTCAGGGGAGGCCCCTCTCACTGACTTCATGAAAGGGTTACTTAGAAGTGGATGCTATGATTTCTGATGACTTTGAAGTCAAGTCCAGAGCCTAAGATTGGCCATCCTGGCTATCATAAATTATTGCAGCCACTTTGGATTAAAATGTTGACATGAGATTTTGCTTGGAGTCCCTAAATTGTGGAGACAGACACTTTCTGTAATGTTTTCTCCAACGGTATTAGGTCCCGGGCTTGCCTGTTCCTTATACTTCATTCATGTAGGCATGGGAGGGTTTGCGTAAATTTTTCTCATTGTGATAAAATATACATAAGATTTACCATTTGAACTATTTTTAAGTATATAGTTGTGTGACATTAGGTACATTCACAGTGTTGTGCAACCAGCACCACCATGCGTCTCCATAACTTTTTTATTGTCCCAAACTGAAACCCTACTTCCATTAGAAAATAACTCCCCTTTCTCCCTTACTCCCAGCCCTGGAAAACCACCATTGTACTTTTGCCTCTATAAATTTGACTATTCCAACTACCTCCTATCAGTTGAATCATAATACTTGTCCCTTTGTGTCTGGTTTATTTAGTATTAATGTTTTCAAGGGGCCTGGATAATTTTTATGGCAACCTTATTCCTTGAACATCACTCATTTCGCCAGTGTCAATTATTTTGAACATCCTTCATGCTATTTTACAAACCCGTGGCGTGGATCAGTATTTGAGGGGCTGAGTAGTCACTGCTGGATTGTGGATTTTTGCTTGGGGCTCTACATATGCTAACAAATCACCCTTGACACATTACATAGCTCTTACCAAAGTCTTTTACAAGTAAATGACCACACGGACACTATGACATAGCCAAAATTCAAAAACTCCTGACAGACGTAAAGTAACGAACACCATAAAGAAGGGACTTCCCACTGGATGTCAGGATCACATTTTGGTCCTGTGAGGCAGGGGGATTTTGGAGATATCTAGAGTTTTGCACAAAACTGTCTCTCTCTCTCTCTCTCGTGTGTGTGTGTGTGTGTGTGTGTGTGTGCTGTTAGGGTAAGAGTTCAGGATTTTTTAATCAAATTCTAAGGAGGTTCGTGATCTCCCTAAAAAGTTATGTCATGTTGAAAAGGGAAATTCTATTTTCTATATTGTTTTGGATACAAAACAATAGAACAGAAATAAATGCTATAAGTAGACAGAAAATAGAAAGAATTGGAATAGAAAGAATAGAAATAGAAGGGAAAAATTCTATTTCCTATGTTTCCTTTAGTGTTTTGGAGAGAACAGATGGAAAACAGTCCGTTTATCCAGGTTGGGTGAGAATACTTGGAAGAATTTCACTGTGTGTGTGTGTGTGTGTGTGTGTGTGTGTGTGTGTGTAGGGGGATTCCTTAGCTTTCTTATTTATTTATTTATTTTTGAGACAGGGTCTTACTCTGTCATCCAGGCTGGAGTGCGGTGGCATGATCACAGCTCACTTCAACCTTGAATTCCTGGCCTCAAGTGATCCTCCCACTTCAGCCTCCTGAGTAGCTGGGACTACTGGCGTGCACCAAGATGCCTGGTTTCCTTAGCCTTAATTATGTTATGGCCTTCAGTATAGGAACCCTTCAGTATAGGAACCCAAGCTCTGTAATTTCTCTTATCAGAGCCAGTGATTTTACATCAGGCTTGCAGCCTTAAAGCTTTTCCTTACCCACATGGCAGCCCCATCACACACCTCTAGGGGGCACTGTTTGCTTTCATCCTCTGTGACTGGCATCTGCTGGAGATGGGCAGTGCACTTTCATCCTCTGGCATGGCTGATGTTGGGCAGTGCAGCAGCATTGTTGACTCCCACGGCTTTCTTGTGAGTACAAAGGCCATGGGTCTTCACCGATCCCATCTTTCTCATGGCCAATCTACTCTTTCAGAGAGAGATGTTTAGTATGGACTCTGGAAAAGATCAAAGAATCAAGAATAGAATCCTCGCCTCTGTGTTCCAAATTAGCAAAGGGATACTTGGTATTTTGAAAAGATTTTTACAGTCATTGGCTAATGAAGGAGCCCATGGAGATAAATAACTCCAGGAAGCTTTCAAGGCTAATAATACCTTAATTTTCTGTTGTAGCCTTTCCTCTCTAGACTTGTAACGATATGTCAGTTTAGAAAGCTGATATAAATATTCCTTCCTACTTGGAATGCTTTTCTTCACTATGCCTGTTTAATTTCTCTACATTCTCAAAATCCCAGCTCAAGTCCCACCACCTCCAGGAAGCCTTCCCTGACCATTTCCACCCACAGTCACTGTTTCTTCTTCTGAATTTGGTACTACTCAGAGCCTGCATCTCACTATTAGCATTCACCTAGTGTGCACTGTTGGTTTTCTTTCTATATGTGTGTATTAGGAACTATTATCTGGTATAATTCTCATCACAGGTAATTTCTGTTGCTCAGTGATCCTCTTTTCCCACTGAGACTGTGGCAGCTACTATCAGAGGGTGAAGAATTAGACAAATAGCCCCGAAGACCACCCTTACTTCTGATATCAAATGTAAGTTCAGGGGGTTCCCAAGGCAATCCCCAGGTTTGGTCATTTGCTAGAATTTTCTGGAAGGATTCACAGAGCTGACTGAAAGCTGTTATACTCATGGTTACAGTTTAGTACACGGAAAGCATACAGATGAAAATCAGCCAAGGGAAGAGATATGTGGGGCAGGGTCCAGGAAAATTCCAAGCATGGAGCTTTTAACCATCTTCTCCCTGTGTCAGTGTTACTCTTCCAGCAAAGATGTTTGGTAATACCTATGGAGTACTGCCAGCCAAGAAGCTCACCTGACACTGGGTGTCCAAGGTTATTTCATTTTAGAAACAGGGTCTTGCTCTGTCACCCAGGCTGTAGTGCAGTGGCACAGTCATAGCTCACTGTAACCTCAAACTCCTGGGCTCAAGCAATCCTGCAGCCTCAGCCTCCCAAGTAGCTGGGAATACAGGCATGTGTCACCATGCTTGGCTAATTTTTAAATTTATTTTGTAAAGACAGAGTCTTGCTCTGTTGCCCAGGCTGATCTTGAACTCCTGACCTCAAGGGATACTCCCACCTCAGCCTCTCAAAGTGTTAGGATTACAGGCATGAGCCACTGTGGCAGTCTAAGAGTTTGTACTGAGGTTTCATAGTCGACTTTCCACATGACTGACCTCAGGTTCCAGCTTCTCTAGAGGTTGAACTGATGTCATATGACTCAGTTGTTCACTACAAATCACACTGTTGGACTTTCTGGTGCGAAGTCCCTTAGAAAACAAAGTCCCTTAGAAAACAAGGACACTATTATCAGGTAGGACATTCTAAGGGCTTACAGATGACCTCCCAGGGGCCAATAGCAAAGGCCAGACCTCTCTTTGGGCAAAGTTAAATCATTTACTACACAGTGGGCTTTGCAAAATCTAACTGAAGACTAGAGATCAATTTCAGTTCCTGACTTCCCAGATAGGGTCTCAGGTGCATTTCAGCGATAATAGTCAGGACTTTCATTTGCAAGATTTTTATGTGCAGTCAGCTTCTTTGGGAGAAGTAAGGTTTGTGGGTTCTATGTGAATCAAACCTGAAGGATTAGAGTTTTGGGTTTATTCATGTTAACAATAGGAGAGGAAATTAGGTAGGATGTCATATAGGGCAATTTCTCACCATACAGGAAGGCAATAAAGACCCTTTCTGGGCTGAAAGGAGGAGACTGGGAGAGAGAGAGAGGAGACAGGAGAGGGGTTCTCATTTGACCCACTTGTGGGGTTGAAATCAAGGCGTGGGGACAGTTGGGGTCAAAGACTGCTCAGATGCATTCAGGATCTGGACACAGAGGGTACACTTGCTCTTCCTTCTGTCTGGAAATCCTGGACACCAGCTCAGAGAGAATGACCCACACAAACAAACTATAAAGATTGAGCACAAATAAAATTTTCTGAGTTGTAGGCAAATGGCATCCCCACATTAAAATGGCACATGTGGGACAATGTGCATATCCATTGTTATGTTGCATGATCCATAGATGAACAGGAACCTGTCCACATCAATGGCAATGGTTATGTTATTTTTTAAAGGCATAGTAGGCAATTTGCAACTTTTCTTGTGTTTCTTGGTTAGGTATCTAATCTCTCAAAGAAAATGGTTTTGGACAATTATATCTGATCACTTATGACTATGTCTTCCTTGCTCAAATGTTGTCAATAAAACTTCCCATTTCTTGGCCCAGCATTCAGGCCTCCAAAGTTTAGCCTCTGCCTTCCTGCCTGACTTCATCTTCTATTCCTTCTCCTTAGACAGTGCCTGCTGTAACCACATAATATAAACTGAGTGGCTTAAACAACAAATATTTATTTCTTACAGTTTTGGGGGCTGGAAGTCTGAGACCAGCGTGCCAGCAGGGTTGGGGTTCAGTGAGAGCTCTCTTCCTGGTTTATAGACAGTCATCTTTTTGCTGTGTCCTCATACAGAAAAAGGAGAGCTCACTAGCTCTCTGGCTTCTTCTTCTTTTTTTTTTTCTTTTTTAGAGACAGGGTCTTTCGATATTGCTGAGGCTGAACTCAAACTCCTGGGCCCAAGCAATCCCCCTGTCTTAGCCTCCCGAGTAGCTGGGACTGCAGATGTGTGACACCATACCTGGCTTCTGGCCTCTTCTTATGTCAATGAAAAGAGTCAAACTGTGTAAAACATTTGAAGAGATTTACTCTGAGCCAAATGTGAGGACCATAACTCATGACACAGCCTGACGTGGTCCTGAGAACATGTACCCAAGGTAGTTGGGTCACAGCTTAATTTTATACATTTTAGGGGGACAGAAGTTACAGGCAGACATCTATCAATACATGTAAGGTGCACGTTGGTTCAGTTTGGAAAGGCAGGACAACTCCAGGTGGGGTGGGGTGAAGTGGGGGCTTCCAGGTCACAGGTGGTTTCAAAGATTTTCTGATTGGCAATTGGTTGAAAGAGTTGATTCTCTCCTATATCGGGAAAAGACCTGGATGGGGAAGGGGATTATCTAGAGAGTAATTTTCCCCACAAGAGGCAGCTTTGCAGGGCCATTTCAAACATGTCAAATAAATAAATTTTAGGGTAAAATATGGTGATTTCTTTCAGAGCCTGTTATTTATCATGTGATGCTATACCAGAGTCAGGTTGGAATTTGGTATCTTATTGCCGCAAAGAGTCTGTTTTGTCAATCTTAAGATGTCTGTTTTAATGTTAGCACTGACCATTTGTGCCTGAATTCCAAAAGGAGGAGGGTATAATGAAGCATGTCTGACTTCCCCTTCCTGTCGTGGCCTGAACTAGTTTTTCAGGTTTACTTTGGAATGCCCTTGGCTGAGAGGAGGCTTCATCAGTCGATTGGGGGGCTTAGAATTTTATTTTTGGTTTACACTTCTAAGAACACGAATCTCATTCATAAGGGCTCCACCTTCATGACCTAATCATCTCCCAAAGGCTCCATCTTCAAATACCCTTGCTTTGGGGTTAGCATTTCAACATACAAAGTTTGGGGGGATACAAACTTCAGTCCATTGCAGATAGACTACTCTCAGTTAAATGGAACTCAGCAGTTCTTGAATGCACTACCCCATCTTTTTGCCTTTACTTAGATTGTTTCTTCTTCCTGGACTGTCTTTCCCCCATTTCTATCAGGCTTAAATTCCACTTTCTCCATGAAGTCTTCAACTTTCCAGACTGGAAGTTAGCCTCCCACAGCACAGTGTCTTTACTTCTGTTACAGGATTTTCAAAATGTACCCATTTGTCATTTTCTGAGTATAAGTCACATACCTGATTGTTAATTTCTGGAAGGCAAAGACTACGTATGTCTTTCTTTCCTTCTTTTTTTTTTTTTTTTTTTTTTTTTTGAGGTGGAGTCTTGCTCTGTCTCCCAGGCTGGAGTGCAGTGGTGCAATCTCATCTCGCTGCAACCTCCGCCACCTGGGTTCAAGCATTTCTCATGCCTCAGCCTCCCAAGTAGCTGGGATTACAGGTGCCTACCACCATGCCCAACTAATTTTTTGTATTTTTAGCAGAGACAGCATTTCACCATGTTGGTCAGGCTGGTCTTGAACTCCTGACCTCAAGCAATCCATCCACCTCAGCCTTCCAAAGTGTTGGGATTACAGGCCTGAGCCACTGCAGTCGGCCATGTGTTTCTTTTAAAGTCTCCATGTCTCTAATAGCACTGGGCTCAGGGCCCTGCATGCTCAAACACTCAATGAGGGTCTGCTGAATTGACTGTCTTTCACAGATGCAGACACACATGGGGAACACATATATTTTCAGACTAAGTCTTCTACTATCTGGAAATGTTAGGGCAAGAAGAGTAAAGATGTCATGATCTGGCAGGAGCTGAGGCTGAGCTCTAAAGGGAGAGGAGGGGAGGGGAGGGAGCCAAGAGATGGCTGGTGGGGTTTGCCATTTGAGTAGACTTGTCTTTAGGTTGAGTTGCTTCAAAGTTCTAGAGCCAGAGACTAAAAAAAAAAAAAGCTGGGAGTTTTTCCATCACACCCATGCTTCTGTACTGTGCAGTCAAATTTGGTGAGCAGGCAAGGGTGTGAGCTGGAGTGGGGGTAGGTCCCTTGGGAAC
The DNA here is from genome assembly GCF_047675955.1 of Chlorocebus sabaeus. Taxonomy (NCBI): domain Eukaryota; kingdom Metazoa; phylum Chordata; class Mammalia; order Primates; family Cercopithecidae; genus Chlorocebus; species Chlorocebus sabaeus. The sequence goes on along the minus strand of NC_132921.1, from coordinate 31,685,935 downwards.
TGGGGAATTTGCTCCTAACTCTTGGAAATTCTCCAGAGTAGAGAAAATCAGTGTCCTTTGTATTATCCTAAGGTTTAACATGTGGTGGGACTTCAAGGAGTCCAGGGACGAAGGTCAAGAACTCACTATTCAAAAAAAAAAAAAAAAAGATAAAAATAACCTATAACTATTTTCTGAAATACTTGTTCTCAGCAGTAGTCAAAGAACTGTAAATCCAGACAACGAGGTTGTCCCTCTCTGCCTTATATTTTGTCCACGTGTGTGTGAGGTACGGGCTGTTCCTTTGTGCATTTTCTTTTATTTACTTTGAATCACAAATTTTTTCTTTTTGATAAACATCAGGGGAGAGCACACACGTAGTGCCCCACTACCATAAATTATGCAGTTGAGTTTCCCACGTTTGAGATAATCGCAGGGGTCAGCACATTCAGAGTGCAATGGATAAGCCTCACCCTGGGAAAACCACCTTCGTGATCGTGGTATCTCCTATGTCAGGTGCTTTGTGCATTTTAATACACACATGTAAAAGTGATAGAAACTTGGCCACCTTGACTGTCTATTTTAAAAGTTGTCTATTAAAAAAACCGGTATCTTCTTTGATCTAGCCATTCTACCTCTAGAAATTTATCTTTAAGAAAAGGATAAATTGTGCATTTATAATAATGCATAAAAATCTGGCAAACATGTTCATAGCAGTCCACTTTTTAATAATAATATATATCCTAAATATGATTATAGGAATTGAATAAATAGACATTCTTACCGTAGAATACTCTGAGGTTGATAAACATGATGGTGAAGATGTTGAGCAGTTTTCCTTAAAAGCAGTTCTCAATTCACTGCTGATTTGTGGAAATGTGCACTGTCCATACCAGGCAGCAATTCTAAGCTGTCTCGAGAACTGAGGCACAGATTCCTCTAACTTTGTTTTTTTTGAGACAGAGTCTCACTCTGTGGCCCAGGTGGGGTGCAGTGGTGTGATCTCGGCTCACTGCAGCCTCCCCTTTTTGGAGTAGCTGGGATTACAGGCATGTGTCACCATGCCCAGCTAATTTGTGTATTTGTTTTTTAGTAGAGATAGGGTTTCACCACATTGGTCAGGTGAGTCTTGAACTCCTGACCTCAAGCAATCCGCCTGCCTTCACCTTTCGAAGTGCTGGGATTACCAGGCATGAGCCACTGTGCCCGACCAGATCCCTTTAACTTAAACTGCCCTATGGCTTTAACTTAAACTGCCCTTGGTTCAAGTTTTGCTGAGGCCAGAATGAGCAGAAGGTGGGAATGGGTCTAGGTATTGAAGCTCCTGGCCCCCCCACTTAGGGAGCTGGGTTTGTGCACAGGTGTTGAGTCGGGAGGTGCTGCAGGATTGGCTTCTCCCAGGGGCAGCTCTAGGGGGAGTCTCTGGTCTTTACCTTTGGTGGTTTTTTTTTTTTTCTGTATCTAATCCGTGGAGGAAACCGCATGGACATCAGGCTGACTCTGACCTGCCTGATGTTAGAACGGTAATTCTGGACGTGGAAAGACGCTGAGTATCCATTGTCGAGTGAAACAAGCAGTTAACGAAACAGAAACAACACAGTGCAGTGTTGTTTTATTTTTTCTTGGTAGATGCATTTTCTGTATCTGCACCTACACCTAAACTTCTTTTTATCTAGATACAGGTAGAATAACAACCAGAAAAACAGTTTTTCAAATGTTACTTGTTGTTTCTGGGTTGTGGAAATGCAATAATTTTCATTTGTGTTTATGAGTCCTTAAACATTTTGTTTACTCTCTTTTTTGTTGTAAAAATATATATATCAGTTGTTTAATGAAAATTTACAAAGAATAATGATCTCCGGGGAGCTCCGCCTCTGATTTCCTTTTCTCTGCCCATTGAACTGTAACAAGTAATTCCTGATTCCAGGTCTTTTGGCCCACATTGAGAGTCTGGTCGGAGGAGTCATTCATACTGACTGGGCATCTGGGAATGTCATGAAGCAGGTGGGCTTTGAGGAGCTGTCTGTAGGGAGAACTCTGATGGGAGGAAGGCCATGCCATGCTGAGGGGACAGCATGAGCGAGAAAAGGGAATGGCCCACTGTGGACAGTGAGTTAATTCCAGGCCTTTATGGACGCTGATGCTGAGTGCAGGTATCTGAGATGCTTCATAGGAGAAGGCAGCTAGGCACTCACTTACTGCCTTCCATGTGGATACAGGGAACTGCCTTTAATTGTTCTTTTACTCTTTTTCATTTGAAAGTCTTGTCCTCATGAAAGGAAAGGTTCGTGGAGGGCAGAAATTTCTTTTGAAAGTCCCTCAGTAAATTTCCCAGTGCTGGGCAGAAGGGATGTCAGTGGATGCCTGTTGGCAAGACTAGAAAGGACTTGAGTTGACATTGACAGGCAGAAATATATGCCACCCTGAAATATGTCAGCCTAAAAGATGGCTTCTCAATGGAAGGCAATGGAGAAGAAGCAGATACAAAAAATGCTCTCTGTCTTGCCCTCTCCCCAGTCATTTGCCTAAAAGCAGAACATAAATTTGTAAAGGGGTCCCTGTTCCCCTTCCTACTAGTTAGGACAGAAATTAATCACCGAGGACAACACTAGACCCATATCAGCCCGGATATGGCAGCAGAGAAACCCACATACAAACCTTAGTTAGCCCTGATGTTCCATTATTTTCTCCATATATTTGCCTTTCCACAATTTGCTGCCCCTTGAAACTCAAGGTTTTTTTCCTTTGTCTTGTCACTTCTCTAAAAATTTATCGTTCTTTTGTTAAGGTGTTATATAAGCCTAAGTTCTAACCACGCTGATTTACTCATTGATGGGTACTGCCATGTGAAGCCATGATGCACCTGTTAATAACCTGTTTTTCTCTTGTTAATCTATTTCTTCTTAGTCTAATTTGCAGGGCCCCAGCTGCAGAACTCAAGATGGCCAGAACAAGAGATATTTTCCCTCCCCTACAGCATGAATTCCATTAAGGTAGCTTTAGGGAATAGCTCCCTGTCTCTTGTTTTGGTCTGTAGGAAGTTTAGAAGATGGCTAAGCTGATTGTGGTGGTTCATGCCTATAATCCCAGCACTTTGGGAAGCAGAAGAGGGAGGAATTTGAGACTAACCTGGGCAACATGGCGAGACTTCTGTCCCTACAGAAAAGAAAAAATTATCCAGGTGTGGTGATGCATGCCTGTAGCTCCAGCTGAGGTGGGAAGCCTGCATAAAACCAGAAGTTTGAGAATGCAGTGAGCCATAATTGAGTCACTGTACTCCAGCCTGGACCACACAGTGAGACCCTGCCTTGAAAAAATAAAAAGAAAGAAAGAAAGAAAGAGAATGGCCTATTTAAATAATTATTTCCTCTGAAGCTGTTTTTACTAGAAGCATGAGGGTTCTTATGAGTAATTTGGTACACATAGTAGTTGATATGGTTTGGTTCTGTGTCCCCACCCAAATCTCATGTCGAATTGTAATCCCCACATGTGAGGGGAAGGACCTAGTGGGAAGTGGTTTGATCGTGGGGTGGATTGGATTTCCCCCTTGCTGTTCTCATGATAGTGAGTGAGTTTTCACGAGAACTTATCAATTAAAATTGTGTAGCACCTCCCCCTTCTCTCTCTCTCTTGCTGTCATGTAAGATGTGCCTTGCTTCCCCTTTGCCTTCCACCATGATTGTAAATTTCCTAAGGCTCCCCAGCCATGTGAAACGGTGAGTCAGTTAAACCTCTTTTCTTTATAAATTACCCAGTTTCAGGTAGTTCTTTATAGCAGTGTGAATATGGACTAATTGTTAAATTTAGCTTATAAATAATTTGCTTTTTATTCATCAGAATAGATTCAGGGATACCTATAAGATAAAACAACTCAAACTCACTTGCACACTGACATGCTTCTTGCCTGGGAGGCTGTGGGCCTACTGAGAATTATATTTAAGTGAACCACCCTCACTGATGTACCTGGAGAGTTAAATTACTCACACACTTATCAAATGTTCCTCTATCTGCCAAACCAGGAACAAAGAAAACCGGCAGGTACTACTTGGGGGTCTTTTCAAAATCTGGCTTCTCCTTGGAAACGCACTCTAGGTCCCTGCCCTGCCCTCATGTGTGATGGGGTGGGGGTGGTTGGCTCTGAGGTACACGTGTGAGATGGGAATTCCATGCGGGCAGCTTTAGAGAATGGCTTCTCCCCTGTTAGGAGCCCACAAACCATGCTGGAGTGAGTATGCTCAGAGGGGAGAGTCAGGAAGGGAGATGGTGCCTGGGCGCCTCTCCTCAGCTCCCAGAGTCATCCCTGTGGCAGCCGAGGGCCTCTCTCACTGCTCCCTGACCAGGCAGGGAGACTTGGAGGGGGCCATTATTTTTGCAGTTTGTGAACTTACTTTATTAGTTGGGGATGATTTCCCAAGGACTTGAAAGGAACGTTTGAACATAGAAACCTGCAGGAGGGATTAGCAGTCCTAGCATCCCAGGAGAGAAGGTAGCAGCCCCTAACCCTGCTGCCTCACAGTTAGGCCCTGGAGGGCGTGTTGGCAATGGGAACATTCACTCCAGACCGTCAGTGTCCAACTCTCTGGAGGTCAAAGCGAGTCCTGCTCTTTCCCTAGCAGTCGCTTCGCTGCTCTCCTTTGTCCTGCCCTGAGGTCCAGAAGCCCTTGGACACAACTGTGAGGGTTTTAGGAATGTTTTCGTTTTCCTGACACCAGAGAAGCCTGTTTTAAACTTGCAAAATGACAACTTAAAAAAAAGTGCTGATGATTGACAGATGCATGAAGCCCTGAGACCAAAACTATATTCACCTGCCAACCCACATACCATCCAAGACTAATTTTAGCTACAGTCTCAGTTTTAACCCTGTCTTCAACCAAGAAAGTGGTTATCGAACTCCTCCTGTGCTGGGCTTGGAACCAGAGACCAGTGAGGCTGTGATCTTGCAGACATCCAGCACTTCCCTTTGCCCCAAAGCAATCTAAAAATGTTGCTCCAACACCGTATCTATCCAGTGGGCCATCTAGCATATAGGTAACTCAGCCATGGCTGAGAACGAAAATAAACAAACAACTTTGCTGTTAGCTATCATTTCTTACACACACACACACTCTCACCTGCACACACACTAATTCACACACAAACATAGACCCACATACATATACCACACTCACCCATATCCACCACCCCCTCTCCACTACTCAACACTGACATGTTTCCACGCAGGCAGTGTGATGCAATGGAAAGATCCTTGACTTTGGAATTAAACCAAAGTGACCATGTGATTTTGGGCATATTAGCTAAAGTCTCACAGGCTCCATTTCTTTCTTTCTTTTTTTATTCTTTGAGATAAGGTCTTGTTATGTTGCCCAGGCTGGATCACAGGCATGATCATAGCACACTGCAGCCTTGAACTCCTGGCCTCAAGTGATCCTCCTGCCTCAGCCTCCTGAGTAGCCAGGACTACAGCTGCGTACCACAGTACCTGGCTCCTCAGTTTCATCCTTTTCTGCAAAAAGGATGCAGATACTTACTTTATAGGATTTTTGTGAGGACTAGAAAGAAGTGAACTAACATATACAGGCAATGTGCTAAATGGGTACATACTACCAAAAATGTTTGTTCCTTTATACCCTACCTTCCCCCAGAGTGTATAGTCTACACTCTCACACACACAGTAATACTCATACACTATAGAGTATTATTTCTCAAAAGTATGCCCATTCTCCTATCAAGACCAACCATCTAAATTTAATGCAGGGAAACCACTGCCCTCTCTCTTCCTATTGCTCACATGGAAAGTATCCTGGAATTCTTTGACTACTGACCCCCAATTGAGTGAAGATTCTCTGATAACCAAGCCTGATACACTGAGTTTTCATTCTCACATCTCCTGTATTCTTGACAGCTGCAGAGCAGGTACATCGATGGTGAGAGATGGGACTGTGATACAAATCATTAAAACCCCGATGTCTGAATGCTGATGGCTCTTTCTGGGCCTCTTAATGTGAGATCTGAAGAGGAAAAAACGGTGAGAGTATGTCTCCACTCCTTCTCAAGAGACTTGGGGCCCACAGGTTTCCTCCCATCTCCCCTGTATCAGCAAGGATGCTTTCAGCTGCTGTAAGTAACAGAGAACACAACTGGAAGCAATGTGAACTGTAAGAACAATTACCTTACTGAGAAGTAGGATGGAAACAAGTGATTTCAGGGTTGGTGCAGTGGCTCCACCACGTCATGAAGACTCGGGTGCATCCCATTTGTCCATTTGCCATCTGCATTTGGTGGTGTCTCCCCTTAGGATCATGAGTTGACCACAGTAGTCCAAGGTGCTACATTTCCTCATCAAATGGGGAAGAAAGCATTATGCAGGAGGAAAATCTTTCCCGGAAGCCACTCAACAGGTTCCATAGGCCAGAATTAGGCTATATACTCACTCCTCAGCTGCAAGGGGAGCTGGAAAAGTGGGTGAATGGCATTGTCACCTCTGCAGAGGGCAATGGGCTCTTCGGCAAGGAAGACAGGTTGAGGGGATGCTTTTCGGGTAGGCAAACATGGGCATCTGCCAGATTTCCCTGGTTTCTAGTTCTCCAAACATCAGACAGCAATATCTGAAAAGTCCAAGTGTCACTTGTCCACACCCAGCTTGTTTTCTCTGTAGCTTGCAAGCTGTTGCTGGAATGTGGAGGTTCCTGGTTCCGGCTCATGGTACACCGCTTCCTGTCATCGTCTCCTGTCATTTTGTTTTGTTGGCCAGAGCTCAAATCATAGGTGCCAGTTTGTCAACAGTCTGACTGATGGCTCCAATACTTGTTGCACTCTTCTCATTGTGTCCTTGAAAAGCTGTCTTCCTGCTGTGCCTGTATCCAAGCAGCTCTATTCCCCTTCAATAGAGTGTGAATCCTGTCTTCAGGCAGGTGGAACTCCAAGGCAGCCTTCTCTGGCTGACTTTAATAGGGTCTGGCAGCGTATTGTCTGGTTTCTTTGTTTTGTCCCCTTACTCATTAGTCTAAGAGAACACAATTATAGCAATAACTCAGGGGGTCGCATTCGTGGAAGGGCACTGCTGTGATTCTCCTCCCAATGGGTTGGTTTCCAGAAGTGCTTGTGTGCACTGATTCACATTGTGTTTCTGGTGGATACAGTTGAGTATTTGTTCCCTGCCTAAATCTCATGTTGAAATGTAATCCCCAATGTTGGAGGTAGGGCTTGATGGGAGGTGATTGGGTCATGGGGGCTAATCCCTCGTGAATGGCTTAGTGCTGTCCTCATGATAGTGAGTGAGTTCTCACAAGATCTTGTTGTTTAAAGTGTGTGGCACCTCCCCTCCACCTCCCACTCCTGCTTTCGCCATGAGATGTGCAAGCTTCCATCATGATTGTAGCTTCCAGAGGCTTCCCCAGAAGCAGACGCCGGTGCTATGCTTCCTGTACAGCCTGCAGAACCGTGAGCCAATTAAGTCTCTTATAAATTACCCAGTCTCAGATATTTCTTTATAGCAATGCAAGAATGGCCTAATACACTGACTCATCAGTTATAATTACATCAGACAGTTTAAAACAGAAACCTGATTGTGATGAACCAAACAGAGATTTTATTTTTATCATGCAAAAAGAAATCTGGAGGAAGTCTGTCTAGAACTGATACAATATATCCACGGTTCTTTCAGAGACCCAGGCTTCCTCATTCTTCCTGCTTTACCATCTGTAGTGTGTGGCTTCTGTGCTCATGTTTGCAAGATGACTGTTTCACCAGTAGGAATTGCATTTTGTTCCAGGCAGGAGAAAGGGAGAAAGAAAGGCTAAGACTTTTCTTTTCTTTTCTTTTCTTTTCTTTTCTTTTCTTTTCTTTTCTTTTCCTTTTCTTCTTTCCTTTCCTTTTCCCCTTCCTTCCTCTCTTTTTCTTTCTTTCTTTCTTTCTTTTCTTTTCTTTCTCTTTCTTTCTTTCTTTCTTTCTTTCTTTCTTTCTTTCTTTCTTTCTTTCTTTCTTTCTTTCTTTCTTTTTCTTTCTTTCTTTCTTTCTTTCTTTCTTTCTTTCTTTCTCTTTCTTTCTTTCTTTCTTTCTTTTTTTCTTTTTCTTTCTTTCCTTCCCTCTCTCTTTCTTTCTTTTTCTTTCTTTCCTTCCCTCTCTCTCTCCCTCTTTCTTTCTTTCTTTTTTCTTTCTTCTCTTTCTTTCTTCTTTTTCTTTTGTTCCTTCTTTTTCTCTCTTTCTCTCTCCTTCCTTCCTTCCTTCCTTCCTTCCTTCCTTCCTTCCTTCCTTCCTTCCTTCCTTCCTTCCTTCCTTCCTTTTCTTTCCTTCATAAGGTAGCAATTAAGTTTTTCTAGACTATCCATGCTATTGGCTTCTACTTCTACCTTATTGACCAGAACTACCTCCCATAGTCACTTCGCTTCCTGCAAGGGAATCTAAGGGAGATATGAATGTACGTTGCCCAATAAATTGGTGTTCTAATAAGGAAGAGGAAAGAATGGATACTGGGTTGGCACCTAACAGCATCTGCTACGGAAATCCCTCCCTTCAGGTCAGGTGTGTTCTGGGGGAAAGGACAGTAAACCTGAGAGTCATGGATACGGTCCCATTCGCCATATTCCCCCAAGGCACTTAGTCCCTACTTGTGAAGAGTGCCTTAATAACCTCCTAAATTTTGCAGAACACTGCTAGATACTTGCATAGGGGCATTTCTGCAGGATCCCTGGTTTCCTAAAATGATAAATATTCACTTGAGCCTTTTGTCTGTCTCCTTCTCTCCCTTCCTCAGTCTCTCTCTTCCTTCCTTCCACAAATAATTTTTGAGTCCCTCATATGCATCAGGTAATATGCTAGGCACCTAGGGATAAAGGCAGATGTTGCTCCTTACTCTCCCGAACAAATGCAAGTTTGGCTACTGGAGGTCAGACAAGAATTGTGACTCTCAGGTGGACATCACCTGTTTGGAAGCAGCTAGGCAAGGGAGTGTGCTGTGGCTTGCAATGAGTTCAAGGGATTTCTGGAAAATGTGTTTGAGTAGTCTGCCATAGTTGTGAAAAGTTACTCTGAGAGGGAAGACATAGGCCCTGGATCTTTCTGAAGGGCTGAAGTCATCCCTGATCCTCCAGCTGTTGATATCACACATGTATGTGGGAAGCTTGTTTTCCCAGTGACAGATGGCCGGACAAGTCAACTCAACTTCACACAGCATGGCGCCAGACTCTCCTTGGCTCCCACTCCCATCAGTCAGGATTCTTGCTGGTGATGTATGCAGGAGGTACACCAGCAGGGGAGATCAGGCCTAAAGAGGCTTATGGCAGTACAGTCACACATCCATGTCTGGGTCACAACTCTTTCTTGAAAAGTTCTTAACCTGTAGATGAGAAAACTGTGCATAACATCCAATTACACATGAAAGGGAGAAGGTGTCTGCTGGGGAAAATCTGAATTAATCAGGAATGACTATTAAAATGTTCTATTATTAATGACTACTTACACTTTTAAACAAGTTTTACCTTTCAAAATGATAATGTATATTTGATCTCATTTGGGCTTTACAAGAATTTTACTGTAAAATCTATATCATTTTACATATTGAAATATTTATAACTCTTTTACTTCCACCTAACAAAGCCAATCAAATGTCCACAGCCACTGAATATTAATATCTTAGGAACACTAAACCTCAAATGTTTTACTTTCTCCTTTTGTTTGCTTCATGATCCTTTTTTTTTCCCACATGTGTTTTTGTTCTTGTCCAATTCTCCCCTGACCTATACATGTTTTTGTTACTCCAGAGCATCTTTATCCCTGGTATTTTATTTTTGATGTTCTACTGCAGCTCATTTCTTTTGTTCATTTTTTGCTTTTTGAGTTTTTAGAGACAATGTTATTGAGGTATAATTGGCGTATATTAATAGTAAACCACACATATTTCAAAGTAATAATCTGATATGTGTTGACATATGTATAAACCCATTAAACCATCGCTACTGTCAAGACAGTGAACATACTCATTTATTTCAAGTGCCTTCAGTGGGTCTTTATTACTTGTAATCAAAAGAAACTTAACTCAGATACCATCTTATTGACATTTTCTGGTTCTTAATACATTTGTGGGAACTCTCCTCCTGGTTCTGCACCCTTGGGGCTGTCAGTTCACCCTGAACCTCGGCTCTAATAAGTGACCCCATAGTCCATGCATCACTATCTCCCGTTTCTCTTTCAGCAAGTCCTGTCCATCTCATGGAGTGGTTGAAAGAGCACAGTCTGGAGTTGGGAGACTGAGACCACACTACTGCCTTGCCTCTTTTCAGATGTGTGACTTTGGACAATGATGATAATCATGATGTAGATTTCACCAGGTTGTTTAGGACCACATGAGAATCTCTTTATGTAACAGGCTGCTAATATGGAAGTCTGTGTATAGACATCAAGTCAGATATATGTGATATTTCAAAACCATATCACTAAATGGACAATTTACAAAGAAAATGTCATCAAACTGGCTCAAGACCTCCTGAATCCTTGCCTATTTTAAGGCAAGGAAAAGAGCGAAGAAAGGAGAGAGGAACAGAGATTGTATGAGGGAAGTATTTTCTTGAGAGAGAGCTATTGCCATGATGTATATCCCCCATACCTTGAAGTCCATTGGGAGCAGATGGCTTCAAGGCATCCATTCAGAGAACTTGTCATGTGTCCCTGTGGTTGGGGGAAGAGGTCTAGCAGCAGCAGGATAGGTGAATTTCTTGACCTCCAAGGGATGTGGAGGGCTAGGGGTTATAGAAGGGTTTCTCTGTGGTCAGAAGTTGGCCTCACTGGAGGGAGAAATGGGCTGGAAGAGCCCAGGAGGCCCTGACAGTCTGTGTGGAGTGGACTACAGAGGTTGGTAGTGACTGACAGGGTGCGGTCCCCTGAGGAGCACAAGGCAGGACCCATATGGCGGGAGTGGCCAGAGAGGAAGAGCAGAGAGGCTTCCAGGGAGCCCAAGAAAGCATCTGTAGGGGAAGGAGTCTGCCTACCTGGCCATGAGAGCTGAAGCTATCAGCCACAGATAAATTCCTTGTCCTGCCTTACTCCTTCTCTTTTCATTCCCCATATGCCAGCCTGGGAGCAACTTCATGCCACCTCCAAGGAGTTTGGAAGCATGGGGAGGAGTCCCATCTTTGTGGGCATTTTATAACTTCCGAATTGGGAGATGTTTCTTAAGAGTGAGTAGAAAAGTCGTAAGAGGCCGGTTGTGGTGGCTCACGCCTATAATCCCAGCACTTTGGGAGGCTGAGACAAGTGGATCACTTGAGACTGGGAGTTCAAGACCAGCCTGGCCAACATGGTGAAACCCTGTCTCCACTAAAAATACAAAAATTAGCCAGGCGTGGCGGTGGGCGCCTGTAATTCCAGCTACTTGGGAGGCTGAGGCATGAGAATTGCTTGAACCTAGGAGGTGGAGGTTGCAATGAGCCAAGATCGTATCACTGCACTCCAGCCTGGGTGACAGAGTGAGACTCTGTCTCAGAAAAAAAAAAAAAAGAAAAAAGAAAAGTCATGAGACCTGACCATACATTCATCTAGAAAAAGGATATTTTAAAGGGAAAGGGAAAGATAAATTAAAATTGTGTGTGTGTGCTTTTTTTAGTTTTAATTTAATTTTTTTTTTTTTTGAGACACAATCTCACTCTGTTGCCCAGGCTGAAGTGCAGTGGTGCGATCTTGGCTCAGTGCAACCTCCGCCGCCCAGGTTCAAGTGATTCCCATGACTTAGCCCCTCGAGTAGCTGAGATTACAGGCGTGTGCCACCACACCCAGTTAATATTTTTGTATTTTTAGCAGAGACACGGTTTCACCAAGTTGACCAGGCTGGTCTCGAACTCCTGACCTCAAGTAATCCACGCACCTTGGCCTCCCAAAGTTTTGGGATTACAGACGTGAGCCACCACGCCTGGCAAAATTGTGTTATTATTATGTTTGTTTATTATACAAATGACACTCAAACTGTAAAATATACAATCTTAGTTACTGTTTTAGACTGCATTGCTATAAAGGAATACCTGAGGCTAGGTAGTTGTTAAAGAAAAGGGGTTTATTTGGCTCATGGTTCTGCAGGCTATACAACTGTACAAGAAGCATGGCACCAGGCCCCACCTCCAATGCTGGGAATCAAATTTCAATCTGAGATTTGGAAGGGACAAATATCCAAACTATACCTGTTACTATGTTCAGTACATCCTTTACCTCCAGTGCTTTTCTTCTTGCATACTTAAGATTCTCAATCTTAAGCTGCATTGAATTGTCTGGAGGTCTTGGTGAAGCATGGATTTCTGGACCTCACCCCCAGAGTGTTTGATTCAGTGGGTCTAGGGTGGGAGGCCAAGTGTCTGAATTTTTCACAAGTTCCCAGATGATACTGATGCTGCTAGTTTGAGGACCACACCCGGAGGGCCACCGCTCTACAATCCTGATGCTCAAACTCGGCTGCCACTGGCACCACCTGGGGAGATTCAACAACTAGTGATGCTTTGGCCCTACCTCCAGATACGTTATTTAATTCATGTGGCCTGTCCATCATGGATTAAACACTCTCCAGGAATTAGGGGTGGAATATTTATTTTTAGTTAAGTCTGTGTTTTACTTACCTCCTCATTGAGGATTTTTGCCTTACACATTTTCAATATTATTTGAATTATTAACAACAAGCATAACTCATTTTATAACTAGTAAGCAAAATTGTGACTTTATTCTTCTCTTCAATTATGTACATTTTAACATGTGTCATAACTCTTTATTTATTTATTTGAGACAGACACTCGTTCTGTTGCTTAGGCTGGAGTACAGTGGTGCGACCTCGGCTCACTGCAACCTCCGGCTCCCAGGTTCAAGCAGCTCTCCTGCCTCAGTCTCCTGAGTAGCTGAGACTTCAAGCGTGCACCACCACGCTCGGCTAATTTTGTATTTTTAGTGGAGATGGGGTTTCACCATGTTGGCCAGGCTGGTGTCGTACTCCTGACTTCAAGTCATTTGCCTACTCAGCCTCCCAAAGTGCTGGGATTACAGGTGTGAGCCACTGTGCCTGGCTAACATGTACCATAACTCTTTAAATCCAAAAGGATGTTTGAAACTCTCCTTCTTTCATTATTTTTCTTAGGAAAAAAAATTTCTTCTTTGTCTAATAAGATGTAGCTCATCCCCAATTCTGCAAAATTTCTGACCTATTGAGAAGCTAATTTTAGTTATTACTATGGGATGTTGAAAAATACTTTATCTTACACCTTATCCTTCACAATCTCTAAGTTTTCCCTCCTACCATCCAGAAAATTCTACTAATTTACTTCTCTTTCTGGTGTGTATATTCCAGGCAGGTGTATGTAAATGTTCTTTATTCACATGTCCTCACAAATCAATAGAAATCATTATTGAAGGCTTAGAATGCACCAGATATTGTGAGAATTATTTCCATTTTACGTATCAGAAAACAAAAGCTTAAAAGGTCTCCAAATTCATAATTAGAGAATTATGTATATAGCTTTATAGGTCCCCTTTTGTCCAAATACTTACTATCAACTGTTGGTAAACAAAGAGAAGGAATGCATTCAATTTTGACTAGTCCAGTAGCCCACTGGCCATTAATTCTTCAGTTGAACTTCCCAAACTCTTCCCAGAGACCCTACTTGATATAGGTTGAGTTTTGATGACTTTCCACGTGTATACCTTTTAAAAGACACAGTTGAAATGTTCTTGCACAAAGGAAAGATTACTTTTGGGAGGCAGCTTCACATTTTGTTATTCCCAGTCTCCTGTTCATCTGCAGCATTATAAATATGCATCTGGCAACTAAGATTTTCCAACATCTTCATTTTGTATATTAAACACAATTCTACTTCGATAGCATTCCCTTTGCCTATTATTGACATGTGGGAAGATCCCTAAACCCACTCCCTTTATGTATAATACAAATGCTCTCTAAGCATTAAGCTTTATTTCTTGCAGTAAAATCATATCCACTTTCTTCTCTCTCAGGGCCATGCCAACTGTGACTTTAATGTTTTGAATCTTACTATTTTTATACATTCTTAAATTGTGCCTTTTCTATATGGATGTAATTTTACTAAGACTTACCCTTTGATTTCTTTCTCCTCTTTGCTTCCAATCTTTCCTCTTCCAGGATTGGGGTCCCTGTGTTCTGAACCCACGATTCTTATTTACTTTGGGCTTCCTCCACCTTAATTCTTCTGTTGTCTTCTTTTCCTCCACTGTTGATTCGTTTAGACATAGGTGACAGCTTCCTTTTCTTTTCATGAGTTAGCTTTCCCCCAACACTTTTGCCCATAGCTTTTACGAATTTACTATTTTATTACCTTGTTTACTTATTTGCTCATAAGAAATTTATTAAAATCTTTCAAAACACATACAAGTTTGAAACATTTTATAGTGAACACCCATATACTCACCACTCAGATCCCAGAGTTAACATTTTAGTATACTTTCTTTATCACAAGTCTACTCACCTATTCACTTCTTTTTCTATCCATCAAATCAACTTCTTTTTGATGCATTTCAAATTGAATGGCAGGCGTCAGTACCCATCACCTCTGCAGACCTCAGCAACATAATAAGTTTAATATTGGTCTATGGTTCTTTTTTTAAGGTAAAATTTATGTAAAATGAAACACATAAAACAAATTTGCTGTATGATGTTTTGACAAATACCTGTACTTGTATAATCTAAATCCCTATTAAGATATAGAATATTACCCCCCAAATTCCCTTTATCTTTTTTCAAAAATCTTCTTGTATCCACTCTTCCCATAGACAACTGTTCTTCTGATTTTTATCTACTATATGTTAATTCAAACATCCTATATGAAGTATACATCTTCTGTGTAATATTTCTTTAAATATAAATTAAAAAAATAAAGATAGGGTCTCACTCTGTTCCCCAGGCTGGGGTTCAGCGGTGCAATCATGGCTCACAGGAGCCTTGACCTCCCAGGCTCAAGTGATCCTTCCACCTCAGTCTCCTAAGTAGCTGAGACTACGGGCATGTGCCACCATGCCCAGATAATTTTTTATTTTGGATTTTCTTTTAGAGATGGGGTTTTGCCATATTGCCTAGGCTGGTCTTGAACTGCTGGACTCAAGTGATCCGCCCACCTCAGCCTCCCAAACCGCTGGGATTACAGGCATGAGCCACTGCACCCAGCCAAGATTCTTTCTCTCAGTGTGTTTTTGCAATTCCTCGTGTCATTCCCAGTACGAGCAGTTTGTGAAGTGGTATCCATTGTGTGAATATACCACCGTGTGTTTGTCCATTCACCTGTTGTTGGACACTGGGTTGTTTCCACTTTTGGCCTATTGTAAATAAACCTGTGATAAAAATTCTTGTATGAGTGTTTTTATAGTCAGATGTTATTTCTCTTGGCAAAATTTCTGGGAATGAGTTGCTGGGTCACCTTGAGGCCTTTTCACAATCTTGCGCATCACTTTCTAGTGATTTCTTTTTGGTCTCTTTCCTATTTTTTTTTTTTTTTTTTTTTTTTTTGAGATAGTGTCTCGCTCTGTCACCCAGGCTAGAGTGCAGTGGCATGATCTTGGCTTACTGCAACCTCTGCCTGCCGGGTTCAGGTGCGATCTTGGCTCACTGCAACCTCCGCCTCCCAGGTTCAAGCGATTCTCCGGCCTCAACCTCCAGAGTAACTGGAATTATAGGCGTGTGCCACCAGGCCTGACTAATTTTTGTATTTTTAGTAGAGACGAGGTTTCACCATGTGGTCAGACTGGTCTCGAACTCCTGACCTTGACATCCTCCCGCCTTGACTTCCCAAAGTGTGTTGGGATTACAGGCATGAACCACCGCGCCAGCCCCCCAGGTCCACCCTCTTTTTTTTTGAGATGGGAGTTTCACTTTTGTCATCTAGGCTGGAGTGCAGTGGCGCTATCTTGGCTCACTGCAACCTCCGCCTCCCAGGTTCAAGTGATTCTCCTGCCTCAGCCTCTCGGAGTAGCTGGGACTAAAGGCATGTGCCACTATGCCTGGCTATTTTTCGTATTTTTAGTAGATATAGGGTTTCACCATGCTGGCCAGGTTAGTCTTTAACTCTTGACCTCAGATGATCCACCCATGTTGGCCTCCCAAAGTGCTGGGATTACAGGTGTGAGCCACTACGCCTGATCTCCATTTTTTTTTTTTTTTTTTTTTTTTTTAGCACTCTCAACAAATGCTTTGATCTCTTTCTACCATTCTTTTCCTTCTACCAATATCTGAGATCTATTGTCTTCCTGACTTCTAGCCTCAATCTCATTTTGAAGTCATAGCATGCTCCCTGCCTTCTCTGGGGGCACATACACTAACTCCATGGTTTATCTCGCTCTCTCTTTTTTTTTTTTTTTTGAGACACTCTTACTGTTTGGCCAAGCTGGAGTGTGGTGGTGCGATCTCGGCTTACTGCAACCTCTGCCTCCTGGGTTTCAGCTGCCACAGCCTCCCGAGTAGCTGGGACTACAGGTGTGCACCACCAGGCCCTGCTAATTTTTGTAGTTTTAGTAGAGATAAGGTTTTACCATGTTGCCCAGCCTGGTCTTGAACTCCCGGCCTCAAGAGATCCACCCATCTCGGCCTCTCAAAGTGCTGGGATTACAGGTGTGAGCCACTGTCCCCAGTCTTTCTTACTTTTTATGTGCTAGAGTCTCGTTTTTTTCATACTTTTAAATTTTTTTGGAGACAGCATTCCCCACGTCAAACCCCTTCTTTGCTACTTTGCTGGAACTATTACTCCTTCTTAGTATATAACTCATGGAAGTTTCCTGGAGGAGGCAGGCCTTGAGCTGCAAAGGGCTAATCTAACATGTAAAGGACTGCTAGAAATCACTAGGAGACAGACCTACAAACCAATAGAAAAATGAACCAAGGACAAGAACAGCCAGTTCATAGAAAAATAAATTGAAATGACCTGAACACATGAAAAGATGGTCAACTTTGCTTATAATAATAAGCAAAAACATAAAATAATATACACCATAGTGTTAATATATAATCACACCAGTTTGTATTATAATAGAATTTTATATTATGTACATATTAATATATAATTATTAATTAAACACAATTCTGTCATTAATATATAATGTAATCATTATATTATATAATATGTAATTATATGTTATAATACTTAATATATAATATACTTGCATATATTAATTATATAATTATATAACTAACCATAATTAGTAATTAATTAGTAATTACATTTTATATTAATATATTACATTAATAGATAATATAATTATTATATAATAAAAATTATATATTAGTTATAATTAATGTATCATGATTATATATTATATAATATAATAATTAATATATATTATATTATATATCATTATATATTAATTATATAACTAATAATAATTAGTAATTACATTACATATTAATACTTATATATTAATATGCTAATTATATATTATAATTATATATAATTATATAGTATATACTATATACTATATATGATTATAATGTATATTTATATATAATTATATACTCTATAGTATATATACTATAAAGTATATATAGTATCATATTTACATATCAGTAATTGTAATATATGTTAATATGTTATAATACTATATAATTGTATGCTATATAATTGTATGCTATATAATAACTGTATGCTATATAATCATATTATATATTAATTGTATATATAAAATAGCAAAAGGAATAATAAAAGAAGCATCCATTAATGCTACAATAAAATATTACAGTAGTCCCCCTAACTGTGGTTTTGCTTTCCATGGTTTCCATTATCTGCGGTACAATACAATAAGATATTTTGAGAGAGCACATTTACGTAACTTTTATTATAGTATATTGTTATAATTGTTTTATTTTATTATTAATTATTTTTGTTACTCTCTTACAGTGCCTAATTCATAAATTAAACTTTATCCTGAGTCTGTATAGGAAAAACACAATACACACAGGGTATTGTGTGTATTCACTTGCATTCACTGGGAGTCTTTGATTGTATCCCTTGTGGATAAGTTGGGACTACTGTATTTCTCACCTATCAGGCTGGCAGAACCCTGATCCTCTAACTTTCAAGAATTCATAAAGATCAAGTCTGGCACACAACTGGTTTCACACTTCTTTATGGTATTACTTAATGCTAGATAACACTAGAACAATGAATAGTACAATGATTATAGAGTCCTTAGGGTGGAAAATGACTCAATAGTTTTGCATCCAGCTAAACTGCGTAAAAGTAAGTAAGCAATTGACAAATATTTTCAAATATGCCAGAACTTAAAGAATATATTCATGGCTGCCACATATGTCCACTTTTTGCATACACTCTAATATGAATGAATGGTATTCCCTGGATATGTGCAGTGTATGGCTTGCACAGATGTACATAACAGTCTTGAATACAGTTCCTGTAAGATCTTGAAAAAACACTAAAGGACAAAATTTAGCTGTCCAAAAGATGAATACAGAAGCAGAACATAAAGATTGACAGGAATAAAACTAATACAGCAGTGGCAATTATGGTTACGGAACATGTAAAAGTTATAAAGAAAGGCATTGTAGAAAAATAAACTAAAAGCACCAGATGGTAGAGGAAGTGAGAAGGCGGGCAACAGTGTAAGTATCAGATCTTCTCTTTTTTCATAGCAGGTGATGCAAAGATATTAAGTTTGCTAAATCAAGCAACAGGATACCAGTACATGCATACATATAAAGTAAAATAATAGAAGAAACAAATATAACTAACCAAAAATGAGTAATAAAGGGGAGAGAAGGGAAGGAGGAGATTTGTTAATTTCATCTTCATTTATAATGTGGGCCAACAGATTTTTCTTAACAACAGACAATTAAGTTGGATTTTTCCTATATATTAAAAATCAATAAATAAAAATTATAAATATCACTGTTTGAAAAGCAAAAACATTACTGTTAAAAGGCTGGGCTCTGGCTGGGAATAGTGGCTCATGCTTATAATCCCAGCACTTCGGGAGGCCAAAGCAGGAGGATCACTCTAGGTCAGGAGTTTGAGACCAGCTTGGGCAAAATAGCAAGTCTCCATTTCTACAAAAAATCAAAATAAAAAACTGTGCTCCCAAGTCAGACTGTCTGGCTTTGAATTCTAGCTCACTTGTTAGTTGTGATACCTTAAGCAAATTCATAGAACTTTCTGTTCCTTAGTTCTCTCATTTGTAAAGTGAGATTTTACCACAGGTTGAGCATTCCTTATCTGAAATACTTGGGACCTGAAGTGTTTTGGATTTTGAATTTTTTCAGATTTTATAATATTTGCATATACATAATGAGATATCTTGGGGATGAAACACATATAAATGCAAAATTCCTTTATGTTTCACATACGCCTTTTACACATAGCTTGAAGGTAATTTTATACAAGATGTTTAATAATTTTGTGCATTTTGACTGTGACCTGTCACATGAGGTCATGTATGAAATTGTCCACTTGTGGCATCATGTTGGTGCTCAGAAAGTTTCAGATTTTGGAGTATTTTGGATTTTCAGACTTCATAAGGTTGTGAGGAATGAATGCAATAATGAATCTAAAATGCTTAGCCATAAATGCTCAATAAATGTTAGCTATTATTATTGCCATTTATTATTTTCATCATTAAGCATATATTAGACTGGTACAGAACACCAAATTGAAATAGATTCTGAACCATTGGGGTTCCTGTGCATATTCAATAGATAGAAATGCCACACTGACATGTCCCAGATAAGAGAACAAAATACTGTTACTTTTAACATAGAGGCTACAATTTTTGAAAAAGTCACAATATAAACATAATCAAATGACTTATCATTATTCTAGTAGAAGTCAAATGTCAGTCTTTTGCAAATCCCTGTCACGTCTGTGTGGAGATTATACTTCTATTTACCTAATATTTTTCTTTACTATTTACCTAATATTTTTATTTAAATCCATTTAAAATCTACTCACTTTTAAAAAACAATCTCATGTTAAGTAATTATATTCATAAAATCATTTTTGATGTTCAAATTTTTAAACATGTTATTAAATATGTGATTATAAAAATACTAGTCCATATGCCACCTAAAGTTATCTTGAGTACTACCAGTGGTTCACATAATGCACTTTGGGGAGTTCTGTTTTTTATTCCTTTAATAATTCATTTTGAGCACCTACCGTGTAGTAGGTGCTGTTCTAGGCATTTGAGGCATAGCAGCAAATTTAGCATAGAAAAATTCTTGCCCTCATGGAGCTTACATTCTAGCAAGATAACAAATAACATAAATACAATGTATAGTATGTGAGATGGTGATATGCATTATGCAGAAAGGGAAAGGAGAGATAAATAGCATTGGAGGAGGGACAAGGGGATAGATTGTCATTCATCCTGTTAGAAAGGTCCCATTCAGAAAAATCCTAAGATTGGGGAGTAAATAAGCCATATATGTATTTAGGGAAGAGAATTCCAGGCTAATGGAAGAGCAAGTTCAAAAGCCTTGGTGTAGAAGTATGCCTGGAATGTTCAAGGAACAACAGGAAGGTCAGTGTGTTTGGAGTACAGTGAGTGAGGAGGAGACAGGTAGATGAGGGAGGTCAGGAAAGTAATGAGGGCAAGGAGGTCAAGTACATCTACTCCTTTGCTTCTGCTGCTACTAGTGCTGCTGTGAATGCTGCTGTCACTAATTCTACTATTATTTAGAATATTAAGAAGAGGAGAAGAGATATATTGAGGAGACATAGAGTTCCTAAATAAGTTTGTGTAAGAGCCTACTCCTTAAATTTTTGGCTACAGTTCTTTTGGTCTTTGCAAACCACCACATCCTGCTTGCTGCTTAACAATCCACTGCACAGATGAGGAGCAGAGCACGATGGCTGGATAGAAGCCTTCACTGATTGTTCTCTCTATAGTAACACCAAATTGAACAACTATTCACACAAGAAAGTACCTTCATAAGAACCAAACATCAGGTAAGTGATCATAGTACCTGGTTTTAACTTCATTAGCACTGAAAGAGGCACTGAATAAAGTAGGAAAGATAGTCTTGAATTCCTGGTGCCACCCCTCCTGCATTTCCCCGGCAGTGGCTGTGTGGCATGGAGGAAGAATTTGTGTGCTTGGGAGAGGGAGGGAGAGTGCCGTGATTGTGGGACTTTGCATTGGAACTCAGTGTTGCCCTGTCATGGTGGTAAGCAACACTGGGAAGAAATCATGGAGGGATGATTTAGACCCCATAGAGGTCTAAATGATTTAGAACACCTGGAGGGAGCATTTAGCCCTGGCCAGAAGTGAATTACCCATTCCAGCAGTCAGTTCCTGAGTTCTGGCAAGCCTTGGCACCATGGGCTAAAGTGCTCTGGGGTTCTGAATAAACTTGAAAGGCAGTCTAGGCCATAAGGACTGCAATTCCTGGGCAACTCTTGATGTTATTTTGGGCTCTGAGCCTGTGGACTAGTGGGGCATGCAACCTAGTGAGACACCAGTCAGGGAGACTAAAGGAGTGCTTGCATCATCCCTCCCCCAACCACAGTCAGCACGTCTTGAAGCTCTTGGAGGGATTCCTTCCCTCTGCTTGAGGGGAGGAGAGGGAAGATTAAAGATAACTTTGTCTTGCAACTCAGATACCAGTTCAGCCACAGTAGGATAGGGTACCAGGCAGAGTCATGATGCCCCCCTTCCAGGTCCTAGCTCCGGGACAACATTTCTAGACACATTGTGGGCCAGAAGGGAACCTGCTGCCTTGAAGTGAAGGATCTAGTCCTCGCAGGATTCACCACTTGCTGACTAAAGTGCCCCAAGGCCCTGAATAATCAGCAGTAATAACCCAGATAGTATTTGTTGTCGTCCTTGGGTGAGACTCCGAGATATGCTGTCTTCAGGTGTGACCCAGCACATTTCTAGCTGTGGTGGCTATGGAGAGTGACTCTTAATGCTTGAGAAAAGGAGAAGAGTAAATGGGACTTCATCTTGCAGCTTAGACAGCAGCTTGGCAACAGTAGGGTAGAGCACAAAGCTGGTTCTTGCAGTCCTCAATTCCATGCCTTGGCTCTTGGATAGTATTTCTGGATGTGCCCTAGGCTAGAAGGGAGCCCACTGCCCTGAAGGAAGAGTCCTGGGTCTAGAAGCATTTACCACAACCTGACTGAAGTGCCACTGGTGTTTGAGTGAACATTGGTGGTAGCCAGGTAGTACTTGCCATGGGCCTGAGGCAGTGGTGGCCATGGGGAAAGACTGCTCTGCTTGTGGAAAAAAAGAGAAGGGTGGGAAGGACTTTGTCTTTTGACTTGGGTGTCACCTTAGAAACAGCAGAATAAAGCACCAGGTAGATTCCCGAGATTTCCAACTCCAGGCCTGGGCTCCTGGATGGCATCTCTGGGGCCAGGGAGATCTTGCTACCCTAAAGAGAAGGACATAGTCCAGCTGGCTTTGCCACCGGGTAATTATAGAGCCCTAGGGCCTTGAGTGAAGATAGGTGGTGGCCAGGCAAGGTTTACTATGGGCTTTGAGTGAGACCCAGTGCCATGCTAGCTTCAGGTCTGACTCAGCATCGTCCCAGTGGTGGTGGCCACAGGGGTGCTTATGTCACCCTTCTCCCAGCTACAGGCAACTCAGCACAGAAAGATAGACTGTTTGGAAAAAAGTAAGGGAAGTAAACAAGAGTGTCTGTCTGGTCATCCAGAGAGAATTCTTCACGATCTTATCCAAGGCAGTACCTCTATAGGTCTGCAATAGCAACAGTATTACTAGGCTTGGGACACCCCCTAATGCAGATATGGCTGCAGTGACCCAAAATTTAAATTATAACACCCAAGCCCCTTCAAATACCTGGAAAGCCTTCCCAAGAAGGGCGGTACAAACAAGTCTAGATCATGAAGACTACAATAAATACCTAACTCTTCAATGCCCAGACACTGACAAACATCCACAAGCATCAAGACCATCCAGGAAAAGATGACCTCACCAAAGGAGCTAAATAAGGCACCAGGGACCAATCCTGTAGAGACAGAGATATGTGACCTTTCAGAAGGGGAATTCAAAATAGCTGTTTTGAGGAAACTCAATGAAATTCAAGATAACACGGAGAAGGAATTCAGAATCCTATGAGATACATTTAACAAAGAGATTGAAATAGTTAAAAAGAATCAAGCAGAAATTCTAGAACTGAAAAATGCAGTTGACATAGTGAAGAATGCATCAGAGTCTCTTAACAGAAGAATCGATCAAGCAGAAGGAAGAGTTAGTGAGCTTGAAGATGGGCTATTTGAAAATACCTAGTCAGAGGAGTAAAAACAAAAGAAGAATAAAAAAGAATGATACATGTTTACAAGATCTAGAAAATAGCCTCAAAAGGGCAAATGTAAGAGTTATTGGCCTTAAGGAGGAAGTAGAGAAAGAGATAGGGTTAGAAAGTTTATTCAAAGGGATAATACCAGATAGCTTCCCAAACCTAGAGAAAGATAGCAACATTCAACTGTAAGAAGGTTATAAAACAACAGTAGATTTAATTCAAATAAGACCACCTCAAGATATCTAATAATCAAACTCCCAAAGGTCAAGGAAAAAGAAAGGATCCTAAAAGTGGCAAGAGAAAAGAAACAATGTACGATACAAAGAAACAAATAACAACCAATACGTCTGGCAGAAGACATTTTGGTGGAAAACTTACAGTCCAGGAGAGAGTAGCGTGACATATTTAAAGTGCTGAAGGAAAAAAACCTTTTATCCTAGAATAGCGTATCTGGCAAAAATATCCTTCAAACATGAAGGAGAAATAAAATGTAGAATTTTCACTAGTTTTCTCTTTGCTTGTTAGTTAATTTGTTTATACAATCAATACTAAGTTATTATCAGTTTAAAATAATGAGTTATAAGATATTATTTGCAAGCCTCATTGTAATCTCAAATAAAAAAAATGCAATGGATACACACACATACACACACACACACAAAATAAAAAGCAAGAAATTAAAACACACCACCAGGGATTAAAAAAAGACAGGAAGGAAGGAAATAAGGAAGAGAAGACCACGAAACAGCTAGAAAACAAATGACAGGATGGCAAGCATAAGTCCCTACTTATAAATAATAATGTTAAATGTAATGGACTAAACTCTCCTATCAAAAGACAGTGTGGTGGAATGGATACAAAAAGGAGCTCCAACAATCTGTTGCCTATAAGAAACACACTTCACCTATAAAGAGACACATACACTGAAAATTAAGGGTTGGACAAAGGTATTCCATGCAAATGGAAACAAAAAAAGAGCAGGCATAGTTATATTTATATCAGATACAAAATAGATTTAGAGATAAAAAATATAACAAGAGGCAAAGATGGTCATTATATAATGATAAAGGGATCAATTTAGGAAAAGGATATAACAATTGCATATATATATATGCACCTAACACTAGAGCACCCAGATATATAAAGCAAATATTATTAGAGCTAATGAGAGATATAGGCCTCAATACAATAACAGCTGGAGACTTCAACACTATACTTTCAGCATTGGACAGACCATCCAGACAGAAAAATCAACAAAGAAACATCAGACTTAATCTACACTATAGAACGAATGTACCTAATAGATATTTACAGACCATTTCATCCAAAGGCTGCAGAATACATTCTTCTTCTCTGTAAATGGATGATTTTTAAGGATGGAACATATGTTAGGCCACAAAAACAAGTCTTAAAAAATTCAAAAAATTGAAATAATGTCAAGTATCTCCTTTGACTGCAATGGAATAAAACTGGAAGTCAGTAACAAGAGGAATTTTGGAAACTACACTGTATTAGTCCGTTCTCATGCTGCTATAAAGAACTGCTGGAGACTAGGCAATTTATATGAAAAGAGATTTAATTGACTCCAAGTTCTGCAGGGTGGGGAAGCCTCAGGAAACTTACAATTATGGTGGAAGGGGAAGCAAACATGTCCTTCATCACACGGTTGCAGGAAGGAGAATGAGAGCTGAGTGAAGGGAGAAGCCCCTTATAAAATCATCTGATCTTGTGAGAACTTACTCACTACCATGAGAATAGCATGGGGAAAACCACCCCCATTATTCAATTACCTCCCACTAGGTCCTTCCCACCACATGTGGGAGGGAACGACAAATCAAGATGAGATTTGGGTGGGGACACAGCCAAACCATATCATATAAAAACAGATGGAAATTAAACAATATGCTCCTGATTGACCAGTGGATCAATGAAGAAAGTAAGAAGGAAATCTAAAAATTTCTTGAAACAAATGATAATGGAAAAACAACATACCAAAACCTAAAGGATACAGCAAAAGCAATTCTAAGAGGGAAATTTATAGTTATATGCTTCTACATAAAAAAAGTAGAAAAAGTTCAAACACAAAACCTAATGATACACATTATGGAGTTAAAAAAGCAAGAGTCAGCCAAACCCAAAATTAGTAGACGAACAGAAAAAATAAAATCAGAGCAGAAATAAATGAAATTGAAACGAAGAAAACAATATAAAACATCAATGAAACAAAAAGTCGGTTTTTTGAAAAGATAAACAAAATTGACAAAACTTTAGTGAGACTAAGAAATAAAGAAGACCCAAATAAATAAAATCAGAGATGGAAAAAGGGTACATTACACTGATAACCATGGAAATTCAAAGGATTATTAGAGGCTACTATTAGCAACTATATGCCAATAAATTGGAAAACCTAGAAGAAATGGACAAATCCCTGGACACATACAACCTACCAAAATTGAATCATGAAGATCCAAAATCTGAACAGACCAATAACAAGTAATGAGATTGAAGCTGCAATAAAAAGTCACCCAGTAAAGAAAAGCCCAGGACCCAATGGCTTTACTGCTGAATTTTAAATAGAGGAGGAGGGAATACCTCCAAATTCATTCTACAAGGCCAGTATTAGCCTGATACCAAAACCAGAGAAAGACACATGAAAAAAAGAGAACTACAGACCAATATCCCTGATGAACACTGATGCGAAAATCCTCAACAAAACACCAACAAACTTAATTCGACAACACATTAAAAAGATCATTCATCATGAGCAAGTGGGATTTATCCCTAGCATGCAAGGACAGTTCAACATATGCAAATCAATCAATGCGATATATCATGTCGACATAATAAAGGATAAAAACCATATGACCACCTCAAGCAATGCTGAAAGAACAGTTGATAAAATTCAACATCCCTTCATGATAAAAACCCTCAAAAAAACTGGGCATAAAAGCCATATACCTCAACGTAATAAAAACCATATATGACAGACCCACAGCTAGTATCATATTGAGTGGGGGAAAAACTGAATGCCTTTCCTCTAAGATCTGGAACATGACAAGGATGTCCACTTTCACCACTCTTATTTAACATGGTACTGGAATCCCTAGCTAGAGCAATCAGACAAGAGAAAGAAATAAAGGGCATCCAAATTGGAAAAGAAGAAGTAAAATCATCCTTTTTTTTTTTTTTTTTTTTTTTGCAGAGGATATGATCATCTATTTGGCAAAACTTAAGACTCCACTGAAAAACTCTTAGAACTCATAAACAAATTGAGTCAAGTTGCATATCTTGACTAAACATGTCAACATACAAAAATCAGTAGCATTTCTATATGCCAACAGTGAACAATCTGAAAAAGAAACAATAATATTAATGCCACTTATGATAGCCACAAATAAAATTAAATTCCTAGGAATAAACTTAACTAAAGAAGTGAAAGATCTCGGCAATGAAAACTATAAAACATTGATACAAAGATTGAAGAAGATATATAAAAAAAGGAAAGGTATTCTATGTTCTTGGACTGGAAGAATCAATATTGTTAAAATGTCCATACTGCTCAAAGCAATCTACAGATTCAGTGTAATTCCTATCAAAATACCAGTGACGTTCTTCACAGAAATAGAAAAATCAATCCTAAGGTTTATATGGGACTACAAAAGAGCCAGAATAGCCAAAGCTATGCTGAGCAGAAAGAACAAAACTGGAGGAATCACATTACTTGACTTCAAATTTTACTACAGAGTCATAGTAACCAAAACAGCATAAAAACAAACATATAGACCAATGGAACAGAAGAGAGAACTCAGAAACAAATCCATATATTGACAATAAAGTCATTTTTGACAAAGGTGCTAAAAATATACATTGGAGGAAAAGACAGTCTCTTTAATAAATCGTGCTGGGAACACAGAACTTAAGGAAGAATGAAACTAGACCCTTATCTTTCACCATATACAAAAATCACAACCAAGTGAATTAAAGACTTCAATCTAAGACCTCAAACTTTGAATTACTAAAAAAATATTGGGGAAACTCTCGAGGACATTGAACTAGGTAAAGATTTGTTGAGTAATATCCCCAAAGCACAGGCAATGAAAGCAAAATTGGACAAATGGGCTTATATCAAGTTAAAAAGATTCTGCACAGCAATCACAACAATCAACAAAGTGAAGAGACAACCCACACAATTGGAGGAAATATTTGCAAACTGCCAATCTGACAAGGGATTGATAGCCAGAATATATAATGAGCTCAAACAACTTTATAGGAAAAGATTAATAATTCAATTAAAAAATGGACAAAAAATCTGAATAAACATTTCTTGAAAGAAGACATACAAATGACAAACAGGTATGTAGAAAGGTGTTCAACATCACTGATCATCAAATAAATGAAAATCAAAACTACAGTGAGATATTGGGCATGGTGGTTCACGACCACAATCCCAACACTTTGGGAGGTCAAGTCAAGGCAGAAGGATCCCTTGATTCCAGGAGTTTGAGAACAGCCTGGGCAACATAGTGAGACTTCATCTCGTCTTAAAAAAATACAAAAACCAGGCATGGTGGTGCACACTTGTAGTTCACCTCAGCTTCCTAAGTAGAGGTGGGAGGATTGCTTGAGACCACGAGTTTGAGGTTGCAGAGAGCTCTGATCATGCCACTGCACTCCAGCCTGGGTAACAGCAAGACCCTGTCTTAAAAAAAGAAAATACAATGAGATATCATTTTATTCCAGTTAAATGTCTTTTATGCAATAACAAATGCTGGGGAGGATGTAGAGAAAGGGAACCTTGTTCACTGTTGGTGGGACTGTAAATTAGTATAGCCACTATGGAGAACAGTTTGGAGCTTCCCCAGAAAACTAAAAATAGAGAAAGCATATGATTAGCAATCCCCCTACTAAGTATATGCCCAAAAGAAACGAAATCAGTATTTCGAAGAGGACTATTTGCACTCCCATGTTCACTGCAGCACTACTCACAATAGCCAAGATTTGGAAGCAGCCTAAGTGTCCATCAACAGATGAATGGATAAAGAAAATGTAGTACACATACACAATGGAGTACTATTCCACCATAAAAAGAATGAGATCCTGTCATTTGTAACACCATGGATGGAACTGGAGGTCACTATGTTAAGTGAAATAAACCAGGCCCAGAAAGACAAACTTCACATGTTCTCACTTATTTGTGGGAGCTAAAAATTACAACGAGTGCATTCATGGAGACTAAGAGTAGAATGATGGTTACCAGAGCCTGGGAAGGGTAGTTGGGGTAAGGGAGGGAGGATGGTTAATGGATACAGAAATATAGTTAGATAGAATGAATAAGATCTGGTATTTAATAGCACAGTAGGGCAACTACAATCAACAAAAATTTATTGTACATTTTAAAATAACTAAAATAATATTTTGGATTGTTTGTGACACAAATAAAAGATAAATGGTTGAGATGATGGATACCCCAGTTACCCTGATGTGATTATTATGCATTGCATGCCTATATAAAAATATCTCCTGTACCCCATAAAGATATATACCTACTATGTTCCCACAAACATTAAAAATAAAAAATTAAAAAAAATCCATTGCACCAAATCTGCCTGCTAAAAACAGATGCTATATCAATCGACAAGGAATAATGGAATAAATGAGAGAAAACTTACTGGCCTCTGATGATGGCCTATCACTGTATTGTGTACTGTGCAGAATACAAAGGAAATTAGCCTCGGTTCCTGACTCCAAGGGAGTCATAGTCTTGTTGGAATAAAAAACTTGAAGATGGACAGGAAATTCTCTGAGTGTAGTGCACATGAAGTTCTGTGTTGCTGGCTCAGTGCAGGAGGTGGGAGGAAATGACTCTGAAATGGATGGTCAGGGAACTTCCTGGAGTAGCAGGCCTTGAGCTGCACCCTGGAAATTTGAAGCAAGAGGGAAGAAAGAATAAGCAGCAAATGCATAGGCACAGCCATGAATCTGAGCTTGGATGTGGAGTGGGAGATGAGGTTACATCAGTTAGGTTAGGGAGGACCTTGAAAGCTCAACAGAGGAGTTTTGAAGGTAAATGATTAATTTACTTTTCCAGGAGTGTACGCTCCTCACCAGACTACTCACTGATATATTCTTTTTAGGGAAGAGACTGGCCAGAAGCCCACCTGGATGTACCATAAGTAGAAATTCTCTTGGGGGAACTGCCTGGGAAGCATTCTGCTGAAAAGAGCTCCGCTCCCTTGATGCTAACTTGCCAAAAATTCCATTTCCTATCTGAGGGCAGTTAGGGAATTTCTCTTATCAGACCCCTGTCTCTAGCTGCTACAGCCAGACTGTAGTCAGTTATATGAATGCATTTTAAACAAGTTGCAAGATTAGAGGCTCCAGAAATGGCAGGGGGAAAGGCTGTACTCATCCTGTTTTCAACAGATGAAGGGGAATTCACGGAGCACAAAAACAAGAACATCTGTTTTTGGGGGTAAAAACAGGCCTGCCCCACACTCTCCCCTTTGAACTCAGGGCCCCGTCACAGGTGCACACCTCACACCAGTCTCTTGCAGGTTAATTCCTTCTGCCGCCCCTGCAGCCCTGTGAAACCCTTCATTTCTGACCCATGAGTCTGATTTCCACCTCCACTCTTCTTATAACCATCTCTCCAGCTACTGATTCGCTCATAGGTTTGATCCTTAGTCTCTTAAGAGAAATCAGGCAGAGGAACAGAGACAACCATTGTGGGGAAAGTGTCAAGATTACCCCACCTGCTTCTGCCTGAGCCACAGGTCCCACGTCTCCTTCTTAAGTAGTTTCCTGTAGATCTCAGTCCCACTCCAGCCCAACTGAGTTAGACTTTTCATTTTACCAAGATCCCCAGGCAGATGAATCAAATGCATATTAAGGTGTGAGAAGCATTGTTCTGTTTCACTCCTTGGGAATCAGCGCTTTGAGAAGAAACTCCTCAGACAGAAGTTTGAAGTAGACGGGTCAGCACTGCCGTTTGATTTGGAGAGCCTGGCTTCATAAAATTCTTTCTGGAGGTGTCCTTCCCTCCTTCTCTTCCTCCTGTAAACACTGGTTGAGAGTTTGCAGTGTGCCAGGTACCAGGCTAGGCTCTGGGGATACAAGGTTGCAAAGATGAGCTGGCCCTTTAGCAGCTGATGATGCACTGGAAACATGGGCCAGTGCATATGGGCCTGCATGGCCACCTCCTTGAGATGCTACTCTCTCTATAACTGATTATCTCTGCTTTTCAGTTTTACTGCAGTAGTTAAGTCCATTTCTTCCCACGTCATGTCCTTCCTACGTTGCCTCTGCTAATTCTGGAACCTGTCCCCTTTTCCTTAACTTCAATACTGTGAGTTTAATCCAGGCCCTCCATCCTTATCAGGAATGATTCACTATCTTTATAACTGGTCTTTCTGTATTGTGTCTTGTTCTCATCAAATTCAATCTCTTTGTTTGTTTGTTCTTTTTTTCTGACTACATCCTTCATGAAAATCCATTCTCCACAGGAGACAGAGTAATCTTTCTAATATATAAAACTGAGTGCACATTAAAGTCCTTCAAAGACTCTATGCAGGATACGTTTTAAAGTCCTTACCAAAGCATATGGCACCTTTCATGACCTGTCTTCCAACTGTCTAGCCTCATCTCCCACAAGTCTTTATCTTATATTTCAGCTGCAACAAACCTCTTGACATCTTGTATTTTCATCCTTGTTTCATGTACTTGTGACCATTCATCTCCTTAGAAAGTGCTTCTTTCCTTCTTCACCAGTTGATGTCTGGTCTGGTCACCATACCCTGTTCAACTTTCCTATTGGAATAATTCTATTGGTTTTTAAACCCTAGCTGCACATTAGAGTCACCTGGAGGTGGGGATTTTCAAAAAATACCAATACCTAGACTGATACCCAGGCCCTGTCCCCAGAGAATCTGGTTTTGTTGATTTGGGGACCGATGTTTGGGCATTGGTGTTTTTATTTTTTTATTATGTATTTATTTATTTATTTTGAGATGGAGTTTTGCTTTTGTGGCCCAGGCTGGAGTGCAGTCATGCAATCTTGGCTCCTGGGTTCAAGTGATTCTCCTGCCTCAGCCTCCCGAGTAGCTGGGATTATAGGCGCCCACCACCATGCCTGGCTAATTTTTGTATTTTTAGTAGAAATAGCATTTCATCATGTTGACCAGGCTGGTCTCAAACTCCTGATCTCAGGTGATCCACCTGCCTCAGCCTCCCAAAGTGTTGGGATTACAGGCGTGAACCACTGCGCCCAGCCGACGTTGGTATTTTTAAAATGTTGCTTGAATTTGTGCTTCTCAAACTTTCATGTGCATGCATCTGAGTCACCGGGGGATCTTGCTAAAATGTAGATTGTGAGTCAGTAGATTCCAGGGGCCTGAGATTCTGCATTTCTACCACACTCCCTGGTGATGTTGGTGCTGGTGGTCCATAGACCACACTGTGAGTATCGAGGATCTTGCAGGGAAGATCCTGAAGTACAGCTGGGTGGGAAGCCCCTGTGCTGCAGGATGTCTTCAGGCCTTTCAGTCACTGATTTCTCTTTGCTGCTCTGCCCTGTGCATGCTGACTTCTAACTGTTGCACTTATTACTTTTGATTTCCCCATGTTTCTTATCGCAAAAGGACTTCCTCCAGTTTTCCATGCAGCCATTAGTAATAAAAATGCCATGGGCTGTTTCATGAGGGAGAAAATTTCATATGCCTTTTTACTAAGCAAATACTTTGGCCAAAAAAGTCACTTTTCTTTAAGATGCTTTCAAGTAGATTGGTAAGACATCGAAGAAAGAATATTTTCTGTGGAAGTGAAGGAAGGTGGTTTGTTTACTTGAGAAACAGAACTTACTGGCCTATCTGAAGTATTTGAAGGAAGCATTAAGTTCATATATAAAAAGAAACCCTAAAGAATTTATAACAACACCACTAATGGTAGTAATAATGATAATTGGTTACACATATTAAACATTTTTTAAAGTCAAGGCACTGCTCTAAACATTTTGTATATAATAACACAATCCTAAAAAATCCTTTGACATAGCACTATTAATTATCCCCATTCTACAGGTGAGGAAATGAAGACAGAGATGTTAAGTACCCAAATGTGTGAACTGAGAAAGTTGCTTAACTGAGACAAGTTAGGAGTAAAAGGTGTTTTAAAGTGCTAGCATCATCCAGGGGTTAAAGCCATTATTTAACATCCATGAAAGGAACAAGAGATTACTGAAAAAATCTTCAAGGAAAATGGCCCTTCTCCGGCATATGCTGTTGACAGACTTTCAGTGCTGTTAGGGAACATCAAATTGGAAAAGTTTTTGAAACACGTGACTCCTAATTTTGAGTGCAGTTTGAATATCCTGGGAGCAATGTAAAGATGCTTAGTCTTGCTTCAGGGAGATTTACCAGGAAGAGATGTCATCTTTTGTCTAAAATTTCATTGTACTCTTATTTTAAGATACTTCACTGAGTCTAATCCATGTTGTAAATGTCTCCTAAAATAACTCTTCCAAGATGACTTTTAAGTATTTGGATTTAATACTTAATAGACATCTATAAAAGCATATGCCTGCAGTTGCATGTTGTATATATGGTATTTCTCTGGTATGAATGATTTTCCAGGAATGAAACATACATTTACAAAGCTGCATCTGTAGGAGATAGGCATTTCACTTATGGCCTGACAATTCTCCTTATGACTGTTGGCCAAAACTTAAGAAGGTTGAGAGTGGATATGTGCACAGGTAACTTCCTCAACACTTTATGTGCATATGTCCTCTAGGGCTTACTGATATGGTTTGGCTGTGTCCCCACCCTGATCTCATCTTGAATGGTAGCTCCCATAATCCTCACGTGTCATAGGAGGGACCCAGTGGGAGGTAACTGAATCATGGGGTGGGTTTTCCCCAGGTTGTTCTTGTGAAAGTGAATGTCTCAGAAGATCTGATGGTTTTATAAATGGCAGTTCCCCTGCACATGTTGTCTTGCCTGCTACCGTGTAAGACATGACTTTGCTCCTCCTTTGCCTTCTGCCATGATTGTGAGGCCTCCCCAGACATGTGGAACTGTGAATCCATTAAACCTCTTTCCTTTACAAATTACCCAGTGTTAGGTATGTCCTCACAGCAGTGTGAGAAAGCACTAATACAGCTTACCTTTTAAATCAGTGCCTGGCATGATGCTCAATATTCTCAATATGTTTAATTGAACCAAACCAGTACCAATAGCCAATGTGTATTGAGTGCTTTCTCCAATCCAGGCACTATGCTAAGTGAAGGGATTATCTCATTGAAGCCTCTCCACATAAAGCTGTGTGGTATGAATGCAAACCCAAGCCTTATAAAGATTGAGGCCACCCTCTTGAGCTTGTTAGTGCTTCTGCAGTGAAGTGTGGCCTTGGGCTGTGTAGAGGCCACATGTCTTTCCAGCTGCCAGGCTGCCTACAACTCCCACACCCCAGTCTTCTCAACAGACTGCTCTCTCTTCCTGAATTGTTTGAGGAGTTTCTCTCTTACGCAGCACATGAACTGGGCAGAAAAGCTACTGACACACCTTGAATCCAAGACACCACAATTTTAACATTTTATCCACTTTACGAAAGTCTTCTTGAAACCTAAATCAAATATATATTTTCCAGCTTGAATTTTTAAAGAATTTATACTCCTGAAGTTTTACCTTCAGATCCCACATTTAATTACAAGTGGTCTTAAATGTGGCCCCACTTCAGTTGTCAAATAGCCTTTCGATTTGGCCATTTTCTCTACAGGTGAAGAAACTGAGGCATAATAGGGCCTCACCCAAGTCACACAGCTGCTGAGTGACAGCAGCCTGATCCCAGGATGTCTGACTGCAGCTTCATTGCCCTTTTCCTGAGACCAAAACCCTTGTCTGTTCTCAACAGCATGTGGCATTTCCCTGTTTTCAGAGCTTCTTCACATCATCCTCATAGCCATCTCATGAATTGCAGCTCAGGTATTATTCTCCCACTTGACAGTTGACAACACGGAGGCCCTGAGGATGAGGATGCAGTCTGTTACTCAGGTTGTTCAGTGGAGGAGCCAGAACATCAGCCCAGATCTCCTGACAAATACCTGGAATTTACAGAAATGACGGCAGACATCTCCAGGTTATTCCAAATAAGGCACTAGACTATGTTGTGAACTTGAGTTTTTGCTGAGGTAGATGCTGAGACCAGGAGAAAGCTGGGGAGGAAAAGGGAGACAACGATGTGTGGCTTCTCACACCTTCCCTGGTCTTGCTGACCAACTCTGCTCTGGTCCCATCTCCACTTTGTATGATGGGAAAACCAAGGCCCAGAGAAGGGAAGTGACTTGCCTGTGTAAGGGAGTCACTGCCTTTGGGTTTGAGTAGTCTTGGGGTTTGAGTAGTCTTGGGGTGGGCTTGTCCTTATGATGCACAAAGTAGCTTCTGGTGGCTCCCAGGAAGCTTAAACTTTTCTTTTTGACTATCTATCACCTCATAATCTGGCTTCATCCTACCCATCCATTTGTTATGTGCTGCTTCTTCCTAGAGTCTCAGGCCAGAGACACACAGACACTCAGAGGGTGTTTGGGCTGGTCAGCCCTGCCTCACCGCTATCGATGTGCTGCACCCCAGTGACTTCAGAGTGAGCACCCACCTACTTCTCTCCACCTACCCACATCTCCATCCTTTAAGACCTAGCTTAGCTCAAGTTCTAACTCCCTGATAAAGCCTTTCCAGGCTAATCAGCTCTTACCTATTTCCCTTTCCTTTGAGCAAGGCACTCAATTTAACACCTAAATATGTGGTGTCTTATGAGATTTGCCGTTTCTTCGTTTGCGTTGTTCTTATCCACATTCTTCATAGCAATAATAACCAGTAGTATTTTGAACATTTACTACCTGTCAGGCTTTTTCCTATGTGCTTTTCATTTTTTGACTTGTTTAATTTTTATAACAACTCTATGAAATAGGGATGAAAATGACCACTGAGGCATAGCAATGTTAATTGCTTGCCCCATGTAACACAGCCCCAGGGACTCTGGCTCTAGTGCCCACACTAAACCACTCCCCTAACTGCTCTCTTCGGAGTGTAAGCTTTTTTGCAGCCCAGGATTCATTCTTTCCTTCCTTCCTTCCTTCCTTCCTTCCTTCCTTCCTTCCTTCCTTCCTTCCTTCCTTCCTTCTTTCTTTCTTTCTTTCTTTCTTTCTTTCTTTCTTTCTTTCTTTCTTTCTTTCTTTCTTTCTTTCTTTCTTTCTCTGATGGAGTCTCACTCTGTCATCTGGGCTGGAGTGCAGTGGTGTGATCTCAGCTCACTGCAACCTCTGCCTCTCGAGTTCAAGCAATTCTCCTGCCTCAGCCTCCCTAGTACCTGGGATTACAGGTGTGAGCCACCACACCCAGCTAATTTTTTGTATTTTTAGTAGAGACTGGGGGGTCAGCATGTTGTCCAGGCTGGTCTCAAACTCCTGACCTCAAGTGATCCACCCACCTCAGCCTCCCAAAGTGCTGGGATTGCAGGCGTGAGCCACCGCGCCCGGCCTTATCTTTTTCTTTCTCGCAGATCCATCACTTAAATTCTCTGAGCCAAAGACTCATTATTCCGTGGAGATCACACCTTCAGAGGACGCATGACTGTGAGGATAAAGTGACGTTGTACCCAAGGTTAGCATGGTATCTGGCACATGATAGGTACCCAAATATTTGCTGTATAAGACTTAGGGAATCTTCTCTGAACTCCTCACTCTGGATTCTCTGCTAGTAAGAAAAACGAAGCTGCTCTTTGACAGAAAAGCACATATCTAAATTGTGTGTCATTTACATCAGTTAACATGGAAGTATAAGTAGATTTACTTCAAAAAAAAGTTTTTAAAGGTTAAAACCACCTACCGCAGTCAGCCCTTAAGGTCCAACTCACCTGGAACACATTAATAGCTTTAAAAAGTAATTTGTCTCCTAGTGTGCACTGGGAGATACAGCACAGTGTGCATGCCTGGATACTCAGTGTGCAGATTCAAGGAGATACAGGGGCTCACGCCTGTAATCCCAGCACCTTGGGAGGCTGTGGAGGTTGTAGTGAGCCGAAATCACACCACTTGCACTCCAGCCTGGGCGACAGAGGGAGACCCTGTCTCAAAAAAAAAAAAAAAAAAAAAAAGGAGATACCAGGACTCACACACTTGGTCTTTATTTGAGGTAACTTAATTAAAATGACTTTTTAGAATTATATGGGATAACGACCACAATAGAAATTTCTGGAGATTCTTGTCCTACCCACAGCCTCCTTTACTAGAAACTGCCCTCCCCACCAGTAGTCCCCCCAGTGGGTGGAAGGAGAAGCGGGATCCAGGGAGACTTTGTTTGTACTGTGCTCTCTCCCCTCCCCTGATTGGATCTGTGGTGGATGCCTGACCAGAGTCTAGTCAATCCACTTGTTGGCCAGCATCCAATCAGATTCTCTCTTTTGAGAATTTGAAACAGGAGACAGAGAGAGTGAAGCGGTCCTGAAAGGTCTAGTTGACATAGGCTTGTGCCTATAATGCAGAAGAATCCAGCTCAAAGGGAAATGGAGAGGAGAGAGCAAGATCTGGGAAAAATCACATAGCTCTGGAGAGGTGGAACAAGGTCTGTTTCCAGTGCAGGAATTTTTGCATGTACTACAATGCATTTCTTTTTGTTAGGAATCCACAGTCGAATGGATTTATTTATTTCTTTTTATTTTTTTATTTGAGATGGAGTCTTGCTCTATCACCCAGGCTGGAGTGCAATGGTACGATCTTGGCCCACTGCAGCCTCTATCTCCCTGGTTCAAGCCTCCCAAGTAACTGGGACTACAGGCCCATGCCACCAACCCCTGCTAATTTTTGTATTATTATTATTTTTTTGTAGAAACGAGGTTTCACCACATTGGCCAGGCTGGTCTCAAACCCCTGAGCTCAAGTGATTCACTTGCCTTGGCCTCCCAAAGTTCTGGGATTACAGGCCTGAGCCACCTCACCTAGCCAGTTGAGTGGATTTCTATTCCTTGAAACCTACTGATCCCTGAGAGAATGATGTGAACGATATGCCTCTCTCTGGTTGTGATAGCATGTATTGACTTATCTACAGTATATTGGTCTGTTTTCACACTGCTGCTAAAGACATACCCAAGACTGGGAAGAAAATAGGTTTATTGGACTCACAGTTCAATGGCTGGGGAGACCTCACAAACATTGCAGAAGCCAAAAGGCGCTTCCTACATGGCATCGGCAAGAGAGACATTTGTGCAGGTATATGCCTGTTTTTAGAACCATCAGATCTCGTGAGACTCATTCTCTATTACAAGAACAGTGCAGGAAAGACCCGCCCCCATAATTCAATCACCTCCCACCATGTTCTTCCCAGACACGCGGAAATTGTGGGAGTTACAATTCAAGATGAAATTTGGGTGGGGACATAGCCAAACCATATCATACGGTATGTTAATTTATGTAAATAGAATAGGCGTGGTGACTCACACCTGTAATCCCAGCACTTTGGGAGGCCGAGGATGGTGGATCACCTGAGGTCAGGAGTTAGAGACCAGCCTGGCCAACATGGTGAAAACCCCGTCTACTAAAAATACAAAAATTAGCCAGGCCTGGTGGTGGGTGGGCACATGGAATCCCAGTTACTCGGGAGGCTGAGGCAGGAGAATCGATTGAATCCGGAAGGCAGAGGTTGCGGTGAGCTGAGATCTGGCCACTATACTCCAGCCTGGGGACAGAGAGAGACTCCGTCTCAAAAAAAAAAATTATGTAAATGACATGCAATTTAGAGATTTTTGGGGAGAGGAGTTAAAGACTAGTTGTGTTTTCTTGACAAGATAGTGTGAAGTCTCTGGAGTGGAATCCTCAATTCTTGTTCAGCAAATGTTTCAGTACCTGCCACATACCAAAGTGACTCCTATGGTTGGACACATCTGCACTACTCCACACAGGCTTTCCTCAGCCTTTCCTATGCAGCTAAGACCTGGTCAAGAGACATGATTATTCAGCTTCTGAGTGATACATACTCCTTTCTTCTCTGTCTTCCGGCTCTGCCTGCATTTTTCAAGTTTCATGCTCCTAGGTGTCTCTGCCACTGGGTGGAGGAAAGAACAGACGAGGGGCAGGGGAAAATAATTAAAGCCAGGCAGTCTTGCTCCATACTTTGAGTTCCAGCTCTAAGTTTGGTGAAGGAAATAGTTCATAGGCTGATGGGCAGAATGTTTAGTTAAGACATCTTCACTTTTGAATTCTCATCGACGTGTCCATTAGATTTCCGACATTTCCAGTTCTGTGGAGGCAGCAGAAGGTGGGGGAAGAATCCAGCCTCCAGGCCTGCGTCCTTTCCAATCCTGGCTTTGCTAATGGGGGGATGTGGGCAAGGTCCACTCTTGTCTCCAAGCCGTTGTTTCCCACTGATAAATGAACATTAATAATCTCTGCCCCGTCTAACTCACAGGGTGGTTTTAGGAGCAAATAATAAACTAGATGGAAAGAGATTTCCACGTCACAAGGAATAAAGAATGTGTGGGGGATGGTCAGTGAGGCCGTAGTGGAGAAATGGCTGTGTCTGCAGCACAAGTCTCAACCTGCCCTGACTTGCAACACCTCCAAGATTCCAGACTCAGGTTCTTTTCCTTTTAATCCTTCTTTTCTGTAGCTCTCTCTGGGAAAGAAAAAAAAAAAAAAAAAATGCCTCCAGCAGGGCGATTATGGAACATAGAAACCAGCCTTCATTTTGGAATACTTAATAAGGTATTTCTCTCTGTTGAGGATTCTTGATCAAAGGTAAATCTGTGTTATATTTTGGTTGATTTGAGTAAAAGTCACTGAACTCCTTTCCTCCTACAGTCTACACAGAAGGTGAAAAAAAAGAAT
This sequence comes from Chlorocebus sabaeus, assembly GCF_047675955.1. Taxonomy (NCBI): domain Eukaryota; kingdom Metazoa; phylum Chordata; class Mammalia; order Primates; family Cercopithecidae; genus Chlorocebus; species Chlorocebus sabaeus. The sequence goes on along the minus strand of NC_132921.1, from coordinate 31,646,834 downwards.
CATCAAAGGGCTAGGCATTTCCTTGCAAGCACTCTCCCCCAGGGACTGCGCACTGGGACCTCTCAACTTCTCCTTAGTTGGTCTGGGGTGCCACCTGGACATCTGTGGTTTCAGAAAGTTCCCAGGACATTCTAATGGGCATCCAGGGTGTGAGCTTACTGAGTTGGTCTAAACCATTGGTTGGCAGATGAGGAGATGGAGGCTGTGATTTCTTTCAAACTATAGCTCTTCATTTAAATTCCTGTCAGCCTCCTCAGGAGGTTTGGCTAACACCAAAATCTCAAGTATTCTAAAATGGAGAAATGGCACAGTGGCTCACGCCTGTGATCCCAGCACTTTGGGAAGCCGAGGCGGGAGGATCACTTGAGGTCAGGAGTTTGAGATCATCCTGGCCAATGTGGTGAAACCCTGTCTCTATTAAAAATACAAAAATTAGCCAGGCGTGGTGGTGGGTGCTTGTAATCCCAGCTACTCAGGAGGCTGAGGCAGGAGAATCGCTTGAACTAGGAGGTGGAGATTGCAGTGAGCTGAGATCGTGCCACTGCACTCCAGCCTGGGCAACAGACTGAGACTCTGTCTCAAAAAAAAAAAAAAAAAAAAAAAAAAAAATATATGTATATATATATATATATATATATATATACACACACACACACATACATATATCTCCTCAGCACCTTCCTGACAATGTCAGGCATCTGGCATCTTTAATATCCTCCCTATTCCCAAGGTGACTTCTGGAACTGGGAGAAATGTCTTCTATTTATGTTTCTTGCTTCAGTCCATTTCTTTCTGCTTCCAGTACCCTCCCACTGGGTTGTGTCTTAGCTGACATCTGACCTGGCCCATCAGCCTGCAAACTGGTCTCCTGCTCTCTGCTTTCCTTTGCTTTATTCTACCGGAAACACCAGGATTTCAATGTCTCAGCCTGACCAAGAAAGGCTCCCATCTCTAGTTTCTGAACATGTTTTGTATTATTCTGCCCTGCTCCAGGCTTTGCTCTTCACCTTCCACTGCCTTTTCTGTCTACTGAACCTCATTTATTCTTCAAAGTTCAGCTGAAGTGTAGTCTCCTCCATTGAATCTTTTGGGATCTCCTACCACTATAGGGATTTCTCCCTGAATTCCTGTCACACTTTATTTGTGCTTGGCTTTGACACGTAGCAGACACTGAATCTCACACAGAGACTTTGATCTCCTTGGGGATCCCATCCTTTATATCTTGGTACCTCCCTACATAATACCTAACATGGTCTTTTTTTGGCCATGCTAGGTGTGTGGTAAATATTTGTCGCGTGAATGAATGCATAACTGTACAAATGGTTAAGTGACTTTTGCAAGATCATCCAGCTAGTTTGACGGACAGAGTTGAGAGCCAATTCATGTCTCTGATATCTACACTCAGTATCATCCCCAGAAGCCCATTTTCCTTAAAGACAATTCATAAATGGCTCACTTTAAAAAATTAGCCGTCTCATCAAGAACATCTGTTTGCTAATTTAGAAAAAAATGAGTAAGAAAAAAATTAAGTAATTTGGGAGAGGAAAAAGCAGTCTTGTGAGTAGCTCAACCAAAACAAAGCGAATACAGAAAACCTCCCAAATGTTAAGGTTTGTTGAGAGCTTCATTTTCCTGTTACTCTTGGGAGGGTCTGAGAAAGCAGGAGGTTGGGATAGAGGGGATAAGAACAAGTTGCTCCCAGAAGATCAGATGTCTCAGGCTTTGTGGAAGCATCTACTCTGCCTGGGTGCTATGTGGTTGCTGCATATTCTTGACATTGCATAATAGACTTGGTATAGCCTGGGTTAGCAAGGGTTAAGGCAGTTTCTTCCCCATTATCATCTCATTAAACTTCTGAATGTTAAAGCTTTACTAGCTGAGTCTATCAGGTTTAATCTCTCCTGAATTCCACGCATTTCATTTAAGCTGCATAGTTAATTGCCTAAGGGGTAATGGAAAATGAGGCATGAAACATGTGGTGAGTGAAGGCTAGAATACAGACCTTAACTTTACATTCCTGGTGGCTCTGTGAGCTCAGCATCCATTAATTGCATTCCCTTTGATTACCAACAATTGGTTCAGGCCAGTGAGTTAGCTCCAAGTGCCTGCTTTTTAGAAACTTTTTTTTTTTAGACGGCCCAGGCTGGAGTGCAGTGGCACCATCTCGGCTCACTGCAAGCTCCGCCTCCTGGGTTCACGCCATTCTCCTGCCTCAGCCTCCCGAGTAGCTGGGACTATAGGCGCCCGCCACCACGCCCGGCTAATTTTTTGTATTTTTAGTAGAGACGGGGTTTCATTGTATTAGCCAGGATGGTCTCAGTCTCCTGACCTCGTGATCCGCCTGCCTCGGCCTCCCAAAGTGCTAGAATCTTAACTGCCATTTCCATCTCCCGCCTTCCCCACTTCCCGTCCCGCCACCCCCGAGTACACACCCATACACACATATGTACAGGCACTCCTCTTTTCTATTCCTGGGATAGTGGCCTCTCTCAAACTATTCACTATCTGAAGAAATCTACTTTTGAAATGAAGCCTAGAAAAGCAATTACTGGGCCTTGTCTGGTTTGGTGCTGATGAGTGGAGAGTGCAGGGTGCTTGCAGGTGTGGACTCATCTGACACCCCTGACATCTCAGCAGGCGCACGCTCTGCTGTGCGCAGAGGCTTCTTGAGTTACGGCCCTTTCCTTGTTTCTCCTGCTCTGTGATCCTGGAGCATGAGGGTTCTGGTGAGTGATCTCTGCTGCACAGGTTGGTGTTTAACCACCAAGCCCAGCATTATATTCATGCAACCTCTTTTCGCCTGATCAAAGTGAGAAAATAAATTCTTCTTGTTTCTAGATCCTTAGAAGAAGGGTCTTGTATCTGTGAGGTCTTGTTTTTAGGGGACTCTGGAACCAAAGAGCCATGTCTGCCTTTGTGCTGAGGTGGCCCCCAAGCCCAGCAGGGACCCAGAAACATACAGCTGGACCAAGGACAAGGATAAACTAATGGAAGATCAGTAATGAGTGATTGCACCGACTGCTTGTTCCTGGTTGATTTGCATAGAATTGTATAATATTGGAGGCTTATTAAAATACAAAGGTACAGTGTGTTGTGTGTGGGCAGAGAGGAGGGACCATGGAGTGGGAAGAGCTTTGGGCTAAGGGTTGGGGGTTGGATTCCATCCCCAACCCAGTCACTGAATGTATCCAGCTTTTTGCCAAGTTGCTCACTGTCTCTGGACCTCACTGTCCCCATCTCTGAGATCATCTCTTGCCGCCTTTCTGGCCACAGGACAGGGTGATGTTTAAGAAGGGCTTTGAGCAGTGCTCAGAAACCATGTGGCGATAAAGCAGCGCAGCAGGGACAGCCAAGGCCAAGTGACTGACCAAAATAAAACCCAGTCACGTCCTAGTGCTCCGGCAGACAGCATCAGCTCTGCCCACCGTCATTCATCTATTGGCCAATTTAATCGAATCCTATCTCGTCTTTGCTTTGTTAACTGAACTCACTCAGGATTGGTCATTTATAGATTTGTAGATTTGTAGATTTTTTTCCTCTTCTGCTGTGTATTTAAGTGCCTATAGCAATTGAAATCTATGCTTGGTTGTGATTGGGAGATAGCAATTAAATTAATAGCTCTTTCCAACAAGGATAAACTTCAATGAAGGTAGTAGATAAAATGTCTAATTAAACAGGCGTATCATTATCTACTTTGAGTCTAAATAAATTTACCTCTAACTTGGGTGGGCTAAGAGGTTAATTAGAAAGCAGAAGATGTGACTCTGCTGGCTCGTGGATAAATGTGGAGTCTGGGCTGAGAAGGCAGGGGGATGATTCTGTCCAGTGTCACTCTTTCCCATCCCTCCAGTGTAATACTTGTGACAGACACAAGCCCAGCATGGTCTATGCTGTGTCCCCCACACAGTGAGTCTCAAGTGAGGAGTATTGGTTTCCTGTGAATGGAGAGAACTCACAGACCCAGAAGTGAAGGGGGTGTGGGGAAACACACCCCCTTCAGGGATGTTTACCTTGTCTGTCGGAGATGATGGTGACATGAGAACAGCAGTGGGATTCGGGCTCGGCCACATTTTGCTTTATTCTGGGGGAAGCAGAAGCTCAACCCTTATATTTCTCTTTCCTCCACCATCAGCTAACTAACATTTATTTAGCCCTTGTAGGTTCTACATTTAAACTGCAGAGCTAGTGTATCCCATTCTTGTGGTCTACATTTTAAAAAAAATTCATTTCGTAAATTACACATTACACAAAATGCATCATTTTGACCATCTCCAAGTGTACAGTTGAATAGCATTAAGTACATTCACATGGTTGTGTTATCACCACCATCCAGCTCCAGAACTCTTTTCGTCTTATACAATGGAATCTCACTACCTATTAAACGGTAACTTCCCATTCTCCTCTTCTCCCAGTCCCTGACGACTACCACTCTACTTTCTGTGTCTATGAATTTGACTACACTTAGGTAACTCATATAAGTGGAATCTTACAGCATTTTCCTTTGTGACTAGCTTATTTCACTTAGCACAATGTTCTCAAAGTTCATACATGTTGTAGAATGTCAGAATTTCCTGCCTTTAAGACCAACTTATATTTCATTATACATTTGTACCACATTTACTTATCCATCTGTTGATGGACACTAGGTTTGCTTCCACCCTTTTTTTTTTTTTTTTTTTTTTTTTGAGACAGAGTCTCACTCTGTCGTCCAGGAGGTTGGAGTGCAGTGGCACGATTTTAGCTCACTGCAACCTCTGCTTCCCAGGTTCAAGTGATTCTCCTGCCTCCGCCTCCCAAGTAAGTGGGATAACAGGCATGCACCACGACACCCTGTTAATTTTTTTTTTTTGTGTGTTATTAGTAAAGATGAGGTTTCACCATGTTGGCCAGGCTGGTCTCGAACTCCTCACCTCAAGTGATCCACCCGCCTTGGCCTCCCAAAGTGCCGGGATTACAGGCATGAGCCACTGCGCCCAGTCTGCTTCCACTTTTCGGTTATCGACAATAATGCTACTATGAATATGGGTGTACAAATATTTGTTGGAGATCCTGCTTTTAATTTTCTGGGTTATATACCCAGAATTGGAGTTGCCAGATCATACGACAATTTTATTTTTAGTTTTTGTTGAACTGCTATACTGTTTTCTGTAGTGGCTGCATCATTTTGCATTCCCACCAACAGTACACAGGGGTTCCAATTTTTCCATATCCTTACCAAGCCTCCCTCCCTCCCTCCCTCCCTCCCTCCCTCCCTTCCTTCCTTCCTTCCTTCCTTCCTTCCTTCCTTCCTTCCTTCCTTCCTTCCTTCCTTGCTTCCCTTCCTCCTACCCTCCTGATGGGTATGAGGTGTATCTCATTGTGGGTTTAATTTGCATTTTGCTAATGATTAGGGATGTTCAGCATATTTTTGTATGTGTCCTACATTTTGTTGGGTTTGGAATTATAGTTTACAATATAGCCAGGAAGAGGACACTTAAACAAAAAAATATGGAAATTTGTGTCAAATTGAGGTCTCAGCTGCAACTTAACACCCTAACAGTCTTAAGAGAGGGAGGACAGTGGGGTCAGCTTGAGCTCTGTGAAGAAACAGACCTCCAGTGGGAAAGTGACTTGTGCACATCCTGCAGCCAGTGAGGAACAGGTCTCTTGGCCTGCAGGCCTTCTCTTCTGGCTGGGGTTTTCCACCTGCAGCGTGTGTAAGACTCATTAGGGGCTTTCAAGTTTCTACCTTTCAGAGATTCTGATGAAGTGGATCTGAAGTGGGCCCAGGACCTTGCTTTAGAGTCAGTGCCCTCATGGTGAGTTTGATACATCAGTGAATATATTCATTTCCTATAGCTGCTCTCACAAATGACCATAAATTTAGTGGCTTGAAACAACCCAAAGTTGTTGTTATTATTATTATTATTATTATTTTTGAGACGGAGTCTTGCTGTGTCGCCCAGGCTAGAGTTCAGTGGCACGATCTCAGTTCACTGCCACCTCTGCCTGCCAAGTTCAAGTGATTCTCCTGCCTCAGCCTTCCCAGTAGTTGAGATTACAGGCACCTGCCACCGCAGCTGGCTAATTTTTGTATTTTTAGTAGAGATGGGGTTTCACCATCTTGGCCAGGCTGGCCTCGACCTCCTGACCTCATGAACCACCTGCCTCAGCTTGCCCAAAGTGTTCGGATTCCAGGTGTGAGCCACTGTGCCCAGCCCAAAGTTGTTTCTTAAATTATATAAATGGAATTACTGTATCAGGATCTTGATTCGTGTGTATGAATATATTGTGACAAGAGGGGAAAATCTAGAGTCTGAAGAATAAGAATTTTTGCTGGTAGCATCCTTGAGAGTCATTAGTGGCTCCTGGCAACTTAGCGATCTCAGTGTTCATATAGCTTGGGTGGGAGGTAGTCTGCAGCAGTGAGGGTAATCAAGACTCTGAAGAAAGACCTACCCTGGATAGAATCATAGGTGGGGATAGGGGTGATGGCATTTAGCTAGTCATTTGGACCTCTGTTTTTGATTCAGCAGTTGCCTTTGGCCTCTTGGTAGATTTAATTCATTCTTTTCATGGTAGAACTGGTGTTTAGGCCTGACATCTCCTGGTGGTTAGATAATAGCATTAACTAGTTGAGGCTATGCATTTATAGCAGTATGTATTGACATTAAAGCCAAAGTTGTTATCTTATAATCACTGGATGAAAACTAAAGAATGGGCAGGGCTGTGTCCCTTCTGGAGGTTCTAGAGGAGGGTCCATGTTGCCTTTTCCAACTTCTCAAGGCCACCCCACTCCTTGGCTTGTGGCTCCTTCCTCCATCCTCAACGCCAGCCACAGAGCATCTTCTCACCTCTCTCTGCCTCTCACTCCTCTGCCTCCCTCTCACACTTTAAAAGACCCTTGTGAGTATGTTGGGCTCACTTGGGTAATCCAGGATGATCTTTCTTATTTTAAAGTTAGCTGCAAAGCAATTTTATTCATCTTCAACCTTTATTCCTCTTTGCCATGTAACATACCCTATTTATAGGTTCTGGGGACGAGGATGTGGACATCTTCTGAGGCCATTATCCTGTTCATGATAGCAAAGAAAAAACCCAGCAGATTGGAGCTGAGGAAAGAGATGAAGAAAAGGGAGAAACTTGTTTTTATTCCCTCCTCCTTTTCCCTGTGTCCTATTGCCCCCACTTTAACTCTCTGGACCAGTCAGTATCTTCTCATTTTAGAAGAGGAGGCCTAATGGTAGACATCCTTGGTATGGAAATCTGTCAATCTCCGGATTTGTGGCACCAGTTGGAGAACTGTCCACATATCCACCTTGTCCCTCCAGACACATCTATGCACACTCACGCCTACACATGTCAGATATAAGTGCAAGAGTAGTAACAAAGCCAGGCCATATGACCCCTGATTTATTCAATTCAATCCAATTTGTCCAACATTATTTTAGAGTTTACTTAGCATTGTGCTCTACAGAATGAAAAGGAAAAAGAGATAATCTCTGACCTGGAAATCTGTGGGAAAACAATTCTAGTGATAAGAAATGACCGGAGAATAATACCAGTCAGTATTTAGGTAGCTGATAAATCAAATATAATCACACTCTAATATAATCATTGAGTATAATCTCCTGGATGCTGGGGAGAGGCAAAGCGCAATGCTCTTGGCTGAGGTGGTTATAGAGGCTTCCTGGGAGAAATGGGCCGGGAAGGAGAGATCAGATGGGGCCAGTAGAGAGGAGGTTTGAGGATATTCACAGAGGAGGGAGGGAGGGAGGGAGGGATACACATTCCAAAATGAACATTCTGTGTAGAGTCCATTCTATTCTTATCGCAGAAACAGGGGGAACCCCACACCAATTTACTAGCTCTGTTGGCTGACAACCTTGACTATAAATTCCAAGAGAACTTTTTTTTTTTTTTGAGACAGAGTGTCACGCTGTTGCCCAGGCTGGAGTGCAGTGGCACAACCTCGGCTCACTGCAACCTCCGCCTCCTGGGTTCAAGCAATTCTCTTGCTTCAGCCTCCTGAGTAGCTGGGACTACAGGTGCAGGCCACCACACCTGGCTAATTTTTTGTATTTTTAGTAGAGACAGGGTTTCACCGTGTTGCCCGGGCTGGTCTCAGGCTTCTGAGCTCAGGAAACCACCCATCTTGGCCTGCCAAAGTGCTGGGATTATAGCTGTGAGCCACTGCACCCGGCCCAAGAGAACATTCTGTGGTCATCATCTACCCTTCAATTCTGTTTCCTACCTTGGGCTTGGCCTCAGCTTCATTCTGATGCTCCCCCTAGCCCTCTTTACTTTTCCCATTCACACGTTGAATTTCTGAGCTCCTCTTTCTAGGTATGTTGGACATCTCCCCCGGGGGAAAAATATGAATACTTTCAGGAAATTATTTTCTCATCGTCATTAAGGGTGGAGTTGGTCTTTCTCCAGGGATCCTCTCCTAATATTCAGCTCTAGAAACAAAAGGGAAAGAAAGATGTGGTGAACTCACTGTGGAAAGCCATTTGTCACAGAATTAAAAGCGTTGCTGACATAACAGACGAGCTCATGGCTTGTCTTTAAAACCCAGAATATGCTAATATTTCTCTCTATCTCAGTGGAAAACTACTTAATCAAAATTTGTAGGTACAGGCCCTGCGGGCTGCTCTTCACTGTGGTTTGTGAGAAAAGAAGGTAGGGAACAAGAGACGGAAACCCTCTCTTAAGATTATTAAGCTTTTTGGTTTTATTTATTGTTCAAGATGCTCTTTGTTTTGAGGGAGTGGCAAATTTACTTATAAGATTTGCTGTTGTTTGGTCGAGAAGGGTGTCTCTGTGTAGAAAATGGAGCTAGGTGCTCACACCCACACCATTTAGATGGGGGAGTGGGTTGACCTACTGTGCTCTAGCTCTGCAGTTTAATTATTGGTCCAGGAGAGGCCGATCTTTCTTGTACTGACCCTGCAAGTGGGTACAGAACTTACATGACTTTTGTTTGTTTTGTCTTTGCTTTTCTTTCCTCTTAAAATATTTTCTTTTAGAGGCAGACCAAGGTTAACAATGGATAATTTGCCGCTGTTTGGCCAGAGCAGCTCTTTCCGAAGGCTGTTTTTCTGTGGTGTGCAGTGGAGGCTTGATAATGACACAGCTTTATCTTTGAAAGCAAACGTCCTTTCTATCAATGGATGCCTAAAACCCTTTGCAGGGTTAATTAATACAGCTACAAAGTGGAAATAATAAATTAAAGTGGATGGGAGGGGAAGAGCAACTCAGAGCTGCAAGCAAGGGAGAAAAATGACACCTCTTATATTCCAAAGACACACTAGTCTTCCCAGCTGCAGTACAGACTGTGTTGGGGCCAATTTAAACACTTATTAAAAAGGTGAAAGGAGATACATCTAGGTGCCAGAGTGTTCAGGCCTCTCCTGGTGTTACATGACAACAGTGATGATGATGGTATGGCAGCTAACAACAGAGTGCAGTCCATCCACCAGGCACTGTGTTAAATGTTCTACATTAGGGTTTCTTGACCTTGGCACTATTGGCATTTGGGACAGGATAATTCTTTCTGCAGGCTCTTCTGTGCACTGTAGGATGTTCAGCAGCATCCCTGGTCTCTGCTCACTAGACGCAAGGAGGATTCCTGCTTCCCAATTTGTGGCAACTCGAAATATCTCCAGATCTTGCCAAATGTCCAATGGTGGGCAGACCATGGGATTAATCCTGTCTACATGGATTACCTCATTTAATCGTCCAATAGTGTGAGAGGCAATATTATTATTTCCATTTTAGCATGGAGAAACTGGAGAGGCGAAGGGGTTAGATGGCTCACCCAAGGTCATAACATATTCAATTTCAGGCACTGAAGGTACTGAACATAAAACTAAATGGTCTATTATGACTAATTTGTGTGCTCTTCTTACAAATGAATAACAATTCTTAGTAATTATGTGCCATCTTATTTACCCAAATGCTAATCATGTGTAATCCTTGTATTATCTTTACAATGATAATGAAAATTGTTATCGTGCCTTTATACTCTGCTAACATTGTTACTTGAGACATGAGGTGTCTTTAAATGTTTCCCAATTCATTATAGCTTTTTTCTGAAAGAAAATATTTCAAATATATCAAGATGTAAAGGATGATACAATAAAAGCCTGGATCATACCACCACATTTGTTTAACTTACTAATTTGTCATATTTGCTTTATAATTACTTTATTTTATTTTTTGAGATGGAGTTTTGCTCTTGTCGCTCAGGCTGGAGTGCAATGGCAAGATCTCAGCTCACTGCAACCTCTGCCTCCCGGGTTCAAGTGATTTTCCAGTGTCAACCTCCGGAGTAGCTGGGATTACAGATGCCCACCACCACGCCCGGCCAATTTTTATATTTTTAGTAGAGACGGGGTTTCGCCATGTTGACCAGGCTGGTCTTGAAGTTCTGACCTCAGGTGATCCACCCACCTTGGCCTCCCAAAGCGCTGGGATTACAGGCGTGAACCACCACACCCGGCCGAGAATTATTTTTAATTAAAAAGAAAAATATTACCATGTTTTCTAGTTCCTTCACTCTCTTCCTGTCCAGAGGTAACCACTGTTCTGAATTTGGTTTATCATGCTCATGAATATTTTCATGTCCTATGATTTATATATGCAATTATAGGACATGAAAATATCCATGAGCATGTTTGTGTCTCCAAACAAGAGTTCCCCATGTTTGTAAATGTTATTTGAATATTGTTATAATGAAATGTTCATTCTACATTTTCGTTTGCTTAACATTTAAAAAATAATCTTTTTATTTTGAAATTATTTTACATTTACAGAAAGTTTGCAAAGAGTACAGAGAGTTGTATACCCTTTAGCAGGTGTCTCTTACTATTACCAACTTACATTACCAGGTACCTTTGTCAAAGCTAAGAAGCCAACGTTGTTAGAGTATCTGACTTAAATTCCAGACTTTATTAAGATTCTACTAGTTTTGCCAGGCACAGTCCATCATGCCTGTAATCCCAGCACATTGGGAGGCTGAGGCGGATGAGTCACTTGAGGTCAGGGGTTTGAGACCAACCTGGCCAACATGGTGAAACCCCATCTCTACCAAAAATATAAAAAATTAGCCACGTGTGGTAGTGTGTACATCTGAACTAAATTCCAGACTTTATTAAGATTCTACTAGTTTTGCCGGGCATGGTGGCTCACGCCTGTAATCCCAGCACTTTGGGAGGCCAAGGTAGGCGGATCACCTGAGGTCAGAACTTCAAGACCAGCCTGGGCAACATGGCGAAACCTTGTCTCTACTAAAAATACAAAAAGTAGCCAGGCATGGTGGTGGGCATCTGTAATCCCAGCAACTTGGGAGGCTGAGACAGAAGAATCGCTTGAACCAGGGAGGTAGAGGTTGCAGTGAGCTGAGATCGTTCCACTGCACTCCAGCCTGGGCAACAGAGTGAGACTCCATCTCAAAAAAAAAAAAAAAAAAAAAAAGTTCCTACTAGTTTTTCCATTAATGTTCCTTTTCTGTTTTGGGTTTCATCCAGAAATAAACCATGTTATATTTGGCCTCATTGTCCTTTGTTTTTCCTCAAAGAACAGCTTTATTGAGATACACCATACAATTCACCAATTTAATCAATGTTTTTAGTATATTTATAATTTTAAAACATTATCATCATCCTTAAAAGAAATCTTGTTTCTATTAGCAATGGTGTCCCATTGCCCCCTCTCCCTGGGGACATTAACTGTTAATCTACCCTCTGCCTCTATAGATTTGTCTATTCTGGTCTTTTCATATAAAAAGAATAATACAATATATGGTCCTTTGCAGCTAACTTCTTTCACTTAGTATAATGTTTTCATGGTTTATCTATATTGTAGCATGCTTCAGTAGTTCATTATCAGATGTTATATGTATTTTTACCTTCAGATATTTCATTGCATGGATTTTCCACATTTTATCAATTCATCAGTTGACATGTATAGGTTTCTATTTTTTTGGCTATTATGAATAATGCTGCTATGACCAGTCGTGCAGGTTTTTGTATGAACACATTTTCATTTCTCTTGGGTATATAGATGGGAGTGGAGTTGCTGGGTAGTATAGCAACGTTGTGTTTAACATTTTGAGGAACTGCCAGATTCTTTTCCAAAGTGGCTGTGACATTTTACATTACTACCATCAGTGTATGAGGGCTCCAATTTCTCCACATCCTCACCAACATTTGTGATTATCTGCCTTTTTGATGATAGCCATTCTAATGTATGTGAAGTGGTTCATTATACGATTTTGATTTACATTTTCTTGATAGCCTATGATGTTGAGAATCTTTTCATGTGTACATTGCCTTTTTCTATATCTTCTTTGGAGAAATGTCTATTAATCTCCTTTGCCCATATTTTAATTGGGTTATTTGCCTTTTTAGTATTAAGTGGTAACAATTTTTTACACATTCTAGATACAAAACTTTTAATGGGGTATATGACTTGCAAATATTTTCTCCCATTCTGTGGGTTGTCTTTTCACTTTCTTGATGGTGTCATTTGAAGCATGAAAGCCTTTAAGTTTTATAAAGTCCAATTTATCTACTTTTTCTTTTGTTGCTCAACTTTTTTTTGAGATGGATTCAGGTTGATTTAACTTTTTTTTTTTTTTGGCGGCAGAGTTTCACTCTTTTTGCCCAGGCTGGAGTGCAATGGCGCGATCTTGGCTCACTGCAGCCTCCACCTCCTGGGTTCAAGCGATTCTCCTGCCTCAGCCTCCCAAGTAGCTGGGATTACAGGTGCCCGCCATCATGCATGCCTAGCTAATTTTTTTGTATTTTTGGTAGAGACGAGGTTTCACTGTGTTGGCCAGGCTGGTCTCCAACTCCTGACCTCAGGCAATCCACCCACCTTGGCCTCCCAAAGTGCTGGGATTACAGGCGTGAGCCACCGCACCCGACCTCCAATTTAACTTTTTATAGTTTAAGCTGTATAGTGTTTTGTTGTATAAATTTTAAAAATTATTTTTATATTGCATCTCTCATTGATGGACATTAGATTGTTTCCAGCATTTACACTATTATAAACAATATTGTCCCATGGTAGACATTAGATTTTTTTCTGGCACTTACACTATTATAAACACTGTTGTACATGTCTTCTTGAGAACACTTGAGAATGTTTCCCTAGGCTGTACACTTAGAAGTGGGATTGCTTGAGTCTTAGATATGAGTGCCTTCAATTTAACAAGATTCTTCTAAATTGCCTTATAAAGTTGATGAACAACTTACATGCCTATTTCAGTATATGAGTGTTCCATCTTGCCAGCATTTAGTGTAAACAGATTTTAATTTTTGGCAACATCATTGGATGTGAGATGGTATATCATTTGGCTACCTTCCTTTGCATTTACCTGATTACTAGTGAGATTCATTCTTTTGTATATTCCTAGGCCATTGTTTCTAAACTTGGCCCATTCTTCAAGTGTATTCTTTTTCTTAGGTAGTACTATTAAGTATTATTAATAATAGCTTTTATGTTATTTTTGTTGTAACTGAATATTAATTATTTTTAGGTTACTTGTGTTGAAACTATGTTTTGAATGAATGCATCAAATAGAAGTTTTTTTATCCCTATGATTTTTGTGTCAGGAATCTTTTAAAAATAATTCTTTCCTATTTTGAGGTGAGAAAAATGTGTTCCTACACTTTCTTCAAAGTTTCAAGTTTAACTTTATAACATTTTCGTACTTAATAACCTTGAAATTGCTTTTTGAGTACTGTGCAATTTGCAGAAGCTACCTTTTATCGCTGAATAAGAAAACTAGTGTTCCTTCCTGGAACCATTTATTGAAGAGTCAATCTTCTATACACTGATTTGTAATGATATTTCTTTTTTTATTTTCTTTTTTTTTTGACATGGGGTCTCACTCTGTCACCCAAACTGGAGGGAAGTGGCATGATCTTCATTGGAATTGCTCACTGCAATCTCTGCCTCCCAGGCTCAAGCGATCTTTCCACCTTAGCCTCTCGAGTAGCTGGGACCACAGGCACACACCATCATACCCAGCTAACTTTTTTTATTTTTGGAAAAGATGGGGTTTCGCCGCGTTGCCCAGGCTGGTCCTGAACTCCTGAGCTCAAGTGATCCTTCCACTTTGGCCTCCCAAAGTGCTGGGACAGAGTGATCCACCGTGCCTGGCCATCTTTCTGTTTTGTTTAAAACATTTTAAATGTATGTTTTTATATAAGCTTAATATATGGGTCTATATCTGGGCTCTCTATGATGCTTCACTGATTTACTTGCCTATCACTGGTCAATATAACACTAAGTGCTATATATAATAAGTCTTCTTCAAAATTGCCTTAACTATTTTTGGCTTTTTGTTTGTCAGTCTTAATTTCAGTATAATTTGAAATCATTTTAAGTCATAATTTAAATTCAGTATAATTTAAACAAATCTTTTGGGATTTCAATTAGAATTGCATTTAATTTGTTTGGAGAAGTGGAATCTTTTCATATTGAATATTTCTATCCATGAAGATGGTATCCCTTTCCATTTATTCAGGTCTCATTTGAATAACCTTACTTTCTAACCTTTTAGTTTCATATAATTTCTACCATAATTTCTCTCTTTTATTTCTGTTTTCAGTTTGTATAACTATGTTTTACTCTTTAACTCACTTCCACAACAAATGAGCAACCATGGTTTTCTCAAAGACTTGAGATCTGCAGCTAAGGAAACACACCATGGACTAAGACTTATTGATCAAACCATAGTCCAGGGGCAGTGGAGCTCATCTTGTTGAGACAACTCCCCCTCCTAAAAGCCCTATATACATTCAGCTTTGTTTGCAAGAGCCACAGGGTCAACATGATTACATCTGATACGTCCTTTTGTCTTTTATATTTCTCCTTTCGAACTTCACTTTCTCTAAGAAATACTTTGATTTCTCTGAATGTTTTTATCCTTCCTTATTCATTAAGATAATTTACTAATTATGAAGTCAGAATAGCATTTCTGAGAACTCTCCAGTCTTTGTGAGCCATGTCTTCTTCAAAATCTTTTTATCATGGAGTCAGATGTGGTGGCTCATGCCTGTAATCCCAGCACTTTGGGAAGCTGAGATGGGCAGATAGCTTGAGCTCAGGAGTTCAAGTCTGGGAAGCATGGTGAAACCCCATTTCTACCAAAAATACAAAAAAGTTAGCTGGGCATGGTGGCATGCACCTGTGGTCTCAGCTACTTGGGAGGCTGAGGTAGGAGGATTGCTTGAACCTGGGAGGTGGAGGTTGCAGGGAGCCAAGATTGTGCTGCTACACTCCAGCCTTGGAAAAAACCAGACTCCAAAAAACACATCTTTTATCATGGAATTATGCTCATCTTTTCTTGACTTTCTGAAACTGAAAATGCTAGGGCTTATATCTGATGATGCCCAAAGTTTCTTTTATGGTTCTAAAATGACAGCATACTTTTTTCTCAACAATACCACACTTCTGTTTTGCCAATAGCTTTCTTTCCATGTGCAAGAATTAGGTGCAGAACAGCAGTTTCTTTAGCAGCTTCTTTTATTCTCTGGGGGACAGATTGCTAAATGAGTCATATGTTCTGTTTTTATTTGAATGAGGTTTCCATTTCCAAATATCTAAAGTCTCCTGTGACTACTGTGTATTTTATTTATGGTCTACTTCAGGAATGTATCATCTACTTCCCCATATAATCAAGTAGGAAAGTTGGAAAATGTGGAGGAGGTGATTTGCAACTACACAAGAAGAAAATTCATAGCAACTTTCACATCCACTAGCGAGATGCTGAACCAATATTTCACATAGGAAAAGACAGAAGGGAAGAAATCAGAAAGAATTACACACACGCAAACACACACATCCATATCAACCACTCCTTACTCTTCTTCAAAAAGTGCTCAGCCTTGAAACCTGAAGGTGTTTCCTGTCCTGCCATCAGTAGAACTTGTGCAATGGCATGGTTTGCCCTACATCAGCAATGTCTCACTCCTGTGTCTGGTCCTCATATAAATAATGACAAACATTTTGAGATAGCGAATTGTGGTTTAGGAATGTAGCATAGGTATCTGGAAAAAGTGATCCTCTGTGTGAAGCCAGTGGGTCATTTCTTTTTTGAGGGAAGGTGTGTGTGTGTGGGGGTGTTCCTTTCTTGCTGATTCTCTGATTGGTTGACTATGAGACATTTTTATCTAGTAACTTGGTCTTCTCAAATGTCAGTTCTTGTCTTAGATTTTTGTTTCATAGTTAATGAGTTGATGTTTAAATCTAGTTGTGCTAGTTCTCAGTGGAAATCACCTCACCTATGAATTGAGGAAATATCTTTAGCAAAGTAAGAAACAAAGAAATCTCCTACTCTCCCTATAAGAAGAATATGTTTCTTTAGATTAGGGGTTCTCAGTCTTGGCGTTACTGACATTTTGTACCAGATAATTCTTTCTTGTGAGGAGCTGTCCTGGTCATTACAGAATGTTTAGCAGCATCCCTGGTCTCTGCCCAGTAGAACCAGTAGCACCTCCCTCCCTGCCCAGTTGTGACAATCAAGAATATCTCTAGACATTGCCAAATGCCCTGTGGGGGACTAGATTGGCTCCTGTTGAGAACAACTGGTTTTAGTTCTTTGAACCTTTATAAAGAAATGAGTGTATATGAATAATCTTCTGGTATTCCTGTACTACAATTTATAGCAGTATATTAAAACTAATCTCTTGTGGCACAAGAGCTAATTAATTTGTGTTTGTAAAGGGCTTTGAAATCCAAAACTGAAAGTAGTTACAAGGAACAAAATATCATTACATTGATTTATTTGTATCCTGTTATTTAATGTTATGATATGGATGAGGTTATGCAATTTATTATCATAAGGTGAAGGAGAGCTCATTGCATGCCAAAATGAAAATATACAGTAGATACAGTAATATATCTATTCCATATATTTTAACAGGGAGTTGCCTGCTTGCATTTATCACCTGTGTTAGGTGAGGGTGAATTATGAGACCTCACACAAAAAGGTGTATCTCTTTTTATGCACTCATAATTCAGAAATAGTGGCTGAATGAATTTGGAGAAGATCACTTTCTTAAAAAAGCACTATAGGACTCAGGTCAGCTTGAGGGATTTCAACTCCCAGAATTATCCCTGCGTCTAGGGGAGTATTGAAGTGAACTAATCAGAAAATACATGCAAAGTAGAGAAGGCTGTAACTTTTGTCTTTATGGCTGTGGTCTAGCGTTGTAAGCCGAAGAATCTCAAGCTAACATTTTGAGGTATCATGCTACTTAAATAGGAAGGTCCTTTTTATTTTTAGTGGCAGATTTACTCATTATTTCCATTTTATAGGTTGAAAAACCAAGCTAGAGGGAGATTATTCATCTGCCATCTGATGGAGAAATTGCTTCAGCTCTTGTCACCTCAGCACTAACCATTAAAAATAATAACTGGTACAATCTCTTCAATATTAACCATGTAGATTACATAGCAGAGAGCCTGGCACACAGTGGTCATGAAGCTGCTGTGTCAGACAGTCTGCTGAGGGCTTTAGGTAGATTATTTCGTTTGATCCTCGTAGTAGCCCTAAGTGGTGGTGGTATTAGCTCCATTTCAGAGTTGCAGAAACTGAGGCATAGAGAAATTGAGTTAGTCAGTGACAGGTCAAGACGCAAACCTACGCCTGTCTAATTCCAAGTCTGTGGCATTAACCACTGGCCCTCTAGTGCTGGCCAATACAGTGACCACAACCCACATGTGGGCTGTGAGCCCTTGAAATGTGGCTAGTCAGAGTTACAGTGCAGAATTTGTTGTAGGTATAAAACACATTCTGGATTTTGAAGACAAAAAAGGAATGTAAAGTATCTCATATTTTAAAAATATTGCTTACATGTTGAACTGATAATATTTTGGATAGATTGGGTTAAATAAAAAAGTATTATTAAAACTAATTTCACCTACTTCTTTTTAAACTGTTTTAATGTGTCCACTAGAAAATTTTAAACTGCGTATGTGACTCACATTGTATTTCTGTTGGACGGCACTGCTAGACCCTGCTATAGCCGTCCCTTGTATTTTTACCATAGTTCTCTGCCCACAGTAAGCCCTCCACATGTTCTGACTCACTCATGATTTATGTAAATATGGATAGAAGCCAGAGAAGAGGAAAAAAATCATAAATTGCCAGGTGATTCCTTGCAGCATGAGTAGAATACAGCTTTAAAAACTCAGAACACAGGTGGCAATTTCCAGGACTCAGGGCCCCATCACCCCTCCTTCCCCTCCAGCCCATCCTTCCCTCTTTTCATCAACAAACATATAGGAGGCTTTAGAATAGGCCAGGCACTGTGCAAGACCCTAGAAATTTCAAAGGTGCGTATAACCTAGTTGTTCAGAAGTTTACTTCCAAATAGAGAAAATTGATCTGTACTAGTTTGCCAGAGCTGCAGTAACAAGGTAAGTTGTTGCGAGGTAAGTAACCACAGAGTGGGTGACCTAAACCTCAGACATTTTTTCTTATATTTCTGGAGGCTAGAAATCTGAGATCAAGGTATTGGTAGGGCTGTTTTCTTCTGAGTTCTCTCTCCTTGGCCTGTAGATGGGTCATCTTTTCCCTGTGCTTTCATCTCATCTTTTCTCTGTGTGTATCTGTGTCCACATTTCCTCTTCTTCTAAGGACACCAGTCATACTGGATTAGAGGCCACCTAATGACCTCATTTTTGGTTAATCATCTTGGTAAAGATGTGATCTCCAAATATGGGCACATTCTGAGGGGCTGGGGTTAGGCTTCAAAATATGAATTTTTGGGCGGACACAGTTCTACCCGTAATGTGACCTATGAAGCAAGTAGTATGGCCACACAGAAGATGGAGTATCTGATTCTTTGTGGGCTGTGTGTTGAGGTGGTCAGGAAAGTCTTATATATGTGAGGTGGGGATTGATGTTCTTTTGAAGGTTAATTTCTCTTTTTCTTCAGTCCAATAAGCTGCCAGCTGCTTTCAATCCAGGCAGAACTTAATACAGATATTGAAGGGTGCTATGGACTGACTTGTGTCCCCACACAAATTCCTATGTTGAAGTCCTAACCCCCAAAGTAAATAGATCTAGAGGTAGGGCCTTAAGGAAACTAATTAAGGTTAAATGAAGTCATAAGGGTAGGGCCCTAATCTGACAGGACTGGTGTTTTTTTTGGGGACGGAGTCTCTCTGTGTCGCCCAGGCTGGAGTATAGTGGCATGATCTTGGCTCACTGCAAACTCCACCTCTTGGGTTCAAGCGATTCTCCTGCCTCAGCCTCTCGAGTAGCTGGGATTACAGGTGCCCACCACCTCGCCTGGCTAATTTTTTTTATTTTAGTAGAGACAGGGTTTCACCACGTTGGCCTGGCTGGTCTTGAACTCCTGACCTCAGGTGATCCGCCTGCCTTGGCCTCCCAAAGTGCTGGGGTTACAGGTGTGAGCCACTGCACTGGGCCTAGGGCTGGTGTTCTTATATGAAGAGGAAGAGACGTCAGAGATTGCTCTGCATGTACACAGAGAAGAGGCCATGTGAGGACATGGCAAGAAGGTGGCTGTCACAAGCCAGGAAGAGAGGCCTCACTAGAAACTGAATTTTCTGGCACCATGATCTTGGACATCCAGTCTCCAGCACTGTGAGAAAGTAAATTTCTGTTGCTTAAGCCACCCAGTCTGTGGTCCTTTGTTACAGCAGTTTGAGCTGATTGAAACAAGGGCCCTGCTCTAGCTTAAAGGTGTTCAGAGACAAAGGTGGAACAAGACTCTTGTTTTTGTGAGGGGCTCTGCAGAAGTTGTCTCACTGCTTGAGATGCAGAATTGGTAGTTAAGAAGGTGGCTAGGCACAGTGGCTGTAGTCCCAGCTTCTTGGGAGGCTGAGGTGGGAGAATCGCTTGAGTCCAGGAGTTAGAGGCTGCAGTGAGCTGAGATCATGCCACTGCACCCCAGCCTGGGCAACAGAGTTAGACCTGGTCTAAAAAAAAAAAATCAATAATCAGTTTGCTAAAGGAGCCTAGGGTAGTTAGAAAACTAGTGGTGGTGGCAGGAATGAGTGGCAGGATTACTGTGAAGAAAAGAGTTGTCCATACTTGTGACTGGTTTCAATCCAAAGAGCCAAGTGTATTGGGAGCCTAGTTTGCCCCAGAGTATTACTGAAGTTGGAAGCCTCTCAGGACCCACCACCTTTGGAGGATTTGAGCTTTGGGGCAGTGGATAATTGTGTGGGTGTGAACATAAGGAAGGTGCCCCTGGAGTCCAAGTGTGGGGCCTCTGAGGGGGCTTGGCCCAGCTGGAGCATAACAGCAGCGTGGTCATGAATTCATTGGGTTGTGTACCAGGGACAAGTGGCTGTAAAATGTGTATGGAGTGAACAAGTATCTAAGGTTTCCAGGACAACACAACAAGGCAAGGAGAGGTAACTATAGTAGGCAGGATCAGACTCCAATTCTCTCTACTTGACTTGGCAGTGGATTGACCCTTTCAGGGTTGAATTAAGCCCCTTTGGTTTGCTAGAAAAAAATCCAGGTTATGGAAAAGTCTCAAGCAGAAGGTGAGTGTTAAAATAATTAACTAGAAAAAGGAAAGAGAATGTGACTGTCATTGTACCTTGAATTTGTGGACATGATTCCAAAGATAACAGAGTGGGTAGAATGTGACTTGGGGGTGGAAAAATGAGTTGGAGATTTTTAGGAAGGCAAAGTTAGAGGAAGACACTCCTGGTGGAGAAAAGAACAATTGCAAAGACCTAAAAGCATCTGGACTACTGAAGAAGTGATTGCTGGTGCTGTAGAGTTTATGTGGGAAAAGGTGAAAGGGATAAGGCTGGAAAGATACAGCAGTCTGGTGCAAAAGTTTCTGTACATGTGAAAGAATCTGAACTTTATCGCATAGGTAACAGAAATATTTGGTCATAGCAGCTGTGGTACAGGTGAGAAGGAGAGAGGTGCTGGGAGGTGACAGCCACTGCCAGCGTCTAGGCAGTGATTGCTGTGATGGACTCTCCAAAGTGGGTGGGGCTGTGGCAAATGACTCACCAGACTGTGGGAAAATAGTAAAACTTATGTATGTATGCTAAAAAAGCAAGTGAAACATTGCCTGGTATTTATCTACAGAGTGACAGTATTCCTTCACCTCATTTAGTTCGTATGGTGGGCAGCCATGCGTCATAAAGGACTTAAAGTATTCTGAAGGATAAATAGAGGCTCCACTCCAATCCTCTGCCTGCTTCCAGTGTATTTTTCTGTACGTTTGCCTGGCTAAATGGATCTACAGATTATTTTATTTGGTCATATCTCATTCAACCTGCACAAAATTGACAAGTAGCCAAAAGAATTCTGAAATGAAACTGCAGATTGAAGATAGCACTAATACAAACAACAGGCAGAGCATGGGCAAATGGCAGACCAGACCCCTCTATTCCTAGTGCGAGGTCTTCGTCAAACCCCACACGAGGTAAAAACAGTGGGAATGGAATCATCCAACAAAAAGTTGGCCCCCCAAATAGAAATCAAGAAGATTATTTAAAATATGAATTTATATCCACTGTTGCTACTGTCAAACCTTAACCTAAATGTATATTGGCCAATAAATTCAGCGAGACATTTGGTAGAAATGTTATTGGCTTCTTTATTACATTTTTCAAAAATAGCTTTTAAAATGAGTTTTATAATATATATGATATTATTAGAACAATTACATATGTGTATAATCTATAAATAAGTACATATATATATATAATTAGGGAATGAGCTTTCAGAATTTTTACTGAATTGGTTTTGCATTACAAAATTTTGGAGGTTACTGCTTTAGGCAACGAGAAATTGCAATAAACAAACAGACTGCCTATAGGTTCCTCGTTGCCCTTTGAGTGTCCTGTGAGTGTTTTTCCATGCTTTACTAATAATCATTTGATGCTTATTAGTCCACTCCAGTCTCTCTTCTCTGGACATCTTGGGTATTCAGTGTGGCCTGAAGACACAGCTACAGGAGCTCCTTTCTATAGCATCCTCCTTTCTAAGAGGGATCTAATGATGTCCTTGGACTGAGGGGCTCTGCAGAAGTTGTCTCACTCCTTGGGATGCAGAATTAGTAGTTAAGAAGGTGGCCAGGTGTGGTGGTTGTAGTCCCAGCTACTTGGGAGGCTGAGGTGGGAGAATTGCCTCAGCTCAGGAGTTTGAGGCTGCAGTGAGCTGAGATCATGCCACTGCACTCCAGCCTGGGCAACAGAGTTAGACCTGGTCTAAAAAAAAAATCAATGATCATTTTACTAAAGGAGCCTAGGGTAGTTAGAGAACTAGTGGTGGTGGCAGGAATGAGTGGCAGGATTACTGTGAAGAAAAGAGTTGTCAGTACTTGTGACTGGTTTCAATCCAAAGAGCCAAGTGTATTGGGAGCCTGGTTTGGCCCAGAGTATTACTGAAGTTGGAAGCCTCTCAGGACCCACCACCTTTGGAGGAGCTTTCGGGCAGTGGATAACTGTATGGGTGTGAACATAAGGAAGGTTCCCCTGAAGCCCAAGTGTGACGCCACTGAGAGGGTTTGGCCCAGCTGGAGCATAACAGCAGCATGATCATGAATTCATGGGAAGTATCTCCATAGTTGTCATAGTCATGAACTATGGGAAGTATCTCCATAGTTGTGAAATTATGTGGCCTCTGATGACCTGAGGCACAGGCCAGGCTTGACTGCATCTCATAATAGACCTGGACCATTGGTGAGCTTCTGGATGCTGGCTCAGTGATATTCCCATGCACCCATCAACAGGAACCTGCCTCAGTGGCCAGAATCAGGTCTTGGTCTTAGGCTGGCTTTAGGGCACTGCAAAGTATGCTCTCAGTGGTTTGCCTCACTGTTTGCTTATTCTGACTTCCTGGGGAAGATACTTACTATCGAACAAGGGTGAAGGCTCTGGATTTTGGCAGAGAACCTATTTTATTTGGTCTCTCCCTACTCCAGTTGGTTCCAGCCCAAATCCTTTTAATTCTTTCAACCTTCAATATCCCTCTTTCTTTCTTTTCTATCACATGTGTTAACAGAAAAATCTTAGACAAATTAAATATAACAGAGTTTAATTGAGCAAAAAATGACTTGTGAATTGAGCAACCTCTAGAGCCACAGTGGGCTCAGAGAGACTCCAGTGCAACCATGTGGTGGAAAAAGATTTATGGAGAGAAAAAGGAAAGCGATGTTTAGAAAATGGAAGTGAGGTACAAAAATAGCCGGATTGGTTGCTGCTTAGCATTTTCCTTATTTGAATGTGGTTTGAATAGTTGGCTGCCTTTGGTTGACATTTGCTGATTGGCACAAGAGTAGGTTATAGTCTGTTTACATATCCATTTAGGTTACAGTTCCCTATGTATGGAGAAACCTTGAGGCCAAGCTTAAAATATGTAAGGAGGCAGCTTTAGGTTAAACTTGATTTAACACATGGTTCTTGCTGAAGTACAGAGGAACATAAATGGCCCAAAAGACAAAGCTCCAAATCTCAACAACATTAAACATTTCTCCCTCCTCAAGGGCAAAAGAGGCTTAGTTTTTGCAGACATGGAGCCAGCCTTCACACAGGAGTTGGGGTTGGAGGGAGAACACAGGCTTTCATTCTTTCCTTTGGAGTTAACACCAAATCCTGTCCCAAGGCTAGATCAAATGGCTTCTTCTAATATGGAAAGAAAATTAAAAAGGGTACAGTAAGATGAATTTTATAGGAAAAATACAATTGAAAAACTCAGTATACTTTAAATTTTGTTCTTGGCAGGTAGTCCTTTCAAATGACACCTGGCTTCTGCCATCTCCTGCTTTTCTTCTCTTGCTTGCTATGGTGTAATGTGCTATGGGATCTGCCAAAATGCAGGTGAGATGTTGCATCCCCCTCAGTCCTCGATCACCAGGTGTCTTGTCAGTTCCAGGTGGAGGTTCCTTGGTGCTCAGGCTGCCAGGTCCATTCTGAGCTCCAACTATGCCAGCAGTCATCTGAATTAGTAGGACTCTCGAGTGAAAGAGACTGAAACTAATGCTAGCTGCTCTCAACACAGTAGGGGCATTATTGGCTCACCTAACTGGAAAGTCCAAGCAGGGAGCCACATTCATAGGCAGCTGGACCTTGAGGCTCCTTGGACTGAGCACGCCTCTTGGCTGTGCATGAACTCTCCTGGCTTTCTTTCTCACAAAGCTTTGCTCTTGGAGCTGCTCCAAGCCCACATTCTAGTTTCAGTTCCGAGTCCTGGAGAAAGACCTCTCTTTCTCCCAGAATCCATATATCAACTCTCACGAGGGGATTTAGATGGGCTTTGCTGGGATCACCTGCCCTTTCCAGAACTCATCAGTGTGGCTAAGTGAATGAGAAGCTCTGATGGGCCAGACCTGGTTATCTGCCTTCTTCGTGACTGAAGGGGTTGTGCTGGTCCTGTCCAGCCCCCAGAATGGGTTTCCCCCAGGAAAGAGAGATTCTGGAATGAGAAAGAGGGATTCCGGCAAGGCCAAAACGAGAGCTGTCTGCTGGAAACCTCAAACAGAAATCACTTGTTCCACACTTTGCC
The DNA here is from genome assembly GCF_047675955.1 of Chlorocebus sabaeus. Lineage (NCBI taxonomy): Eukaryota > Metazoa > Chordata > Mammalia > Primates > Cercopithecidae > Chlorocebus > Chlorocebus sabaeus. The sequence continues at coordinate 31,622,326 of NC_132921.1, read as the reverse complement.
ACCAGGCTACAAAGCAGGGAAGCCACATTAATAACAGCAATACCATAAATATAAGAATTATGTATTACCATGTGCCAGGCATTTTTGCCAAGTGCTTTATGCATTCCTGCATTGAATCCTTACAGCAATCCTGTGAGGTACATAGTTTAGCCATCCCATTTTCAAGTGAGAAAACGGAGGCTTGCAGTGAGCAGCTTGCCCACGTCACACGCTGATACTCCCTGTCTTACAGAGGCTTGACTAACTCTTTCAGCTTTCACTCAATCCTCCTCCTCATTCTTATGATTTGCTGTATCCTTGTTAGAGCTCAGGCATGAGTTGGAAGAGGCTCAGAGACAGACGTTGTGTGATACTGAAAATCTCCTTCAACTCTTACCCTTCTCCTCGACTCCCAGAATCTCTCTTTCTTTAGGGTAAGTTATTTCCCTTGGGGCTTCTTGGGGATTTTAGAGCAAACACTGTTGTGGTTCTAGGGTGGAAATCCTGGCCCCACTCACTCCCACTCCTCTGGTAGATTAGAGTGCAGAGCTTCCTGGGTTCTGTTTTCAGTTCTGGTATTCTTGGAGTATTCTATACTAGACTCCTGGTCTTGTTTTCCAGATGACACCAGAGAGGAGAAGTGGCTCACCTCAGGTCACACAACTGGCTTGTGGCAGAGCTTTTACCTTTTCATCCTCTCTGTATAATAGGGTATGTCCCGGCCTTGCAGAGAGTGCTACAGTGACCCCTGACTCCCCTGCCTCTGTATTCTATGGGTACAGTGTAAAGTCCTCTGGACTCAAGAGTCAAAGCGGTTGGATTCCAAACCTGGGTTCAACACTGTCTATTGAGAGATTTCGGATAAGTCTCTTCTCTGAGCCTCAAGTTGTCCTTACCTAAAATTTGAGGTCATCACATCAGCTCTGTCTACCTAAATGTATTACGGAAGGGGTAAAATCAGGTGCAATATATGAATGGGTTTTGGAAGCTGGATTGTCCTCTACAAATGTTTTTGCTGTATTTCAGTGTAATTCACTGTAAGTCTTCAACAAATATTTTCTTATTAAATGGTTGAATGCAGAAACACTTCTTTCTGAATCAGCTCCTGAGCCCTGCAGCAATATCCAAATAGTATTTTCTCTGGATTTTGGCTGATAATGGTTATTCACTTGTACTCTCAGAAAGTAATTCCAACATGATATTTAAGTTTCCTTTCTATATTCTCAAGGTAGGTTACTGTGTATTTGCTTAGAAAATGCGTGTGTAATCCACAATGACGGGGCCAGGATGTTTTGTGGAGCTTTTCTGATTAAAAATGTTAACTCGTTTGGGAATCTGTGCAAGTTGATTCGGGTCTCTGCCTTGTTGGTGGCATGACAGAGCAACCAAATGAGCACAATTTAATCTGGTCCTGGGCAGGAGGAGCTAAAATGACATCCACTTCATTGTGTCCTTTGGGGTTTTATGTGTCAGTGAGTCCTGGAAATGTGTCCTAAGAGATATTGCAAAAACAGATAGCTCAGGTTTAACCCCTTGTTTCCTCTATGTGTAGACCCCGTCCACTCGGGTCTTCATGATCACAGTCAGAGGGTTTCAGAATTATCTCCTTGGGTGGGGCACTCTTTATCTTCTCAAACTGGCTTCCAGATTCATAATGGACACTTTTTATCAAATTTTGTACCCTGAAATCCCACTTTTATTACAGCACTCTTTGTTCAAGAATCTTCAGTGGTTTGATACTGTTCAAATACCTTTATCTAGTGTTTGAGGAATTCAAGTATCTGGTCTAATTGACCTGTCCAATGCTGTCTTCCATTTACTTTCTTTGTGAATCCTCAACTCCGGAGTAACCGGGTCTATTCTCTGATCCACAAATGTCCCATGTCCCTTCCTGGGCCTTTGCACACACCCATTGCCCCCACCTGTGGTGGGTATCCCTCTTCTTTTCCCAGCTTCACCTCCATTGACCTCTTCAAATCCTATATATCCTTAGGGCACTTCAAATTCTTCCTCTTCCCTGAAACCATCCCTAACAGCTATGACTTATAGAGGCTTTTCTCTTCTCTGAACTCTGATCACACCTATTGTCTACTACTTTAGCTGTTCATTTATGTATCCAGCCATCTGTTTGATCTAATAGGATTTATTGAGTCAATTTTGTAAACTTCTTGATGCAGTGACTATGTATTATACTACTGGATTTCCTCCAAAACAACTTATTCATTGAAAAAGTATCAACTTGTGCTAATCAAGACTCTTCTGGTTGAAAGTAAGAGAAGTTTAGTTTAAGGTAGCCTTGTGCCTGCCAATCAAAGGGAGGGGAGAATCATTGGTGAGATTTGGGAACTCAAACTGTATTTGTAGACTACCTTTTTCTCCCCTTATTTCTCAGGTCTTTTTGGTAGGAAAATGGCTACTCAAAGCTTCAGGTCTGCATCTTCCCAGTTTAGCAAACCTTTTGGGAAAAGGCACATGTATGAGCATGAGTGCATGTGCCTCTCCCTTCATCTATAAATGAATTCAGGGCTGAATTGGACCTGCTTGGATTATTCACTCTTCTTGGCCATTCACTGCTCCCTGGGTGTGAGTGCTATGACTGGTTCTGCCTGGGTCACATGCCCCCACTCTGTGGCTGTACATAGTTTGAGCTAGGCTTTGTTATCTGACAACCTTACCATGACCAGTGGAATATGGAAAGAATCAATTCTCCCCACAGAAATCCTCCACGTATGTCACCCCAGAACTCTACATATGGTAAATGCTTGATAAGTATTTATTGATTGAATGGTTTTTAATCATTCTTAAATGATGAAAATGACTTCAAAACTAACTCAACCTCAGGATTGCAGGATATTATTGTTAAAACTTCTTGAACTCCTCCCCCGTGATGTCTTCCTTTGGTGTTGGTTTTACCCTGGGGTATTAAAGAAGTAGTCTAACTCTGCAACCACAAGAGAGCCGTGTGAGTATTAAAGATAGCGGTCTTGTTCTCTTTAAAACATCCCACTTTCAGAATAAACACTCTAATTTTCCAAAACTACTTCTTATATGCCATGTTTTCCAAACACTTTGCCATGCTGATTGTTCTTTAGTTTTCACTACCTGGCTGAGATGTGGCTTCTAGAACTGAGCAAAATTTTTTGACGTGCTATGACTCTGCATCACCTCACTAACCCTTTTAGCCCAATATTTCATTAGAATGTTTTTGCAACCATGTCGTTGTGAATATAAGCTCTTAAAATAGGCAATTAGCAAAAATCAGACCTGGCATCCATTTTTCAGTCCTCTTGCATTTGGTTTGAGGCGCTCAATTTAGGGATCCAATTGAGTCACAGCTCCCAGCCCTGCTGAGTCTCCTGATCACCTTTCTAGCAGCCCAGCAAGTGCTGACACACGGAAGAAGCTGATGATTCAGGTTCCTTGAGCAGTTCAGAATGTCATCCTGGTCCTGGTCCCCTCCAGGCCACATTGATCTAATTTACCTGCCCTTCAGAGCCAGGAACCAGGAATGACCTTACTTAGTTTATACTCCAGGGCAAGTAAACTCATCCAGGCAGATTGAAGGACAAATCAATTGTATTCGTTTTCTAGGGCTGCTGTACCAAAGTACCACAGACTGGGCTTAAGTGACAGAAATATGTTTTCTCAATGTTCTGGAGGCTAGAAGTCCAAGATGCAGTTGTCAGTAGAGCTGGTTTCTTCTGACGTCTCCCTTCTTGGCTTGTAGATGGTCACCTTCTTCCTGTGTCTTCACATGGTCTTTTCTCTGTGCCTGCCTGTATCCTAATCGCCTCTTCTTGTAAAGACACCAGTTGTATTAGATTAGGGCCCACTCTAATAACTTTATTTTACCCTAACACCAGCCAACCAAATTAAGGTGTCATGTGCATGTGTGTGCACCTATGTGTAGCAGTGGCAGGGAATAGCTATAATCACAGGACAGGAGAGCTAAGGTGGAAAAATTGGATGGCTTCATTGAAGCCCAGGGTTAAGATTAATTAACTAAATTAGAATGGAGTTAACACACGCTGACCATTGCAATGTTGGGCATTGTTTCTTTTCCCCCCATTCTTATTTCCAAGGACATCAGGCCCCAGACTACCGTGAGATGAGTCAGGGAATCAATGACCAAGTTTTTCACCTAAAAAGAGCTTTTCAAGACTCTGGGTCAACCCAAAGGACACATTAATAGAAGCTCTTACTTAATATTTTTTCAGTGATCAGGATGATGGACTAGCAAGTGGGCCTGTTAGGTTTGCTGGTGACACTGTGGACATCATTAAATAACATGCAAATCATTAACTAGGAATGTAGACAGGGTGCCCAGACTTAATCGTTTTAATTTCCACCCGTGGGTAAACCTCGCAGCAAAAACGTCCTCACCCCTGGCATGAGGAACTGCTCTGAATGCAAAGTTTGACTCAGCCAGCAAAGTAAAAGAAACTGTAATGGTCTCATTTCTATCTTTTTGAGTAATGGCATGCCAGTTTCCCAATAAATTGCATGAAGGTGAACAAGAAAAATAAGTCTTTGACCTTTCTCATTTATAAGCACACTTGGATATTTCTTCTCATATCTTATGCTGGCCACAGAGCTTTGCATAGAAGATTTAATTTCCTGCTGCTGCAGGCATTAAAATGGATCAGACCTCCCTTCCTCCTTCACTTCTCCCTGAAACCTGAAGCCATCCATGTGGCTTGTCATTCAGGGTATGGAAAGACAGGACTTGAGTTGGGGGTCCTTCCTTTCTTAGCAAACTGTTCCCAAAGCACAGAGCAGATAGATGCTCAGTGAGAAAAATTTTGATCGCCGAGCAGTGGAATATGGCAGTCATATCCGGAGGGTGATGAATATCTTTTATCTAGATAAATGTACGTATAATTTGTTAGTTTAATTACTGCAGCCTTGCAAAGTCTTGAGCCAGTAATTCCTTTTTCAACAAATTAGAGGCCTTAAATAATTCTGTGGGAAGATAAATTCTTCACTCTAGTTTTTGGACATTTCTTCGAAATTTATTTCCAGAACTCCCTGGGTGCCATTAACATTTTGGTGCAATGACTCTGGTCACATTATAGTTTATAAACATTTTTTTGGAGTAGTTTTTGCATTTCTTTCTTTCTCTTTTGGTTTGAGGCCAGGTCTCACTCTGTCACCCAGGCTGGAGTGCAGTGGTGTCATCGTGGTTCACTGCAGCCTCAACCTCCAAATCAAGCGATCTTCCTAACTCAGTCTCCCAAGTAGCTGGGACTACAGGCATGTGCTACCACACTCAGCTAATGTTATTATTTCTTGTAGAAATGGGATCTCACTATGTTGGCTAGGTCTTGAACTCCTATCCTTAAGTGATCCTCCTGCCCTGGCCTCTCAAAGTGCTGGGATTACAGGTGTGCGCCACCATGCCCAGCCAGCTTCTTCATTTCTAACATTGGTGCATAAATTTCCTCTCAGTAGTTCCTTGCCCAGCTCTCCACTTTGGATATGAGAAAGATTTCATCTTTTCCAAATGGCCAGCAGTCTTTGTTCCAAAAGAGGAGTGGAAGGGAATCCTCCTGAAACCCCACCCCAGTCCTGAGTCTGAAAGAGAGAACCTAGTGAGGATACACTGTCCGCTGGAAATAGCAACCACTCTTCATCCCATGCCTCATCCCAGAGCCTGGAGACTAGAAGGATCAAGTTTGCATTTCTAAAAGATATATGCTTTCTCCTCTACCTTTTAATCTCTGCATAGTTTCTCTATTTTGCTAATGTCTTTCTTTCCCTCAAGTGAGAGGTGGTTTAACTGGCTTTCTGTCAATCAGAAATTGCTGTTAATTGGTGTTAATTGCTTTGCAAGCAGAATGATACTGATATTTATAATGATATTCCAGAGGCTCTGCAAGATCCTGAAGGGTCTCATGAATTCTCAAAAAATGATTGACTTCTGTGCAGTATAATTTTAGTGTCGGGTGTATTTTATTGCTTTCTGATTCATTGCAAATTGGTTGTCCACGTATGGGATATAACTTTCTGTTTACCAGAGTATTTATTAAATGGAATCCAATATTCTTTTTGGAGAGATGGAAAACAGGATATTTTCAATTTGGAAGCTTCTGATGGCAGGAGAGGGGTCAAGTGCAATGCTTCTTTTTTGTTTCTGGTGTGCCCAGCAGGTGCTCAGAGGGCGCCTACTGGCTGATTGGGTAGTGCAGGAATATGGGTAGCTATAGGTTTGCTAAAGGATTATCCCCTAAGCAGGCCTGAACTGGAGGCCTGAATATTCTTGTTAAACTTGAAAGTTCAGATAGATGGGATCAGAACAGGCTGCAAAAATCTACAAGTTAGGAAAACTCATGCATAGAGCATGCAGGTCAGAACAGACAAAAAGATCCTAATCCAGGGGTTCATGATGCTGAGAACAGTTCCAGAAGCTGGAAGTGCAAGGCAGACAATGGGCTACATAGCTTCCCATTGTGTGTGAGTGACTGTGGGGTCACTTTCTGTCACCCACAATCATGTGGGACCAAAGATGCCAGACTACTGAGGTCCATGTGGAATCAAAAGATGAAGTTGACTGGGTACTGAGAGCATAGCAAGGCAAATCAGCTGTTTTCTTTTCTCTTTGTGATGGATTCTGACTGTAACAGCCAAAGTGATCATGTGTCAGTCTATTTTGATGGCTAAGATGGCCAAATGCATCTACTCATCTTTGTTTAGTTTGCATGCACAGACAATACCTAAAGTCAGCGCCATTTCACTCCAGGCCAAACTCTCTTGTACTCTGTGGGAGAACAGTATCCCTATTATATTTATCTCTCTATGTCTATATCTGTGTCTCCCTTGAGTTGTATTAAGTAACACTGACATTTACTGTTCTTGCTGGGTCAAGACACCTGTGTAACAGAGAGGGAATGAGAAAGTTCATTGTCCTTGTTTTGTATCTACAATTCTGTATAAAAAACCACCCAAAAGTATAGTACCTTAAAACAATGACTTATTATTATTTCTCATGAGTTTGAAGGTTGACTAGAAGTTCTTTTGATGCTGCATTCAGTTGGCAAATGAGCTGGCTGGATGATCTAAGAAGTCCTTTCTCCCATGTCTGAGGCCTTGAGTGTTGTTTGTTGGCTGGTGCACTCCTCTACATGGCTTGGTTTCCTTCCAATCCCCTCGCTCTCCCTCCAGCTCTCATTCCGTCCTCCTAGGCCTCTTCCTGTGATGCTTCTCTTCAACAGAATACCCTGGACTTCCTTATAGCACGTCATTTGGGTTCCCAGAATCCAAAGGGAGAAGCCACCAGGACAAGGCCTTAGTCTAGAACTGGTCCTGTGTAACTTCTATCACCTTGGATTGGTCAGAGTAAGTCATGGGACCAGCCCAGATTCAAGAAAAAGGGAAGTAGTTCCCCATTCTTGATGAGAGGAGAAGCAAATAACTTGTGGCCATCTTTAATCTATTACGTCTTCTTCCAAAAACTGATGGTCAGCCAAGGCGAGAAATACATTACTGTTTACTGATTGTTGTGAGGATTAAATGAGATTGGCACAAACACAGCATTCAGGTCAATAAGTGGTCAAATTCCTCTGGATTTGGGGATCAACTCTCATGGGGAGAGACTGTTTTCAGGAATCTGTAATGCGAGGGTATAGCATCTTTCTGTTGATTGTACTTTAGTTATTTCCAAATGAGGATTAAATGAGTCAACATATATAAACTGCCTAAAGCAGTGCCTAGAACACGGTAAACATGCAGTAAATGTAAGCTATAATTATTATCATCATTATCACTGAATGGCAATAATTTCTTTCTTTTTTTTTATTATTATACTTTAAGTTCTAGGGTACATGTGCATAATGTGCAGGTTTGTTACATATGCATACTTGTGCCATGTTGGTGTGCTGCACCCATCAACTCATCAGCACCCATCAACTCGTCATTTACATCAGGTATAACTCCCAATGCAATCCCTCCCCCCTCCCCCCTCCCCATGATAGGCCCCGGTGTGTGATGTTCCCCTTCCTGAGTCCAAGTGATTTCATTGTTCGGTTCCCACCTATGAGTGAGAACATACGGTGTTTGGTTTTCTGTTCTTGTGATAGTTTGCTGAGAATGATGGTTTCCAGCTGCATCCATGTCTCTACAAAGGACACAAACTCATCCTTTTTTATGGCTGCATAGTATTCCATGGTGTATATGTGCCACATTTTCTTAATCCAGTCTGTCACTGATGGACATTTGGGTTGATTCCAAGTCTTTGCTATTGTGAATAGTGTGAATGGCAATAATTTCTAAAAGCAAAACAAAACAACCACCCAATTTATATGCAACCCACCTTTCTGATTATGAACTAGCTTCTCCCATTTTAGTTAGTTTTACCTTTGTGTACTGGAATTCTAGAGGTGTTTATAATCTAACAGATCATTTAGACCAACTTCTTCATTTCAAAGAAGAAATTTAAAGCCAAATTTGGGCAAGTGACTTGTCCAGGTCTTACAGCTAGCAGGAGAATTAGTACCAGATCTCAAGGATCCAAGCTTCCAACTAATGGCTCTTGTCACCCCACCCCAAGAAAGTGCTACATCATTTGATTTTAAAATTAATAGCTGGAAATACAAAGCTTTGTTTGGTAGATGTAATACATTTAAATAAATAGTTCAATTTTCTCAAGCCTGTAATCCCAGCACTTTGGGAGGCCGAGACGGGCGGATCACAAGATCAGGAGATCGAGACCATCCTGGCTAACACGGTGAAACCCCGTCTCTACTAAAAAATACAAAAAACTAGCTGGGCAAGGTGGTGGGCACCTGTAGTCCCAGCTACTCGGGAGGCTGATGCAGGAGAATGGCGTGAACCCGGGAGGCGGAGCTTGCAGTGAGCTGAGATCCGGCCACTGCACTCCAGCCTGGGTGACAGAGCCAGACTCTGTCTCAAAAAAAAAAAAAAAAAAAAAAGTTCAGTTTTATGTATTAGTCATGTATATTGGAGGAAAGAGAAAAAATGGGGAAGATAGAGGATGAAGAAAAACTGGCATAAAAATGGAAAAAGCTAGAGGTGGCAACACCATACAGAAGAAAAGAAAGATGGCTACATAATTTAAGATGATTTAATGGCAGTGCTGGAATTGTTGGGTGTTATTGGGCAGAAATTGGTTCTACCCATCTCCCTACTTTCGTTTTGTCTGGTATCCCATCCCTCTCTTTGGGCATGGCCCTCCCGACTCCACCCTGGTGGCTCTGATGGTGCTATTACATCACCTTATTTTCATGGCCATGAGTATTTGTCCATGGGGTGGACACTGGAACCAACTTGGTCAGTTAGAGTCCTACTCTAGGGTTGAGATACACTCTAGAGCAGTGAGACGAAATTGTCTTCAGCAAGACTGGCTTGTTTTTTACCATTTTTTAGTGAAATCTAGCACAGATGGAATAGCTGTGCCAATCTTCCTTAGAATTTATCTTGGGCATATCCTCCACCATCATATATCCTGCTATTTCTTTTTTCACTTATTAAATGTTTCATGACCATTTGCTATGCACTTGGCACTTGGTAATACCTAGTTCTTTTACCCATAGAATTTACAGTCTGGTGTGTGAGACAGACAATGTAAAGGTAAACTAACAGAGGATTATGAGCTGTGATAAGAGCCTTGTAGTAGGCTGAATAATGGCCCCCAAAGATGCCCACATTCTATTCTACAGAACTGGGAGTGCGTTACCCTACATGGCAAAGGGACTTTACAAATGTGAGTAGTTAAGGATTTTGAGATGGGGAGAGTATCTTGGATTATCTGGGTGGGTCCAATCTAGTCACAAGGGTCCTTATAAATGAGGCTGAAGGTCGAATTCAGAGAAGGCAAAGTGATGATGGCTGCAGAGACAGAGGTTGGAGAATGCTATGCCACTGGCTTTGAAACTGGAAGGGGACCACAAACCGAGGAATGCAGGTGGTTTCTAGAAGCTAGAAAAGAAAAGGATGAAGGTTCTCCCCTAGAGCCTCCAGAAGGAATGCAGCCCTGGAGATATCCTGACTTTAGGACTTCTGACCTCCAGAACTATAAAAGGATAAATTTGTATTGTTTAATTACTAAGTTTGTGGTAATCTGTTACAGAAGCAATGGAAAACGAATACAAGCTTCAAAGGGAAAGAGAGGATGATGTAAAAGAATAATATGGGGAAATTTAATAAGATTAGGGTGTCAGAGAAGACCTTTCTGAAAAAGTTTATTTTGGCTAAGACTTAATTGAAGAGAAGGAGCCAGCCTCACAAAGTGTGTTGGGGGCTGGGAATTGTATCCAGGGAAATGACTTTAAAAGAGACAGCTCTGATTGCTAGTTATAGCAACTGAAAGAAGACTTATAGATTAGGGTAAGAAGAGGAGCATGGTGTTGGAGTGGGTCAATTGATTCATAAATATCCGTATTGCATCAGATGAGGTTGGCTGAGTCACAGACAATCTGTATCTACTATCAAGAGCTTCACTCCTCTCTTCTGCTTATCTTTCCAGATCCTCCCTGTCTTCCCACTTAGCTTCAACTATATCCTTGTTCCAAAGCCTTCCATGACCTCATCAGCTTTTAGCAATCTTCTCCTTTCATCCAGACTGTGCTCCATTCCTCAAACGGATCCGTGGACCTCCAAGGACTCAGATTTATCCTTGAGGAGGCATCCTGAGATTTTCTGAGAATGTTCTAATTTCAATGCTAAGTTTTAAAATAACATAAGCCTAGGTCTCATCTGAATGCATATGCCTCAGTTTCATTTTAAAATTTCAGTGCCTTGGTGGTACCAATTGAAGGTCAAATGATATCCAGGCTAGCTAAATAAACAAAATCTTTGAGGAAGCTTAAACAGAAAAGAGTGGAGGGAAAATGGAGTGATCAAAGGGCACATGGCAGTGTCTGAACATGAATGATAGCAGGCAGCCCCATGCTGGCTTTGCCAGCAGAGGTGTGACATGAATTCTCTCTTGGTCCATATCAACTTGTAACCATTCACTACTAGTAAATGGATTTGTAAATAGGCCAATGGAAATCTTTTTTCTCCAACTTTTGCATTTTCTATTAAGTTGATTGATCTATCAAAATACTGCATCAGTAATTAAAAGTGAGTTCGTTGAAACTCAGTGATTAACACAGTGTGATAATGAACTCAATGACAATGATTCAAGGGATGACTTGTCATGTTCAAAATCAGATCGATCTTCGACAAGGTGGCATGAGAAAAAAAATTAAATACAGAAATTTGATCCATATTGGGAACAAGTAAAATGGGAAATGTTCAAATTCATTTTTCCACTAAAATTCTCAAGAGTGTCAATCAAGTTTACGTAAAGCATTATCAATTATTACACGAAACACTATTTTACATTTTATTGGTTTTGTATTTTTATTTGTATATAATTGTTATGTTGTGATTTTAATCTGTAAGTATAAAGATTTTATAAATCATTTTCTGTTTACATAGACTTAAGTAACATAATAAAATATAATTTAAGTCAACATTGGAGATCTGTGAAAAATATTTTTCTTTCAGAAGGGTCCATCTATTACTGAGGTTTGAGAAATACTGATTTGCAATATTCATACTGATACATTTTTGAATTGCTAGTGTTGTTTACTGAATGTTTTTGTCCCCCCTCAAAATTTATATGTTGAAGCCTTAATCACCAATGTGATGGTATTTGGAGACAGAACCTTTAGCATGTCATGAGGGTGATATTAGTGACTTTATAACAGAAGAAGAAGCTGGGCGCAGTGGCTCCCACCTGTAATCCCAAGACTTTGGGAGGCTGAGGCAGGCAGATCAGTTGAGGCCAGGAGTTTGAGGCCAGCCTGGCCAATATGGCAAAGCCCTGTCTCTACTAAAAATACAAAACAACAACAACAACAACAACAATTGGCTGGGTGTCGTGGCATGTGCTTGTAATCCTAGCTACTTGCTAGCTACTTGGATGGCTGAGCCATGAGAATTGCTTGAACCTGGGAGGCAGAGGTTGCAGTGAGCCGAGATGGCACTACTGCATTCCAGCCTGGGCAACAGAGTGATACTCTGTCAAAAACAAAAACAAAAACAAACAAACAAACAAAAAACAAAAAGGAAAGAAAGAAAAAAGAAAAAGAAAAAGCTTTCTTTCCACTATGTGGAAACATCAAGATCAAGCCTCCAGAATTGTGAAAATTAAATTTCTGTTTTTTACTCCCTGAGTCTATAGTATTTTGTTATTCTAGCCCAAGCTGATGAATACAACTAATTCTCAAATTGTTAAGTAATCTGTGTGAGTGTGTGTGTACCATTGCTGAAGAGGGTGGGGTCTCTCTCAGGTGAAGGGCAAATCTGCAGGTTTTCTGAAAATCCACAGGCCCAGTGGCAGTGCAAGGCACATACGAGGTGCCCAGTAAATACTTGGAGAATGTTTTAATCATGCCTTTTTATTTTTCGTATTTCTGATCCTTTGATACCTGGGGCCTTGGTGACCTTAGAGAGGCTGCCCCTCTCATGGCTAGTTAATTGCTAGAGATAGCAAACAACTCACCGGCGAGTGTGCCTTTCATGTGTAGCTTAACCAGTCCAGAGCTGCACCTCCCATTCCTCTTAACACTCTCAGCCATCTGCCCCAATCACCCCAGAGCCAGGTACCAGACAACTAGAAACAGCCGGTACACCCTGGAGACCACTGAAATTGTTCAAACTAGCCATTCCTAAGTCTGCTTACCTTATCTCATCTGTTCCTCCCAGGGAAGCAGAATAAAGCCTCTTGTCCATGTTTTTTTCTTGCACCCTTTGCCTCCTGACCAACCCTGGTGCTTCTCTGTGTGGCTCCCATGACACGACACATCTATCTCCTCTTCTGCGTCTGTGAGTAACAGATGTATCTCTTCAATGGCAGCTGTCTCCTGATCTGTTGGCTTCAGCATACCTGAATGATAATAAAAACTACATTTTAAAACAGGGAATAAATACATAATCGTGTTGCTCTAGACTCTATAAAAAATGTTGTAATTTTCCCACCACCAGAGAGAAAACCTCTTATTGCTGGTTTAATTGTATTTGTGCATCTGCACTGCAGGAATGTAAGATCCTTTAGGGCTGGGATTGGGTATGGATTTGTACTGAGCCAACTGCACATCTAGGGCTGAGCAGGAACAGATTTTTAAAAAATATTAAAAGAATTGATTTACCAAAAGTTTTGCTTTTACACAAAACAGACTGCCTCAGAGGGGCATCTTGCAACTCTATCCTAAGTTTCTCATTTCTGTTAATTGAACTGACTAGCCCCAGTTTACCAATGGCACGGGGTTCAAAACGCCCTGCTCCAGTGGTGAATTCCTATTCCCTGCCAGGTCCCTTCCTTTCCCCCTAAGGACTCACTGTGTCCCGCTCTGTCTGGGTGCTCTCTGCTCTCAGGACAGCACAGCCCCAACTCCTCTTAGAAGCCACCTTGACCTCACCTACCAGTGGGGATCTTTGTCTTCTTTGAGCTCAAGCCCTCTCTGACTTCTAGTACCTATCTTTCCATTTTATTTCCCACCAAGTATTGTTTGTGGTCTTTGTTGCAGGGTTTTGACAAGTGTTTATAGATGACCAAACTGCTCTCTTCCTCACCCTCCCCACGTTGGTCCCTGTCTCTGGCCAGGACAGCTCCATCTTACCCAGGGTCCAGGGCTTGAAATGCTAGAGTCCAAGTGACACAGGTGGAAACAAACTGACTGCGTAGGAAGCGTCTTACAGGCTTCATTTTCAAAATCTCTCTTGTTGAAAAAGTGCTCCATAGTCTCCTCTGGTCACCAGTCACACTGATTTGTGTTTATCCTTTTGGATTTCCGGAAACTACTGGCATTGACAGAGAAGGTCCATGAGCACATTTATCAGAAACGAGAGCCTCTCAAATCAAGATCTTACTCTCTATAATTAATATCATCCATTGCTTCATGGTTGTTTCCCCTGAATACTTCCCACAGGGGTGTTAAGCTCATCACCCCAGCAACCAAGAAACTTCGAACTGTGCTTTGGTTTTCACTACCTACATGTTTCTTTATTATTATTTATTTTTTATTTTTTTAAGAGACAGGGTCTTGCTATGTTAGCCACGTTTGTCTTGAACTCCTGACCTCAAGCAATCCTCTCTCCTCGGCCTCCCAAAGTGTTAGGATTATAGGGGTGAGCCACTGTGCCTGGCTGTCTCCTACAGAGCCCATAAAGGCTGTCTCCTTTATGGGAAAGGGTGACCAGACGTCAGTTCTGATGATGCCAAGTGGAAGATTCTCTCTTCAGAGCAGGCAGCCTACAGCCTGTGCTAAAGGCTCCTCTTAGAGAAATTTCCATGGTGTTCCAAGGTTGTCATAATGGGGCTGTCTGTGTAGCTGCAGTCAAAAGGTGGCTGGTGGTACAAACCTAATCTTTCACTCTGCTTAAAACCCATAGCTCTTCTTTGCCAGATGAGTCAGTCCAGGTTTGTTTTTAATTTTTTAAAAAATACTAAACTTTTCATTTTGAGATAATTGTAGATGCAAATGCAGTTTTAAGAAATAATTCCGAGAGAACCCCTGTACTGTTTACCAAGTCTCCCCATTGGTAACTGCTCCCATGGCAAAATTAGAGCCCAATAGCACAAACTGACTGTGACATCCAGCAGCAGAGTCGGGGCAGGGTGCCCTAGCAGAAGTGTGGGTGCTGCCCCCTTCCCGCCAGGAGGAGGTAGAATTCCAGGTCTCCACTCGGCTTCCATTGGCTCCTAAAACATGGGTGCTGCTTATAACTGCTGGGTGGGAGTGGAGCCCTGGGTCCCCATGAGGTCTCCACGGAGAAAGCTTGGGGGATTTGTTATTGCCCGGTGGGAATGAGAGTCCCAGCTTCCCACTGGCCTCTCTGACACCACCATGAAGCTGAGTTTGGGGCATATTGTTACAGCCTGGTGAGGTGGAAGTCCAAGCCCCTCACCCAGCCTTCACTGGCGTGAGTGGGGGTGGGCCATACTTTTTTTCTCTTTGGCTGGAATAGAGCAGTTGTTGTCTAAAAGCTTTTTGTCTTTCTAAGCTACCCATTTCCTGGTCCTTTGGCTAGAAAGAGCAGGCTTTTGTGGGGGCTGATTTTGTCTGCACCTTTGGCATTTCTGTGTTGCCAGGTATATCAGCAAGTCTAGGATATACAAGACCAGAAGAAAATCTGGGGGACTCATCACCCAGTCATTGCTTGAATGCTCCCTTCTTGGTCTGCCTTTTTCTCTGTACTTTTCAGATTCTTATTTATAATATCCAGGACTTTTAGTGGACATAGCTGGAGGAATAGGAAAAAATACATCTACTCCATGGTTTTAAAAGTAGAAGTTCCCAGGTGTCTTTTTCATTTTTAAACATGAAACACCATGATCTGTTCCTTGCTGAGTTCGCCGACACTCTCGTCACATCTTGCTTCATGCCTGAGAGACCAAATACGCAAACCGACAATGACCAGGCCACATGTAAAAATAGAACTTTGACCCACAGCCTGCAGCAATCTGCTCAGGAAACCAGCTTTTGATCTACAGTAAGCAACTCAGGAAATTAGCCTGCCAGAAGTCAGACTTCCAGGAAGCCAGACTGCTGTCTTTAGTGATAATGCAGGAAACTAAACAACAACCTCTGTAACAGTCAGCCCCAAATGGCCAGGGTCGGATTAATAATGGACAGCTTTCCTAACTTTTGTTCTTGCTCTCAACTTAGCGCCAACCAGAGAAGACCAAATGATGCACTAACCCCTAACTAATCAGGAGCCCCCGCTTCTGTTAGCCCCGTTACAGCTTCCCCATGCTGACAGCTTGCAATCAGAGCACACCTGAAGCCTTCCCTATTTCCACTACAAAACTTCCCCACTCCTCTGCCTGCCTTTGAATCTTTGCTGAAATGTGAGTAGCTGTGCTGACTCCCTTGCTAAGGCAAACTCAGAATAAACAGCTTTTATTATCATTATTTTTCATTTAAAAAATTGAACTTTTGGAGGCCGAGGTGGGTGGATCACAAGGTCAGGAGTTTGAGACCAGCCTGACCAACATGGTGAAACCCCGTCTCTACTAAAAATACAAAAATTAGCCGGGCATGGTGGCGCGCACCTGTAATCCCAGCTACTCAGGAGGCTGAGGCAGGGGAATCACTTGAACCTGGGAGACAGAGATTGCAGTAAGCCTAGATCGTACCACTGCATTCCAGCCTGGGCGACAGAGTAAGATTCCATCTCAAAAACAAACAAACAAACAACAACAAAAAATTAACAAAAAATAAAATAAAAATAAATAAAAAATAGAATTTTTTTAGGTACATAGCAGATGCACACATTGTGTACCCACATCTAATGTGGGTACATGAGATATTTTGATACAGGTATACAATGTGTAATAATCACATTGGGGTAAATGGGGTATCTAACCCCTCAAGCATTTATCCTTTGTGTTACAAATAATCCGATTATATATTTTTTAGTTATTTTAAGATTATAATTAAATTATTTTGACTATAGTCACTCTTTGGCATGATAAAATACAAGATCTTATTCATTCTTCTAACTATTTTTGTACCTATTAGCCATCCCCACTTCCTCCTCCAGACCCCCAGTATCCTTCCCAGCCTCTGGTAACCATCCTTCGACTCTATCTCCATAAGTACAATTGTTTTAATTTTTAGCTCCCATAAATAAGTCAGAATATGCAAAGTTTATCTTTCTGTGCCTGTTTTTTTCACTTAACATAATGACCTCTAATTCTATCCATGTTGTTGTAAATGACAGGCTCTCGTTAATTTTTATGGCTGAATACTAGTCCATTGTGTATATGTACTACATTTCCTTTATCCATTCATCTGTTAATGGACACTTAGGTTGCTTCCAAATCTTGGTTATTGTGAGTGGTGCTGCAATAAACACGGAAGTGCAGATATCTCTTCAATATACTGATTCCCTTTCTTTGGGGTATACACCCAGTAGTGGGATGACTGGAACATATGCTAGCTCTATTTTTAGTTTTTTGAGGAACCTCCAAATGGTTCTCCATAGCAGTTGCATTAATTCACATTCCCACAAACAGTGTACGAGGATTCCCTTTTTTCCGTATCCTTGCTAGCATTTGTTATTGCCTGTCTTTTGGATATAAGCCATTTAAACTGGGGTGAGATAATATCTTATTGTAGTTTTGATTTGCATTTCTCTGATGATCAATGATGTTGAGTATCTTTTTCTATACTTCCTTGCCTTTTGTATATCTTCTTTTGAGAAATGTCTAAAATAGCCTTTGCTTTCCTCATTTGGTTGGTCTTGGTTTATTTCCACACTGTCTTTCTAGGCTGCCCATTTCTTGGTCCTTTGGCTAGAGAGAGTAGGCTTTTCTGTTGGCACCTGTTGGTATTTCCTGGTTGCTGGTTGCGTCAGCTTCAAGTCTGGGATATATGAATCAAAAAAAAAAAAAAAAAAGGAAAACTCCAGTGAACTCATTACTGTGTCATTTCTCAGGTCCCAAGGGTCCTAAAGTCCCTTGCTGACCTGCCTTCTTCTCTCCACTGTTTGGAATGTTGTTATCTATAATGTCCAGGGTTTTCAGTTTTACTTAGTGGGAGGAATAGGAAAAAGTACACTTACTTCTTCTTTTTTGGAAGTGGAAGTTCCCAGATGTCTTTTTCTTTTTTAAATGTGAAATATCATGCTCTGACCCTTGCTGACGCCCTAGAACTCTGCCATATCGGCTCCATCCTGATGCTCAAAGGCCAGAGTCTCCTATGACACAGCCCTACCATCTCCCTTGCTGGCCTACGCTGCATAAAAACATACACTTATGTAGTGTTTATATGTGTTAGACTCTGTCCTGGGCACTTTATATATGGTAATTATGCGTGAAGTCCATTATTATAAAGAAACCAACACCAAAAATATTAACCAATTCACTTAAGGTACCCTAGCTAGGAAGCTGCAAAGCCTGGATTTGGATCCAGGCAGCCTGGCACCGAGGCTGTATTCCTACTAGCTCCACTCTGTTACCTCTCTGCCTCTTCCATGGCCTGCAGTCCTGGTGGTTTAACCAGCATACTTATGTGTGGGTCAGAATCCCTTTGAGGGCTTGAAAACACAGATTGCTAGGGCCTACCACCAGAAATTCTGATTCAGTTGATCTGGGGTGGGGCTTGAGAATTTGTGTTTCTGACAAGTTCTTCGGTGATGCTAACATCACTCTCTAGGGACCACACTTTGCGAACCAATCAACCCTTTCCACATTTTCCTTGACCCCAATTTCCTCTGCTAATTGCTATGCAGCCTTTTAGATTCAGCACAAGTATTACCTCGCTTGATTTGGCTACTGTTTCTTCTGCCACCCTTAGATATTCCTAAGCTTACTTTGCAGTCTCTCAGCATCTCGGTCATTGTTATTTGCCAAGTTGTATGGAAATCATCTGTTCATATGTCTCATTTCCATTCCCTGACCCCTTGAGGGCAGAGAAGTCAGTGCAGACCCATGTCTCAACAATTGTGATCTTCGCAGAATTATCTGGGCTGACTGTTAAAAATGAGATTCCTGGGCCCAGCTCCCTGAATTTCTCAATTAGTGGATCTGGGATGGGGTCTAAGAATCTGCACTTTAAAGAAACAGCTTACATGATTCTGATGCAGTTGGTCCACGTTTAGAAATTGCCCTGGAACTTTGCATTGTGCTTTGTACTAAACAAGTGCTCAATAATTATTAATTAGATTTATTGAATTGAACTTCGAAACAAAATGGTAACCTCTTATCGTCTTTTCTATAGTTTCTCCCTACCAGCCCCCAACCTCCATGATGGAATTTTTTTGTACCTGTCCCTCTAATACCTAATGCCTCTCTTCTCTTCTCCAAATCATTTCTTTCTTTTTCTTCCAGTCAGAACTTTTATTCACATGTGTGATATTATAAGAAATACATACTTGTTCTTCATCCCTGGTTCCTGACATAGAACTCCTAAAATCTTTGTAATTTCCGGAATGATGGGGATAATAGAATTGTCTTACACAGAGCTCCTCAAACCCTTGGAATTTGCTGGGTGATAGAAGCATCTTTTTTTTTGTTGTTGTTGTTGTTTGTGTGTTTTGTTTGTTTTTGAGACGGAGTCTCACTCTGTCACGAGGCTGGAGTGCAGTGGCGCGATCTCGGCTCACTGCAACCTCTGACTCCCTGGTTCAAGCAATTCTCCAGCTTCAGCCTCTCGAGTGGCTAGGATCACAGGCACGCACCACCACACCCAGCTAATTTTTACATTTTTAGTAGAGACAGGGTTTCACCATGTTGGCCAGGATGGTCTTGATCTCCTGACCTCATGATCCGCCTGCCTCGGCCTCCCAAAGTGCTGGGATTACAGGTGTGAGCCACTGTGCATGGCCCAGGAGCATCTTTTGTTTTACTGAGATGACTCTTGGTGGCCTCCTGAATAGCTTCAGGAGGGGGCTGGTCACTAGAAAGACCAAGCCATAATTAGAGGCTTGGAGTTTTCAGCTGTTCCCTATCCTCTGGAAAGGAGAAGGGGCTGGAAATTAATTAAGTTAATAAGTGGCAGCCATGCCTATGTGATGCAGCCTCCATAAAAGTCCCTAAAATATGGCTTTTGGAGAGCGATTGGGTTGGTGAGTGCATCCATGTCCAGGATGGGGGTGCATCCCAACTCCACAGGGAGAGAAGCTCCCATGCCCAGGAGCCTTCCAGACCTCAGCCTATACACCTCTTCAGACCTGGTTGTTTATTCATATTCATTGTAATATCCCTTATAATAAACCAGTAAAAGCGTTTCCCCAAGCTCTGTGAGCTGTTCTAGCAAAATATTGAGCCAATTTATAGCTGCTTGGTCAGAACTGGGGGTGGCCTTGACTTGCAATTGGCATTTCAAGTGGGATGCTGTTGTGTGGAGTGAGCTCGTAATCTGTGGGGTCTGTGCTAACATTGGGTACCTTGTGTCAAAATTAAATTAAATTGCAGGACAACCGGTTGGTGTCTGGAGAGTTGAATTGGTTTGTGCTGAGAGGAAAACCCCACATATTTGGTGTCAGAAATGTTATGAGTAGAGAAACAGTTTTGTTTTGTTTTTAACATGCTAAAGCTAATTTCAGGTAGCAATTGAATAAACTTGCAAACATTGAATCAATTTTGGGGCATCTTTCATTTCATAAATTGAAATATACTTTACATAGAGTGTACAATCTTAGGTATTCAGCCTGATACATTTTACCTGTGCATACACCTGTGTAACCACCACTGAGATCATGGCATGGGGCATGTCCAGCACTCAGAAGGTTCTCTTATGACACCTTCCATATAAGACACCCTTCTTCAAGGTAGCCACTATTCTGACTTCTATCATCATAGATTAGTTTCGCCTGTTCTTGAACATGATGTACATGAAATTATATGGAATATCTTCTTGTATCTTGATCTTTGTGCTCAACAGTACATCTGTGAGATCTGTTTATGTCTTTGTATACAGCAATAGTTTTTTCTTTGTCATTACTGTGTTGTATTTCCTTTTAAGAATATAAAATGAATCAACTATTTTTATGTTGATTATCTTTTAACCTGCATTATACAATTTCTTATCAAACCAAGTGCATGGGGCATAATGTGACTCCTTTGGATGACTCAGGGCCTTCATTGTAAGGATCAGTCATGTATTCTTCATTCATTCCTTCAACATGTATTGAATACCCAGTTTGTAACAGGCACTGCACCATCGCTGGGTAATAAAATGAGGAGTGAATACTCATCGCTGGTGATCATTTTCATCAATAAATACTCAAGATCACCTACTGTGTGTTACTAACAAACCCCCTTTGGGCCCTGTTTCCTTCGCTTGATGATTTTCTTGGAGAAAATAGAGGACATCATGTGTGAACCAATGAACTCCCCTGCTGTGGCCTCTAAGATGATCTATACACAAGTGTCCTTCCTCTCCTGCCTCACAGAAAAAAAGGCTCATCTCTTGCAGTAGAGAAAGAGAAGTTCCCTCCTTTATTTTAAAGCTGATATCTCCTTCTGGTACAGATACCACCCTCTTTTTCCTTCACTCAAACCTTGAACTTGTGTGAGCCCCTTCCCCTTGATGAGAGAGTTCCTTATTCACTGAGTCCTTCTCTTAGTCTGTAGGCATAATTATGTTTCACCAAAGCAGAATGAAGCAAAACAAAAACTCTCTTTCTCAACTTTAACACCATCTCTAACTATTGCCTTAAATGCCAATATTCTTGAAATTTTTTTATTTTTATTTTACTTAAATGCCAAGATTCTTGAAAGGGGCATGTTTCCATTCCCTTTGAAAGGGGAATTTTTTTTGAAGGGAAATGTGTATATTTCCCATGGTACTTATCAATTTCCATTCTCTTAACCATTTGAAATCTGACTTTTGGCTTCAGTTTCTGCAGAAGCTGCCCTCACCGATGTTGTCTGTGACCTTCTCAGAGTTAAAGGCAAAGACCCTTTTAAGTCTTCATCCTGTGTGATTTCTGTTTACTACCCAACTCAGTAAAGGATCATCTTCCTCTTAAACTTTTTGTTTTCTTGGCTTTCCTGTATCACTGTTCGCTTCTGATTTTTCTTTTCTGATTGTTTCTGCTTGGTATTTTAATGTTTCTTCATTCTCTACCTCTTAAATACTTGTATCCAACCATGACTTCAAGATTTTTTTTTTTTTGGTAGTAAAATATACCAGTGAAACATAAACATAAAATTTATTATTTTAACCATTTCGAATGTACTATTCAGTGGCATTAAGTAAATTCACATTGGTGTGCACCCATCACCACTACCCATATCAAAACTTTTTCATCATCCCAAACAGAGACTCTGTACCTGTTAAACAATAACTTCCCACCTCCCCCTCCCCCAGTCCCTGGTAGCCACCATTCTACTTTCTGTCTCTATGAATTTGACTATTCTGGGTACCTTATATAAGTGGAATGATACAATGTTGTCTTTTTTTGTGTCTGACTTATTTCTCTTAAAACTGACTCTAATCACTGACTTTCAGAGTGACCTTGGGCAAGTTGCCTGACCTTTCTTTGCTTCTTTTATTCATCCTACAGGCAAGGATAATAATAATACTGGTATTTATCTATTTGCGTTTTTAAGATTTATCTATGTTGTAGCATGCCTCGGAATCTCATTTCTTTTTAAGGATGTTAAATAAGACTTCATTGTGTGTACATACCACATTTTGTTTATTCATTCAGTCATTGATGCACATTTGTGTTGTTTCCACATATTGGTGATTGACGCTTCTCTTCTTCAGTTTTAGGGTGTCTAAGGCAGGTCGAAGTTGCCTCAGAGGAGCACACATATACAAATTTTTAGGGCCATGTGATGATGGGAGTGGTCACTGGTTTGTCATTCTTTGGAGATCCTGCAGCTGGCGAGAAGTGTTAAGAATCTGAGAAACAAAGCAGTAGGACCTAGAGCTGGGGAAGCCTGTTAAGAGATATTCTAATCTATAGGGAACATGGTTCAAAAGGATGGACAGCAGGGGTGAAAATAGATATATTGGTGAGTCTAGAAAAGCTGACTGGAAAATAATTCCTTGAAAGCCAGTTCCCTAATGAATATTTCCAGTCTGTTTATTACATGGTCTAGGGCTTTTTTGGGGCCTGGGTCCTTAGAGTGTTTGATCCAGGCTGGACACTGATGTTTGCTGCTACTGCCATGGCTTCTATTATTATCTATATATTGCCAGTTCCCAAACCTATGTTATCAGTATTGACTTTCTCTTGAGCTGCAGAACCATAATTCCATCATTTTACTGGACACATACACCTGCATGTCCACAGCTACTTCAAATTAAATATGCCTTAAATTGAAATTGTTATCTTCTCAGTCTTGACAGACATCATTACCATTTACTCAGTTATGAAGTCCAGAATTCTAAGAATCGTCTTTGACTCCTTCCCTCCTCAGCCTCTGTCCTCTTGATTCTACTTCTATTCTCCAGACAATTTTCCTTTCCTTTTTTTTTTTTTTTTTTTTTGAGACAGAGTCTTGCTCTGTCACCAGGCTGGAGTGCAGTGGCATGATCTCGGCTCACTGCAACCTCCGCCACTTGGGTTCAAGTGATTCTCATGCCTCAGCCTCCCGAGTAGCTGGGATTATAGGCACGAGCCACCACATCCAGCTAATTTTTGTATTTTTGTAGAGACCGGGTTTCACCATGTTGGCCAGGATGTTCTTGATCTCCTGACCTCGTGATCTGCCTGCCTCAACCTCTCAAAGTGCTGGCGTGAGCCACCATGCCTGAGCACCCCTTTTCTCTTAATCCATATTTCTATGCCTGAATTTTACCTCATATTCTGTCTCATAGACACATTCTTCTTTTATATTGCCATCAAGGTTCTTTTTTCAAAATAGCTTTGATTTTGTCATTTACAACCCCTCCTCCTGTCTTTAAATGTTTTGAAGTCTCCCCATTGCCAATACATAAACTTTATGTTCCTTAGTATGGTTTATTAGGCCCTCCAGGATTTAACACTCAGCCACTGAACCAGCATTTTCTTCTGTTTTACATCTTTACCATATGCTTTCCCCATGCAATCATTTTTCACCTTCTTTAACATTGGACATTATTTGGTGCCTCAATATCTTTGCATGCGTGGTTCTTTGTAAAAGGAGAATGCTTACAAATTCGATTCAATTTTGAAGAAGCAGGCACCCTTGACATCCTCTTCTCATCTTTTTTAACTTGGAGGAGTGCAACTTCTACAGGGTCTACAGCGAAAGCCCTTAGGTCCCTTCACGTTACGTTACACAGTTGAGGGTTCCAGCGAGTCCCTTAGGGCTACTGTCAGAGACGAGGTTTTAATGCCTTTGCTGTCACTCAGTGAGATCTTCCTTGGGTCCTTGGTGGAAATGGGAGAGAGAACTGCAGTTGAATCCACCACCTTCTATTCCCTAACATTCTGATTTTTGGCATATAAGCCTCATTCATCACATTGGGATGATACCATCTACTATACAGGAGTTTTGCAGCAATACATGAAAATGTCAAAACCTTTAATAAGCTGTACATGTTAGTCATTAGCTATTATTAATTTAAACTTCATTATTTTCTTTTACTCTCTTTCCTTTTTATGTCTCTAACTTTCCTCATTTTTGCTTTTCTATATCTTTCCCTTTCTCTTCCTACATTTTTCACATTTTTTTTTTCTTTTTCCCTCAAGACCTTAGCAAGTAGCAATTTCAGCTCCACTCAGTGCTCCTTAGGTAAAGTGCCACCAACCCCCCTGAACTTACGTAAAGTGCCACCAACCCCCACCATGACCTTAACAATACTTACATTTCCCCCATTTGTTAAAGCTTCTCTTCTGGGCATTAATGACCAGGGTGTAAGTTGGAGAACTCTCCAACTCTCTTTAAAAAGTCTCTGTTGTTGGACTTTTTAAAGAGCCTTTCTGTGTAACACTGTCAACTGATTAACCTTTAGGCCTGAAAAAAATGGGAATATCGAAGCAGTAATATTTTCCGCTGTTTTCCAGTGAAGGATGCATCAATCATAGAAATGTCTTTGACTCCTGTTTGGTTACTGCACCAACAATTGAGTATAACTTTCTGAGTTAGAGGGAGATAATGGTTTCTTGAGGTAATAAAACTGTCAGAAGGACGGAGACTTTCATCTAACTCGATAAAAAATGTGAAGGCATTGGGTGGCGTCACAAGGACACTGAGGAGATGGCAACATCTGGAGAATCTAGAGGCCTCGACAGCCTGGTAATTTATGGCCCTCAGAGAAATGTACTGGCCCAGGAGCCTGGAAACCTGGGTTCCATTCTCATCCCTGTCACTGACTTCCAGAGTGACCTTGGGCAAGTAGCCTGACCTTTCTTTCCTTCTTTTATTCATCCTATAGGCAAGGATAATAACAATACTGGTATTTATCCATTTGTTACCCAAAGAGAATTTTTATTTCTCTTTCTGTCTTTTTGGGTAGATAAATGAGGCACTCTTTTTGGAGCTGTTGCATAAATTCAAGGTTTTATTTTTATCACATATATATATTTTGTTTACAGGGAGCTTTAATTTATTTCATTAGAAATTTATTTAGAGCTGAGATGCAAGGAAGTTTAGTGTAAAGGCCATGCCAATTTTAAAGAGAAATAAGGCACAGCTCAGAGCAATTGATATTTGTAGGATCAAAACTTTAAAATCCTATGAATTACACTAGTTTTCTCCTATTTAATCACAGACCCACAGGATAAAAGGGAAACTTTGCAAGTAAAATTGGAGAACCTTGAAAATATAACTATCTGTAGTTAATTACTGGCAAGTGAGTCATATTCATCATAGAATAGTGGTGAAGTGTCTATAGTTCACTTGAATGTCACACAGCAAAGAGAGGTGGGGACAGGATTAGGGCTCAACTCAGTTCCCTCCTTCTCCATGCAAACTTGCCAAGTCACAATGACATTACTTACCTCAGTACTCTTGTGTCTTTTTACTTGTAGCATTTATTTACAATTATAGTATATTTTTTGAAATTATTTTCTTTCATTATAATTTGACTTTTAAGAGGAGTGGTTTCTATGATTGCACGTTCATTCATTCATTCATTTATTTCATTCTACAAATATTAAGTGCCTATGAGTTATCAGTCAATATGATGGCTTGGGAGATACAGTGATGGGCACATCTATGAGGCTTCTGCTTTCAAGGAGTTTGGGATTTGGATGGGAGACAGGGGTCAAAATATTGCCATGGAAATGTCTGATTGCAATGGTACAAAGTACTAAGAACAGAAAGCACCAGGAGCTGTGCTAAAAAAAAAGTGGTGAGTATCCTGTAAATGATTTCACCTGATGTCATTACATTTCCCAACTCATTTCTTTCATCTTCCTTGACCCTATTCCATCTGCCTCACCTACATCCCTCACTTGTAATGGTATGCATTTTTAAAAAATTTTTTAAAAATTAAAAAATTTTGTTTTGCTCATTTTAATTTTTTTATTTTTAGTTGTGGTAAAATACATAAAATCTACCATCATAATCACTTTTTACAGTTCAGTAGTGTTAAGTATAGTCACATTGTTGAAACAGATCTCCAGAACTTTTTCATCTTGCAAAACTGAAACTCTGTATTCATTAAACAACTCTCCATTTCCCCTTTTCCTCATTCACTGGCACCCACCATTCTTTCTGTCTCTATGAACTTGACCACTTTAGATATCTCTCATAAGTGGAATTGTACAATAGTTGTCTTTTTGTGACTGACTTATTTCACTTAGCGTAATGTCTTCAAAGTTCATCCATGTTGTAGCATGTGTCAGAATTTTGTTTCTCTCTCTCTCTCTCTCTTTTTGCAGGTGTGTTACATAGGTATACATGTGCCATAGTGGTTTGCTGCACCCATCAACCCACCATCTACATTAGGTATTTCTCCTAATGCTATCCTTCCCCTTGCCCCCCACCCCCAAACAGGCCCTGGTGTGTGATGTTCCCCTCCCTGTGTCCATGTGTTCTCACTATTCAGCTTCCACTTATGAGTGAGAACATGTGGTGTTTGGTTTTCTGTTTCTGTGTTAGTTTGCTGAGAATAATGGTTTCCAGTTTCATCCATGTCCCTGCAAAGGACATGAGCTCATCCTTTTTTTATGGCTGCATAATATTCCATGGTATATATGGACCACATTTTCTTAATCCAGTCTATCATTGATGGGCATTTGGGTTGGTTCCAAGTCTTTGCTCTGTAAATAGTGCTGCAATAAACATACGTGTGCATGTGTCTTTATAGTAGAATGATTTATAATCCTTTGGGTATATACCCAGTAATGGGATTGCTGGGTCAAATGGTATTTCTAGTTCTAGATCCTTGAGGAATTGCCACACTGTCTTCCACAATGGTTGAACTAATTTATACTCCCACCAACAGTGTAAAAGCATTCTTATTTCTTCACTCCTCTCCAGCATCTGCTGTTTACTGACTTTTTAATAATCGTCATTCTAACTGGCATGAGATGGTATCTCACTGTGGTTTTGATTTGCATTTCTCTAATGAGCAGTGATGATGAGCTTTTTTCCATATGCTTGTTGACCACATAAATGTCTTCTTCTGAGAAGTGTCTGTTCATATACTTCGCCCACTTTCACAAAAAAAAGTGTAAAAAGAGCAAAGAAAAGTCATTGTATAATGATAAAGGGGTCAATCCAGCAACAGGGTATCACAATTGTAAATATATATGCACCCAATACTGGAGCACCCGAATATATAAAACAAATATTATTAGAGCTAAAGAGAGAGATAGATCTCTAGACAGTAATAATTGGAGACTTTGAGACCCCACTTTCAGCATTAGACAGATCCCCCAGGCATAAAATCAACAAAGAAACATTGGACTTAATCTGCACTATAGACCAAATTGACCTAATACACGTTTTCAGAACATTTCATCTGAAGGCTACAGAATGTACACTTTTTTCTTCAGCACATGATGGTTCTTAAGGATAGACCATATGTTAGGTCACAAAACAAGTGTTAAAACATTAAAAAAATTGAAATAATATAAAATATTTTCTCTGGCCACAATGGAATAAAATTAGAAATCAATAACAAGAGAAATTTTGGAAACTATACAAACACATGGAAATTAAACAATATGCTCCTGAACGACCACTGGGTCATGAAGAAATTAAGAAGGAAACTAAAAATTTTTTGGGAAACAAATGATAATGGAAACACAGTATACCAAAACCTATGTGATACAGCAAAAGCAGTACTAAGAGGGAAATTTATAGTGATATGCCTCTACATCAAAAAAGTAGAAAAACTTCAAATAACCTAATGGTTCATCTTAAAGAACTAGAAACGCAAGAGCAAGCCAAAAGCAAAATTATCAGAAGAAAAGAAACAATAAAGACTAGAGCAGAAATAAATGAATTTGAAATGAAGAAAACAACACAAAAGTTCAATGAAACAAAAAGTTGGTTTTTTGAAAAGATAAAGAAAATTAACAAACCTTTATCCAGGCTAATGAAGAAAAAAAGTAAAAAGCCCCAAATGAATAGAATCAGAGATTTATTTTAAAGGAGATATTAAAGCTGATACCACAGAAATTAAAAGGAACATTAGTGGCTACTATGAGCAACTATATGGCAATAACTTGGAAAATCTAGAGGAAATGGATAAACTCCTAGACACATACAACCTACCAAGATTGAATCGTGAAGAAATCCAAAACCTGAACAGACTAATAACAACTAATGAGGTCAAAGTTGCAATGAAAAGTCCCCCAGAAAAGAAAAGCCTGGGACATAATGGCTTCACTGCTGAATTCTACCAAACATTTAAAGAAGTCCTACTCAAATCAAATTGTTCCAAAAAATAGAGGAGGAGGGAATACTCCCAAACTAATTCTACAAGGCCAGTTTTACCCAGGTACCAAAACCTGACAAAGACATGTCAATAAAAGAAAACTAAGGGCCAATATCTCTGCTAAATATTGATGCAAAACTTCTCAGCGAAATACTAGCAAAGGGAATTCAACAATACATTAAAAAGATAATTCATCATGAGCAAGTAGGATTTATCCCAGGGATACAAACATGGTTCAACATATGCAAATCAATTGATGTGATACATTATATCACAGAATGAAGGACAAAACTATGTGATCACTTCAAGTGATGCTGAAAAAGCACTTGATAATATTTAACATCCTTTCATAATAAAAACCCTCAAAAAACTGAATATAGAAGGAACATACCTCAACATTATAAAAACCATATAGGATAGACCCACAACTAGCATTATACTGAGTGGGGAAAAACTGAAAACTTTTTCTGTAAGATCTGGAACATGACAAAGATGCCCACTTTCACCACTGTGATTCAACATAGTACTGGAATTCCTAGCTAGAGCAATCAGACAAGAAAAAGAAATAAAAGGCACCCTCACTGGAAAGGAAGAAGTAAAATTATTTTTCTTGTCGATGATATAATCTTTTATTTGGATGAAGCTGAAGATTCCACCAAGAAACTATTAGAACTGATAAACAAATTTAGTCAAGTTGCAGGGTATAAGATCAACATAAAAAATCAGTAGCATTTCTAAATACTAACTGTGAACAATCTGAAAAAGAAATTAAAAATTAATCCCATTTACAATAGCCACAATTAAAATTAAATACCTAGGAATAAACTTAACTAAAAAAGTGAAAGATCTCTATAATGAAAACTATAAAACCCTGATGGAAGAAATTGAAGAGGACGCACAAAAAAGACAGATATTCCATGTTCATGGATTTGAAGAATAAATATTGTTGTAATGTCCATATTACTTAAAGCAATCTACAGATTCAAAGCAATCTCTATCAAAATACTAACCACATTCTTCACAGAAATAGAAAAAACAACCCTAAAATGTATATGTAACAAAATAAGTCTTAAAACATTCAAAAAATTGAAATAATATCAAGCATCTTCTCTGACCACAATGGGATAAAACTAGAAATCAATAACAAGAGAAATTTTGGAAACTATATACACACTTGGGAATTAAACAATGTGCTTCTCAGTGGAGCTATCCTGAGCAAAAAGCCAAAGCTATCCTGTGCAAAAAGAATAAAACTGGAGGAATCACGTTACATGACTTCAAATTATACTACAGAGCGATAATAACCAAAACAGCAGAGTTACTGGCACAAAAACAGACAAATAGACCAATGGAACAGAATAGAGAACCTAGAAACACATCCATACATCTACAGTTAACTCAAAGTTGCCAAGAACGTATGCTGGGAAAAAGACAGTGTCTTCAATAAATGATACTGGGAAAACAAGATATCCATGTGTAGAAGAATAAAACTTGACCCCTATCTCTCACCATATACAAAATCCAAATCAAAATAAATTAAAGACTTAAATCTAAGACCTCAAAACTATGAAGATTCTACAAGAAAACATTGGAGAAACTCTCCAGGACACTGATCTGAGCAAAAATTTCTTGAGTAATACTGCACAAGCACAGGCAACCAAAGCAAAAATGGACAAGTGGGACCACATCAAGTTAGAAACTTTCAGAGAGTGACGGAAACAATCAACAAAGTGAAGAGACAACCCACAGAGTGGGAGAAAATATTTGCAAACTACCCATCTGGGGAGAGATTAAAAATTAGAATATATAAGGAGCTCAAACAATCCTATAGGAAAAAAATCTAATAATCCAATAAAAAAAATGGGCAAGAGATTTGAATAGACATTTTTCAAAAGAAGACATACAAATGTCAAACAGGCATATGAAACAGTGCTCAATATCATTGAATGTTAGAGAAATGCAAATCAAAACTACAGTGAGATATCATCTTACCCCAGTTAAAATGGTTTATATCCAAAAGACAGGCAATAACAAATGCCGGCGAGGATGTGGAGAAACAGGAAACCTTATACACTGTTGGTGGGAATGTAAACTAGTACAGCCACTATGGAGAATAGTTTGAAGGTTTCTCAAATAACTAAAAATAGAGCTACCATATGATCTAGCAATCCCACTCCCAGGTATATAACACTCCCAGGTATATACCCAAAAGAAGGGAAATCAGTATATCGAAGAGATATCTGCACTCCCATGTTTGTTGCAGCACTGTTCATAACAGTCAAGATTTGGAAGTAATCTAAATGTCCATTAATAGATGAATCAATAAATAAAGTGAGGTACTTATACACAATGGAGTACTATTGAACCATAAAAAAGCATGCGATCTTGTAATTTGCAAAAACATGGATAGAGCTGGAGTTCATTATGTTAAGTAAACTAAGCCAGACACAGAAAGACAAACATCTCATGTTCTCACTTATTTGTGGAAGCTAAAAATTAAAGCAATTGAATTTAGGGACCTAGAGAGTAGAAGGATGGTTACCAGAAGCTGAGAAGGGTAGTAGAGGGTGGAGGGAAGATGGGGATGGCTAATGGGAAAAACAAAACAAAACAAAACAGAAAGAATGAATAATACCTAGTGTTTGATAGCAAAACAGGGTGACCATAGTCAAAATAACTTAATTGTACATTTAAAAAGAACTAAGTCCGGGCATGGTGGCTCACGCCTATAATCCCAGCACTTTAAGAGACTGAGGCAGGTGGATCACTAGGTCAGGAGATCGAGACCATCCTGGCCAACATGGTAAAACCTCGTCTCTACTAAAAATACAAAAATTAGCTGGGCATGGTGGCATGTGCCTGCAATCTTAGCTACTCAGGAGGCTGAGGCAGGAGAATTGCTTGAACCTGGGAGATGGAGGTTGTGGTGAGTCGAGATCACACCACTGCACTCCAGCCTAGTGACAGAGTGAGACTCCATCTCAACAACAACAACAACAACAAGAACCAAAAGAGTATAATTGGATTGTTTGTAACAAAAAGGATAAATGCTTGAAGGGATGGATACCCCCTTTACCCTGATGTCATTATTATGCATAGCATCCCTGTATCAAAACATACCATGTATCCCATAAATGTATACAACTACTATGCACTCAGAAAAATTAAAAATAAACTAAAAAAATTCATTGAATCATAGATATTTAATTATGGTAGATAAATGAGCATAAGATCATCAGTGACAACTTGAATATCAAGGGAAATAAAGCTCATTGTTAAAACAGAATGTAGAAACCATAAATGACAAAAAAGAATCAGTGCCATCAATCTCAAAAGACCTTGGAACGCCCATGACTCCCTCCACCCTCCAGTTTCCGCGAGCTTCCTTTGCTTTCCAACCTGCCTTTAATTAGTTCTTTTCCTGAAACTTCAGAATTCAAGATAATGAGAAAAGCTATTTCTTATTCAACTCTGTTTTTCTGTGCTGTTTCATTACTAGTTCCGAAACATGCTGTTTTCTACTACTTTTCACTAGAAAGGTACAGAATTTCAATTATGTTAAGATCCTTTCCAATCCTGGAATTCAATAATTTTGTACTGTAGAACAAGTAGAACTTTTGATGGCTAACTTAAGAACTTTACCAGACTTGATAACGTTGTTTTTTCCTCTGTAGGGAAATCTTTCTTGAGGGCTGTATTCTAACCAACAGGTAGAGAAATAAATATTTAGAATATAATTCTTTTGCAAGTAGGACCATCCAGATTATAAACTCTTTGTTGGTACTGAACTGGTTTACATACAGTCATCTCTTCCAAAATGCCTACTACAGTGTCTTACACAGAAGAGGTGTTGCATGGATATTAAACTATTGAAGAGGGAGATTCCTCATTCTCTATGGGTTGTTCAGTTAGGTGGCTCACAACTTCTTTTGTCTTCCATAGTGCAACTGAAATCAATTTCTACTTGCTTTGTTCTTTCTTAAGCTAGAAGTGACAGATCATCATCTTTAGTTTATTTATTTTATTTATTTATTTTTGAGACGGAGTCTTGCTCTGTCGCCCAGGCTGGATTACAGTGGCATGGTCTCAGCTCACTTGCCTCCCAGGTTCATGCCATTCTCCTGCCTTAGTCTCCTGAGTAGCTGGTTCTACAGGCGCCCGCCACCATGCCTGGCTAATTGTTTTGTATTTTTTTAGTAGAGACATGGTTTCACCATGTTAGCCAGGATGGTCTCGATCTCCTGACCTCATGATCCACCTGTCTCGGCCTCCCAAAGTGCTGGGATTATAATATACCATGTACCCACCTTTTGGACTTAACAAATAACATTTTATAATATTTGCTTCAGATAGCTTTTGCCTTAAGGAAAAAAAAAAGGTACATTTACAACTTCTCTACACTGACTCCCACCCTTGTCCCTCTCTGTCTTTCCCTCACCAGAGATAACAAGCACTGTGAAGTTAGTTTAATTCCTGTCCATAATTTTATATTTTACTATATATGTATGTATCCATAAACAATACAGTTATAGTTTTATGGATTAAGAGATATATTAATACTAAAATACTATATCTGTTATGGATAAATTTTATCCCCCTCCTCCAGAATTCATATTTTGAAGCTCTAATCCTCAATATGACTATATTTGGAGATAGGCCCTTTAAGGGGGGTTTTTAAGGTAAAATGAGGTCATAGGGTGGGCCCTGATCCAATACTATTGATGTCCTTAGGAGAAGAGAAGATGAGGGCACACAGAGTGACACCATGGAAGCATGCACATAGAGAAAAAGCTATGCGAGGAGGTGGCCATCTGCAAGCCAAGGAGAGAGACCTCAGGAGAACTCAAGCCTGCTGACATCTTAATCTTGGATATCTAACTTCTAGAACTGTGAGAGAATAAATTTCTGTCATTCAAACCACCGGGCCTGTGGAGTTTTGCTATGGCGGCCCTAGCAAACTAATATACAGGTTAAATTCAAATTTCAGATAAGGAACAAGTTATTTGTTGTTTATCTGAAATTTAAATTTAATTGGTATCCTATATTTTGTCTGGCAACCCCAGCTCTACTGAATGTTAATACCCTGCACTTCCAGATAGTACCTGGGTCTTAGCATAGTACTTTGCACATAAGAGAATTGCAGATCTGAAAGTCGGAAGGGATCTTAAAGGTCATCTAGAAGAAGAGTTCTGGATGTCTTTCCACTTCCATGTTCCTGAGGCGTACAACACACTTCCACTCACAATAATGGCTAATAAGGATAATTAATGGTTATTAATTATCAACTGGACATATGTAAGTATGAAATGAGAATCTGGTGGTGATGGCAGCGGCAGCAGTGGTGTGTGTGTGAGAGAGAGAGACAGAGAGGGAGACAGAGAGACAGAAGGAGATAAGGGGAGAGGCATATATATTTTGAAGAATTCTCCAGATAATTCTGATAGCTCTTGCAATGGTGTGTATAGCAATCTCTGATCATTTTGGGGCTCATGAAAGACTACCCTAAGGAAGTGCTATTTGAGCTAAAATTTGGGCCTTGATTAAAAATTAACTACACGAAGAGAAATAGGGTTGAGGACATCATTTCAGGCAACGAGAACAGCTTTTTCAAAGGTCCTTAAGTGGGAGGAAGCACAGTGTGTGTGTGAAAACTGAAAGACGATGAGAGGAGAGGGATGGGGTATGTGGCTTCACCGACTGGTGAATTCTTTATTCTGTAAGGCTTAGTACATGATGTTAAGAATTTTGGATTTTATCCTAACCACAGCGGGATGATCTGAATTGGAGGAGAGACATGAATTGGTTCCTCTTTTTATAAGAATGAGATTTGGCTCTAGTGGAAAGAGCCATATTTGAGGAGATATTATATAGGTAGTGAATGTTCAGGTGGAACATGATGTTGGATTGGATTAAGAAGTGGCCATGGAGATTCAGAGAGATAGGTGGACTCAAAAGATCCTCAGTAGTAAAATCTATGGGACTTAATGTTTTGGAAGTGAAGGAGGGGTATAAATAAAGGACACATCTTAGGTCTCTGACTTATATGGTTGGATGGTTAGTGGTGCCAATCATTGAGATAGAGAGTCTCAGGGCAGGATGGCCATAGGATTAGGTTAGGTACAATTATTATGAAGCAGTTTTAAGACATCTGAATTGAGGTGTTAGGCCATTGAATGTCTGGGTATAACCTTTAGAAGAGTGAGTTGGGTTGGAGTTGGAGCTTGATGATCCAAGCTTCAGGTATGAATGAGGATGCCTAAACACAGAGAGTATGGTAAAGAGAGACCAGACATCAGGAATTCTGAAGAGTGATGAATTAATCTGATAAACTAACTTCTGAGTAAATCCTTTTAGAGGAGAGATTGTCCTTCTGTCTCCCAGGTAACATATTTCTTTTCTCTGGAGAATTTTCTTTTCTCTAGAGAAATGCTTTAACCCAAAGCAATCACTGTGATGGAAGTCATTTAAGTAGCAGGGTTTGGGGAGGGTGTATTTGAGCAGGCAGGGCTTGATGGTGACTCAGAAGCCACTATCGGCTGGAAGCTGCCTTCTGCATTCTACAACTATAAGATCTATTCTGTCCCTTCACATATAATGTGGCCAAGATAGAGAGTAAGCAGAGAGACACTTAAGATATTTAAATTCATGAATTTGAGACAAGCTAATCAGAGCATAGCTCTCTCTGTTCTTGTGGTTTTTTTTTTTTTTTTGAGAAAGATGCAAGTAAGAGAAAAAATAAGCAGATATTGAAGAATGTTTTTGGCAAAGAAACTTTCAGAGGGCCTCCTGGTATCAATGTAGACTCATCACTATCTCCTATGCCTTCTCCATCTTCTGCATCCCCAACTGTGAGCCCTGAGGATACTCATGACACTGCCATTTATTGAGGGTCTTGTGTGTCAGGCCTGTGTAACTTTTATGGAACATGTATGATATAGATGTTATTACCCCCATATCACAAATACAAAAGGAAGGCTCAGAGAGGTTAAGTAGTTTGGGTAAAATCACTTAGCTAGTTTAAGTGACAGACTGGGGATTTGAATGTCTGTCTCCCAAACAGTGCGATCTTCTATTCACTATATTAGTTCTCTTTAGTGCTCAGAATGAAGAAGGCCGTAAAATCTAAGAGACTGAATCCTAAAACAAAGGTTCCATTCTGTCATCTAAAGTCTACTTTGGGATGAAGAAAAATGGACTCATGTTTTGAAAATTTTATGGGACAAAAAGGGTTGTTAGGAACTGGCCTTTCTTTAACTAGAAAATTCAATTATCTAGAACACTCCATTCCCTGTACACTCCCATTAATTGCTGTTTTATGGTGACACAGAGAAAAAGTGGGGATCGCTCTGGGAGAAGGATGAGCAATTCAAAGTCTGAGGATCCCAGGGTTTTGAGGATAAATTATCTCGTTAAGATTAAGACTCTCTGTGCTTGAAGTTGTTATCGACTTTGATGCCTCACATGAGTTCTTTATATCAGAGTAATGGTGTTAAGAATGATAACTGTGCCTCCTGTGATGTGGAAGATTTTCTTGGTCATATTGGGCTGGTCAATTTTCTCATTTGTTTCCTTGATGCCCTTTTGGGTCTTAAGTTAGATGGTTATTTGTCTTACATTACATTTAGACTGGAGAAATCTTTGTGTAATTATGACCTCATTGTCTGGATAGCCTTCTTAAAAATGAAAAAAAGAGGTTAAAAAAAGTCCAAACACTTCTGAGCCAACTCTTCAACTGCACATGTGTTTTGTACTTTTAAAAAATATTTTCAAATAGGGCTTTTCATGGGAAAAACAGCAGGAATGAATACTCTGCAAGGACATGCCCAGCTGCGAAGCCCTGGGTCTTGGGTGTCACCAAATCTGGAGATGCTCTAAGATGTAAGCTGTCTAGCAGAGGGAAGAAAAGATGCCTGTTGTTCTGCCAGGTCATGTCTTCAGGCTTGAGGAGGAAAGAGTCTGAATAATAAGACCACCTATAGCAATGATAGCCAATATTCTTTGCAGCAGGTTCTAGACTAAGCACATTTACATTTGCCCTTTTCCTTTCATCTTCACAATAACCCTCTTAGATGTTGTACTATGTTGGACACTACAAATCCTCTGGGCCCCACATTTTGCTTCAGCTGCTATTGCTGTGACTTATTCTGAGCAGGCTTCCATTAGCTTTGTGTAGGTGCAGCCAGAGGGAGTCAGTCCTCGGACTAAGCTTTCTACCTCTCCCTTCCTGCCCTGGGGCTTCTCTCATATCTGGGCTTGGGATAGGAGCACAACCCAGAAGGGTGGGAGTTAATGCTCATGGAGCTGCTCTCAGACAATGGGAAAGAGAATCAATGAATAAATGCTTTCCTCTTTCATTCCCCAAGCAGACTTTTCGGAGACCTACTTCATAAGCACCAGTCACTGTAACCCTGGCAACCTCAGTAACATCCTTCCCTTGTTCCCTTGCCTGTCTCTTAGGCCTGCTCCTTGGGCTCACTCCCAAAACGAATTACCTGCAGACTTTATCTCAGGCTCTGTGTGGAGCTGTGGGACAGTGGTGGGGACGGCAGGCTAGGAAGGGATGACAGCGGCCTTCCAGAACCAAGGGGCCCTCTTTTGCTGCTGCTACTGCAGTCCCCATTGGTGACTCCCTCCTGTCCACTTCCCTACAGGGAGGACTCACAGTGACTTTCTCACTCACAGTGGCTTTCCATCAGTGCTGTCCTTTGCCCAAATGTTACAGCAGTTAGTGTCATCAGGAGTCTGCAGAGCTGTGGGATTTGACCCCTTAGAGATTTGTATTAAATACCCTCCTTCAGCTGTCCTGTACCAGTACTAGTCCAGATGTCTGACATCACAGCTGTCTGTATTGGGGCCTCAAATGGCAACCCCTGAATGATTATCATAAAATCACGTTCTGTTCCTCATTGCCCTGTATCTTATTCACTGGGAACTCTGGGAGTTTTGAACAGACTCGTAGATGGGGAGATTTTGAGAGGATGAACATGCCAGGACCTGTGATATTAGCTACATGCTCCTCAAAGTGAGTCTCAGGCTTTATCTGCTCTTGGTAGCTCAGTATGCTATCATCACTATGTCATAGATAAGGAAACTGAGGCTTGGAAAAGCTACGTAAGTAATTTGTTGAGTGTCAGATAGGTACTAACTGATGGAACTAGCAACCCCGGTCCTGGTCATAATCACTATGGAACACAGCCTTCTAAATGGCCCTCCCTTGGGATGGGGGTGTTTTGTGAGTCCCACTTCCAGGAATGCAAGCTGAAGACATCTCAGCTAAGACATCTCAGAAGGGAATCTGGCCCTGGAGACTAGGGATCCCTACTGTAAGAACTTTGAGAAGCTCCGTATCCTCTCTGCTGGTTATGATTGTTACCCCTTATCTGTTGCAGGGTAGAAATTAAGAGTGAAATCCTTGACATGAGAAGGACTTGTACACTTGTGTTTGGGAGCAGGATGAAGAAGGTGCTTCCTTGTGTATGGCCAGGATTGTAGAAGAAGATGGAGAGGAGAGTGGATGTGGTGGCCATGAGGCAGAGGGCAGGAAGGTGGGGAGGATGTGGGCCTGTCGTGGTGCAGCTCTGGGCTTGAGCAAGAGCCCAGGCCACAGCAGGACAGTACAGTATGGACCCAGCTGGTTTCATGGGCTGCAACAGTTGCACAGGGCCCCCTGCTTAGCAGGACCCTGTGTTGGGTTTTATGCTCTGCTGCCACGATCTTGAAATTCTCAATAATTTTTGAACAAGGGAACCTGTGCTTTTAGTTTGTAGCAGGCCCCGCAGATTATGTAGTGGGATTTCATAACATCTTTTTTTTACCCTGCAGTGCCCATTGGTGGCCCCCTACTGGTGGCATTTCAGAAGGATGGAAAAGGACTGCTTCACCAGTGGTGGGAAGCAAAAGCAGTTCAGAATGAGAATGAGAATTCCCCAAGAAGAGAGTGTGGTAGTTTTCATTTCTACTTTTTTTGTTTGTTTGTTTTGTTTTTCTAGAGACAGGGACTTGCTCTGTCGCCCAGGGTGGAGAGCAGTGGCACAATCACAGCTCACTGTGGCCTCAAACTTTTGGGATCAAGCGATCCTCCTACCTTAGCCACTCAAAGTGCTGGGATTACAGAAGTGACTCACTGCACTTGGCCAATTTTGGCTAGATTTTAAAGGTCCAAATGTAGTGGTATGTCTTGGGAGTAGTTTTTAATGGAGGTGGAGAGAGATTGCTTAACAATACCTGGAGCTTTAGGTGGGAATTGTGGATTTGCTGGACTGAGGGGCAAGGAGCACTAACCCAAGGAAACCATCCCAGGGAAGGATTGATGTGGAAGCTGCACCTGTTGAAGACTTACGGGAATTTCATAGTTTTTCCTCCTGCTTCAGCTTCCTATTAGCTGGGACTACAGGTGCCCGCCACCGCTCCCCCCCCCCCATTTTTTTTTTAAAAGTATTAGTAGAGATGAGATTTCTCCACATTGCCCAGGTTGGTGTCAAACTCCTGGCCTCAAAGGATCCACCCATCTTGGCCATCCAAAGTACTGGGATGACAGGTGTGAGCCACAGCACCCAGCCTGTTTCCCAAGCTTCTTTATTCTGAGCCTTAGCCATCTCTTGTGTAATGGAGATAATAGAAAGCTCCAAGTGTTAAAGCAAGGATTACATGATCCAACGCATAGGAAACACCAAGGGCATGTTGAACACTGGCCGAGCCCTCGGCCGATGTCCATTTCCTTTCTGTCTTATAACACCAAGGGTGCTTTGAGCTCTAGGTAGACGGAAAGCTGCATGTATTTATATGGGTAATTTGGGTCAATGTCTACTATTTAGAAGCAGGCGGGGCTTGAGTATGAATAACCAGGTCTGGCACTTTATGTGATGATGGCGGCACGTCTAACAACTCTTGTCATCTTAATGGCACCACTTCCAATTACAACTTTGTTCCAGCTGAGCAAGAGATGTCCTAGGTGGGAATAGTTACTGGAGAGGCTCCATAAAATTCATGTGGAAGCTAGAGTGTGTCTCTCAACAGACTCAACTGCTTTAATATAACCTACATGAATATTGCCTCGGGGGGATCCTGTTTTGGGGACCAAACTATGTTATGCTGGATATTGTACTGGGGCCTTTTGGAGGTTTATGTGTGTGTTTGTGCATGTGCATGCACACTTGTGCACACGTGGGTCAATTTTGTTCTTTTATTATTATGTAGTCTCATAATCTGTTATTTGGATGTAGTCAAAGAAAAAATGAATATAATAGACTTCCTGTTCTTTCAAAAGCAAATATTTTTTAGAAGCATGTTCTTCATTTTGTTCACTATTTATAATTTTCTCTGATAGTAATAATTTAATGATATGCATGTAGATTAAGAAAGAAAGTCCTCACTTGAATCAGCCTCAGTGTGTGGGTGAAGGGGATGTCTTTTTTACTAATAGTTTCTTCCTGTTTAAGTGTTAAAATTTGTCTAATTTCTCAGCTAACACTGGACTAGGATTTATAGGTTATGTGAATTTCAAATAAAAACTAAGCCCACACAAAGCAAATCAAATGTTCCATTTCTAAGTTCTTATTTTTACTTTAAAAATTATGCAAGTAAGTGTATTTATTGTTAGAATAGGAGAAGGTGTAACTTAGTAAAAAAGAAAAAATAGGAGAGAAAAATCTTGGTAATTTCTTTCCTTTACTTAACTCTTCTTCACTCTTCATGTTTTGATACATAGATATTTCCCCCCAAATGTGATTACACTATACGTTCTGTTTTTGTATCTTCTTTTTAACACTTACCAATATATTATTGATGTTATTTCTTGTCAACTAGTGTACAAGTTTTCTCATATTACAATTATTATGCTTATCTTAGCCCAATTTCATATAGTTGTTTATACTTTTAATAGCTAGAGTTTATTGCACCTGTTGAAAGAGAAACTGGCTCAGCAGAAAACTGTCACCTATCTCTATGGTTGTTTATCCTTCTTTTTTTTTTTTTTGAGACAGGGTCTTGCTCTGTTGCCAAGGCTGGGATGCTCTAGTGTGATCTTGGCTCACTGCAGCCTTGACCTCTTAGGCTCAAGCAATCCTCCCATCTCAGCCTCCCAAGTAGCTGGTACTTTAGGCACGCACCAACACACCTGGCTAATTTTTGTAGATACAGGTTCTTGCTGTGTTGCCCAGGCTGGTCTTGAACTCCTGAGCTCAAGCGATCAGCTTGCCGCAGCCCTCCAAAATATTGGGACTACAGGCATGAGCCGTCATGCTCAACCCT
The DNA here is from genome assembly GCF_047675955.1 of Chlorocebus sabaeus. Classification (NCBI taxonomy): domain Eukaryota; kingdom Metazoa; phylum Chordata; class Mammalia; order Primates; family Cercopithecidae; genus Chlorocebus; species Chlorocebus sabaeus. Next base: position 31,581,812 of record NC_132921.1, on the reverse strand, counting down.
GTTTATAATTTTAATACTATAGTTTATAGCACCAGTTGAAAGAGAAACTGGCTCAGCAGATAACTGTCACCTCTCTGTCTCTCACTTTTTTTCCCCAGAGAACCTTGTCTTGGGCTATTGGTAGCCTGTAGATAAATTACCCTTGGATCAAGTTACCATCCGTGTACAAGAAGAGTTGGCTGAGGAAGAGGATAGACTGTGAGCGGAAAGCTCCCCTAGAAAGCCATGTAGGTATAAAAGGATCTTAAACTAAATATATGTCTATCATATATAGGATGGATTTTTTTCTCACTTGTCTTTAACTTTTTAATGGTGTTTAACTCTACCCTCTTTCTCTTCGTTTTTTCAGCCCCAGTGACACAAATGTTAACTTCATTGACACTATCACAGGTCCCTGAGGATCTCTTTGGTCACTCTTTTTCAGTTTATTTAATTTTTGTGTTTCAGATTGGGTTATTTCTATATTTCTATTTTCAAGTTCACTGATTCTTTCTTCTGTCATCTCCATGCTGCTGTTGAATTCATCCACAGTTTTTTTATTTTGGTTATTATACAATTCAGTTCTAAAGATTCCACTTGGTCTTTGTATCTTTTTTTTTTTGTTGAGACTTTCTAATTTTTGCATTTGTTTCAAGTATGTTTGTAATTGCTTATTGAAGCATTTTTATGATGACTGTTTTAAAATCTCTGATAGTTGTGTCATCTTGGTGTTGGTGTCTGTATTAGTTTCCTAGGGCTATTTCCTAGGGTAAAAAATTACAACACATTTGGCAGTTTAAAACAACAGAAATGTATTCTCTTACCATTCTGGAACCCAGAATTCTGAAATCAGGTTGCTGGCAGGGCTGTGCGTCCTCCAAAGGCTCTAGGAGAGAATCTTCCCTTGCCTCTTGCAATTTCGAGTGACTCCAGGCTTGTGGCTGCGTAACTCCAGTCCCTGCCTCTGTCTTCACATGACTTTCTCCTCTGTGTTCATGTGCTCTCTCCTGTCTCTTATGAGGAATGAGGATGCTTGCCATTGGATTTTCAGCCCATCTTGATACTTCTGGATGATCTAATCTCAAGATTCTTAATTATATCTGCAAAGATCTATTGTTCAAATAAAGTGACACTCAAAGGGTCCATGAACTTATCTCTTTTTAGGAACCACCATTCAACCTACAACAGCATCTGTTGATTATCTTTTGTCTTTCAAGTAGAGATCATCCTGGTTCTTGGTATGATAAACACTTTTCAGTGGAAACGTGGATACTTTGGATATTAAGTTGTGAGGTTCTGGATCTTATTTAAATTTTCTGTTATAGAAAGTTTTTTATTTTGACACAGCTTTGGCAGGGGAAGAGGGGGCACTGTCTTATTATTGCCACGTGTGGTTCTAGCCCAGGTTCTCCTCTGGCTTTCCTTGCAAGAGAGGATCCTTGTTACTGCTGGGTGAGGTGGGAGTTCAGGGTCCCCACAAGGCCTCTGCTGGTTCCACCCTGGCTTGGAAGGGCAGAGGTTCCCTGTTATTGCCCCCTACGTGGCTTCCAATGACATTGTGGAGGGACAACTCATTACAGCTGGGTTTGCTCTCCATTAGGCCACCTCTGACACAACCACAGCAGGGAGGGGAAGGGAAACCTTGTTTCCATCAGGTCAAAGTGGAAGTCCAGGCTCTCCACTCAGCCTTGGCTAGCAGGGGTAAGGCCACAGTTTTTCTGTGGTGTTTGAATAGAGTAGAGTGGTTATTGCCTGTATTAGTCCATTTTCACACTATTATAAATAATTACCTGAGACTGAGTATATTAGTCAGGGTTCTCTAGAGGGACAGAACTAATGGAATATATATAAAGGAGAGTTTATTAAGTGTTAACTCACATGATCACAATATCCCACAATAGGCCATCTGGAGGTTAAGGAGCAAGGAGAGCCAGTCTGAATCTCAAAACTGAAGAACTTGGAGTCCAATGTTTGAGGGCAGGAAGCATTCCAGCACAGGAGAAAGATGTAGGCTGGTAGGCTAGGCCAATCTTTTTTCACATTTTTCTGCCTACTTATATTCTAGCCATGCTGACAGCTGATTAGATTGTGCCCACCCAGATTAAGGATGAGTCTGCCTTTCCCAGCCCACTGACACAAATGTTATTCTCCTTTGGTAACACCTTCACGGACACACCCAAGATCAATAATTTGTATTCCTCAGTCCAATCAAGTTGACACTCAGTATTAACCATCACACTGGGTAATTTATTTTTTTTAAAAAAGGTTTAATTGACTCACAGTTCTGCATTGCTGGGGGACCTCAGGAAACTTACAATCATGGCAGAAGGTGAAAGGGAAGCAAGGCACATCTTACATAGTGGTAGGAGAGAGAGAGTGAAGGGGGAAGTCCCACTTTTAAAACATCATCTCTCGTGAGAATTTACTATCACGAGACCAGCATAAGGGAAACTGCCCCCATGATCCAATCATCTTTCACCAGGTCCCTCCCTCAACATGTAGGGATTACAATTCAAGATGAGATTTGGAGTGGAGACACAGAACCCAACCAGTTTTTGTCCTGCTCAGCTGCCCCTTCCACAGTCTTTGGGCTAGAGAGAGCAGGCTTTTGTTGGGTTTTCTGTCTGCACTTGATGGCATTTCTGGGTTGCTGGCTTCTCCACCACCCAGGATGGGGTTCATGAGGCAAAAAGAAAATCAGGGAACTCACCTCAGGTCCTGAAGTCCTCAGCCCCCCTGCCTTCTTCTTTTTTCCTGTTTTGAGAAGGAGTCTCCATCTGTTGACCAGCCTGGAGTGCAGTGGCGTGATCTCAGTTCACTGCAACCTCTGCCTCCCAGGTTCAAGTGATTCTCCTGTCTCAGCCTCCTGATTACAGGATTACAGGCACCTGCCACCACGCCTGGTTAATTTTTGTATTTTTAGTAGAGATGGGGTTTCACCATGTTGGCCAGTCTGGTCTCAATCTCCTGACCTCAAGTGATCCATACTCCTGGGCCTCCCAAAGTGCTAGGATTACAGGCGTGAGCTTCCACGCATGGCCCAGCCTGCCTTCTTCTCTCTATCCTTCAGGGTTTCCTCATGTTTCTTTATATATATATATAGTGTCCAGAGTTTTTAGCTGTACTAAATGGAAGGAATGGGGAAATTGGTGTTTACATGGTATAAAGAGTATTTACTTTTTTTGGAGTCAAATCTTTTTTTTTTTTTTTTTTTTTTTGCTTTCAGTGTCATGCTTCCCCTCATAAGAATCACATAAATATTTATCTATTTTTAATGCTTTTGTAGTTTCATCTTTTATAATTAAGTCTTTAAGCAAGTGTTTATCACAGTCTGGCTTATAGACTATAGTTTCTTGGGCCCACCTAAGAAATTGAATCAGAATCTCTGGGAGTCTCTCTTTTCACAAACTCTTCAGGTCATTAAATATCAACCAACATTTGAGATTCACTTCTTCATCCATTCAAAAAAATTTTTTGATGTAAGTTGTAAGGCAGGCCTCTCACCTATTTTTTTCCTAAGTTGTTAGTCAATTGCCTTAAAACCATTTATTAAATTATTCTATTTCCTTCGCTGACTTAAAATGCTACCCTGATAAAATATTAAGTTTATATATATAAATATAAATATTTGGGTCTGTTTCCAGATGTTCCATTTTGCATCATTGATCTGTCTGACCATTCTGGCGCCGGTAACTCACTCTCTTTAATTGCTGTAACCCTAGTCTGTGTAGATTTCTGAATGTTGCCCTGCACCAGCTTCTAAAAGCCTCATAAGAAACCATTTGCCAGGAGAGAATTAGATGACTCATATGTGAAGATGCTTAGTAAATTGCAAAGCGCTCTGGCCTTTCAGCCTACCCTTGACACTAGCACTTCCTAAAACGCTGATCTCATCCCTTCTCTTCCTGACTCTAAAGCCTTACTCAGAAGATGAAGCTCATTATCCTGGCATTCAAAGTCTTTCCTTCACCACTTGGTCCCCATGTCCCCCCTTTTCAAAATGACCTTCCACTTGCCTTCAATGCAATCCTCTTTAATCAGGTTTGCTTGTGATTTGTTTTTCAAGACTTGCCTGACACATTTCTTGCATTCGGTCTTATTGTTCTCTCTACCATGAAGTACATTCTTTAAAATGACTTACCATCCTCCAAGGCCAGTCTCCTTCCAGAAGGCTTTTTATCTGAATTTTTCAGCTTTCCTCGTAGCATCCACTTTACACTTAGCATACATTGACCTATGACAGCTCTCCTCTGATGCAATTACTTTTGTTATTTATGTTTTCTGGAGTGTGTATATCATTTCACTCAACAGTAGTGTAATATTCTCACCCACAGAGGCTTTGCCTTCTCCTTCTTGGTGTGTACCTGCATTTCACCTAGTGAAGTGTGATGCACACAGCAGACATTCACTCAATGTATGTTTACTGGCTAAATAAAGGAAGGGTAATATTAGATCTCAATGAAAGTCTGTGATTGATTTGTATTACTCAAACCCAGACAGAGGAGTGGTCATCTTGCTTCATCTATTTCCAGATATGTGTTCAGTTCAGAGAAAAATCGTAGGTAAATGCTGTGTTCTGAGATAATTGCTGCTTTATACTAATCAGCTAGACAATGATCTCATGGGATACAATGGTCCTGTGCAGAGATGTAGAAACCCAGGAATTTCTTCTTTACATCCTTGCAAAAATCTCCCTGCAGCTCAGAATGCTCTCTATAAGACAGGAGAGAGATTGTTTTAGGATGCTCAGAATGCTCTCTATAAGACAGGAGAGAGATTGTTTTAGGAGACTGTTGTCTTCCCTGCCCACAGTCCCCTCAGAGGGAATTTACTCACAGAAAACCCTTGCTGCCTCAGCTGCTGTTCTTTTTATCACTTGATTCAGTTTCTCCCTGGCTACAGCTGATTGGACTTAACCATACCAGCTGATTGGACTTACCATACCAGCACAGAGATGAGCTGAGCCAACCAGGGTCTTGCTTGGGTCAATAGAAATGAAGAAACACAAAAGAAAGCTGACAATTGGATACGGGTATTGTAGCTGAAAGGTCTTGAGAGCAGAGTCAGGGTCAGGGAGGCTGTGAGGGCAACGAGAAGTCAACACGCTGAGGATGGGGAGAAAGAAGATAAGTCTGGGAGAGAAAGAGAATGATTCTTCTGGCCGAGGGAAAGCAAGAATATCTGTTCCTGCAACTGCACTGATTCTAGAAACACTCTCTATTCGAACTCTCTTGAGATAATTTCTTGTTCCTTAATTCTGGGTCTCCTCTACTCCTGTTCTTGACTCCTCATGACATCATTTGAGCTTAATAATAAACCCCATTTCTCTTCACCAGGTTTGAGGGAATGGGTGTGTGTGTGTGGGGTCTCTGCTCCTTTCAACAAAATTATCCTCTATAAAATAGGTGACACTGGGGGAACGGTTATCAGCTGGGGTTTTTTTTTTTTTTGGTGGGGGGCGGTTCCTGAAGAGTGTATATTTAATTGAAGTAATAGTCACCTGAATTAGAATAGCCAGATGATGAATTTTTTAAAAAAATATTGCTTTCAATACACTTTTAAGCTTTTAATACTTTTTTTCATGATAAATTTCAAATGTTGAGACCAGTAGAAATTATAGTAGAATAGGTATCCATCAATCTACCACCTAGATTTAACAGTTATTAACATTTTTCCATATTTGCTTTGTCTCTGTATTTCTTTTCTGTTGCTGGATTATTTTAAAGTAAATTACTGATATTGTAACATATTTCCCCTAAGTACTTCAGCATGCATCTCCAAAAGAGGTGTGTTCCTACATGACCACAATACCCTTGTCACATAGAACACAATTGGCACTATTTTCTTAATATCACTAATAACCTAACTATTAAGAAAATAGTGCCAATTGTGTTTTATGTGACAAGCATAAAAAGAAGAAAAATTGGGATTCATTTAAATAGTCCCAATTTTCCTCAAAATGTCTTTTATAGATGCTTCTTTTCATACCATGATATAAAGATGGCACTGCATTGGATTGTTGAATTTTGTCCTTCAGGTCTCTCCTAATCTAGAACAGTGTCTCCCTCTTTTTTATTTTAAATGAAGAAATTAGGCCAGATATTTTGCAGACTGTCCTACATCCTAGATCTGTCTAATAGTTTCCTCACAGTCATGTTTATCTTGTTTCTCTCTTCCCAGTAATTCCTATACAATGTAAGTTACATTTCAAGCTGGGTTAGATTCAACTTAAACAATTTTGGTGATAGTAGCTCAGAGGTGGTGATGTTGTGTATTTCATATTGCATCACAGCAGGAGGCACTTAATGTCTGGCTGACTGTCCCACTATTTGTGATGCTGTATTGGTTACTCTGTTCAAGGTGATGACTGCCAGATCTCTCTGTTGTAAAGGAAGGCATCTTCTTTTGTGATAAGAAAGTAAGCGATGGGTGATACTATCGAGTTTTCCAATAACCTTTCACCTAATGATTTTAGTATCTACTATTGATTCTTTCTGGAATGGATGAACTTTCTCACTAATATTTTCTGACAATAGAAGAGGCCACAGGGAGACTGAGAAGAGGAGGCATCAAGTCTTCTTTGTTGGAGATTGTTCTGCATGTTACTGTTATTACAGATGCATGCGTTGTTATCTATTGCAGCCTAACAAACTGTCCCAAAATATAGTGACATCAAACAACAACAATACGTTTATGATCTCTCCTGGTCTCTATGGGCCAGGAATTTGGGAGGATATGGCTGGGGCCTTCTAGCTTAGGGTGTCCAACATGGTGGTCGTCAGATGGGGCTGGAGCTAGAAAAGCAGGAACCTAGAGTATCTGGAGGCTGGCAGGGAGTTTTTCTTTGTATTATCTCAGGCCCACCCTGTGTCATCTCTCTGCATGGGGTGGTTTGGGTTTCCTTGCAGCATGGTGTCCTCAGGGTGGTAGGACTTTACATGGTGGCTGTTAAGGACTGACTATTTGTGTCCTCCCAAAATTCACATGTTAAAATCCTAACCCCCAAGGTGATGCTATTAAAAGGTGGACTCTTTAGGAGGTGATAAGTCGTGAGGGTGGAGCCCTCTTGGGTGGGATGAATGCCTTTAGGAGAGGTCCCAGAGAGAGCTCACATGACCCTACTACCATGTGAGGATACAATGGGAGGGTGTCGTCTATGAACCAGACACCAGATCTGCTGGTGCCTTCATCTTGGACCCCCCCAGGCTCTAGAACTGTGAGAAATAAGTTTCTGTTGTTTCTAAGCCATGCTTTTATGGTATTTTGTAATAGCAGCCTGAGCAGACTAAGACAGTGGCTCAGGGTTCCAGCGTGTTTCAAGTGAGCTGAGTGGAAATGGCCTTGTCCTTTGCGGTTGGCCGTTGGAAGCCATGTAGCAACACTACATAGTACTCTATTCGTTGACTAGTCATGACAGTTGGCTGAGATTCAAGGGGAAGGGACACATATCCCACTCTTGACAGTGAAGGTGTCAAAACATCAGCAGACATGTTTTAAAACACTATATTATTTTTATGAAGTAAGCATATACATCTGTATTTGCTAATATTTGCCTTAAAAAGGATCTGCAAAATTAATAATTGAGAAAAACAGAACAATTAAAAATAAGACAAATAATAATAAATGGATCAAAGAAGCAGATATACCAGCCATCTGGACAGATTATACTTCCAGTGTAAAGCATGAAGGACTTAGGTGCTTGTAGCTCTAGTTGCTGGGTAAAAGGATGTTTACAAATTTACCTGCAGAGTTATTTTTTTCTCTTGACACTGAATTTTAGAAGGACTTTATTAAATGTATTCTTTCATCAGGGTCATTGAGAAAGAGAACCGTCAATGCCTGGCTTTGGTTTTTTAGAAGATAGAGAAATACTCTTTAGGTGGACACTTGTGAAACAATTTCTCTGGGAAAACAGAAATTTGAATACTAATACTGGCTTTTGATTAGTTTCTGCAGGGGAACTAAGATAAGCTGTGAGTATGTTGCCTTCTGAAGATATAGCCCCTGCTCTAATAAGGTCTGGCTCAGGGAACCTTGGCAAAAACTTGTCAACTCCGGCCACACATTATAATCACAGGATGGAAGCAACTCTTACAAACCCACATGGCAAAGCTCATTTATCAATTATGCGATTGTATTATTTAGACCAATTGAATACAATCTCTGGGGGTAGGATATAAGCATCAGTATTTTTTTTAAAGCTCCACAAGTGATTCCAATGTGTGATCAGGCTTGAGAACCATTGCTTTAGAGCAGGGCTTGGTAAACTGTTCTGAAAAGGGCCATGTAGTAAATATTTCCAGATTTTTGGTCATACTGCTTCCATCCCAGTGCTTCAGCTTTGCCTTTCAGCAGGACAGCAGCCATAGACATGATGAATGGGCATGGCTGTGTTCCAATAAAATTTTATTGCTGACACCTTGTTTGGGGAACCAGTTACATTTCAGCTCTTTAATAGCATCATCCTTGTATGTAGAGCCTCAGATGTGCAGACATGAAAGAAGGGACTACTTTTATAACTATTGTGACTCTCATGGGCATTTTGAGTGGCAATTTAAATTCTTCTCTTTTTTCCCCAGAGATGAAAGACTTTATTACTCACAGCAAAAGCAGTAGCCAGAGTATCAGAATTTGGGCTTTTCCCCCTAAACCCCAGTTCCCACAAGGGTAAGAATTTGGTTCTACATAGATACCTACACATGCAGTGGGTCATGTCAGAACCAGCCATTCTGTAGCAGGCAGTGGCTTACTTGCTCTTTTCCCTCACTCTGTCACCCAGGCTGGAGTGCAGTGGCGTGACTTGGCTCACTGCAACCTCTGCGTCCTGGGTTCAAGCGATTCTCATGCCTCAGCCTCCTGAGTGGCTGGGATTACAGGCCCACACCACCGCACCCAGCTAATTTTTTTTTTTTTTTTGTATTTTTTTTTGGTAGAGACGGAGTTTCACCACATTGGCCAGGCTGGTTTTGAACTCCTGACCTCAAGTTATCCACCTACCTTGGCCTCCCAAAGTGTTAGGATTACAGGCGTGAGCCACAGCACCTGGCCTTTCCTTCAGCTCTCAAGGTGCACATTGCAAATGCAACCCTGAAAAATGGCCCCAATAAAGAACCTTGCATTTCTGGCATATCCAGCAAGAATGTGCAGAAATGCAAAAAGCCCATGGAGAACCATCTCCCAACATTAGTACATGTCCCTGAAATGAAAATTAACATGTTTCAGAAAGATATAGACAAGAAAATGTGCAATTACTAATGTTTTAAACTATATAAACTAGCAACTACCTTTTGCCAAAACGTAGACTTCAGTATCTTTTGAAACATCAGGTAATAGTGATACTTCCTTTTCAAACACTATCCTATTTCCCTGTATTAAAACCAGACTCTATATCAGGATGACCAGAGTTTGAACTCTAGAGGCATGGTCCATGAATACAAATCTCTTTTCTGTCCCCTACCATTTCTTTTCTTCGTTTTTTTCCCCTACCATTTCTTATTGCTTTCTAACACAATTAAATTTTCTACATTAGTATTTATTGTCTTTTATTTTAAAAAGGAAGGGGGTTAATTCACAAGTTTACACATTTCTTTGCATAGCATTCCCCCACCCCAGCTCTCCTCCCACACAAATCTTCTGTCCTTAGGACATAGATCTTTGGAACTAGGAGTGACATCAGAGATTGTTTCTTTTCTGGTCCTCCAGAAGGTCTGTGACATGCCCAACATGGCTAGGGCAGCAACCAGGAGGGCAGGACCAGAATTCTGGCCTCGAGTTCCCTGGCTAGAGATCAGCTAACTCTTGCCCTCTGCCTCCCTCCTCTCTGCATTCACACCTGATTCCTGCTTTCAAACTTCCTCAAACACTAACGTGTCCAGTGACCCTGTCTTCTGCCTCTTTCTGGATCCTAGACCTTGACATGACCTTGATTGGTGTTCTAGTCATTGTTAATTATTTGAGGATGGAGTAGTGCATTGTCCTGCATTCTCCATCAGTTGTACAGCTGATGGTGACAAGTGAGAGGTGACACAGTTATTGGAAGGCAGGATTGGAGGGCCTCCAACTTACTGTGGTTTAACTTATGAATTTTAGACTTTATGACAGAGTTAAAGTGCTATGTATTAAGTAGATGCTATACTTTGAATGTTGACCTTTTCCTTTTCCATCATTTGCAGAATGATGCTCTCTCACGATGCTGGGCAACAGCAGTGATCTGCAGCTCCCATTCAACTGCACGATCAGCAGGGTAAAAAACTGATACTGCACTCTACAGTATACCGCATTCAATAAATTACACGAGACATTCAAATTCATTATGAAACAGGCTTTGTGTTCAGTGATTTTGCCCAACTGTAGGCTAATATAAATGTTCAGAGCATCTTTAAGGTAGGCTAAGCTAAACTATGATATTTGGTAAGTTAAACACATTAAATGCATTTCCAACTTGATATTTTTAACTAACGATGGGTTTGCTGGGATGTAAGCCCATTGTAAGTCAAGGAGCATCCATAGTCCCTTCAGACTCAAGTCCAAAAGCGTTCTTTTTTTCCTGAAAATACCTTAACTTTTCTGCATGTTAATGCTGGACAATCTTCCCCTACCCCCAATCTTTTCCCAAATCCTTTTCACTCAGACTTGGAAGACCCTACCCTTGCCTGGCCCTGTTTCTAGGCCTCTCTATTCTTTTAGCTTCTTTTAGAAGACAGTCCACATTGTGTTATTGTCAGTGCTGGCTTAATCCTGGGCCAGTTTCCATCTGTGTAATCTTTTGCGTAATCTCATCTGCTCTCACAATTTTGAATTCCAAAAATACTCACACAGCTTCCTTATCTCTGTGTGGTATTTTTGCAGTTGCCTACTAGCTAAAATAATCCATTTAAAATTCTTGTCATATGTCAAATAATTTAGGGAAGAATGCCATTTTCAATTTTTGACTGCATTACTACATCACTTTATACTGGATAAATCAGCACTCTTTGGCCTTATAACTTTTTTCTTTTAGCTATTTTATGTGCATGAATTTCCAGTTGTATGAGGTGTAAGAATTATTAAATGAAAAGCTATGGAAATTTTGGAGATCTTGATTTCTTTTGGTTTTAATTACTGACTATATTCAGTGTCTAGGTAATAATTTGATTTTGAGATGATTCCTACGAGCAAACACCATATATACTCCTATATTAAAAAGGCTAATTAAAAAATCAAATATCATTTCTCATCTGTTAAGCCAAGCTTAATTGTTAAAATAATTATTTTCTGTCTTTGTAGTGCTTTGGCAAAACTGGTGGCAGTGTAAATTGAAATATCTTTTTTAGAAAGCCGGTTGACAACATTCAAAGGGATGTTTTTATAATAAAAACAGAAGGTGTATCTTACTGTGTTTGAATGTAGTTAAAATGTTCAGAGAGAGAAAATGTTCAGAGGATGCAAGGATAGGGAGGTGGGATGTGGGACCTGAGAGCACTGGGCTAGTTCAAAGATTTTATTTAGATTTTCTATATGCTTGAGGATGGGGCTTTGTGGACTCTAGAAGTCTCAGGGCTTTTTAATTTAACTCTGAGACTTTTGATTGGAACAAAGACTCCCTTTCCCAAAGTTCCAACTTTTACATTCTCCTGCCAAAACTACCCAGTAGGAAATAATGAGATGGAGGGGGCAAAGCTACATGCCTAGCAGGGGTGGGGCTCCTCCTGTCCTCTCTGTGCTCAGGGTAGTGGGTCACTGCTCTGGCTTGTAAGCTTTCCTCTGAGAAGCAGGAAATCAAAAGGCAGACCATGGTGCCTGCAAGTATGGCCTGGGAGTCATCTTCAAGGTCTCTTACTGCCCAGCTATCTTCAGGGTTTTATACTTTTACATAGAAACACCTGAATCAAGACAAAAATGCATCTGGCAACTTATTGCAATTTTTCCCCACATTTGATTTTTTCAGCATTAGCCAAGCCAAAAATAGTCTGGAGATTTGAGTGCTGGAACAATTAGCCACTTGTATTTTATGTGGAAAAAAATAAGAATTTCCAGGCTTGGCTCAGTCATTTTGTGTTGATTATACTGAGTACATTGAAGCGAGGTGACTGAATTTTGCACACATTAGAAGCAGCAGCTAAAACTCTGTACAGCTTGTGTTATAATTGGGAAAACAGGGATCTGTTCCAGCATCATATCATTCCCTGAGTTCTCTAGTAATTTCACACTAACTTTCTCAGCAAAGCTAAGCAGATTAGTTGGAGGGGTAGTAAGTAACTTGGTTGCAATAGAAATTCTTTCTGGTTAGGAAAAATGAAAGGCAGTGATAGGCCACTGAACATTCTGGGAACAGTAATGCCTCTGCCTTTTGTCCCTGACAGAGAAGATAAAGTCACATGTAGATGAGGCTGGAGAGGATTTCTTTGAGTTGCCAGCAAAGCTCTGTTTCAGTTTATCTATTGATGTGAAACACAAAATTCCAACATAATGGCTAAAAACAACAACGATGTATGATTGTGACATTCTGTGGACCCAGGAGTGGGGCATATCTGAGTGGTTCTTCTGCTCTGCATGATGTTGACTGGGTCACTTGTGCAGCTGCACTCAGTTGGAGCTCAGCTGGGGTGGCATATCCAAGGTGGCCTCTCATTGTCCAGGACTTGTCTCAGATGGCCCTCTGATAGTTCAGTAGTCTAGTCTGGACTTCTTATGGCATCACAGCTGACTCTGAGAACGTAAAAGTGGAACCTGCCAGGCCTATTTAGGCCTGGTCCTGGGACTGGCACAGCATTGGCACTAGCCCAGCTACACAGAATAGTACATATTCAGGCTCCAAAAGAAATTTCATAAGATCTGTTGTGCCTTTTGATTAATTTCCTGTTAGACTTTTCTGGAAAAGAGACGAGCCTGGGATAGGAACTCACTACCTTTGTTTCTTGGCCAAAACAAGTCACAAGACCAACTGAGATTCAAAGGGAAGGGAAGTAGCCTCCAACTTTTGGTGGGCTGGGGTGTCTGGAGGTCAAGTTGGGTTGGGGCAACTTGTCTCTTGGAGGGTACGAAGCACAGATAGGATTGTGTTTTCCTTTAGATAACCCAATTTAAATTTATTATGCAAATGTTATTGATCACAAAGTATTAATATTTATGTTATTTAAATAAATGAAATGCTGGATGTAAAATAATTTTATAAATGGTAAAATACTTTAGTAAGTCAAGTTCTGGCCTAATGGAAAGGCATAATTGAAAGGCTTTTAGAAAATGTAAAGCTTGGGGTCCTTATTTCATGTAGGAGAAAACCAAGGCTCCTATAAATATTTAACTTGCTTAAATTAATCATTTTTCAGTTTTAAGTCGTTAAGTTTTTGTCTGGCGTGTTGACAGAAAAAGTACTAGGAATACCTCTTAACTCCCAGCTCAGTACTTACCTTTCTCTCTATCTTCTGGTCGTAACTTAGCAATTGTTCCTGAAGAAAATCTAACCTTTTGGTTTTCTTTGCCATAATCCAGAGTTTCTTGCCTTTGGCACTATGACATTTTTAGCTTAATGATTCTTGGTTGTTGGGGGTTGTCTTGTGCATTGTGGGATGTTCGGCAATATCCTTGGCTTCTGTCCACTACCATAATCCAAGGCACTGACATTTCTTAGGTTGCAGTTCCTGAACTGTCTACATAATCATGATTGAGAATTAACTATTTTCCCAATCAAAAACTCAGGCACAGGTCTGATAAAGGACTCTTCCTGCCCCAATTTGTATATTCAGATATAGAAAAATGTTTTAAGCTATAAATTAAATGTATAAAATAAAATTTTGATTTTATTACATACATTATACAGATCACTTTTAAAAAACAATTCCTTAAAATTCAGTTGTTTTGGCAAAATGAGGAAGTATGGTTCATAGGATTTTTCTTGCAAACCCAAACTGGTAACTGTTGGCAAATGTCAGCTGTTGTCTTTTCACCTTACTTCCAGTTTGGGTAGAACCTAACTGGAGAGGTGATGTTAAATAACAGCGTGTTCATAAAACACAAAGTGAAGCAGAGATTTGGCAAAATGTCTAGTTGATTTGAAATAAGTAGACCAGAACATATTCAGTTTAAAAACACTTCCTGATTCAAATATTATCCAGACTGAATTTCTACACTAATCAAATTGTTTCAAGTATTCATTTCACTTGGTATTGTGTCAAAATAGCTGAAGTGTCTGATAAATTATTCTTTCGTAGTTGTTTATGACTCCAAGCATATGTATTACAAAACTGAATTTGATCTGACAGTTTCCATCTCTCTTTCCCATGTGAGTGATAATGTTGATGGAACTATGGAAGCAATACCAACAATGAAATTAAATAATGTCAAGGTTTCTTGCTTAGGAAAGCTAGGCAGCATTAGAAGGTGCCTGGGAGGCAAAGCAGAGTGCATCCAAATGCTTCGGTCTTGATTGTTTAATAGTTATTAAAAGCCAGTCAACTCACATTTATTTCTCCTTCAATTTCATAAATGGACCTACACAGCTTTGTCATACATAAACATGTGCTTGAATGCATTCCTTCATTTGCATTTTTGAACTTTCCCAAATACAAATACCTACAATAGCCCAATATGCTTGTTCTGCTCATTTGGAAAAGCTGCCTGATGGTTTTCCCTTTGGCATTTTGAATAACTACTAGCTGCAGATGCTAAATAACTCTCAAGTCTGTGTGAGTTAATATTTCTGCTGAGTTAATCAAATAAAATACAGTTGAAATCTCAACCAGAAGATGCTATCTATCGTCTGACATGTACTCGACTGTGATAATGAAATGCTGCCTGACTTAGCCTTAAATTTTGAAGTCGAGATCCATATTGAATAATTTTTGAAGCCTGGTTTCCTGAACTTTTAAAATTACATATGAATTTGAAATTTGTTTTGCCAAATGGTGTGAAATAAAGACTTGATATGGTTAAGGTGAATTTGGTGACATAATCAAACTTATGTATTCATCTTGATAACTTGCCTTCCCTCTGGTTAGCTCCTCTCTCTTTTCTTCCCACCCTACCATGAGACTTGATTTGAGCACCTGTCCTGATCCTCTTAACTCTGCCCTACAATTTAGATTTGAATTACCTTTAATTACACTCTCAAGGTGCCCAGTTTTCTCTGTGAAAGAATTGTCCTACAGAGTTCCATAGTTACATAAGAATCAGACCCATTAATTTCTCTGTTGATTTTAATTTCTCCTGAGTATCAGATCTTTGGCAAAAGTATAAAAATTCACCAGGAGACTAAGAAAGAAGAAGAAACAACATTCCAGATCAGAAGTAATTTATATGAAGACACAAATTATTGTGATCAGTGAGGACATTTGGTTCCCTAAACCAGAATGTTACTAGCCCATCTACACAGAAAATAGTACATGTTCAGGCTCCAAAAGAAATTTCATAATATCTGTTATACCTTTTGATTAATTTCCTGTTAGACTTTTCTGGAAAAGAGATGAGTCTGGGATAGGAACTCACTACCTTTGCTTCTCTGAAGCCTGTCTTTAATTCAGGGTTGCCATGTATGATGTTTTGGATTTAAAACTGGATTGCTGAATCCAGTTTGGATGGCTGCATATAAAGATGGAAAGGGCCTCCTGTGTGAAGGTCGCAGTGTTCTCTCCCCACCTTAGAGTCAAGAGTTGTGCTGCTCCCTCACATTTTCCCTGCAAATGACCATTGAAAACTTGACATTGTTTAAGATCAACAAGCCCAAAAGAATGTCTTATCCCAGTGTGTTGCACAGAATAGGTGTTGAGTAAATATCCAATAGTCAATCCGGCATTTACATTTAAACTGCTTTGTGAAAGCCCTTTGGGTTGCTGACTTCACTGCTCTGTTGTTCTTTTCCTAGTTTAAGATTAGGCGGGTATTTTAGGGAGTGTCTCACAGGACATTTGCATCTTGGTAGACCCTTTGCACCCAGAGGGACCTGTCTTCAGTTTCACATGTTCAGGGCTGTATTAAGGCACCTGGCACACTAGATAGCATGGGACCTGGGAAAAGTGAGTGGCAGTATCCTACAGGTATTTCATCAATCTATTAAAGAATTCCTTTGCAATTTTCAACAGGGGTGACATTGTCCTTGAAGAGGTGAAAATGGATTCTTAGGGGATTGCATAAATTTGGATATTACAATGGTTTGTGGTTTCCCAGGTAGCGCAATGACACCTGACAAAGTCATAGTCCTTACTTTCTCTCATTAGGGAGAAATTTAATTTCAAATTGAAATTAATTAATTTAAAGTTTAAATATATATGTTTTTTCTTTGTAGAGGTACAATAATGAAAAAGATAAAAAAGTAAACGACTGAGAAACACGATTCTGGGGCACACATCTCTTCTGTGGCTTTAGAAACTGCCCACCATAAATATTCTTTTATCTCCCTTTTTCAGGTAAAACCAGCACTTTAAACATATTAACATATTCCCCACTGTAGCCCTCCTGTTTTTATTTTTTTTTGAGATGGAGTCTTGCTCTGTCACCCAGGCTGGAGTGCAGTGGCATGATCTTAGCTCACTGTAGCCTCTGCCTCCTGGGTTCAAACGATTCTCCTGCCTTAGCCTCCCAGGTAGCTGGGGACTACAGGCGTGCACCACCATGTCTGGCTAATTTTTGTATTTTTAGTAGAGATGGGGTTTCACCATGTTGGCCAGGCTGGTCTCAAACTCCTGACTCAGGTGATCCGCCCACCTCGGCCTTTCAAAGTACTGGGATTACAGGTGTGAGTCACCGTGCCTGGCCACCCGCTGTGGCTCTTCTTAAGGTGAACTCTTGAGAAAATAACTGGAAGGAACCTTTCACATACGCTGCAGATGGACAACCAAATGCTGCACCTGCCTTGAATCTCCTCATACCTCCTTGCCTTAGTTCCCACCACATATTCCCAATCTTCTATCTCTCCCAAAAGGCAGCTTTCTCTAAATGGCCAATAAGGGCCGGGCTTGGAAAAGGCAAGTCCTACTTTGGACCAACTGTAAGTTTCTTATATTTTTCTTTTTCTCCCTTGGAAATGTTCGTATAATTCCTTCCAGACACAGTTTCCCGAGGCAGCTGCTTCTCTCCCTGGTGTGCCCAGCTGGGACTTACCTGCCCTTGACATTGGAGAAGATATGCAAATAACTCCATGAATCCTTAGGGAACCATCATGGCTTCCCTTCAAGTATTCACTCTACCTGGACACCCACACCCAGTCATAGCTGAGTCTGGACTCGCCTAGACGATCTCATTTGAATCCTACTGCAGGAAGATGAGGCTGCTGGATATTATATCCTCTTTATAGACAGCAAAAACAATGTTGGTTAAAATAGATCTAGTGACTTGCCTAAGATCACATAGCTAATGCATAGTAAGGTCAGGACAGCTTCCCCCAACAACACACACACTGGAAGGTTCATTCTCTGAGGGCAGGAGCCATGCTGTTGCTCACTGTCGTGTTCCCAGGGCCTAAACAGGCCCTGGTGTATAGCAGGAGTTCAGTCAATATTTGTTAGATGAACATGGTTCCCTGAGCCTGGGGCTGTCAGATTACCAAGACAATGCAGGAAACTGTCCAAAATATGCGGGTCTGTTCATCTGGCCCACAGTTGATTTTACACTGGCAGCTACCACCTTCATTTTAAGAAGTGTAAAACAATAGCTGCAGCCACTTCGTCAAGCACAAAGCTTATCCCAAATTTCTGAGAGGCTTGCCATGGAGTCCGAGGACAGCTTGTCTTCTAGGCTGTATTTCATTCCAAATTAATTAAGTGGAATTATTGTTAAAAGACAGAGTCTTCTTGTTCTTTAAGTCTCTTGTATTAGGAGCCCCAAATTCAGAGGTGAGACAACTCTCATTTCTGTTTTCGATAAAGTTTGCACACAACGCAAATGCACTTGCTCTGGGCTGAATGTTTGTGTGCCCCCAAATTTCATTTGCTGAAACCTAATCCCCAAGGTGATGCTATTAAGAGGTGGGGTTAGGTGGGGTTATAGGGAGGTGACTGGGTCATGGGGACAGTACCACAAAGGAAGTCATTCATCCCTTCCCCCATGTGAGGACACAGTAAGAAGCCACCATCTGCAAAGCAGAGAACTCGTCATCACCAGGCATTAAATTGCCAGAACCTTGATCTTAGACTTTCAGGCCTCCTGAACTGTGAGCAATAAATTTCTGTTGTTTTGAGCCACCTGGTTTATGGTGTTTTTTGCTACAGTATCCTGAATAGACTAACACAATGCTAAGTAAAAATGTGCATGTACTTCAGGAGATAGAAAATGCCCTGCAAAATTAAGTTTACTTATCTTGCAGTCAATCACTTATTGTGAGAAAAGAGGAAGATATAATGAATTGCCACAGGTTTGGTACAAAAACATAAACCAATTTTCTTTTGTATTAGCTTCTGATGGGAAATGTGTTTTGGTTAGCTCAGTAGGTGTGGGATAAATACATTCCCAAATGAAGAAAATCAGCTACTCACCTAGCCAATCATGGGCCAACAGCATTTATTATGCACTAGTACTGTTAGACAATGAGGAAGATAAAGATGGATCGAGAAAAAATCTTGTCATTGATAAGACTGCAATAGATTAGGATAGGTAAAATATAACATAATTACATTGCAAGAAAGAAAGTGAAAAGTGTAAAAGACTATTAGGTGTTTAAAGGAGGGAAGAATTTTTCCTGCTTTGGGGGATAGGGTAAGAGATGACAGGATCAGATAAAGCAGTGTGGAGGCAATATTCATTTGGATCTTAAATTAAGGAGCAACCTGGATTACAAATATTAAAAACAAGAAAGAAAGAATAATCCAGGCAGAGAATATGACAAATGGCATAGAAGCAGAAAAATGAACGCAAAGCAACAAAGTCCAGTGTGATTGGAATGTGTGGGCCTGATTCTTGGAAACTAACCTTAGAAGGTGCTGGAAGCTGTGGGAGTCAGTAGAGCTATTGTCATTCTGGAGTCTTATTGAAATGGCTTTTCCTGTTCCCTTTAAATTAGGCATGGCTGTGTATCTTAATTTGATTTCCCATAAAGGTGGACCCTGAGACAAAGTCTTGGGTGCAATGTAGCATATGTAGAAAGTGATCTCAGGAAACAAAAGTGAGGAAATGGTCACGCCTGTAATCCCAGCACTTTGAGAGGCTGAGGTGGGCAGATCACCTGAGGTCAGGAGTTCAAGATCAGCCTGGCCAATATGGTGAAACCCCATCTCTACTAAAAATACAAAAACTAGCCGGGCATGGTGGTGGTGCTTGCCTGTAATCCTAGCTACTCAGGAGGCTGAGGCAGGAGAATCACTTGAACCCAGGAGGCAGAGGTTGCAGTGAGCCGAGATTGCACCATTGAACTCCAGTCTGGGCGATAAGAGCAAAACTCTGTCTCAAAAAAAAACCCACAAAAAACAAAAAACAAAAAACAAAACAAAAAAAACCAGAAAAACAAAACAACAACAACAAAAAAAAGTGAGGAAGTTGGGAAGTGAGACAGGGATGAGGGAAAAGCTAGCTATGGGCAACTGGTGCTCAATTCTAATGAGGCTACTCAGAGAAATAAAGCTAATCTTGCCTTAGAATTGTGTCATAAAAAAAAAAACAAAAGAAGGATACTGGGGCATTGATCACCAACTACCACCCTCCAGTTGTTGAATGTTGCTGCAGTGGCATTATCATCCTTGCGTTTCTAGATTGTGTGAGTGGAACCAGCCCTGGTGTTGGGAAAAGTCCCTGGGAATAGGAGAGAGAAGCAGGCATTTGAGATGGAAGCTGCCAGCTTGCTGGGAACTGCGCTGTGCTCCAGGGAAGCTCCAGCAGCTGAGGTGAGGTGGCTCAGGGCTTCACAGTACCTGCCCCAGCACAGACCTTAACGTTGGTCAACAGAAGATGAGCAAAAGTGAGAAATGTCACTTCTGGTGGAAACTTTAAGAAACAACTCATGATTTCCATATTCCTTCTCCCTGTCGGGGCGACAATGATGATTCAAATGATGGGGTTCCCCTCACTCGTCTCAGAGTGAGAAGATGTGGAACAGAAGTAGCAACTGACTCACAGTGGACAGACACGTAGCGGGAGTGAGAAATAAACCTATTTCTTATAGGCACACAAGATTTTAAGGGTTGTGATTGGTACAACGTAGCCTATCCCAATCTGACTGATGTATATATATTCTGAAGGGATTTGTTTCATGATGATTAATTATGGCAAGATACCACAAAAATCCAGTGGTACAAGCAAGATAGAAATGTTTTCTTTTCTTTTTTTTTATTATACTTTAAATTGTGGGGTACATGTGCAGAACATGCAGGTTTGTTACATAGGTATACATGTGCCATGGTGGTTTGCTGCACCTATTAACCCGTCATCTACATTAGGTATTTATCCTAATGCTATCCCTCCCCTTTGCCCCCTAGCCCCAACAGGCCCTGGTGTGTGATGTTCTCCTCTGTGTGTCCTCACTGTTCAACTCTCACTTGTGAGTGAGAACATGTGGTGTTTGGTTTTCCGTTCTTGTGATAGTTTGCTGAGAATGATGGTTTCCAGTTTCATCCATGTCCCTGCAAAGGACATGAACTCGTCCTTCTTTATGGCTGCATAGTATTCCATGGTGTATATGTGCCACATTTTCTGTATCCAGTTTATCATTGATGGGCATTTGGGTTGGTTCCAAGTCTTTGCTATTGTAAATAGTGCCACAATAAACACACTTGTGCATGTGTCTTTATAGTAGAATGATTTATAATCTTTGATTATATACCCAGTAATGGGATTGCTGGGTCAAATGGTATTTCTAGTTCTAGATCCTTGAGGAATCACCACACTGTCTTCCACAACGGTTGAACTAATTTATTTATTTATTTATTTTAAAATTTATTTGTTATTATTATACTTTAAGTTGTAGGGTACATGTGCATAATGTGCAGATTTGTTACATATGTATACTTGTGCCATGTTGGTGTGCTGCACCCATCAACTCGTCATTTACATCAGGTATAACTCCCAATGCAATCCCTCCCCCCTCCCCCCTCCCCATGATAGGCCCCGGTGTGTGATGTTCCCCTTCCCGAGTCCAAGTGATCTCATTGTTCAGTTCCCACCTATGAGTGGGAACATGCGGTGTTTGGTTTTCTGTTCTTGTGATAGTTTGCTAAGAATGATGGTTTCCAGCTGCATCCATGTCCCTACAAAGGACACAAACTCATCCTTTTTTATGGCTGCATAGTATTCCATGGTGTATATGTGCCACATTTTCTTAATCCAATCTGTCACTGATGGACATTTGGGTTGATTCCAAGTCTTTGCTATTGTGAAAAGTGCTGCAATAAACATACGTGTGCATGTGTCTTTATAGCAGCATAATTTATAATCCTTTGGGTATATACCCAGTAATGGGATGGCTGGGTCATATGGTACATCTAGTTCTAGATCCTTGAGGAATCGCCATACTGTTTTCCATAATGGTTGAACTAGTTTACAATCCCACCAACAGTGTAAAAGTGTTCCTATTTCTCCACATCCTCTCCAGCACCTGTTGTTTCCTGACTTTTGAATGATCGCCATTCTAACTGGTGTGAGATGGTATCTCATTGTGGTTTTGATTTGCATTTCTCTGATGGCCAGTGATGATGAGCATTTTTTCATGTGTCTGTTGGCTGTATGAATGTCTTCTTTTGAGAAATGTCTGTTCATATCCTTTGCCCACTTTTTGATGGGGTTGTTTGTTTTTTTCTTGTAAATTTGTTTGAGTTCTTTGTAGGTTCTGGATATTAGCCCTTTGTCAGATGAGTAGATTGCAAAAATTTTCTCCCATTCTGTAGGTTGCCTGTTCACTCTGATGGTAGTTTCTTTTGCTGTGCAGAAGCTCTTTAGTTTAATGAGATCCCATTTGTCAATTTTGGCTTTTGCTGCCGTTGCTTTTGGTGTTTTAGACATGAAGTCTTTGCCCATGCCTGTGTCCTGAATGGTACTACCTAGGTTTTCCTCTAGGATTTTTATGGTGTTAGGTCTAACATTTAAGTCTCTAACCCATCTTGAATTAATTTTCATATAAGGAGTAAGGAAAGGATCCAGTTTCAGCTTTCTACTTATGGCTTGTAGAGGACTATGTACTCACAAACAGGGTGTTCCCGATAAGTCCTGCTCTCGCAAACGAAGCAGGGCGTTCCCCATAAGTCCTGCTCTCGCAAACGAAGCAGGGCGTTCCCCATAAGTCCTGCTCTCGCAAACGAAGCAGGGCGTTGGGGGCCTGTTTATATGTAAATACTTGAAAATCCAGAAAGTCAGGGAAAGGTCAGAAAAACAACAATGTGTCTTGTGACTTGGCAACATTCCACAAATGACTGTATAAAATAAAGCGGAGCGTGCCATTCAAGACGGCCGCCATGTTTGTCTTGTCTTGTGTTGTCTTGTGTGTTCATTCCTTTGTTTAGGAAACACGCGGACCCCAACATCTGGCGCAGCGAGCAGGGTCCGTGGCTCCACGAGAGCAAGGAACCGGAGGGGGAACACCCCGGGCAGGTAAATAAAGAAAGGGGGACCCACGGGAAAATTATGGGGAATTCCACCTCTCTGGCCTCTGAATATTTGTGGTTACTCCAGGGACTGTTGATGTCTATAGGAGTAGAAGTTGGTTAAGGAACATAAGACTTTGAAGCGATTGTTTGCCCATGTTGAACAACATTGTTATTGGTTTCAATACCAAACCAAAGTGCAGTTAAATAGAAAGGAATGGTTTAAGTGGTTAAAGCCCTGCGTCGAGCTCATCAGCGGGGGCAAACGTTGCCTCTGACTTTGTGGACTTTGTGTAGTTCCATTACTCAGGATTAGAGTTACTTGAAACTGACTCAGAGCATGGCGATACTGCCACAGGAGGTGAGGCATCTGAAGCTTTAGAGAGGAGTGATCCTAGAGAGGAACATATTTACGCCCCGGTTGTTGAGGACAAGGAATTGGAAAAAGAGCTAATGCCTCCTTCATCTGAAGGAAATTCTGATTTGCAGCGCATTTTAGAGCTGTTACAACAGTTGTTAAAATTGCAAGGTACCGCTGCTCCTGTTTCATACTGGTGTGGTTGATTCAGACTATAAAGGCGAAATTCAATTGGTTATTAGTTCCTCAATTCCTTGGAGTGCCAGTCTAGGAGACAGGATTTCTCAATTATTACTCCTACCTTATATTAAAGTTGGAAACAGTGAGATAAAAAGAACAGGAGGGTTCGGAAGCACTGATCAGGCAGGAAAGGCTGCATATTGGGCAAGTCTGGTCTCTGAGAGCAGACCTGTGTGTAAGGCCATTATTCAAGGAAAACAGTTTGAAGGGTTGGTAGACACTGGAGCAGATATCTCTGTCATTGCTTTAAATCAGTGGCCAAAAAATTGGCCTAAACAAAAGGCTGGTACAAGACTTGTCGGCGTAGGCACAGCTTCAGCTTTATGCTGCCACTAAGCAGAGTGCCACTGCTGACCTAGCTATTGTCCAACCTTATACTTTATCTCCTAATGGAGGAATATATAAGTCGGCTACCGGAGTGTGTGGTCCTTTGCCAAAGGGACATGTAGGACTTTTACTAGGTCGAAGCAGCAGCGCTATGCGGGGGTTAATGGTGGTCCCAGGAATTATTGATCCTGATTTTACTGATGAAATCCTTATTATGGTACAAGTCTCACAATTTATGCACCTAGAGGCAAGGGAACGTATCGCACAATTGCTTTTATTGCCTTTTTTTCCTTTCTTATCTAGAGATGTGTCTTGTCAAGGAGGTTTCGGTAGTACTGGGAAAACTGTTTTCTGGGAAACTTTAGTTTCTGATCAAAAACCTTTATGTTCATTGCAAATTAATGGGATACTTTTTGAGGGATTAGTCAACACAGGAGAGGATGTATATAATAATGTTTGGCTCAATGGCCTATCACTGGAAAAAGAAACAAGTATCGGTTCCTCTCTCTGGCCTAGGTACTGCTTCTATAGTCTACCAAAGTGTCGAGCCCCTGAGCTGTGTAGGACCTGAAGGACAACAAGGAAAAGTGTTCTTTTATATTGTTCCCATTAATATTAACCTTTGGGGCCGTGATCTTTTACAACAATTTGGTGCCTTTTTAAGCATTCCTCATATTTCTTCTGCTGCCAAAAATATGATGTTCAAAATGAGCTACAATCCTTTAAACTCTTAGCCACTGTCCACAAGCCTCAAGCTTTACAATTAAGGTGGAAAACTACAACCTTAAGGCTTTAAATAATATAGTTAAGGAACAATTGGCCGAGGGGCATATTGAACCAAGTACTTCTGCATGGAATTCCCCTGTGTTTGTCTTGTCAAAAAAAAAAAAAAAAAAAAAAAAAAAAGGAAAATGGCACTTATTAACTGATCTTAGAGCTGTAAATACTTGTATTCAGCCTATGGGGACTTTATCCCCTGTAGCAGAAGAAGAATTGTCATTTGCAGAAAATAGAATTAGTGAAGCTCACCTTGATTATATTGCACCCAATCTTCCACTTTCATTGTGTCTTTTGCATACTCCCCATTCACCAATGGCCATTTTACACCAAGATAATATTCTGGAGTGTCTGTTTTTGGCTAATAAAGTCATTAAGAAAATTCACCCATATATTGATAAATTGGTTGAATTAATTATTAAAAGACGACATCGAGCTCGTCAGTTGCTTGGTGCTGACCCTATAAAAATTATTCTCATTCAGCTTTGCCAGGACCTTTATCTTTTAGCAATAGTCAGATTGATTCTTTACTTATTGGCAGTGTCCAGTGGGCTCAGGATGAGCACCAACTACATCATACTAATAGTTTAGGATTACAACGGCAATTTTCTATAACACGCCGTCAAGCCCGAGCTATTGTCAGAGCCTGCTAATCTTGTGCTCCTATTATTACACCTTTTTTAAGTCCAGGTATTAATCCTCAAGGCATTCAACAAAATCACATTTGGCAAATGGATGTAACTATGTTCCTTCCTTTGGTCGTTTAAAATATGTTCATCATACTATTGATACATGGTCACATTTACAGTGGGCTACGCCATTACCCTCTGAAAAGGCTGACTCTGTTATTACTCATTTATTTACTTGCTTTGCAGTTATGGGAGTCCCTGCTGAATTAAAAACTGATAATGCCCCTGCTTATTGCTCTCGCAAATTGGCCTCCTTCCTCTCTTTATACCATATTCATCATTGCACTGGTATTCCATTTAACAGTCAAGGTCAAGCAATTATTGAAAGAGCCAATGCTTCCTTAAAATTACAACTTTTAAAACTAAAAAGGGGAAATGGGCGAGATTCCCCAAAACATCAAATTCTGAAAGCCCTTTTTACTTTAAATTTTCTCAACCATTGGTGCCAATTACAGCAGTCTGCAGCGGTGAAACATTTTCAACAGCCTTTAGAAAAGCCGCAAAACAGTATTCTGTGGGTGTATTATCCTTCATTACAAGGGAAATATTTAAAAGGAAAAGTTTTACAATGGGGCCGAGGCTATGCTCTTGTCCGTACAGGTGCCGGAGACGAGTGGTTTCCAACTCGACGGTTGAAACAGTGCCATGGCGAAGAGAAGCCGATCCGAAGAGTTCCTGAAGGAATTCTAGGAGCTAAATCTGAGCGCTCAGAGAACATTCACCTTCGGAACTCGTGCGGAGCCCCCGACATGGGGACAACTGAAAAGGTTAAGAAGCTGAAGGGGTTGTTCAACAAGCTGGGCAGCCCAAAACCCCACTGACTTTATTCCTGGCTATGCTGGCCGTAGTAAATTGTCAGGTAACAGCTGGAGAATTTACATACTGGGCTTATATTCCTTTTCCACCCTTATATCAAGGTGTGGCCTGGGGAGACAGAGAAGTCCCAGTATTTACTAATGATACTGCTTGGATGCCATCGCCTTTTTAAAACCAGGATCCTGAATTAAACACTGGCACTGTAAATAGTTCATATCAATTTGAGGTTGAAGGGTTACCTATATGTCTTGTGGGGGTAGTCCACATTGTCTGCATCTTTCTCATGAGGCTTGGGCTGTTCGCTATAACCATAGTCATATCTCTGCCTTTACTATGATTACTGTTGCTCAAAGTTTTAAGTGTAATCATACTGCAGTACTTAATGAAACTCTGCCAAGTACATTATCTTTATGCCCTATTCCTGATGTGTCCGGAGGTGTTTCCCAACTAGAGTGGACTAGATGTAGAGGTAGTGGGCCACGATTGTTGTCAGAAGTAAAAGGGAAGTGTCATAAATACCTTGTTACGGATTGGAGTGTACATGGAGATTTTCAGACTAAATTCAGTCATGTCAACCTGCGTTGGCATAAAGGTAATCACAGCATTTCTGCAGATGGCAATGAAACTATTATTTGGCATGATGGTGGTCTATCACCCCCTTGCCACATTTGGCTAATACCTCACAAATACAAGGTCATATTTGGAAGTTGCTAGCTGCTGGTAAACCAATGTTCACTTTCACGGGAAACATGTCCTTAAATCTTACTAATATTGCTAACCCTTTCCATATATCTTTGCATCGAAATAGTTCTAGATATGTTATTGCATGTGTAAGAAAGCCTTACTTGTTGTTGACAGGAATTTTTAAATGGGATAATAATACAGGGGTAGTTAACTGTACAAACAATTGTACATTCTTAAGTTGTATAAATACTACTTGGTGGAATAATAATTGGAATGAGTCTCATTCCGATTTATATTTACTAAGAGCCAGAAAAGAAACCTGGCTACCTGTAAACTTAACACGTACTTGGAGTGAATCTGCTGGGATTACTCAAATTTACAAGGTTATGCAAGATCTTGTCCACCGCAGTCAGAGGATGGTTGAAATTGTCGTGACCGCTGTGATAGGACTTCTAGCAATTGCTTCCACCGCTGCTGTTGCTGGATTAGCTCTACACCGGAGTATACAAAATGCAGAATTTGTGCAACAATGGCATGAACAATCACATTTGTTGTGGCAGCAGCAACGAGACGTAGATGCTCATTTGACTGAACGAGTAGATAATCTGGAACAAGTGGTTTCTTGGTTGGGAGATCAGCTAACAGTGTTGAATACCCGAGCTTTGTTGAAATGTGATTGAAACACTACCCAATTTTGTATTACTCCTGTTCCTTTAAACAGCACTGTACATAACTGGACTGAGATAAAGAGACTTTTAATTGGTCATAATAATCTTTCCCTAGAAATACAAGAATTAACACAGAACATTTCTGAAACATTTTGTAATCAGTTACCGTTGCTGACTGGTGCAGATTTGATGACTGGTATTGCACAAAGTTTGACGTCTTTGAACCCTATGAGTCCTGTAAAAACTTTGCTGACCTCTGTTTCTAGTAATGTATTGATTGTTGTTCTTGCCTTTGTCATTTTTCACAGTCTGCTGGAGATGGTGCCAAAGGGCAAACACCGAATCCCAGCGAGCCCAACATGTAATGATGGTTTTAAAAGAAATTCAAACTTGTAAATAAGGAAAGGGGAAATGTAGAGGACTATGTACTCACAAACAGGGTGTTCCCGATAAGTCCTGCTCTCGCAAACGAAGCAGGGCGTTCCCCATAAGTCCTGCTCTCGCAAACGAAGCAGGGCGTTCCCCATAAGTCCTGCTCTCGCAAACGAAGCAGGGCGTTGGGGGCCTGTTTATATGTAAATACTTGAAAATCCAGAAAGTCAGGGAAAGGTCAGAAAAACAACAATGTGTCTTGTGACTTGGCAACATTCCACAAATGACTGTATAAAATAAAGCGGAGCGTGCCATTCAAGACGGCCGCCATGTTTGTCTTGTCTTGTGTTGTCTTGTGTGTTCATTCCTTTGTTTAGGAAACACGCGGACCCCAACATGGCTAGCCAATTTTCCCAGCACCATTTATTAAATAGGGAATCCTTTCCCCATTTCTTGTTTCTCTCAGGTTTGTCAAAGATCAGATGGCTGTAAATGAAGGCAGAAATAAAGATGTTCTTTGAAACCAATGAGAACAAAGATACAACATACCAGAATCTCTGGGACACATTTAAAGCAGTGTGTAGAGGGAAATTTATAGCACTAAATGCCCACAAGAGAAAGCAGGAAAGATCTAAAATTGACACTCTAACATCGCAATTAAAAGAACTAGAGAAGCAAGAGCAAACACATTCGAAAGCTAGCAGAAGGCGAGAAATAACTAAGATCAGAGCAGAACTGAAGGAGATAGGGACACAAAAAACCCTCCAAAAAATCAATGAATCCAGGAATTGGTTTTTTGAAAAGATCAACAAAATTGACAGACCACTAGCAAGATTAATAAAGAAGAAAACAGAGAAGAATCAAATAGACGCAATAAAAAATGATAAAGGGGATATCACCACCGACCCCACAGAAATACAAACTACCATCAGAGAATACTATAAACACCTCTACGCAAATAAACTGGAAAATCTAGAAGAAATGGATAATTTCCTGGACACTTACACTCTTCCAAGACTAAACCAGGAAGAAGTTGAATCCCTGAATAGACCAATAGCAGGCTCTGAAATTGAGGCAATAATTAATAGCCTACCAACCAAAAAAAGTCCAGGATCAGATGGATTCACAGCTGAATTCTACCAGAGGTACAAGGAGGAGTTGGTACCATTCCTTCTGAAACTATTCCAATCAATAGAAAAAGAGGGAATCCTCCCTAACTCATTTTATGAGGCCAACATCATCCTGATACCAAAGCCTGGCAGAGACACAACAAAAAAAGAGAATTTTAGACCGATATCCCTGATGAACATCGATGCAAAAATCCTCAATAAAATACTGGCAAACCAGATTCAGCAACACATCAAAAAGCTTATCCACCATGATCAAGTGGGCTTCATCCCTGGGATGCAAGGCTGGTTCAACATTCGCAAATCAATAAACATAATCCAGCATATAAACAGAACCAAAGACAAGAACCACATGATTATCTCAATAGATGCAGAAAAGGCTTTTGACAAAATTCAACAGCCCTTCATGCTAAAAACGCTCAATAAATTCGGTATTGATGGAACGTACCTCAAAATAATAAGAGCTATTTATGACAAACCCACAGCCAATATCATACTGAATGGGCAAAAACTGGAAAAATTCCCTTTGAAAACTGGCACAAGACAGGGATGCCCTCTCTCACCACTCCTATTCAACATAGTGTTGGAAGTTCTGGCTAGGGCAATTAGGCAAGAGAAAGAAATCAAGGGGATTCAGTTAGGAAAAGAAGAAGTCAAATTGTCCCTGTTTGCAGATGACATGATTGTATATTTAGAAAACCCCATTGTCTCAGCCCAAAATCTCCTTAAGCTGATAAGCAACTTCAGCAAAGTCTCAGGATACAAAATTAATGTGCAAAAATCACAAGCATTCTTATACACCAGTAACAGACAAACAGAGAGCCAAATCAGGAATGAACTTCCATTCACAATTGCTTCAAAGAGAATAAAATACCTAGGAATCCAACTTACAAGGGATGTAAAGGACCTCTTCAAGGAGAACTACAAACCACTGTTCAATGAAATAAAAGAGGACACGAACAAATGGAAGAACATACCATGCTCATGGATAGGAAGAATCAATATCGTGAAAATGGCCATACTGCCCAAGGTAATTTATAGATTCAATGCCATCCCCATCAAGCTACCAATGAGTTTCTTTACAGAATTGGAAAAAACTGCTTTAAAGTTCATATGGAACCAAAAAAGAGCCCGCATCTCCAAGACAATCCTAAGTCAAAAGAACAAAGCTGGAGGCATCACGCTACCTGACTTCAAACTATACTACAAGGCTACAGTAACCAAAACAGCATGGTACTGGTATCAAAACAGAGATATGGACCAATGGAACAGAACAGAGTCCTTAGAAATAATACCACACATCTACAGCCATCTGATCTTTGGTTGAACTAATTTACACTCCTAGCAGCAGTGTAAAAGCATTCCTGTTTCTCCACATCCTCTCCAGCATCTGTTGTTTCCAGACTTTTTAATAATCGCCATTCTAAGTGGCCTGAGATGGTATCTCATTGTGGTTTTGATTTGCATTTCTCTAATGACCAGTGATGATAAGCATTTTTTCATATGTTTGTTGACTGCATAAATGTCTTCTTTTGAGAAGTGTCTGTTCATATCCTTTGCCCACTTTTTGATGGGGTTGTTTGGTTTTTTCTTATAAATTTGTTTAAGTTCCTTGTAGATTCTGGATATTAGCCCTTTGTCAGATGGATAGATTGTAAAAATTTTCTCCCATTCTGTAGCTTACCTGTTCACTCTGATGATAGTTTCTTTTGCTGTGCAAAAGCTCTTTAGATTAATTAGATCCCATTTTTCAATTTTGGCTTCTGTTGCCATAGGTTTTGGTGTTTTAGTCATGAAGACTTTGCCCATGCCTGTGTCCTGAATGGTATTGCCTAGGTTTTCTTCTAGAGTTTTTATGGCTTTAGGTCTTATGTTTAAGTCTTTAATCCATCTTGAGTTAATTTTTGTATAAGGTGTAAGGAAGGGAACCAGTTTCAGCTTTCTGCGTATGGCTAGCCAGTTTTCCCAACATCATTTATTAAATAGGGAATCCTTTCCTCATTGCTTGTTTTTGTTGTTTATCAAAGATCAGATGGTTGTAGATGTGTGGTGTTATTTCTGAGGCCTCTGTTCTGTTCTTTTGGTCTATATATCTATTTTGGTACCAGTACTATGCTGTTTTGGTAACTGTAGCCTTGTAGTGTAGTTTGAAGTCAGGTATCATGATGCCTCCAGCTTTGTTCTTTTTGCTTAGGGGTTGTCTTGGCAATGTAGGCTCTTGTTTGGTTCCATATGAAATTTAAAGTAGTTTTTCCCAATTCTGTGAAGAAAGACAATGGTAGTTTGATGGGGATAGCATTGAATCTATAAATTACCTTGGGCAGTATGGCTATTTTCACAATATTGATTCTTCCTATCCATGAGCATGGGATGTTCTTCCATTTGTTTGTGTCCTCCCTTATTTCTTTGAACAGCGGTTTGTAGTTATCCTTGAAAAGGTCCTTCACATCCCCTGTAAGTTGTATTCCTAGATATTTTATTCTCTTTGTAGCAATTGTGAATGGGAGTTCACTCATAATTTGGCTCTCTGTTTGTCTGTTATTTGTATTTAGGAATGCTTGTGATTTTTGCACATTGATTTTGTATTCTGAGACTTTGCTGAAGTTGCTTATCAGCTTAAGGAGATATTGGACTGAGATGATAGGGTTTTCTAAATATAAAATCATGTCATCTGCAAACAGAGATAATTTGACTTCCTCTTTTCCTAATTGAATACATTTTACTCTTTTTTCCTTTCTCTTTCTCCAGAAACAGGGTCTTTCTTTGTAGCCGAGGCTGGAGTGCATTGGTGTGATCATAGTTTGAATGCCTGGGCTCAAGTGATCCTCCTTGAGCCTTCCAAGTAGCTGGGATTACAGGCATGCACCAGTACGCCCAGCTAATTTTTACATTTCTTATGGAGATGGGGTTCTTGCTATGTCACCCAGGCTGGTCTGAACTCCTGACCTCAAGCAATTCTCCTACCTTGGCCTCCCAAACTGCTGGGATTACAGGTGTGAACCACTGTGCCTGGCCTAGAAATGTATTTCTAAAGTCTGGTTAAAGAGGAGGTCTAGGTTCCTTTTTCATGTTCCTTTGCCACTTCTTATGTAGGAGTCAGGAAGCTTGTTCTGCAGAGGTCCAGGTAGTAAGTATCTTAGGTTTTGTGGGCCATTTGGTCTTTTTGTTACAACTACTCCAACTCTGTTGTTTGAGAGGCAAGCAACCATACACAATGTAAATGAATGGGTGTGGCTGTGTTTAAAGAAAACTTTATTTTTTATTTACAAACATAAACAGCAGACCAGATTTGGCCAGCAACATGGGAAGACAACTCATAATTGAACACTGAGAGCTAGAATCAGAACTGGAATGAGAGTTGGATGTTCTAGTAGCTGATGATAGCCAGATGTGTCTGTTTCTACAAAAGGGATGTATCTGCCACACAGGTCTGATTATGATGCTTTCTCCTTGAATTTCATCTCTCTGGTACTCCTTTATTTAGCATATTCCCCATACTCCCCATGCTAAATAACTCTTCAGCCTGGTGGCCAATTTGTTTAAGGTAATGATTCATATCTGTGTTCTTTAGGTTCTTGGAGAGTTCCTCATTTTTTCCATTGGCTAGCAGCCAATAATTTTATATTTTTTATTGAAAAATAAAATGTAAAATGTCTAACCATAAGAATAAGAAGATATCGGTGAATGTGTAGTATTTTGATAGGAAAGCAGTTTTAAAAGCAACAACAACAACGACAACATCTGGTTATTACTAGTCAAATGTAATGAATAGAAAACAGATTATTTTAAAATAAAAACTTCTCCATGCAAGCCAACTATATAACATTAAATGTAAATCAAACACAGAAAAAAATTGGAACAGATGACAAATGAAATCATTAAGAAATCCTAAAATAGCTTTCACATATAAATAGCTCTAATGGACAAATAAGAATTCTTATACATAATTGTGGAAAGAACATGTGCAAGTGATTCATGAACACATGCTATTAATAGATATCAATAGTTATTATACACGCTATTAATAGCTAATAATCATATAAAAGACTATTTGACTTCCAGGGAAATGATAGAAAGGCAAAGACAAATGGGAGATTGGGGGCCATTGTGGCAGAGACAGACAGTGCTCACAAATGTTCCATGTACTCTTGATATTTCCAGCCCTTCTTTGTAGTGACGCTGGGTTATGTGACTGGTTTTGGTCAATGGACTATGAGCAGATGTGACATCTTGGCATCTGGGTCAAGGCAGTTAAGAACCAGGGTGCTTCCTCCAGCCCCCTCTGCTGCCTGCAGCAGTCTTGGAGTCTATACATTCCAGATGCTGTAGCTGCAAGATGGAGGAGTGAGGGACAAGCTTTTATGGTGCTAAGCACCAAAATTTCAGCAATAAGCTTGGTGTGTTATAGAAACAGAGAGAAAGCCAATAGGACTGGACCACAGTGGACTGGGGAGAAAGTGGCAAGAGATTATGTTGGAGAGAGAGGCAAGAGCTGTGTAGGGAGGGCTGTGTGGCTAACGGGGAAGAGTTTAAATTTGATTTTTTAGTGCAATGGAAAGCAATGTATCAAGAATGTGCCTTAAGAACCTTAAAATTGTCCCCACTCTCTGATCCAGAAATATGCAGAATCTATTCCAAAGATTCCAAGAAAAAAATCTGTAATGTAGTCAAAGATTTATATATAGCAGCATTTTTTTCTAAATTATAATAGCAAAAGTTGAAAAAGCTTAAATGTCTAAAAATACAGGAATGATTAAAGCATAATATTGCTATTATTAAATAGATCTTTTCCTGAATGATTTTAAAGATAGCAATTCTTATTTTGCATTCACAGTAGCAACAAAACTTAAAAATAAGGTAAGGAGGATGCAGAAGATCTTTAGTGGAGAAAGGAAAGGCTGACCTGAATTAATGGAGGGAAATACCAAGTTTTTGTATGCAAGAGTTTGATATTGTGAAAGTGTTGCTTCTTCCCTATTCAATTGTCAATCAATACAATTCTAATGAACATTCGTAGAAAATTTTAACTGAATTTCACAAGCTTGAGTCTAAAGTTCATCTAAAGGAAAAAAATGTGCAAGAAAAACTAAGAATAGTTTGAGAAAAGCACAATGTGAACTCTTGTATAGCTATGGACATTGGCTGAATACAAAAAATAGGAATCCAGAAAGAGATCTATGTTTATGTGACAATTTAGAGTATGATAAAACTAGAGTTTCAAAGCAACAGGAGAAAAACACTATACAATAAATGAGTCTGACACAATTGAGTATCCATCCACATTGAAATGTAGTTAGCTCTGTCCCACACACAATACCCAGAAAAATATTCTGAAGAACTTCACCTTTTAAAACAACCGAATATTAAAGGAGTAGACGAAAATTTAGGTGCAAATGGCGGCCACAAGTTTCTCACGAAGTTAAATACAGAATTACCCTATAACCTAGAAATTTTGTTCCTAGGTATAAACCCAAAAAACTAAAATCAGGGGCTCACATAGAGCCTTGCACACCAATGTTCATAGCAGCATTATTCACAGTAACCAAAATGTGGAAACAACCCAAATGTCCATCAATAGACGAATGGACAAACAAAATGTGGTAAATACATAATATGGTTTGGATATTTGTCCCCTCCAAATCTCATGTTGAAATGTGATTCCCAATGTCGTAGGTGGGCCGGATGGGAGGTGTTTGGGTCATGTGGGCAGATCCCTCACGAATGACTTGGTTCCTCCCCTGTGGTAATGAGTTCATGCGAAAGCTGATTGTTTAAAAGAGGCGGGGCATTTTCTCCTTGCTCTCTTGTTCCCTCTCTTGCCAGGGATACAACATCTCTCCTTTGCTTCCACCATGACTAAAAGCTTCCTGGGTCTCAGCAGAAGCTTAGCAGATGCGGGCGTCATGCTTGTACAGCCTGCAGAACTGTGAGCCAAATAAACCTCTTTATAGATTACCCAGCATCAGATATTCCTTTTTATCGCAATGTGAATGGACTCACACAATACATACAATGGAATATCATTCAGTCTTAAAAATTAGGAAATTCTGACATATGCTACAACATAATGAGGACATTATGCTAAGCGAAACAAGCCAATCACAAAAAATCAAATATTGTATTTTTCCACTTATATGAGATCCTTAGAACAATCAAATTCATAGAGACAGAAAGTAGACCAGTGGTTTCCAGGGGCTGGGAAAGTAGGAAGTTGTTTTTTTTTCTTTTTTCTTTTTGAGATGGAGTCCTGTTCTCTCGCCCAGGCTGGAGTGCAATGGCGTGATCTCAGCTCAAACTCCTGACCTCAAGTGATCCACCCAGCTCAGCCTCCCACAGAGCTGGGATTACAGGCATGAACTCCCAGCTCGGGAGTTCTTGTTTAACAGGTAAAGAGTTGTAGTTGGGATGACGAAAAGGTTCTGGAAATAGACGGTGGTGATGCTTGCACAACCTGTAAAGTAATGCTGAAATGTGGTACTTAAAAATGGTTAAAATTGTAAATGTTTAGTTATATATATTTAGCATAATAAAATGTAAAAGATCTATAAACGATGTACACTAGGGGAAAAAAGGCAACCATAAAGTTCAGGGGCTATATGTATCAGAGATGAACACTGTTTCATATTACAGGGAGGCTTTGAGAGGCAGAAGTTCCTAGGTCTTTGAGAATGAATGCAAATAGAGATTGGATAGAGATTAAAATTGACAATATAAAAATGTAGCTGTATATATAAAATATATAAATATTAAATGACAATTTAAAATGTAGAAATTTAAATTGATAATATAAAAATGTAGAAAAAGAAAAAAAGCTGAAAAAAGGGAAAATTTTCAAAGAAGTAGTGAGCTTAAGTTTTTAAAAATGGAAAACAATGAAAAAGAGCAGATTTCTATTCAATATGACCCTCATAAGATAGGCAAACAGGGCACTGCAAATTGTTTATTTAATGAGGATTTAGTTATTTGTCAAAAAAAGAAGAAAGAGAGTCAGAGCATTTTTCTAATCACATTCATAACTTGAACATGCCAGAAGAAATCCTGGCAAACTTGCAACTTCATATTCTTCCCTGAATAAAGATTTAATTGCAATCGTGAAATGTCACTTGTATACAAAAAGCCCCACATGCAATTACTACAATGGAACAAAAAGGCTGAATAAACTGTGAACAATCAATAGTATTCCATGCAGACAAGTCAGTGCTGATAGAGAACATTGGCGTGATATTCTTCAAAACAAAGCACAACAAAGATTTCTGAGGCACAATATTTACTAAAAAAAGAAGAAAATTTTCTGAGTTCGCTAGAAATAATTTCAAAATTTGAATGGTCAAACATGTGAGATGCATAAGAAATTGTAAAATAAATTATCACTCTTTAGGATGGAGAATTCGATATGTAATGATTAATTTAACAGGTAATTAAGTGAGACAAAATGCCACACATAAAAATTTTAAAGGTATATATTACTCAGTTCAATCAGATTGTGGCAGGGACAAAATGTTACACAACTAACATTTGTTGTACATATTGTTGAACCAGAAGACAAAAACAAGAAGGTTGAAATGAGTATTTCATCGATTCTACACCTGTTGTAAAGTGTACTTTTTTTTTTTTTTTACTTAATTGAAGAATCAAAAAATCTTCTTTAGATAATAGGCATTAATTTAAGAGACTGATGAGGGCAGCATAAGGCAGCGGTGTTGATGTGGCTGCAAAAAAAAAAAAAAAAAAAAAAAAAAAAAAAAAAAAAGCAAACCTGGGCAAGCTAGACTGTAGGCTGAAATATCCAGAACCAATCTTTGTGCCAGGTACTGTACATAGTTAGAATTCATTACTAGGAGACATGGCCTCAACTGTGCCAATTATAATTACATTTTTGGGGACTAATTCAGAGATTATGTCTGATTATGTCTGGTAATCTCTTCACCAGTATAAATTGGCATATTTTGAAGAAATTCATATAAAATTTGATCCTGCAATCACTCTCAGATAACATGGTTGGGAAATGTGAAAGCAATTAGATTTAATTTAGATATGATGCAAGATGCATTAGAAGAGTTAGACATAACAGCAGAAGATTCTCAAATAGAGTGATTGTAGACTTTGAGAAAAAAAGGTAATATTAAATTTGTACCATAAACATTATTTAGTATGAACTGATGTTTGCAAAAGGTCACAAATCCAAAAGGATCTAAATTAGCTATTCATTTTTAAAAGGATTGAAAATATCTTAAAAACTTTCAGAAAATACTTTTTTAAAAATAAAAATGTCATGAGAAATATGCAATAAAATGATATGGCAATAAATAGTCATGCATTGCTTGATGATGGGGATAGGTTAGGAGAAATGCATTGCTAGGTGATTTCACTGTTGTGCAAACATCATAGAGTGTACTTATGCAAACTTAGATGGCATAGCCTGCTTTGCGTCTAGCCTATAAGGTATAGCCTATTGTTTGTAGGCTACAAAGCTGTACAGCATGTCACTGTATTGAATATTGTAGGCAATTGTAACACGATGGAGAGTATCTGTATATCAAAACATAGAAAAGGTACAGTAAAAATACATAAAAGATTTTTAAAAATGGTACACTTGTATGGGGTACTTATCAAGAAAGGAACCTGAAGGACTAGAAGTTGCTCTAGGCGAGTCAGTGAGAGGTGAGTGAATGTGAAGGCCTAGGACGTTTTTGGACACTACTGCAGACTTTATAAACACTGTAGCCTTATGCTACATTAGACTTAGAAAAATATTTGTCTTTTTTCAATAACAAATTAGCTTACTGTGACTTTTTTACTTTACAGACTTTTAAATGTTAACTTTTGATTCTTTTATAATAACATTTAGCTTTAAACACAAACACCTTTTAGAGGCTGAGGCAGGCGGATGGTTTGAGCCCAGGAGTTAGAGACCAGCCTGGGCAACATGATGAGATCCCTTCTCCACAAAAAATACAAAAATTAGTCAGCTCTGGTGGCTCATACCTGTAGTCCCAGCTACTAAAGAGGCTGAGGTGGGAGGATCGCTCCAGCCTGGAAGGTCGAGGCTGCAGTGAGCCACGACTATACCACTGCACTCCAGTCTGGGCAACAAAGTGAGAACCTGTCTCAAAAATAAAAGTAAAATAAAAATAAATAAATAAATAAATAAATAAATAAATAAATAAATGAAAGAAAGAGAAAAGCACCCACAAACACATTGTATAGCTGTAAAAATGATTTTCTTTCTTAATATCCTTACTCCAAAAGGTTTTTTTCCATTTAGCAATTATTTTCTCTTTTTTCTACTTTTTTTTTTTTTTTTTGAGATGGAGTCTCACGTTGTCATCCAGGTTGGAGTGCAATGGCATGATCTCGGCTCACTGCAACCTCCGTCTCCTGGGTTCAAGTGATTCTTCCGCCTCAGCCTCCTGAGTAGCTGAGATTACAGGAATAGGCCACCACGCCCAGCCAATTTTTGTTTTATTAGTAGAGATGGGGTTTCACCATGTTGGCCAGGTTGGTCTCAAACTCCTGACCTCAAGTGATTCGCCAGCCTTGGCCTCCCAAAATTCTGAGATTATACGCATGAGCCACCACACCTGGCTCTTTTTTTTTTTTAACTTTTAAACTTTAAAAATATCATTGTCTTTCACTTTCACATCTTGTCCCACTAGAAGGTGTTCAGGGGCAATAGCATGCATGGAGCTGTCATCTCCTATGATAATAATGTCTTCTTCTGGGATAACTCCTGAAGGATCTGCCTGAGGCTGTTTTACAGGTAATTAAAAAAAAAAAATAGAAGTAGTACACTCTAAATTAACAACAAAAAGTATAGTATAGTAGATACACAAACCAGTTATATAGTTGTTTATTAACATTATCAAACATTATGTGCTGTATATAAATGTATGTGCTCCACTTTTAAATGGCTGGCGCTGCAATAGGTGTATTTACACCACAAACATGTGAGTGATGTATTGTGCTATGATTTTACGATGGCTACAATGTTGCTAAGTGGTAGGAATTTTTTAGCTCCATTATAATTTTATAGGGCCATGGTCCCTGGTTGACCAAAATATCATTAGATAGTGCATGTTTATAAGGCCAGGTGTGGCGGCTCACGCCTGTAATCCCAGCACTTTGGGATGCCGAGGTGGGCTGATCATGAAGTCAAGAGACCATCTTGGCCAACATGGTGAAACTCTGACTCTACTAAAAATGCAAAAATTAGCTGGGAGTGTTGGTGCATACCTGTAATCCCAGCTACTCAGGAAGCTGAGGCAGGAGAATCGCTTGAACCCGTGAGATAGAGGTTGCATTGAGCTGAGATTGTACCACTGCACTCCAGCCTGGTGACAGAGCAAGACTCTGTCTCAAAAAAAATTATGAAAATGAAATGGCAATTATAATCATCATATCAGTGGAAATATTCTCAAAGCCATTTGAATAGATTCAAGGATGACAAGAATTCATTGCATATTTTAAATTTTTATTTATGTAGCTATCTTTTAATATTTGAGCTCAGAATCTCTAAGGATTTTAGGAAGCTAAAACAAAAAAAATCCTCCTGAAATAGAGTGAATGAAATGTTTGCAAATGCATGTATCCGTTGTGCAGATATTCATGATTCCTCAAGCACAAAGGCATATAGGTAAATGATGCTCATGACTCGGACAATGCTTACTGAATGCTTACTGCATGTCAGATATTGTGTTAGTGCCAGGGACATGATGGATAAACAAAATAGACATAGTCTCTGCTCTCTATATAACTTACATGCTAGTAGGGAGTATAGATGTGTAGACAGCAATTTTTAGATGGTGTGCGGGAAAATAGGATGAGGTGAATCCAGGGAGCTCACAGACAGAGAAGGGACACTTCATTCTGTCTTGGTAGCAAGGAATAGTAGATTATAACATGAAGAACTAATAAAAGGATGAAAGAGCATTGAAGACCAATAAGAGAGGCTTGTTCTCTTTGCTCTAGATTCTTGCATATATTATGGTCTCTGCCTGGAGTCCTGTGACAGTCACACTAGGCACTAGGTGGTGCCTGGACTAGGCATATTTTGAGGTGGCTGCTTTTCTCATATGCTTTTCTCTGGGATCTGACCATTCCTTTCATCTCTTAGCCATGCATGTGTTGTGTCATCTCCATCCTTTCTTCCTTTTTCCCTTACTTCCTGTCTCCCTTTGTTCTTTCCTTCTTCTTTCTACCCTACCTGTTACACCTGATTGCAACTAGGGTTACTCATATCATTGGCTGGTCATTAACCAACCAGTGTCTGTCTCCCCATATCTCTAGAGACTTTGAAGTTATAATACAGGAGTTATTAAGAAATTATTTTTAGGAGGCTAGAAAGGGTGAAAGTTCTCCGTGGAATTTTCCTTTACTAAAAAGCAACCCCCAAACTACTTCTTCTCTAGTAGAAAGCAGCCTGAGAAGTCAGGCATAGACATGCAGAATACAAGCTTTTATATGTAAATGACAGCAGCTGTATCTGCAAGCCAGTTACATTCAATATGGCGTCTCCCCCTTCTTTTCCTTGTCATCATGTGTGCCGGGTGTCATGGCAGCCTCCGGATAAAACCACGTGTACAGATATCATGGCCGCTGCCAGGTGGAGGCTGTATTTGCATAATAAAAGACCAGGGTGGGAGGGCCAGTCTTTTTGTGGGCTATGTAAATAGTACACCTGGTCAAGCCAATGCCCTTGGCCCTATGTAAATCAAACATCGCCTCCTGAAGCCTCTGTACAAACCAATTGCCTTCCGCTACAGAAGACAAACCCTCTTTTGGTCGACCCGCTTACTCAATCAACATGAGGAAACTTTTTCTCTCCCTTTTCTTTTTCTATTACACTTTCTGCTCCTGAACCCACTCCTCATGTATGTCCGTGTCCTGAATTCTTCTCGACTGAGACCAAGAGCCGGTGTATATGCCGCAGACAACGGAGCCGTTTCAGTAAGAGGCACAGCAACTGCACTGAAACACGGTCTGTTGAGTAAACAAATAATTACCCCTCAACTTGATCCATGGGAACTCAAAGTACATTTTTGGAGCTTTCAGAACCTACAACGCTCATATCTTTATTGTATCATCATAAAAATTTTCTCTATGAAGTATATGAAAATGATGCTAACTATAACCATATTATTCTGTTTCATAACCAGCAACAATGCATTAGTTCTCTCAACCAAATCATAAACTGTTAATATAGGAATGGATGCATTTATTAAAAACAGACATTTGTGTTCCCATTTAGTATTCACCAAAGATTTGTTAGGTAATCTGAAATGAAGTTAATATAATTTTAGCTAAATTTTGAACTATTACATATGCTTTTTAAATGAGGCTTGAAGGGAAGAAGGATTGACTTTTAATTGTGGTATCAGTAGTGAAACTGTTGTAGATTTCTGTTTCGGAGTTAAAAAAAATTGTTGAGTGGTGATGTAGCAGAATGTAACAGATATTGCCAAAATCTGCTGCCTAACAAACTGTTCCGAAACTCGGTGGCTTAAAATGATAATTCTCATGAATCTGATGTTAAGGGTGGTTTGATCTGAGCTGGGCTAGACTAGAGAGACTTGACTCTGCTCCATGTCTCTGATCCTGCCTGGGGACAAGCAGACTAGCCCAGGTATGTTCTTCTCATGGTGATGAGAGGCAAAGAGAGCAGGTGCACACTTACAGGATCTCTCAAGGCCAAGGTTCAAAACTGGCAGTCTGTCACTCCATCTCATTCTATTGCCCAAAAGGTGTCTTAAGGCCATACCCAGAGGGAAGGGGAAGTGATGTATGCCATTGTATACTGAGAGGCCCCACAAGGTTTTATTGGAAGATCATGTAGACAAGGAGGGTGATGAAGAAGGGACAGCGATATAATCCACCCACAGAAACTGCCT
The DNA here is from genome assembly GCF_047675955.1 of Chlorocebus sabaeus. Lineage (NCBI taxonomy): Eukaryota > Metazoa > Chordata > Mammalia > Primates > Cercopithecidae > Chlorocebus > Chlorocebus sabaeus. Next base: position 31,540,416 of record NC_132921.1, on the reverse strand, counting down.
AGTTATTCAACAAACTCACTTCTCTTCTTCCTGGAGCCCACAGTTATGCTGTCTTTCCTTGCCTCTCATGCTGTAATGTCTGGCTATGTAACTGAGTTCTTGCCAAGGGGATGTGAAGCAGAAATGACTTGGCACATAAAAATTTCTAATGAGAACTCTGTACTATTTCCCCTTTCTTTGACTAGATGCAGACAAACTAAGAAAACTTGAAAGCCACATGTTGAATATAGTCAGAAGCATAAGATGAAGGAGGCTGTGTCCAATCAGCAACTTCCCTTTGAAGTTTGAGAAGCAAATAAGCTTTTATTGTGCTGGCACCATTACTTATTTTGGGGCTTGTTTATGATAGCAACTAGACTGGCTTACCCTAAATGATACATGTGATGTGTCTGGAGAAAGGCTCTAACAGTGCCTCCGGATTTCCTTGAGAGCACTTTAGACACGCTGCCCTAATGCTTATTAGGTTCAGCTTTCATTTCTTATGGGTAGCTTCTCCATATTTGCCAAAATCAGGGAGGAGAAACCTTGATTATCCTGAGGTTGGGGAGATAGTCCTCCTGGTAACCAGGGCAGAATGTAACACTATAGTGCAACATCAACACTTCGGTGACCAAAATAAATTCCTGCAAAAGGTCAGGGATGGAATTGGCTTTCAGTTTCAATTAGGCCTTTTATTGCTTCATTACTTCCTTGATTCCATCAGATTCCTTTAGTGGGAAAAAAGGAGGAGGAGAAGTATTAGGAGAAGGATTGTGTGGAAAAGTAAGCTTTATTTCAAGGCATTGACAAACTGGTAGGAAGCAGCACAGAGTTACTTGTCTATGTGTCTATGTAGCAAGGGCTCAGTTAGGAGTCCCACCAATTCCTGCCCGAGGCCTACTCAATTTCCTCTTTGGGTTGAAACTAAAAAGTAGGCTTGCAGATGCCAGTGATATCTTTGTTATCCAAACGTGCTCCAAGTCCAGGACAGAGAACACCTGGGGGTCACATTATTGAGGGATTTGCTTAATTATTAAAATAAATATTTACATTGAGAATACAGTTAAGTTAGTAGCTTTCTTTGCACGCTCACAGTTTTTAAAAGAGCCACAGGGTTTTCATTCATGTTTTAAGCAATTAAGTTGGTAAAAATCCTGTCTCCATTTTCTCAGAAATGGAGTACATTCAATTACTCCTCACAACAGCTAACTGGAAGATTATCTCATTGCTTTTGAAGTACTGATTGGGCTGGCGTCTGTGATGGTAGCAAAATAAATGAGATTTCTATGTAACCCATGCTGATGCTGGATGCGTTTATTAGCCTGGCCCCTGTTCTGATACGCCACAATACAGCAGGTCCGCTGGTCACGCTCCTCACGGAGCCACTGGGTAGTTGATTGATGTATTTGTCCATTGTCACACTGCTATAAAGAACTACCTGAGGCTGGATAATTTATGAAGAAAAGAGGTTTAATTCACTGACAGTTCCACAGGCTTAATAGGAAGCATGGCTGGGAGGCCTCAGGAAACTTACAATCATGGCAGAAGGCGAAGGGGAAGCAAGCACCTTCTTTACAGGGTGGCAGGAGAGAGAGAGAGAGAGAGCGCAAAGGAGGAGGTGCTACACACTATCAAACCATCAGATCTCATGAGAACTCACTATCATGAGAACAGCAAGGGGGAAATCTGCCCCCATGATCCGATCACCTCTCACCAGGTCCCTCCCCTAACACTGGGAATTACAACTTGAGATGAGATTTGGATGGGGACACAGAGCCGAATCATATCACTTGACTTCTGCCTTGCCCTTCAGCCAGTCTGGTACGAAGGCCACCTACATTCTGAGGAGCCTGAGAAACCTCGGACCACCACGTGTCTCAGTCAGAGCCAATCAGCCACTAGGGCATGCGTATTTCATCTGGCAACATGCCCTGGGGCCTGCCAGGCTGTGTCCTTTGCCAAGACCCAACTCACACCAAGAGTCCTTTCCTTTTACAGGAAATGCCAGGGATGCTCTTGTTTGGAATTAGAATGTCTATTTTATTTTAGAGTTTGGTTTTAAATGTACAATCCATTCCAAGTTTTAAAGCATTATCCATTTGGGCATATCGTCTTCAACAGTCATAAAAAGGCTTTCTATTTTTTTTATTTGAAACAATTTTGCCTCCTAAAGAAGCTTCCCATATTTATAAGAGATAATACCTCCTACCACATCCATCAAATAAGATTTCCCCCTAGTGTCTAATGTTAGAATGCTATGCCTCTAAGCTCTTCTTCAGATTCTTTTTTCTATTTAGTAACAAGTAGAATGTACTCATTACATCAACAAACCTAGGGATAAACATTTGGAAATCACTTCATTTTATGAGTTAGAGAAAACACATAATCATCTAGTTTACTAGACAATCACCAATGCCTCCTTGGTGGCATGACATATAGAAGAAAAGGAGATTAGTATTGAAGATGAAAATAGCTTTATCGTGGGCAGAGTGGCAATTAGAATTTTTGTCTCCAGACCATATGGGTTCTTATTATAATTCCCTTTCTGTCCCTCTCTCTTCTGGAGTCCTCTAATCCTGGTGGGTTGTTCCTCACAGTTAACAATAATGGTTACCATTTAGTGAGCACTCACCAGGTCTCAGGCATTTGACATACACTTGCTTATTTAATTCTAAAACAAAAATCCTGAGTTGGATGCTGTGATCCCTGTTTTACAGATGGGGAAACTGAGGCACAGCCAGTAAGAGATTGGGCCATCGCTGAAACTCAGTCTGATTCCAGAGGTTGAGCTCTTCTCCACTGTGCTATATGCTAAGAACTAAGTCATAATTTTCAAGGTTGGTTAATCTTTTATTCCACAAGGAAGATCAATTCTGTTAGGAATCTCCAATGACTTTGTCTTGGCTGAGTTGTTGGTGTCAGCTAGATGAAGATGCCCTCTTCTTAAGTTCTCTTCCCTTCTGTGTAAATTATATTCACTAATTAGTAGTAATAGTGGACACAAACATTCCAACTTTCTCTTATGATTCAGGCCCATGAAAAGCTAGATTCTTATTGTCCAACTGCATATAGCCTCAGAGGTCATAATATTTACTGTTAATATCAGGTGTTTTCAATCTATTTTCAATGGGAATCAAACTAGCATTCAGTGAGAGTGCACTAGAACTCTGGCTATCCTCATTATTAAAATTATACGATAGCCATCACCCCAATTCTCTCACACAATCTAGGAAATTGAAAGCTAAATTCGGCAACTGCAGAGTTAATGTCTGGCACAGTGGGGGCCTTCTGGACTCTGCTAGTGCTCTGCAGCCAATGTCCATTCTCAAGATTTGGTGTCTGCCACATATTCTCATTCAGAAGTGGGAGCTAAACAATGAGAACACATGGATACATGGTGGGGAACGACACACACTGGGGCCTGTTGGAGGGGCAGGGGGTGGTGAGGAAAGGAAATAGTCAATGCTATTGGCTATTCAGAAAGAATAGCCAATATTCAGGAGGAACAGCCAATGGATGCTGGGCTTAACACATCAGTGATTGGTTGATCTGTGCAGCAAACCACCATAACACATGTTTATCTATGTAACAAACCTGCACATCCTGCACATATACCCTGGAACTTAAAAGTTGGAGGAAAAAAGACAGCTAGATTTGGTTTCAGGAGCACTGGGTTCTAGATCCTTATTCTCTCCAAAAGTGGGAACTTGATTAAGTTGCTCTATTGCTCTGAACCTCCATTAATTCATCTATATAGTAGAGAAAACAATCTCTGTTCTGCCCTTGTCATTGGGCTGAGGGTAGGATCATCGGAAAGAAAATGGCTGAAAATCTGCTTACAAACTGGAGGAGTCTCATTCTCAGATCAGGGGGCCATGAGTGACCTCTGGGTCCTGTTAGTTAGTGTTCCTCAAAGAATACCTAGGGGTCTGCAGTGTTTTTTCACAAGAGGAGTTAGGTGTTAGATATTTTTGTGAAGTTTCTGGTGTTTTGTATTTTAAGTTCTTGTGGAGTATATGATTTCTTTACTTTTGTTCCCTTCTCTTTTTTTCTCCAAATATTCCTCTCAAGCAGTGTGTTCATTATTAAAATATAACCAGAGTGTGTGCCAGAAAGTTAACAGCATGAGGATAGGAAATTGAAGGTTAAAACAAGTATTCTGTTTGTTAATGTTGATTGAGAAGCAAAGTAAAAATGAGACAGCAGATTTAAAATTTATTTCAAAATTCAGTTTCCATCCTCAAACTTATTGCCCTAATATTTACTCATTTTTAAATTTATATTTTGATCACCTTTCCTACAGCAGAGATCTTCGATTTTTTTTTGTTTACAAATGTATTTTAGTTTTTAAATTATTTTCTTTGTTACCATTATTAACACCTTACCACTTTGCAGTTTCACTGTTTCAAAACAAAGATTCTATTAATTTAAGGTTGAACATTTCTTTTCTGTGACATCTTTTTTCATTTTAAAAAATAGCCTTAGTGAGATATAATTCACATATCATATAATTTACTCATTTAAAGTGTGTAACTCAATGTCTTTTACTATATTCACAGAGATGTGCAACCATCACCATAAACAGTATTAGAACACTTTTATCGTCCCCCAAAGAAACCTCGTATCTTTTAGCAATGACTTCCCATTACCTCCTAATGCTATCTCCACACCCCACCCCAGGCCAATACAACTGTGAATCAATTTTCTGTCTATAAATTTGTCTATTCTAGACATTTTTTTCTTTTTTTTCGTAAGAGAGAGTTTCGCTCTGTCACTCAGGCTGGCGTGCAGTGGCTTGATCTCATCTCACTGCAATCTCCACCTCCTGGGTTCAGGCGATTTGCATGCTTCAGCCTCCTGAGTAGCTGGGATTACACACATGTGCCACCATGCCTGGCTAATTTTTTACATTTTTAAGTAGAGATGTGGTTTCACTATGTTGGCTGGGCTGGCTTCCAACTCTTGGCCTCAAGCAATTCGCCCGTCTTGGCCTCCCAAAGTGCTGGGATTGCAGTCATGAGCCACTGTGCTTGGCCTATTCTGGACATTTTCTATATATGAAATCATATAATATGTGCTCTTTTGTGACTAGCTTCTTTAATTTGGCATCATGTTTTCCAAGGTTCCCATGATATCCTTTTGATAAGAGATCATGTATTGTCTAGGGATAGTTCTTGTGCTTAATTGCTCTTTAAGTGTTTTTGTATATTGCCTCACCAAATAGAACATAAGTATTCAGAAATTGTTTTGACATCTGGGGTTTTGTATGCCTAGAACAGCTCTGCCTCCTGCTGGGAAATGCTCCTTCCAATCTTGTGTTTCAGGGGAGTACATGAAATGGTCTTTACACAGGCCCTTTCTCCCCATCCAGTTTGGGGATGGAAGCCTGACCCTGCTGACACTACCCTGAGATTTTAGAACTGGTAACTGAGACATCAGGTCCCAAGAAGGTGGTACGTGGTAAGGAAAATGAAGCTTACACGAAGGGGTGAGCCATCTGGGGCCCCTGACAGCATCCACGTTTCTGATGCCATTGTTCTCTGAGACTCAGGTGGGTCCCTGACCCTCTTATGCTGTCTATAGGGCACACTATTATACATTTCATATTTGGTAGTAAGTATTTAGACACGGGAGTGATCACTGCATCTAAAGCACTAGGAAAGGTTCAAAAATGTGGGTCAGCTGCCTCTAGGAGCATCATTTTAATGGGTCATCACAACCTAACTTAATTAATATGTAAGCCTGGTAGGCTTAGCATCCCAGGTATTTCACGCTGGCTGACGATGCCTTCCATGAGCAAATTCAAGTTCTCAATTTACATCAGTGAGATATCACCAAATTTTGTGGGCATTTCTCTGATCATTCAAAAATGCATTACATAGCACATACCTATATGGAAGACAATCAGATTTTTTCTTCCACATTTCATTGGTTTGAATGAATAGATGTTCTTTCTCATTCAGACTTGCTTAGTTATCATTAAATAAGTAATTGAAAATAGAAGCCAGGAAGAAATTTCAGACACGCAGAACATTTTTCTACTTTAAATGTACCCTTTAGCATTTTCTGCATGCACCAAGTACTGAAAAAAATGAAATGCAAAGTTAATTTATCATTACTTTGTAATATTACACTTATTTCTCTACTGTTTAAAGAAAAGGTTTGGGTCTTGACTTAAAACTGAAACTATACATATGCTCTCATTTATTTAGGTGCAAGTAAAAGACAAATTCTAAGAAAAAATTCCTGACCCCTTTTACTACACTTTTTCTATGTGATGTGTGTTGCAAAAGGGAAGTGTTGGCATTTATAACATTTATAACGTCTGTGTGTTTAGTGGAAATTCCCGGCCTTTTTAAATTAATGCTGCTTTTTTTTTCAGTGTCCTATTTTACCACTGTTTACAGACAAACCTTCACATCAGGTCTTTTTGCCAACTTATGAAATGGCTGCTTGGGCAATACTTTGAGGGACAAAGATAAGAGAAAGAAAAATATAGATCTGAGAAGAGAGATGGAGAAGAGAAGAATGTGATGGGTCAAGAAGCGGGTAGACTGTGAACACGGTTTCTGACAAGGCAGAGGGCGTGTTCCCAGGGGAAGCTGTAAGAGGCAGGTGGTGCTGATCCCAGCAGGAAAGAGGTCCCTGAACTGGGAGGGGAGCCCCAGGAGCTGTGGGAAGCATTGACTCTTCATCAGGGGTTGTGTTGTTCAATCTTATCTTATGAATTTGCAGTCAGCTGGAAGGTTCAGGACTTCACAGATGTGCAAGGTTTCTCATTCGGGTAGAAGAAGAGGATCCAGGTCATTTTTGTGTAAAAGATGACTCAAGGCTGGGAAGACCAAGGGCCCAAAGTTGTGAAGGTTCTGCGAGTCACGGTGATCTCACTGAACAGGGACTTTTCAAGCCACTTCATTTAGAACACTGCCGAGAGGGTAGCAAAGGTGGAGATGTCTGGGCTGTAAGCGCCAAACTCAATTTGAATCATAAAAGATTACTTCTATCTGGTTTTTGCACAAGTGTACAGTGGGTTTTGTGTAAAACTTGAGAGGGGAAAAGCATTCTGCTGCTAAAATATTACAAAGTTGGAAATCTTGCCGCAGAGGGTATTTCTTTAGCCTGATGCTTCAAGGGGGCCTGAAACTGTTCTGGAGGGAGCTGAGTGTGCCCATGTGTCTGAGCCTGGGTGGGCTTCCCCTGTCTCTCAAGCCACTTTGACTCTGGCTGTCAAGGGTCACTGATGTCACTGTGAGCCATGGAAGAGGACAAAGAGAAAGTACTTCCTGGGAAGAAGAGGGTGAGGCAATAGGAGGTGTTATAAGGAAGGACCTATAGCAGGAAATGCTCCTCAGAGAGGCCAAAATGATGTCATTGGACCATGAGCCCAACAGCAGTCAGAGGCCAAGTGTCACAGAGGACAAATATGCAAGCTTGAGTCTTGCATATTGTCTAACAGAACTTGTGGTCCAAAGGGCCAGCTATTTTATTTCACTTAATTTTCTGTCAATAGGGCTTGCCAAGGACTGACCTATAAAACTGAGTGAGCCCTAGGGACAGGGAAATGAATGTATTTTGATCTCAGCCAAGAAACCAGACCCAAGTTTAATCAATAGCTTGATTCAAGTTGTGTTTCCATTCTGTGCTAATGACTGCATGGTCTCTGGTAGGGAGGTAAGAGGGGTCTTTGAAACTCCCCTCATTCCCCACCCCCCATCTCTTGCATGAGTTCCTGCGGGTCCAGCCAGCTTGAATGGGGTGTTGACATGGTTTGGATGTTTGTCCCCTCCAAATCCCATGTTGAAATGTGATTCTTAATGTTGGAGGAAGGGTCTAGGGGGAGGTATTGGATCAGGGAGATGGATCCCTCATAAATGGATTAGCACCATCCCCTTGGTGATAAGCGAGTTCTTGCTCAGTTCATGCGGGAGCTAGTTGTTTAAAAGTCTGGGAACTTACCTCCCTGAATCTCTTGCTCCAGCTCTTGCCATGTGATGTGCCTGCTCCCCTTTGCCTTCCACCATGACTGTAAGCTTCCTGAGGCCTCAGAAGAGGCAGATGCTGGCAGCATGATTCCTGTAGAGCCTGAGAACTGTGACCCCAAATGAACCACTTTACTTCATAAGTTACACAGGTATGACCTAGAATGGAAGGGTCTCAGCACCACAGAAGACACAAGGAACTTCTGAAGAACGTAGATCCCTAGCTAGGGAAGTCAGAGAACCACCTGCTTAAGAAATGCTTTTCTTTTTTTTTTTTTTTGAGACGGAGTCTTGTTCTGTCGCCCAGGCTGGAGTGCAGTGGCCGAATCTTAGCTCACTGCAAGCTCCGCTTCCCGGGTTTAGGCCATTCTCCTGCCTCAGCCTCCCAAGTAGCTGGGACTACAGGTGCCTGCCACCATGCCCGGCTAGTTTTTCGTATTTTTTAGTAGAGACGGGGTTCACCATGTTAGCCAGCATGGTCTCGATCTCCTCACCTCGTGATCCGTCCGTCTCGGCCTCCCAAAGTGCTGGGATTACAGGCTCGAGCCCCCGCGCCCGGCCAGGAAATGCTTTTCTTAATGTATCATTTGAAAAGTGCAGGCTCCTGGGCGTACCTGAAGTCCATTGGATAAGCAATTCTGGGGATGGAGTTCAGGAATGTGCATTTACACCTGTGAAAGGAAAATAAAAACTCAGGACTCCAATTCACTCTGCCAAAAGAAAAAAAAATGAAGCTGAAAGCTGAGTCATGCCAGAAACTACCTTTCCTTTTGTCCCTAAGCAGAGAGCTACAGATAAAAGGTTAAGTATCTCCATAGGTAGCTGTTCTATGTTCACCTTATCTTACGTAAAGTGCTGAGTTACTGAGCATAAGACAAATATATAACTGACCGTTCCCCTACCTGCGCCTTTTCTCTTGGAACATGTGGATTGCCATGCCCTCCGTTTCCCCTCCAACCTGTTTTTCCCTTTTAAATATTGAAGCCCTCAAAGTTATCTTTTGAGAAAGGTAGACCACAGACTGTTTCTGTGATTCTGTGTTTTTTCTTCCATGTGTGTCCTCTAACCCTGGCAAAACAAACAAAAAAACAAACAACAACAAAACAAAAAAACAAACTAAATTGATTGAGACCTGTCTCAGTTACTTTTGGTTTACACACCAAGTCCCAGAGTAACTCTTAGGCATGCCAGCCTTTGAAAACCATTGCTTTAAGGCGTGGAATGACTCGGATATGAAGCTTTAAATCTGAAGCAACATGACTCACATTGTCCTCAATGGTATATTCTCAGCTAAAGACTTTGCAAATCATATCATGGAGGAATCACTGTGACCCAGGAATTACTATAGTGGTGATGGGGCGTAAATCTTAGGGCAAGACCAACCTTGTGACGGCTCACTGAGAGAGGGGAGGGGAGGGAAAAACTCTAGAGATGGGAGAAAGAAGCTGGTGTGTGCCCATGAGGCGACCTCCCTATGAAGAGTTTAATTTTTAGTGCTTTTCCTCTTGAACTCTGGGAATAGTTACATTTGACATCAGGTTTCATTATTCCCCAGTTAACTTCCATACTTCCATGAAGTCTGTTCAAATGTACAGTGTAGTCTACATGGTGTCATGGCAGCAGGGGGATTAGGGCAGAGCAGTAAAAGGAAGTGTGGCTTCCCTAGAACCGCTCCACTGCCAAGACCAGCAGGTCAGAGACAGCATTAGTTAAAAGTTGGAACACACAGAATTCTAGATAGGGGCCACAAGGCAATGAGTAGATGCCAAGGCATGGCAGGGAAGAGAATATGACAAGGACAACAACCACCAGTAGTCACTGTTCCTACTTCTGTTCCTATTTCCTCTTCAACCAACTCCAAACAGATTTTTATTTCCACTCATGTTGAAATCTGAAATCTGCTCTTGCCAAGGTCACTCATGACATCTAAATTGCCACATTCAGGGATTAGTTCAAATATATTATCTTTGACCTGTCAATAGGCATTTGGCACAATTGACCATTTGCTTCTTGAAAAGCTCTTCCTGGCCGGGCGCGATGGCTCATGCCTGTAATCCCAGCACTTTGGAAGGCCAAAAGGGGCAGATCATGAGGTCAGGAGTTCAAGACCAGCCTGGCCAACATGGTGAAACCCCGTCTCTACTAAAAATACAAAAAATTAGCTGGGCGTGGTGGTGCACGCCTGTAGTCCCAGCTACTCAGGAGTCCTAGGCAGGAGAATTGCTTGAATCCGGGAGGCGGAGGTTGCAGTGAGCCAAGATTGCGCCACTGCACTCCAGCGTGGGTGACAGAGTGAGACCGGTCTCAAAATAAAACAAAATAAAATAAAATAAAATAAAATAAAATAAAATAAAATAAAATAAAATAAAATAAAATAAAATGAAAAAAGAAAAGCTCTTCCCTTGGCTTGCAGATAAGCACTCAGCCTTGTTTTTTCTGCTCCTTTATCAGGTGCTCCTTTGATATTCCCTTTAGTCATTCTTTCTCAATGTGGATGTGGCCAAGGGTTTAGTTCTTGGGCATACTTTTCCTCATTTCCCTCACTTAACCCATGGACTGATGACTCTCAATATATTTATCTCCAGTTCCAATTTCTCCTCACTTGTAAATACAATTGCTGACTGTCCATCTCCAATGGGAACTGTGATTAGGCTCACATAACATGTCCAAACCAAACTCACCATTTCTTCTCTACTGCCCCAAACCTGTTCCTCCTCAGTCTTCCTCATGTTTCTAACTACTTAGGCCAAAAACCTTGGCATTATCCCCAACTCTTCTCTTTCTCTCACATCTCATACCCATTCAACAACAAACCCTGATGGCTCTACCAGGAAAATATTTGCAAGGTGTGCCCACCTCTCACCACTTTCATCTTTACCCCCTCACCAGATACTATCTAGCATCTGGATTTTTGCTGTACATCTAGACAAAAATCTAACTTGCTTCTGCTTCCACCCTAACCCCTATGTGGTAAATGATTAACTCAGGAGGTTTCAGCTGTCCAAACCTTGAGCATTTCAAAGACAGTTTGGCCTTTACCTGGCTATGGGGAAATAACTTCTAAGGCTTTGGAATATTCTGACTGATAAGAGTGTCTTTGTTTACCTGACATCTTAGGCCACTCTAGATAGTTTATGCTAATAATGTGATTAATGGTGAGGGCCTTGGGTAATAAAACTTAGGTAATAAAACCAGTAATAAAACTGGTATCCGTTTTATTTCTGGAGGAATGGAGACTGAGCATGATGGTTAATTTTATGTGTCAACTTGGTGAGCCCACAGTGCTCAGATATTTGGTCGAACATTATTCTGGGTGTTTCTGTCAAGACCTTTTTTAGATGAGATTAACTTGGAAGACTGAGTAAAGCAGATTAACCTCCATAATGTGTGGTTGGGCCTTATCCAATTAGCTGAAGGTCATAAGAGAACAGACAGACCCCTGACGAAGAAGGAATTCTGTGTGGGTGTGTGTATGAAGTCTATGGTAAAGCAAAGAAAGCATTATGTCAGCAGATTGCCTTTGAACTAACTCTTCCCTAAGTCTCCAGCCTGTTGGGCTACTCCATTAGATTTTGGACTTAAGCCACAATTGGCCAAAAAAAAAAAAAAAAAAAAAAAATCTTTCTGTATCTTGTCCTGTTTCTTTGGAGAACCCCACTAATATACCGAGTAATTGAGATAAACCACATGGGTGACTGGCCATGCCAAAATGACCAATCCCCATTAAAGGACCTGGACATCAAGGCTTGGGTGAGCTTCTGTGATGGCTGATGCCTTGTGAGTATTGCTCAGTTCACACAACAGTGCAGGGAGGATTAAACACTGTCTATTTGATTCTGCAAGGAAGGGATAAATGGCAGCTTGCACCTTTTTCTCCTGGACCATATCCTGTGTGCCTCTTCCCATTGCTGATTTTAATCTGTGTCCTTTTGCTGGAATAAACCACAACAGTGAGTTTAACAGCTTTGCCAAGTTCTGTGAGTTCTTTCTAGCAGATCACTGAACCTGAGGGTGGTCTTGAAGGATCCCCCTGAATGCAACCCCAACCATGTATTTTCCACATAATAAGCTTTTAAAATACAAAGTAGATTATATCCTTTCTCTGCTCCTAATTTTTAATAGTTCCCTGTTTTTCTCACAATGAAAGCCAGAACCCACAGGATCTCCCCCTCCTGACTTCCTCTCTGACCTCAACACTTACTTCCCCATCACTCACTGAGCTCCCACTTCATGGGCTCTTTGCTGATTTCCTTGAACTCTCCAACCTCAGGACTTTGTATATACTTGCATTTGGTCTTTCCTCTTCCTGAAGGCTTTTTATGCAAATACCTATGTGACTCACTCCCTCACTTCCTTTAGACCTTTGATCAATCAATTAGAGCTAACTGAAAGGTCTTCCTTGACTACTGCATATAAAATAGCATTCTACCCCCCATGATTTCCTATTTCCCTTTTTTATTTTTATAGCACTTTTTACCACTTGACAAATTTTACATTCATATAATTATGTGTTCCTTATCTATTATTCTCCACTAGAAAATAAGTTCCAGGAGATCAGGGACTTTGCCTATTTTATTAACTTCCATATCCCCTGTCTCTTGTATTTAGTACAGTGTGTGGCACATAGTAGATGCTTAATAAATATTAGTAGAATAAATGAATGAATGAGTGAATAACTTCAAAAGGAATGTAAAATGAAGATGAAGAGTGATCTTACTCTTTCAAATGTCTCTGCAGTCCTTGTCCTCTGTATTGCTATGTTATTTGCCACTAAGGCCTCTTATTTCTTCCTTTGAAACAATTTCAGATAAAACTTATCCTCCATTTACTTACCATTCATACATTTTGGTTTTCCTTTTATAAAATACAACTTTTTATTGTGGTATAATACACATAACATAAAATTGACCATTTTAACCATTTAAAGTGTACAGTTTGGTGGCATTAAGCACATTCACAAGCTTGTGCAATCATTTCCACTATCAATTTCCCGAACTTTTTCATCATCCAAAATGGGAACTCTGTACCCATTGAACAATAACTTCCCATTTCCTCTTACCCCCGCCCTGGGTAATCTCTATTCTACAGTATGTCTCTATGAATTTGTCTATTTTATATTAAGTGGAATCATATAATATTTGTTCTTTTGTGACTGACTGGCTTATTTCACTTAGCAAATGTCTCCAAGGTCACCCATGCTGTAACATGGATCAGAATTTTCTTCTTCTTAATGGTTGAATAACATTCCATTGTGTGTATACACCACATTAAAAAAATCAATTTATCTGTTGATGGACATGGGTTATTTCCACCTTTTGGCTATTGAGATTAATGATCTGAACACTGGTGTGCAAGAACATGTTTGAGTCTCTCTTCTCAATTCCCTTGAGTATATACCCAGGAGTGGAATTGCTGGATCATATGGTAATTTTATGTGTAACTGTTGAGGAACAATCAAACTATGTTTCACAGCAACTGTACCATCTTACATTCCCATTGGCAATGCATGCAGATCCTGATTTCTTCATGTCTCCACCAACAAATTTTTTCCTTTTTAAAAAAGGAATATCCTTCCTGATGGATGTGAAATGATATCTCATTATGATTCACAGTCTTTTACCTCATCACCTTGCACCTGGATTGATGAAACAGTCTCCTTAGGAATGTACTTGCCCTCTACGTTTCCCTCCCTGCTGCATTTGACCACTGTTGCTCATGCATCTTTGTAAAACACCATCCTGATGTAGATTTGGGTAATATTTTTATAAAGATGATAAAAACAATAAGGCTGCTGAACATGTGTGAGAGTTAATATTAGGTGGCAACTTGATTAGATTGAAGCATGCCTAGGTAGCTGCTAAAGTATTTTTTCTTGGTGTGTCTGTGAGGGTGTTGTAGAGGATATTGACATTTGAGTCAGTGGACTGGGAGAGGAAGACCCACCCTCAATGTCTTGTGGGCACCATCCATTCGAATCCTAGCGTGGCTATCATAAAGCAGTTGGAAGAAGGTGGGATTAACTGGCTAGCCGAATCTTCTGTTTTTCATCTTTCTTCTTTGATGGGTGCTTCCATCTGTTCCTCCTGCCCTTGGACACCAGACTCCAGGTTCTTTGACCTTTGGACTCTTGGACTTGCACCAGTGGTTTGCTGGGGGCTCTCGGGCCTTTGGCCACAGACTGAAGGTTGCACTGTTGGCTTCCCTACTTTTGAGGCTTTTGAACTTGGACTGTGTTACTACTGGCTTCTTTCTCAGCTTGCAGACAGCCTATTGTGGGGCTTTGTCTTGTGATTGTGTGAGCCAATTTTCCCTAGTAAAATTCCTTTCATATATGTGTATATCCTGTTAGTTCTCTCCCTCTGGAGAACCCTAATACAGCAGTATAGAGAAGAGAGTGTCAAGAGGAAAGAAAATGAAGGCAGATTATTCTGGAATATTTTTAAAGGACAAGGTGGGGGTCAGGATACCAGACACTGACAGGGGTCTCTTAATAGCCCAGGGAGGAGAGAATTTTGAGAAAGAAGTGATCAGCATTGCTCTGAAATTACAGAGAGTCAGGTGTTTTGAAGAGTGATCACTGGATTTTGACAATTAAGAGTAAGCGTTTCATAACTTTTGAGACTATAGTTTATGTTTACTGGAGGAGGTAGGGTAGAATAAAATATCATTGAATTGATGAAAGAATAAGGGGATTATTATTATTATTTTCCAGATGATTATCAGCAAAGGAAAGAGTGAGAGTAGAAGAGCTGTGGGGAAGGGTTTTTTAAAGATGGGAAATCAAGACTAGCAGCCCAGCCACAGAGGTGGGGCCTCCAGGTCTCTGGGCTTAGTACGTCTGGTGCCACTTAGGCTTCTGTCAGCACCCCAATCCAGGGCCAGATCCTGACAAGTGATATTCCTTTCTATCTTAGAGAGGTAACTCCTTTCCATTTTTGAACACCTGCACTCCACTGAGCCTTCACTTTGAAAAGAAAGTGAAGGGAGAAAGACTGCAATGTCGTAAGTCTTAGCAGCCCTTACTTTAAGCTCTGGTCATATCCTTGGCATGATCTGTCCTGTGAGAAATGGAGCTTTAGTGTAAAAATATAGTTATTTACCCTTCATGGCAACAACACATCTGAGACTTGTGCTCAGAAATCATTTAGCAGATCAATGGTCCCAACACCAACTAAAAGAAGAAATAATGGTTAATGATGTTAAATGTCATGTGAAGGAGTCATTACTGAAGAAATATCAGTGTAGGGCTACATATGAAATGTCCCGAAGGGAACAGGATTTAATGGAGGATCTCAAGGTTGCAAGAAAGGCATACCATGAGCTCATACTACAGTTGTCTCTTGTTTCATGGGGGGCATTCATGCTTATATTTGGTGACTTGAATGCTTACATATCTTTGCATGAATATTTGTTGGCAAGAATAGGAGAAACAACCAAACCTGATGAAATAGTGTAGCGGACTGGGCCCATTCTCATGAACTGGTTGCCAAGCTTAAATTCCTATAAAGACTATTGTCATAAACAGCCGGTGGCCAAGGCACTTCTTTCCAAAAGAAACAAGATTCAATAATTCAAGACTTCTTGAGCAATGTCTTGAGTTTCCTTTCAGTCAAAAATTAGATCTTTAGAATTTCCTAGATATTCCTTAAAGTTGCCTCATCAAATAATCTTTAGTGTGATAAGACATTTTTGGAGATTCTCCAAAAGATCACCCTGAGGTTGAGCATCTAGAGAATGTTGTATTGATAACACAAGGAGTTCCCTCTGATATTAACTAGAAGAAAGGCCAATTAGAGTGCCAGTATTTTACTGACAAACTGAAGTAACTGGACGAAAAAGTGAAAGGCTTGTAGAATTGAAACAAGCAAAGTATTGCTCTGCCATGGGGACTTGAAAAATTAGGCAGACATAAACTTTACATTTCCCTGTTTCAAGACTTCTTGGTTTTGGCTTGACCTGGTAACAAGAAACACAAAAGGAGGATTACTCTTATCCGCTTTACTGGCAACCAACCCTAGTCTAAGAGTTAGTCTTTGAAGACCTGCAGGATGGAGATGTGAGAATGGGAAGGTCCTTTTGAAGATGTTTCAGTAATTCAGATAAAGCTAAAAACATCTTTGTAGTTTGCTTCCAAGACTCTTCTTTGAGCCAGTCTCCACTCCATAAGTCTAAGATGTGTTTCATAAGCAGCAGTGGTTCTATTGTACTTAAGTATTTATTGCTCCTTTCCAACAGGCCACCATTCTAACCAAGTTTGAGGATTTGCCAGAGCTCCAAAAAGAGTGGGAAAAGAACAATCCCTTGGTCTGGAACATCAAAGACTGGAGGAAGGCTTCCACAGTTTCTAGTGTTATTCAAATAGAAGTTCAAAATAAGTTTCATAATATGGTTCCCCTGCACAAACAGCAGAAGACACCAAGAGCATAAAAACACTCAGAACGTAATCTGGGTTCCAAAAACCAAGGGACAATGCCTAGTTAAGTGGCAAATGCAAACAGATTTTGGGATAAGGAGAACCCTGTATTTACTGGTAAACAGACTATTTATTAATGTGTACAGGGGTTTTTCTTTTCTTGAAATGTAAGCATGAGAGAATCATAAGCTTACCTTATATCAGCTTTAATATTTTCTATGTTTTTTGTTGCTTTTTCAAATGGCAGCTAATGGTATGCAGACTACATTAAATTAATGTTCTTATTTTTGTGTGTGTGTGTGTGTGTATATATGTGTGTGTGTGTGTGTGTGTGTGTGTGTGTGTAGAACAGATCTCACCGTATTGCCCAGGCTGGTCTTGAATTAGTGGGCTCAAGTGACCCTCCCACCTTGGCCTCCCAAAGTATTGGATTACAGGCATGAGCCACTGAGTCTATGCTCTTATTTTAAAAATATTTTTATTTTTTCAGTTCATTTAGAACATCCAACTCTGGCATTTTTAATGAAATGAAATATTTATGAAGTGGATTTTCTTTTAATTCTGAATTCATCATGACTTTATAGTATCAACTAATTATGGTATTTACAATATTTGGCAACACATAGAATTTTGCAAACACTAGGCTTTTACAGTGTTCCTTCAATAAACTTAGCATGCAAAATTGGAAGTTTTAACATTGGCACCTTCCAATTCTACATAGTATATATGTTTGTGGTATTTAAAAATTCACACTGAGGCTGGACACGGTGGCTCACGTCTGTAATCCCAGCACTTTGGGAGGCCAAGGTGGGTGGATCACGAGGTCAAGAGATCAAGACCATCTCGGCCAACATGGTGAAACCCCGTCTCTACTAAAAATACAAAAAATTAGCTGGACATGGTGGCATGTGCCTGTAGTCTCAGCTACTTGGGAGGCTGAGGCAGGAGGATCACTTGAACCCGGGAGGCGGAGGTTGCAGTGAGCCAAGATTGCACCACTGCACTCCAACCTGGCAACAGAGCGAGACTCCCAATATGTGTCTACTATATGTGTTTATGTTTTGTCAAAAACAAAAAATCAAACAAAAAAGATTCACACTGAAACAAATTCTTTGGAAAGCAGACCATAAAACTTCACAGGCTTTTAATTTCACTAACTGAAATCTTTACCTTGGTTTTTATTTTTCACTGCCACATTCCTCATTTTTTCATCCATTTAATCTGCCAATTATTGTTTTATTTACTACAAACTAGATTTGATATTTGTTTTTATTTTGTTTTTTACGTTGCAGCCTTTTCAAATTGGCATATCTTAAAGATATTTTTCTTTCTTGATTAAAAATGTGTGTGTTTAATTATTTCATTTTATACCAAGTGAAACTAAGCCATATTATTTTTCAGCCAATTAAGAAAATTGCAATTTTAAAATACAACATTTTAGGGTGATGAATACATGTGAAATGACTTATTATACTCTACTGAAAATCTGCTGTAAGACTTTCACTGGAAATTTTAGCTTTATCTGAAAAGCAAGAGGGAAGACAAATTGACAATAAATTTAATAATAGGGAATGAGGGCGGGTTTGTCTTAAAGCAAAAAAGTCTGGTTATACCATCATGTGAAAATATAGTAAAAGCTAAATCTGAGGTGTAGAGTCATTGTGGAACACCTGAGGGGAAATTAACTTTATTTCCCTGAAAATAATGTTTGAAAAGAAATAATAAAATGTATTAAAAATTTGACAACGTTTGATTAATTTCAATGGATTTATTCATAAGATGGAGAAAAGGCTGATGATGTAAAATGTTACATGGGTGACATATAGAAAGAGTAAACTTATAACTTAATTTTCTTTGTTAATATAAAAGGGAGATCACATCCTTTAAAAAGGGAGTATGGGGTGGACCAGAAGTCCCTTGCCCTGGCTGCGCTATAGTAGTGAAAAATCCAAGTATTTGTTGAAGATTTTGTAAAATATGTTTGCTCAGTGCAAATGAAAATTAGAAAAGACTGTAACTAGATCAATCCAAATAAATTCTCTGTATCAGTGAATGATACAATTAAGCAAGCAAACAAACAAACAAAAAACACACGTAGAAGACGCCCAGACCAACTCAGATTTCATGTGTTGACGGAAGAACCAAGAGAATGAAAGGGAGTGGAAGGGTAAAGATAGGTAGAGAAACTAGGGTGTCCCCTGAGGCTCCTTCCTCTGAGCATGGAGAGATGGAGATAGTAGACACATATTGGGAATTCTGGAGAGGAGAGAATTCAGGGACTTCTGTTAGATAACCTTGGTCTTGGGCATGTTGGAAGAGGCAAGGTCACTCAGTGTCTTGCTAAGCTGAAGGGAGAACTTACACTGGAGTTTCGAGCAGGGAAAAGGTTTATATGAGTGCAATGAGTGTGGTCAGAACCAATGAGAAGCAATGTGAATATGGTTCAGGTGTTTCTCAAAAAGTGATGGAGAAGAAGGGAGGACACGGGGTCATTGATCTGGATGGAGGAGTGAGCACTGGACTTGTTTTGACCTTTAAAAAGTGCAGGGCAGAAGTGGTGGGGGCTGTCTGGAACCCTTTCCCTCCCGTACACTCAGCACGTTGTTTGCTTCTTACACCTCCCATTGCACATACTTGTGAGGCTGGCTACACTCACAAGGAGCGGCCTATCCATCAGCAAATCAGGCTCTGACATTATTTCAGCTTCCTGCCTTTCTCCCTCGATCCACTTCATCCTGTTCAAAGCACCTTCTTGAGACACAGTTGACATAATTTTGGCTTTAATATTCTCTCTTGTGAATTTACTCTGTAATCTTGGAAACAAAACATAGAAGGAAAGAAGAAAGAAAAAGAAATCTCCAAACCCATACTCCTTATCAAAAAATTTAGGGTTATCACCACACAAGCTTGCAGCAGTTTCTGTTATCTAGAGGAGGATGGGGAGTTCCAGGGAGAGAGGGGAAGGGGAGGGAGAGCTAAGAGCTAAGGTGGTTTGTCTAACCCCCAATTTCCTTTTCCTGATGACTTCTAAGTAGTCATTTTCTCACAAAGTCACTGTGTCCTGAGGCTACTTTTACACACTCATCATCATACTTTTGTCCTCATCACCCTTCCCTGTAGCGCTTTCTCTTAACTGAACAAAGTTCTTTGGGCTCCAGGCTACAACTTCCACCTCAATTAATGCAGTAACTATTTTGTTTGGTCCTTGGTTTAAGAAAATGAGCAAACATTTATTGGGAGGTGACTACGAGCAGGCACTGAGCCTAGTGCTGTGAGCAATACAGAGATGAACAAGATGTCACAATGAGCTGAGAGAGGCACAGTCTGGCAGAATGTGGCAGGCAGGGCAGGGGAGGGACCACAGCTTTGTGCAATGGTGGAGAGACTGCTTCCAGCTGGGAGGGCATGGAGATGTTGCATGATGAGAGCGACTTTATTTACTTTTTAAATTTTATTTTTATTTTTAATTTTTGTAGGTATGTAGTAGGTGTATGTATTTATGGGACACATGAGATGTTTGATATGGGCACACAGTGTGAAATACACACATCATGGAGAATGGACTCTCCATCTTCTCAAGCGTCTATCCTTTGAGTTACAAACAATGCAGTTACAGTTTTTATTTTAAAATGTACAATTATTATTGATGACAGTCACCCTGTTGTGCTGTCAAATAGTAGGTCCTCTTTATTCTTTCTAACTACTATTTTGTACCCATGACAGTGACTTTAGAACTGGGCTTGCCAGGTGTAAGGAATAAGGCTGTTTTGGCCAGATATTAGGGAGAAAGAGGCACAGCCTTCATGGGGGAGGAAATGAGGTGAGCAGAGACACAGAGGCAGGAGAGGGCAGGAGGCCAGGGATGGTCTGGGTTGGAGTAAACACTGGGTGAGGAGGGAAGTGGTAAGCCAGCCTTGCTTGCTCTGCTTGGGAGATTGGATTTTCTTCTGTGAGCACTTCAAAGCCTTCATTGCCTGTACTTCATTGCAAAGGCTTTCTCGTTTATCTGCCTATTTGTAGTTAAACCTGTGTTTCTCGGTTTTATCTGTTAAGAAGGAAAACCTGGAGTTCCTTTGGCTGCTGAGATGCCCTTTTTGAATCCCGTGCTTTCTGCTAATCCTTTTTATCTAGGTCCCACTGTTTTGCTTGGCTTTTCTTGATTGCCTTCTAGATTGCCATCTACATACAGCAGTTTCATTTGCTTTGATGCTTTTGAGAGTTCAGGACCACAATTTTGCCAATTTTAACTTTCAATACATTTTCTCACCTTTTTCATGACTGTCTTTGGAAAGAAAAAAATATATACATGCAATTAGCAATAGATGGCTTCCTGAATATTGTTTACTGCATTGTAGCTTAGATGAAAACATTAAGGAACACAGCAACATCTCATTCCCGGAGAAGAGTTTGATCCTCAAACCATTCAAAACCAAAGCTGACAGATGAGAAAATGAAAGAAAGATCTTGATCTATGTTAGTTTTGCTTAGCAAGCTTGATAATGACAAGTTTGGAAGGTTCTTGTGTGATGCAAAGCAGGTGCCCAATTAAATACTGATTGTTAGTTCTGCTCCCAGTGAGGAATTCCTGGTTAGGCGGGAGACACTGGGAGATTTTTATCTCATGCTTGGTTCAAGGTAGTTTTCATTTTTCACTTAGTCCCAAAATTCCATGGTGCTGTATTGTATTATTTTTGATTAAAAAAGAGCAAGCAATCTAAATGTTTAATCAAAGGGAACAGTTTGGTAAAGTGGCAGATCTACTTGTGGGACACCCATGCCATTATTATAAACAATGACTGAGATCATTATGGAAAAATATGGTGATATAATGGTGATGGGAGGAAAGCAGAATGTAAAATTACGTATCAACTGATATTTAATAATTGTGTGCCTGTTGCACAAATTCTCAGAGATGGAATACAGAGACTTGAGCCAATGACTGGTGAAAGGCAGCACCCCCTGCCCTCAGGAGCGGCTGATCAAATGCAAGACTGTAACTGCCAGTGCTTACAGCCTCAATATGAAGCCACGAGCCACACCTGTCTCTGACTATAAATTAATTTTTCAAAAGAAAGAGATCCACTTCAAGTAAATAGTGTTGTTTACCTGCCATCCAAATATCAAAAAACAAAACAAAAAACAAACCAAAAAAAACAACAAAAAAGCAAAAACAAAAAAACAAATTTGCTTCTTAACCACTGCCTTCTCCTCCATTTTCTTGTCTCTGCTAATCAAATGCTTTCTTTGGGTCATTTCATCGAAATTTGATACACAGATGCTTTCACCATCAAATCAGTATTGTTTGTGCACCTCTAAGAAAATTCAAACTCTGATTAGGCGCACTACTGCCTAATTATATCTGTCTGTGCCTGGTTATATAAACATGTCCACATTAGGACTTGTGACTGCCTCTTTCTCAGAGTGTCTGGGAATGGAATCAGAAAGAACTATTGCTGGGCTCCCACAGAGGCAGAGTCTGGAAGGTAGCTCAGGTAAATGAGCAGATGACGGGGTATGGGGGTGGAGGGCCCTTAGCATATTATGCGATGATCCAGAAATGAAATACTGCTGCTTAAAAAAGGAAAGAACAGGCTGCCAGTTTCTGGAGTTTTGAGAACCCTGCTCTTAAATGGGCATGGGGGTTATTACTAGAGGTTTTTAAGAGTAAAACTAGAGGTTTCATTGGAAAAAAGGAAGTCATTTTAGCTTTCCTTTTCTCTTGTACTTAATCTTGCACCAGAGAACAAACTCTCTTCTCTCTCCCCTCCTGCCCTTTCCTGCCATCATATTTAGGGACTGTGATTTCTCAACGATACCTCTCATTGAGCCCTTGAACGTGCAGTGCAGAGATATGGTTTGCCCAGCCTCCCTCCTCTATTGTAATAGCACAGTTTAGAACAACTAAGGAAAAGTAAAAACCAACAGCCACCTCAAATCTCCCTCATTTCTGCTTCTGCGGTAGTGGAGTTGAGACATCATCTATTGGCGATGGAGATGTTCAGCCTGAGAAATTACTGAAAATCTGCTTAAATTAACTAATCTTTTTCTTTCCTGTTCTCCCCTTCATATACACCTCTCTGCTGACATCTGACTGGTGTGCCTCAATGTGTGTGCACCAGCAGACATGCCCTGGAATTATTGATCATCTGTGGTGAGGGTCTCTGAGCAGAAGTATGTAGTTGAGAGCAGGCTAACTCCTTGTCTTCCTTTCTTCCTGATACCTCACCTCCTATTTGGGGAGCCCTGTTAGTCTGTTTTTGCATTGCTATAAAGAAATACTTAAGACTGAGTAATTTATGAAGAAAAGAGGTTGAATCGGCTCATGGTTCTGCAGGCTGAACAGGCAGCATGATGCCGGCCTCTGTTTGGCTTCTGAGGAGGTCTCAAGTAAGTTCCAATCATGGCAGAATGCGAAGTGGGAGCAGGCACATCACATGGCCAGAGCAGGAGTGAGGGCGGCGGGGGGAGGTACCATGCGCTTTAAAATGACTGGATCTTATGAGAACTTACACACTATCATGACGACAACACCAAGAAGATAGTGCTAAATGATTCATGAGAAATCTCCCCCATGATCCAATCCCCTCCCATCTGGCCCCACCTCCAACACTGGGGATTACATTTCAACATGAGATTTGGGCAGGGACACAGATCCAAACTATCTCAGGAGCCCAGGGTACCACACAAAATGGCAGAATTGAATGGGGGCTGCAGATTCTCTGGTTTATCCTTCACTTTCTAGATGAACAAACAGATGCCCAAGACCATTGCTCAAGATCACACATGTGTAAGTGGCAGCTAGGGTATAAGATGCCAGATTACTTCTATCTCAATCTGGTGGCCTTTTCATGATGCAATTGTTTACTTGAGTTACTTTCTTTTCTAAGACGCTACCCGGGAAAAGCCTAGGTTTCCTTCATAACTTTGTCCAAATGCTATCTTTTTCAGGAAGTTTTTATGGATGGATGCAGACATAAGAGAATTTTGCAATCACCCTTAGCACTTTTTAAAACCGTGCAAAGCTTTTGTAGTCTACAGTATTGCCATCAATTAGGGTTAATTACGTCTATGTTTTACCCTCCCTAATGGACTATACGAGCTGCTTGAAGGCAGCAATTTTGCCTTTTTAATTTTTGTTAGTTTCATAATGCCTGGCACAGGGCTTGGCATCAGTGGATACTCAATAAGGTATGCTGAACGAATGAATGAGAGAGTGGATGAAAGAACAATGAACCCGTTGGAATGATGCCTTTGTTCCTTCCTGGAGTGGGGCTGCTGTGAATCAAAATGTGATGAATCTCTGGGGATTGGGACTTTGTGAGTTATGGGGAAGTCTTTCTGTCTCATTTGGCTGAATGAGCAGTGATAACATTAAAACTGCAACCTTAGAGTAGCTAGCAGTGATTTAGGGAGTACATTCATATGGGTTCTTCATAAATAAATCAACTAAATTGCTGCCACTAGCCAGTCAGGCAGGACTGCCCCTAAACAGAGCAAGTTTCTGGTGTTTACCTGGCCAGGATGCTGATTGCTACTGAAAATAGCTCCAGCATTAGACATTCTTGCTGTCACAGTTGCCTCTTTGGGGACTTTTCCCACCTAATTAGGAGAGGGGAGAAGTAGCTCATCATTTAGTCCATTTAGTCACTGTGGTTATAGCAACTGGGATGGCTGCCCCAACTTCGGGCATTCCCTACAAGGTGGCTTTTTCTTTGCCTGGATGTCTTCACTTGCTCAGTTTCCTTTTGGGGAACTTAGGGGTTACAGAGCTCAAAAACCATGTCTCAAGAAAGGACTGCGGGAAACTCTGTTGATAAGAAAAAATTCTCTTTGAATTCTGGTATATCTCAAAGAATAATTGGACTTTGGAAATGATACAGTAACTCCATGCCTCCTCCTCCCCATTAAAATGTTTTTGCTTCATTATCTGAATCCCAAATGCTAGGATCTCTGGATTTCCAAGACAGCAATTCATTGAGTTGAAATGCTGATGTGTATTTCTCAGCTAATAAGATGACTAGTGAAGATTCTCCAAGTTTCTTCCTTCCCTCACAAGTCATTCAACAACAAATATTTATTGAGTACCTAATGTGTGTCAGGAACTATGGGGATAAAAATACCAAATAGTCTTCACTTTCAAGGATTTTATCATCTGAAAGGGGTGGCAGATCTATACAATGGCAAGAGTTTAGTGAGACCTGCTTTGTAACAGATACTGGGAAAGGGATCTGGGGATAGAGATGAGAGAGAAACATGTTGGTTTGGGAAAGATTAAATTGGGCTGTAAGGAATAATTAGGGTTTCGCTAGAGAGGGAGGAGGTTATTCCAGAGGCAGCAGTGTGAAGAAAGGGTGTGATAGGGCATTTAGGGCATCAGGACTGGTTATTCGGGTGTCCGTTCACCCACAGATAATGACTTAGTCCATGTAGCACAATCTGAGCTGACCACTGTGTTACCTATGTGCATACAAAGCTGCCTCAGGACAGGTCTCTGTCCTGCAGGAGTTTAAAGTTCAAATGGATGGTGGAATTCATGGCAAGAGAGTTGGAAGATGAAGCTGAGAAGTTGGACTGATCCCAGCTTGTGAAGACGTTCTGGTGCTGGACTAAAGAGCTTGAACTTTGGCCAGCAATGCCTCTGCTTACAGCATCTAAACCACAGACCAGTCCATTGATGAAGGACATGTAAGGGCGGTTCCTAGTTTTTGCTTTAACAAAAACTATTGCAACGAATAACTGTACATTCATGTGTGCATGTGAGAGCATACCTGTAGGATCAATTCCTTAAATGGGGTCACTGGATCAAAGGGTATGCATTCGTAATTTTGGTAAATTTTGTCAAATTCCCTTCCTTAGACGTCATATCAGTGATCACTCCTAGCAGCAGAATATGAGATGAGCTTGCCTCTCTGACTGTGAGTGTAAGCGTGAGCACATGCGTGCACGCACGCGCACACACACGCACATTGTAACAAGGACAGTTTTTCATTCTACTTCACACCCGTTGCCATCCTTCCTTGATGGGGTACAGATGGCCAAGTTTTAGCTCTTTCTAAGGTACAAAGACACAAGTTTGAGATGGGTGAAGTCTTGTCCTGGACAGGTCCAAGAATATCCCCTATGTTCTACCTAAGTTTAGATTTCTGTCCCATGGGGACCCACAGTGAAGCACTGTGAGAAGAAGTAGTCAGCCTCCAGGCTGTTCGAGTGAAAGATTGGGAGTGCCCCCATACTAAATGGAACTCTTAATTACTCACAGAGAACGCGTCATTAATGAATGGTTTGACACTTTACCTGATTTTTTTTTTTTCGCATTTTTGGCTTGTGTCCCTTTCTGGAGAAATAATTGCTCTAAGTCTTATTTGTCCTAGAGTTTTAATCTTAGAATATATTGGTCTCTTTAATCAGTCTACCACATAAATAATTCTATATAAATATTTGTTATTTTCATGAGCTAATAAAAAACTAATGGTATATATTATTTGGGCATGTTATAAGAATTTCAAATATAAACCTAGGTTTTGCAGGCCACCACACACTGCTAAGTGGAAGATGAAGGCACAAAGTTGTGGTTTACAGGCAAAAATCCCATGCATATGAAATAAAAGACAACTGAAGTTTTGCTCAGCCATCTCAACCATCAGCTCCATTCATCTTCTAACTATGTGATGATATACACTAAACACAGATGGCCAATATTAAGTATGAAACTACCTGACAAAGGAAGCTAATCCTAATTCAGAACTCCATAATTCTGAATGTTGAAATCCAAAAAGATAAAAATCCTTAAAATTTAATTCTGGAAAAAATAAAAAGTTTTTAAAAGATTTATTTACATTTAGAAAAGGGGGTTTATTTAAGAAACATAAAAACGTGACAGAATATTTCACAGCCCACTTTACACAATTAATGAGGTGATACAAATGTACATATTTTTGCAAGCATAAATACTCAAAGTGTGTTAATGGCAGTTGCATGGGCATAATAGTTATGACTAGATGAACTATATCAAAAAAGAAATAGGTCAAAAGGGAAATGTAGACATACATATTACTATGGCTGGAATTGTGTGTACCCAGATTTGTAACTGCAGTCATCTGAAATATCATGACAACCTAAATTTTTTGACAAGATGGATCAAAAACCTTGATGGGTTACCACAGAGCATGCAGTCACCCAAAGAGCTAAGACATCTCTTAATTTATTGAGAAAGTTTCAATGTTTATAAAGGACATCTCTTAATTTATTGAGAAAGTTTCAATGTTTTAAATTATGCATAGTACATAATGCTTACACACAAAGTCAATATTGTGATAATGTGATAATTTCATGGAGTCAAATCTGTAAAAAATGCGTTAAATGAATTCAAACTCTCTAAAAGCCTCTACACAACTTGTACCTCCAGTGTTGGAAATGATGCAAAGATAGCATGGCGAATGGTAAAACATAATGCTGACAACTTAAAACAGCCTAGCCAACATGCTGAAACCCCAACTCTACTAAAAAAAATTACAAAATTAGCTGGGCATGGTGGCGCATGCCTGTGATCCCAGCTACTCGGGAGGCTGAGGCAGGAGAATCGCCTGAACCCCGGAGGCAGATGTTGTGGTGAGCCGAGATTGCCCCATTGCACTTCAGCCTGGGCAACAAGAGCAAAACTCTGTCTCAAAAAAGAAACACACACACACACACACACACACACACACACAAAACACAAAAAAACTAACAAAAAACCAACAACAAAACAAACAAAAACCCCAAAACCAAAAAAAAAAAAAAAAGGAAAAAAATCAACATATGAAAAAGTGTATTACAGGAATAGATTATGGGTAATTTCACCAAAATAGTCCATCATAAGAGCTGGCCAGTTTTCATGATCGTTAACTATATTTTGAAGTCTTACATCACAATGAATAGACAGTTTTTTTTTCCTTTTAGACCCTGGCTCTCCTTGGAGAATATGTTCACATTCATTTTCTACGTGATGTTGTTCTTTTTGAGATTCTCCTATGATTTGATATACACCAACATGAGCATTCCATATTAAAATTTCCCATCTTCTGTGTCATGCCTTGATGTTGTTTTGGGTGTGTGGAAATCCATTCTGCATGCACTCGTATACATACCACACATTTGGCAGAAACAATACTGGTATTTGGAGGGAACGCCATCATGTAAGTGCCTCCTTATCTTACCATGCACATAATTATTTTTGAATCATTCATTAACTTCGCTGGCTTCTGCAGGCGAATTCAGCTTTAATTCATTAAAAGTTTTTGCAATGTCATCAGCTGGAAGAAATGCCAATGCAGGCAAATGACACATTTTTAAACTGAAGTTTTTGTTGTTGCTGTATGGCAATGGCCAATCCACTCATCTAAATTTTCTGCCAGATGCATTGGGCTGAATGAAAAAAACATCTTTATTGGTAACATCTTGAAATTCCCTTGAAATCCATTTTCTTCTGCAAAGTCCACCCAATCTGCAAATAGGCATTTATAAGTGCTTCACTTTTCCCAGTCATTAAAACATAATTGAGTGGATAAATTTTAGAATCTTTGGATCCAACAGGGGCATGAATTGTATATAGTTGATAAAAAAAAATCAATGGGGACAGTTTTGAAAGTGCCATCCATTAGCCAAAGTCAAGCATGTGCCAGTTTTTTTCATGTTATATTTAGTGGTAAATAAAAGTAGTGTATCTTCTTCAACAGTCAAATCCCCAGTCAAGAATAGTTCGCTATTTAATGTGTTTTGGAACACTGGAGGAATCTCAGTGTCACTGAGCTTGTCAAATTCTTTTTATTCTATGACAAAGGGCATTCTAGAAAGGCAAGCATGGCACTTTGTGTCAAGGGGCAGAAGTTGTACACGATTTAATAATTTGGAGGGCAGACTTCTTGTATTTTTGCCCGTGTTTTCACTTCTTCTGTGATCAAATTGACACCTAAAATTAAGTCCACATGTTCACCCTTTGTCAACTTGGCACCCTAAAGCATGCTCATAGATTGACAGGAAGAATCAAGACAGAGAGAGATGATTCCGGAGTGAGAGGCGATCACTGCAGGAGCACAATCCTTGAGGAGGGGAGAGGGGAGGGGTCCAGGCTGCAGGTGCAGTGCTGTGTTTTGGGAGGCTATTCTGGAAAGATAAAGAATGTGAATAATGTTCGTGTTGAGTGATTCTAGGCATGAGAGTAAAAACTACTCAAGAAAAGCAAAATCTATGGACCATACTCCTCTGGCAGAATTTTGGGAAACCCACACCCACCCCCCCGCCACACACAACCACACACACAACGTAGAAATGCACAGTGCCTGGCACATGCCAGGTGCATAATCATTTTTTTAAATAAAAATGTGATCTTGCAAGTGGAAGTCAGCCACCTCCTAGTCAGAATATTACTAGGAGATCTGCTGTCTCAAGGCAGATGGGAATGGCTAAAGGAGGGAAGAGAGCAAAAGGAGGAGGAGGAAAGAGGGTATGGGACAGGGAAAGAAAGAAGAGAGGAGGCAAGAAAAACAAAGAGGAGACCAAGGCCAGTAGTGGCAGAGAGAAGGGTGAGTGGCTGTGTCTGTAGTGGTCCCAGGCACCTGTGCTCTCAGCTGCTGACCCTGGGCAACTTTGTCCTTAGCTAACAGCTAAGAATCTCTAGTCATGGGAAACTGCAGTAAGAGCACAGGTGCGACCCAGCAACCGCTCTGCTTGGCCTGGCTATAATTAGCATCCACCGGCAGCCTAGAAAACTGCCTGCTATTGAGGTCAGTGAGTTCAGAGCCTGTGAGTAAAAACAGGGGGGTGCAAAGAGCCGGTGGAAGCTCCAGCTGTGCTGGATCAGCGCGGGGCTGCTTGGCTCCAGAGCACAGCCCTGCAGCCTGGTCACCCTGGGCACAGCCCTGCAGCCTGGTCACCCTGAGCACAGCCCTGGAGCCTGCGAGGCTTATGTGAGAATGCGGCCAGAATTCCTTGACTAGCACTTATCTGTCTGGGCAGACGTCCTTCATGGCTGGCTTTCTCTGGCTCCTGGGGCAGCTCCAGCCCGTGGGAGTTGCACTGCCTTGGCAGACAGGGAGACTGGCTTTGGCAACACACTGAGGGCAATGCTTTCCCAAGGATCTGTCTCCTTGGAGAGTCTTTCTAACATCTTGGTGCATTTGTATTCTCCCCTGGGCAGCCCATCCTGGCTCACTGCTCATTTCCCACATGGGGGCATTAAAAATAAATCTTTGTTGTGAAATAGGAAGAAAATCTTTCCCAGAGCTTCTCTTCACTTCTGTGTGTGTGTGTGTGTGTGTGTGTGTGTGTATGTGTGTGTGGAGTTTGGAGTTTGAGAGGGAAAAGGTAGAACCCATGATCTCTTCTGGCATACTCCTGGAGCACTGCGCTATACTAGTGAATACAAAATCATCTGCCTGCTGCTACTGCTCCATTACAGACTCCTTATCCCTCTGTATCTGGTGCCATTGGCTTCACTGTTCCATGCTCAGGCAGCAGGACTCCCATCCTGATGGGCGGGCATCCGGGCAGAGCCCCATCCCTCCACAGTGGCCACATTTGAAGGCAGCTGCTCCTCCCTCTCCACCTGTCTAATCCTAAGAAAGTTCTTCCTTATACAGATCTTAATTTCCGTGCCACTTTGCATCTCTAATCCTGGTTTTCCTTTGGACATCCCATAGTTAGCTGACTTCCCCTCCAAATAAAAGCCCTTCCTTTATATTTGTGAGACAAATGATTATTTCCTGTTTTCCCTTTCTAGTCTGATCAGCCTCAATGATTTGACTGCTCATTATTTCCCTAAATATGTGTTTGTTGCCAACTGAGTGGCTTCTACTGTGCTAGGTGCTAGGATGCACCTATTAATAAAATGCAGCCCTGGAAACCAGAAGCACCCACATTTTTGTTTAAAGAAACACTCATGGGAAAAGTAGAAACATGCCAGATAACTAAAATACAAAGTGATAAGAGGCATAACAGAGGTAAACTTTCTATTGCCTATTGAGGGTTTATCACATCAGGGGTGGGGGAGTGTGCTGTGTACAATTATATCACTTAGAACCTATGACCACCTTGTGATGCAGGCATCATCATCAACTTGTAGATAAAGTCAGGTGACCTGCCCGGCTTCACAAGGCTGCCAACCCTATGTTGACGGGCAGATTCAGGATTTCAAATCACTGAGATAAATATAAAGTCCCACTCTCAAGGCCACACACCAAGAGCAAGGACTTGAATTCAGACCATCTCGCTGCAGAGCCTGCCTTTTGGACCATCCTGCCACCTTGCTTTCCTGGAAGGCTTTGGGAGCACTAAGGTACCAGGATGAGGAGTATCCTCAGCAGGGCTACTGCCGCAGACCTGTGCCAAAGAGATGCACCCAGAGACTCCCCGCGCAGGAAGCTGGATGCTAGTGCTGACCTAGCTCTGACCTTGCTGTGGTTCTTGGCACTCTCAGACAATTCAGGCAATTCAGTTTCACATTACTGACACCTCTGCTGTTGAGTACATGCTTTCTTTCAAAATGCAAAAGTGAGGCCACCCCATGCACCTCTGACTATGGTCCATTCTTAGAGGAATCACCTGTCAAAGCCGTCCTGGGAGCTATTGAATTAATTTCTACCACTTGGAAAGTAGCAGTTGTCCTGGAGAGGAAGGGCACAGCTCTTCTCTATCATCTGGCAGCCTCCTTCAAGCTGTCTGGGGAGATGGGGATGTCCTGGGTGCATGTGGCTCTTTGGATTTCATTCTGGATGGTGGTGTGATCAGTACTGAGCAAGACATGCAGGAATAATTACTATTATCATTACTATTTTCAACATCAATTCTGCATCATCAATAGCATTGGGCATTGTCAGAGAGCAGAATTGGAATCAGGCTTTTTGCCCAATGGCCTCTCAATTTAAATTAAACAGAAATTGCTCATGAACAGGAAGTTACAATGGTGGTGCTGGGGGTGGGACTACGGGTTGGGAACAGGAAAATATAATTTGTTTCTCTGTGTTTTGGAGGGGCAGATATCAACCTTTTGTTTCTCTCTCACGATTTGGGTGATTTTTTCTTTTAATAAAACCCATGGCAATAATAATGATGTTACATAGAATTTAAACCTCCCAGGCAACATTTTTGCCATGATCGATGATCTCAAAACTCTGGAGAAACCAATATTTATTAAAATTGAATTCACACCTGCAAGAGACTCGGGAAAATGCTGCGACGTTCTTGGGGAAGCCTGGAGTGATGGGAGTGAGTGACTTTGCTCCTCTAATGCTCCTTGTTTGCTTGTTTCTTCCTGAGCAAGTATCTTGTTTCTGTGTGTCCTGATTCGTTGTCAATAAAAACGCTCCTGTCTCACTCTCTTTCATGTCTCCTCTGTGTGAACTGCTGACCACCGCCCAGTATCAGTTCTAGAGAAACTTCCCAAATGAGCGATTTCATTCATGCTTTCCCCTTCCTAGAATTCTTGACCCTTCCCTATTGGGCTGTCTCCTCAAAGCTAAACCTTCGGCCAGGTCTCCCAAGTTTTTGGAATCTACTTCCCTCCCATTCCTTCAGTTTACTCCTTGGTCTCAGAAACTCTACTTTCTTATTAGCCCACAAGCTCATCTCGCAACCTTTTGCTCTGGGACTCTGGTCATGTTTCTTCCCTTGGCTGCCATGACCTTCTTTCCCTTCCATGTATGTAACACCACCCGCTGTCCTGGATGGCCATTCTCTCCTGCTTCTGAGGCCTTTCCTGGGGGTGTGCTTCCATGACCTTGCCTCCTGTGAACATCTCTGGTACTGATGGTATGTTATGAGTGTGTTATGTCCCCCCAAAATTTGTATGTTAAAGCCCTTTATTAGGGTTCTCCAAAGAAACAGAACCAATTGTGTGCGTGTGTATGATATACATATATATAATATATATACACACACACAATATATACATATATGATACACATAATATAAACATATATAATACACATATGTATATATGTATAGATACATACATACATATAATACACAAAATATATACACATATGTATATATTATGTATATGTACATATATGTATGTATGTGTATAATATATACACACATAATATGTAATACATTATGTATGCATATACAAGCATATACAGATATTAAAGTATATATTACATATAAACATATAAGGTATTATGTATACATATAATATGTATGTATAAACACACTATGTACTATATGTATATATTGTATATAATGCACATATGTAAATATATAATATATAATTTATACATATACGTATATATGTAAATATATGACATATACTTATATGTATATAGTATATGCATATATGTATATGCATATACTATATTATATAATATGTAAATATATTACACACAAATCCATATATGTATATATGTAAATATACAATATATACATATATGTAAATATATCATACGATATATACATGTCTATATATGTAAATATATCATACGATATATACATATCTATATGTGTAAATATATCATGATATATACATGTCTAGATGTAAATATATCATATGGTATATACAGGCATGCATTTATGTAAATATATGATATATACATAGATGTATAAATGTAAATATATACTATATACATTTACATATACATTATGTTTACATATACATATATATGTATACATAATAATATATATTTGTATGGAATATATAGTTTAATATATGTATATATGTTTGTATATGTATACATAATGTATTACATATTATATACGTGTGTATATATTATGTATGGTATATCATACACACAATTGGTGATATATCTGATACATATATACACATATTTATATGTATATATGTGTATATATACACAGGTGGTATATATAGAATATAGATATCATATATAAATTA
Organism: Chlorocebus sabaeus; assembly: GCF_047675955.1. NCBI lineage: Eukaryota > Metazoa > Chordata > Mammalia > Primates > Cercopithecidae > Chlorocebus > Chlorocebus sabaeus. The sequence goes on along the minus strand of NC_132921.1, from coordinate 31,507,181 downwards.
TATAAATGTGTGTCTATATATAGATTTAATATATATCTTATAATACATATGTGTGTATACATAAAAATATTTATAAAAAAAGAGATTTAGTATAAGAACTGGCTTACGTGACTATGAAAGCCAAGAAATCCCACAATCTGCCAATCTGTAAGCAGGAGAACCAGGAAAGTCAATGGTGTCACTGAGTCTGCATCTCAAGCCCTGAGAGCCCGGGAAGCCAATGATGTAACTTCTAGTCTAAGGTCAAAGACCTGAGACCTGGGGCTAGAGGGGGACAGTGGTGTAAGCTCTGGGGTCCAAAGGCCCAAGAATCAGGAGCTCCAATGTCCAAGGGCAGGAGAAGATGGGTGTCCCAGCTGAAAAAGAAGAGAGATTGAATTGCCCTTTCTCTGTCTTTTTGCTCTATTCAGGCCTTCAGAGGCTTGGATGATGCCCACCCACATTGGTGAGGGTGATCTTCTTTGCTCAGTCCACTGGCTCAAACATCCTCATAGACACACCTGGAAATAATGCTTTCCCAGCTATCTGGGCATGCCTTAACCCAGTGAAGTTGATACATAAAATTAAACATCACAAGCCCTAACTCCCAGTACCTCAATGTGACTATGTTTGGAGACAGGGCGTTTAGAGATGTAATGAAGTCAAAATGAGGCCATTAGGGTGGGCCCTAATTCAATCTGACTGGTATCGTTGTAAGACGAGGAAACTGGAAGAACATAAAAAGAGACCCTAGGGGTGTGTACACACATCTTGCTAGCAGCAGAAGAGAATACTTGTTTTTCCTCAGCATTGCCACTATGAGGCTTTAATATTTTTTTGTTTTGAGTTTGGAAATCTAATAAGGGAAAATCATATTTCTGTTTTGATTTGCACTTATTCATTAATAAGGTTAAGCGTTGCTTCAAAAGTTTGTCCACCATTCATGTTTTTATTTTTCTGAATTCTTCTTCATAACCTTTGTTCATTTTTATGTTGCTTAACTTTTTATTACATAAATAATATTTATAAATTAAATAACATTGTCTTTTGATCTCATACGTTGCAAATATTTTTCCAGTTTGTGATTTGTCCTTAATTTTGCTTATGAGTTTTTGTTTTGTCACATTTATTAAAAAAATGTAGTCAACTTTATTGTCCTTTTCTTTTGTGGCTTCTGAGCTCATTATTTTTACAATCTAAATGGGGTTTTTAGATTTGTAGATTAGGGAAATGCACAAAAACATTTCAGAGGACATCATCCACGTGTTTTGTAAAATTTTCCATGATATCCTTGAGAGTAAAATGGAGAAATGAAGGTTGGATGATGATATACATCAAAGTGCCTTTATAGTTTACTCAATAATGCAAACTATAAATGTACATGAAGAGTACTGATTAATGGATCCTTGTCAACTTGGATTCCCTTGGCCTTGATGAAGATAAAAGGTATAATTCGCCTATTTTCAGATAGCAGAAAGGTCAAGGTGTGATATTTAATTCCCTGGATAACATAATCAAGATTTAAGAAGATCTTGACAGGCCAAAACATTGAGTTTAAAAATAAGTCAAATTTAAAAGTGATAAATCAAAGATTTGTATTTTTATACAGTTCAATTATTCAAGAATAGATGGGAAGTCCTGGGATACCAGACATTCATATAAATAACAACTTCAACAACATTTTAGTTCATAGTGAGTCAATGGTATACTAGGAAAAGCAAGAAAGCCAGTGTGGTCTTAGGTACTTTCTGGGTTACTCAGTAATATTTAATTTAAAAAAATTTAAATTCTGACAGACTTACAGAGATTTGCAAAAAGGTACAGAAATCCCCTTTTCATCTAGATTTCTTCAATGGTAACATCCTCTGTAACTACAATACAATGTTAAAATCGGAAAATTGACATTTTTACATGCTACAGATGTTATCCATGACTCAGCAGTTTTTATATTCACTTATTTGTGTATGTGTGTATAGTTCCAAGCAATTTTATCACATGTATAGACTCTTGTATTCTTAACAGTTTTTTAACTGGTAAGCAAATTAAGGAAGAACAGACTTATCTATAGAGAAAAATTCATATATGTATTTCAGGAAAATTAAGCTGGAATTTAACCTAAGTGACATATCCCAGATACAAGGGGGACATGGGGTGAACTTATACAAAGTTTTCCTAGTGTATCTTGGTGATGCTTTATTTGCATTATCTCATCTAATTCCCAGGGTTATGCTTAAGCTGTAGATAGCCAAATTGTGGAATTGAAAGGAAAAGAGACTTTTAGCAATAATTTTAAAGGTACCTTGAAGGCCTGTCATGCAACAAAAGGCTATAATGTGTCATTCCAGTGGCCATTAAGAGAGATTGGAGGCAGTTACAAAGCCAACTTTAACTCAAGGAAACTTTTTCTAGCCAGGAGAGCTGTAAAACAGTGGCATTTGGCTGCCATGACAGCAACAGGCAGAAATTATTCAAGCAGAGGTAGAATGATCACATTTCAAGAGGGGGTTACAGGGGATTCTTAAACTCATTAAAGTTTGGATTAGAAGACTGAAAGATTCTAGGACTCTATATAGATGAATATCATAAAGAAGCTGGAATATTCGAGAGGATGGGTTTTTCTCTGTGTTCCTGACTGGGAAAAGAAGAGGGGACGGAAAGGGAGAGAGAAGAGGCTAAGGAGGAAGAAGGAGGGGATGATCCTAGTGGTACACACGTAGTAAAAAGATAACACAAATATTTTTATTACTGGAAGCTTACCCATCAACTTTGTAGACAACAAAGATTGTATTCAGTTATGGTGCCTATTAATTATTAAGATAATGATAGCAGATATTAGATAATGAAGTGCAGAGGCGCGATCTCGGCTCACTGAAACTTCTGTCTCTCGGGTTCAAGCAATTCTCCTGCCTCAGCCTCCCGAGTTGCTGGGATTACAGGCGCATGCCACCATGCCCAGCTAATTTTTGTATTTTTAGTAGAGACAGGGTTTCACCATGTTGGCCAAGGTGGTCTCGAACTCCTGACCTCGTGATCTGCCCACCTCAGCGTCCCAAAGTGCTGGGATTACAGGCCTGAGCCACTGTGCCCAGCTCTCTCTTTCTCTCTTTTCTAAGTTGATGATACATGTTTCACCCTAAATAAAGTACATCTTGTAGGCTGCTGATACTGTTTTGACTGATTTTTCTAATTTAATTTGAACAGACATGGGTTATTTTCTGGTGAGTTTGCATGTGTATTTATGTGACACAGGTTGGTGGTGTTATTTGCGTGTGTGTTTATGTGACACATGTTTGCTGATGGCCAAGATCTAAGGAAACTGGGGTTATGGAGAGGGGGCTGCTGTCCTTCTCTGAGGCCTGGTGTAATTAGAGCCTGTGTAAGAGTGAATGCCTCTCTAGTGGAGCTATAAAAAAGACAGCCTGCTCTAAAATCATCTTGAGGGAAAGAAAAGTTGTCAAGTGTATCAGTTTGCATTTTGTCCAATTGAATATAATAGAACTCCCAAATATAAAGACTTAAGCAAATGGAGATTTATTTATTTTTCACATAACAAGAAGCTGAGAGGTAGCATTTCTCAGCTTTAGTTCAGTGGCTTATTGATGTTAAGGCTCATGTCATTTTAATTTTCCTGGTTCTTTTCTCATGGTTGCAAGATAGCTGCTACAGCTCCAGTAGCCATGTGAGCATTCCAGAAAGGTACAAGAGAGAGGAAAGAAGGGCAAAAGAGGAAGGAAAAAGAGGAAAGGTTGACATAAACTTTTACTGGGAAATACAAATGCCTTCCTAGATCCTTCTCTTGCAGACTTCCACTCTTGTTTCATTGGCCAGAATTTTCTACCCACAATTAATGGGATACAAAATGTGACTGAGACATTTGTACAATGATTTAATAATATGAAAGGAACCAAGACAGGGGAACAGAGAGTTTTCTGTAGCTTTCAGATGGTTTAAGGACATTGATCTGTGAGGATGGACTATGAAACTCAGAGATTAGCTCAATATTTATTTATAGAGTCTGCCTTTTACACGCACATGTCTGGGATAAAATAAGGAAGGTAGGGGGATAAGGATTTTGATAATTCCACCGAAATGAAAGCTGTACAGGATAAGAACTAGGTCATAAAAACTCTCCTTGTGGTATTGCTGTAGCCATTCTCTGGAAAAAAATCAATTTATATGAGCAATTTCTTCATAGTCTCTCTGTTTTTTATTGTAAACATGGTGAGATGATGTTCTGGGTTGTTGCACTCTAGAGTCAAAGTGGCTTTCAGAAGATCCTCTCTGTACATTTGAGAGTTGTATTTTAGTAATTGAGACCAGAGCTTGACTCCTTGTGTCCACGATGCCACTAAATTAAATTAAGTATTTCGTGGAAAGAACAACGAAAGCCCAAATTCTGTTATTACTATTTATTTAATATGTATGAGCCTGTAAATCTTTTAAGTGTTAATGCAAAACAGATATTGCATTCGTAGGCTTCAAATGCTGGTTTTAGAAAATGTGTTTAGTAACATCACTTTGATTGTTTAAGGGGATGGGTGAGGGAGGTTTGAATTAGCTCATTTTAAAATATTGGGAACTTAAGGGACAGGAGAATTAAGGAACTTGTCCCAAGTTTCCCAAGTGAAGCTGAGATTCAAAGTGCATCTTGTCTGCTCTGGCATCTGTGGGATTTCCTCTCCATTAGGAGGTGGCTGTGAACTACTGCCAAACCCCATGAAGTAAGGAGAATTAGGTGTTGCTAGGTACATGAATGAGGCTCAGATTGAAAAGACTGTTCTCTAGGCCAGCGGTCACAGTGGTTTGGTGCTGGTTCTTAGTCCCTCTGATTTAGTATACGTGTATGATAAAGTGATTTAGATGAGAGTTCATGAGATCGGTTTTGATGGCAACTGATGACCTTTGCTGTGAGTCTGGGTGCTGTCTGCCTGTTACTGCTTCCCAACACAAACGGGACACCAGCCTCAGATATTTGTCCTTCTGGATGGGCTAGTACCCCCATAGACTCTTGGCAAGCCCTTATACAGCAGCTGCCACTGCATATCCAGCCACTTGGCATGCACCAGCCTGTCAGCCCAGTATCATCCAGGGAGGACACAGCCCCATTACCCCTCAGCTCTCCCCGCCCACCCCAGAGAGGAGACTGGACGTTTTCAAAGGAGCTTTTGTTAAGGGGTGATTTTAAAAAAGGAGAAAAGCCATAAAAAGTGAGGTGCATTGAGCTGAATGAAGTATTTCTGGCCACAGATGAGCTGAGCCAGTACATCTCATTTTTCTTCATTTTCATCCTGTCTAAGGGACCATGTTCTGAAGCCTGTCCTTGGAAGTTTCCCCTTTTCTTCTCCGTTGTGGTGCCCATCCCCTTCAGCACAGAGGAGATGCAGATGTGGTGGACAAGTATGTGCCAGGGCAAGGAGTGAGCATTTGCTTGCATTCAAAGGCTTTTCTTTTTGAATGGCAAAGGTTGGTTTTCCCGGGTTTTTTTTTTTTTTAAACCATGACTTGTGGATGGATATTAATAGTACTAGTAAAAATAAAAATAAAATAAACAGAAAGGTTTTACTATTCCTGTTTTCATGTCCAACTCTCTAGTGTCAGGTTTGACACTCTTCAAGACAAACCATTATATGTTCTATATACACATACACACATATCATTTCCACATCCTTGTGTTTATGCATCTGATACATATACACACACATAGCTCTGTGTTTGGGCTATGGTTCTTGAGAGTGCTGGAGTAATGGATTGAATTTATCTTTATTCATTTGTTTTCAAGTTCCCCTTCCTGCTTTAATTTAGCTGTACCTATCACGAGCCATTAAAATGGACATATTCTTGGGCTGGGCATAGTGGCTCATGCTTGTAATCCCAGCACTTTGGGAGGCTGAGGCAGGCAGATCACTTGAGATCAGGAGTTCAAGAGCAGCTTGGCCAATATGATGAAACCCCATCTCTACTAAAAACACAAAAATTAGTTGGGTGTGGTGGAGCACACCTGTAATCCCAGCTACTCAGTAGGCGGGAGAATTGCTTCAACCCGGGAGGTGGAGGTTTCAGTGAGCCAAGATTGTGCCACTGCACTCCAGACTGAGTGACAGAGCTAGACTCCATCTCAAAAAAAAAAAAAAAAAAAAAAAAAAAAAAAAAAAAAAGAGAAAAGGCATACTCTTGGACACTGTAATTCCTTCTTCTTGGGAAATTATACCAAGGAAATCACCTAAAAGAAAGAGAAAGTTATAAAATACATTGATATCTTTTTTTAAACATATGGGAGGTAGTAACTTATAGTTTGCAAGGATTTTTCACACATATTTTCTCATTTCATCTTGAAAACAATCCTCCAGGGTAGCCGGCTTTATCGTTTTTCTTTCATAGTTTATAAATAAGGAAATGGGCTTAGAAAGATAGTATGATTCTTTAAGGTTCAGACCTAAGTGAGTGGTAGTGGTTCGGAAAGTTTTGCTTAGTTTGGAAGCAGAGAAATCCAACCAGGAGATTGGACTCTACTCAAAAAGATCCACAGCAAAGCACATGTTGCTCCAAGTTTAGTGTCTCTCTACTACACAATCACCATTCCCAGTGGAGGAACTTGTTATTAACCTATGTTGTGCCAACCTGACGAGCATCACAGAGTCTCTACGTACTATAACAACAGAGACTATGAAACAGAATGGAAAAGTGTTTATAGTATAATTTAAGTTATAACATAAGATAAAGAGGTTGTATCTATATATAAATGTGTAATGTATGTATATTTAAAGATAAAAATTATAAGACAACATGGAAAAATAAAAAGCAGTTGTATTAAGGGGATCGGAACTACATTTTTGTATTTTTTCTGTAATATAGATAGAATTAACAATAGATTAAAAATTCAAATAGTAATAAAAACAAACACCTGAATGGAAGTACTGGGCTAAGTTCATGCCTAATTCCATTTAATCGCAACCTCATGAAGTAGATATTATTATAATTTCCACTTTGCAGATTTCCACATCCCTTTGCCTTAGGATAGTTAAATAACTTCTCCAAGGTTATAAAGCTACAAGTCAAGACAGGGAGGACCTGGGTTTTTTCTCTGCTTCTTTCTATCCTAGATAGCAACAATTCTTCAATGTGTGTGCTGCAAAGGGGACCACAGATCATTAAATTGTCCAACCCATCTCTCATGTTGTGTTTACATGAACTCCCTTTGTTTTTGCTTTTGATCATGGAAGAACTTCAGTTGACTGAAAGACATTAGCATTCACAGACTATGGGATTACTCAGAATTTTTTGTGGACCATCCACCAATACTTGATAAAATGCATTGAAGAAGCAGGACTTTACAATCTTCTCCGAAAAACAAAGATCTGGAATAGCAGAGGCTATTCTGAGGGATGACTCTGAGTGTGTTGCTGAGACCTGGTCCTCTACATGTTTAATAGCAGCATTGACCAGAATTTTAGCTCACATGGTAGGGGCAATTGACAATCTATGAGTTGTAGAAAGTGAAACTGTACCTCATATAGTAAGGAACAGTGCTAGCCCCAGGCCTTTTCTTACATCTCCAGGAAGAAAGTCAATGTTTTACTGCTCTTGGTCTGAATTGGTAGAATAAGTGCTTCAGTTCTCTATGTCAGTTTGCCCGAGATTTAAGTCTTTTTGTTATGAAAAGTTGTCCTTGCCCTGCAGAAAGAAGCAGTGTGAGTTTCTTGGTTATAATGGGGCTGGGGTTTTTCCAGTGGTGTAAAATTCTTCCCAAGACCCGAGTGATGAACTCACCGTAGAAGTCTTCTTCTTTGCTGCAGGTTACAGCATAGCTTGTCTATAGGAACAGGTTTCTCTTTGAAACAGAGATTTACACAAGGTCTTGGAGAATGGGACACAAAGTTGTCTTTCACATGCCTCCATGAAAGAGCTGGATCCCAAATACTTCTCCTTCACAGGATGGGGTTTTAATCTGCAGGCTCAGGTCCCTCCATCTTACCTTTCCCGTTTTCTCTTTCAAAGCATGGGTACTTTCCAGTGCTTTCTTGTGGATCTTTTTGATTAATGTCCTGTTTTCCTTTGCTGGGTTTCCCTGCTTTCCAAACTAAGCAAAATAGAATCACCCCACTCTGCCTTCCCTGACTCCCTTCTATTGTTTACTGCACTGTTTTTTAAATCTTTTTTTTTTTTTTTTCTGAGACAAGAGTCTCACTCTGTCACCCAGGCTGGAGTGCAGTGGAGTGATCTTGGCTCACTGCAAACTCTGCCTCCTGGGTTCAAGTGATTCTTGTGCCTCAGCCTCCGGAGTAGCTGGGATTACAGGCACACTCCACCACACCTGGCTAATTTTTGTGTTTTTTAGTAGAGATGGGCTTTTGTTATGTCGACCAGCCTGGTCTGGAACTCCTGACCTCAGGTGGTCCGCCCACTTCCGCCTCCCAAAGTGCTGGGATTATAGGCATGGGCCACTGTGCGTGGCGTGTTATTTTAAATCTTGAAATGTATTCTTATTCTGGGGCTTTTATTCTTTGGTGTGAAAATGGGCCTAGTAGTAATTCTCCTTAGTACTATGCATGACATTCCTCCTCTTCAAAGCACTTCAGAAAGATTAACTAATTAGTCCTCTCAATTCCCCTTGTCCTGTGGGGACAATTCATACTTGGCCAACAATAGGAAGGAGAATGAAAATGGTTCTTACTCTTTTCATAAATGGCTTCAGGCTTCAAAGTGCATTCCCATCACCAGCTAGAATACAAAATAAGCGAGAGAGGGAAAAGGAGAGATTTTGAGAGGAAATCCTTCTGTCTCCTTCACGAACTTCTTCATTAAGAAATTTAGTGCAGGTTCTTCAGGGGATAAATTATGTGGAGCCAGGTTTGTCGAGGACGTGAGTATGAGCTTAATCCTGAGACTAGTTTTCTTTCTTTTTTTTTAACCTTTAAGTTCAGGGGTCCATGTGCAGGTTTGTTACGTAGGTAAACTTATGTCATGGGGGTTTGTTATACAGATTACTTCACCACCCAGGTATTAAGCCTAGTACCCATTAGTTATTCTAAGCCTAGTTTTCCTTCTGATTTAAAATCGTGGAATGTTAGAGGAGTCAGATCTTAGAGATGCGGTAAGTCAACCCCTTGACTTTACAGATGCAAAAACTAAGGCTGACAAAGGTAGATTACATCAAGGTCGCACAGGGCTAGAGCGGTTTTTTCCTTGGCCTGCCCTTGCTGTGTCTGTTAGATGAGATGTCTGCTCATCTTGAAGGTCTTATAAGAATGGATTAGTTATATTGTTGGGCAGTGCTAGGCTTAGGTGTCTGCATGGGGTTCCTGAGTGAAGGGGAGGTGACTTGCTGTAGCCATTCCTGCTGGTGTGACAGAGAAAGGTGGAAGAACCATTGCTGTGCAAAAATGCTCTCTTAGTACCTTTGGGGAAAATGGGATATAGCATAATCTTTCAACTTCAGAGAGAGTCAATGGTTATTTGATTTAAACAAATACTCCATTATGGTGTTCACTGTAGCAAATTCTGTAATTATAAGTTTTATGACAACTCCCATTACTAAACCATTTTCATCCCTCTCCTAGCTGTCTGAAAAACCGTAAATTGGGTGGGAATTTTTGTGGCTAGACCCTGTCTGGTAGAGAATGGATGTCTTCTGCGAGCACAAGGAAGGAAAGAAAATCTCATTAGCTGCCTCTGAGTTATTGTGGAATGGGAAGAAATGTAAGCATATTCCTTTCCCAGTTTGCAAAAGAGTGGAATGTTTTTCTTCTCTGTGTTGGAAAATTGTGAAAAAGGAGGCAGAAAGACCCAATTTTCAAAGTTGTATAGAACCACTAAGAACAGCTGAGAAAAAGGATGTTTTACTGAGTTACTTCTAAGCACACTGTGACATGGCTGCTCAGGATTTCAGCATCTACCTTGCTAATGTTTAAGTTTTGTATTTTCCTCTGCTCTGTCTTAATTACTGTGTCCTTGGAATCTTGAGTTCTTGAAATTAGATAAAGGAATTGCATTCCTAGCTTGGGGAAGAGAGGCTTTGCAGGCAACCTAGATTGTGGTCATTTCTGTGGTGGTAGGACCTAGCCTTAGGGTTAAGTGGATCAAGCTGGTTTTGTACACGGTTGATGTAATGCCACGTGCCAATGTGCCTGACAAGCACATTTTGAGAACACATAGTTCTGGAACAGGATTCAAGGCACTCAAGAAAATCTTTACTCATCCTGTCTTGAAATGTAACTTTAATTTAATTTAATTTATTTATTTATTCTTTTGAGACGGAGTCTTGCTCTGTCACCCCAGGCTGGAGTGCAGTGGCTCAATCTCAGCTCACTGCAAGCTCTGCCTCCTGGGTTCATGCCATTCTCCTGCCTCAGCGCTCTGAGTAGCTGGGACTACAGGCGCCCGCCACCATGCCCAGCTAATTTTTTGTATTTTTAGTAGAGACAGGGTTTCACTATGTTAGCCAGGATGGTCTCGATCTCCTAACCTCGTGATCCGCCCACCTCGGCCTTCCAAAGTGCTGGGATTACAGGCATGAGCCACTGTGCCCAGCTGAAATGTAACTTTTATGACTCAATCATGAGCTGACTTTTCACCTTTACATCATTCTCTCGTTTGTCTTCTCTGTGTGTTGTGTTTTTGACTCTGAGTTCCCTCACCCCATCATTCCTTGTATCCTAATTCTTGTCAGCTTTCAAGGATTACCTCAGTTTCTTAGCTTCATCTACTCCCAACCGCCCTAAACCCCATCATCTTAGACTATAACTAAGTCATCGTTTTCAAAATTCAGAGAGCATTTACTTGCTGTACTACTGGATTAAGATATTTGCTTAAAATGTTTTATATGGTTTGCAAATCATTTTGTATGCATTGCTTGTCTCCCTATCTGGAGTGTCAGTGCCTTGGGGACGGGGACTGTCTTCTTTAATGAAACTGATTTTAGTATCTAGAGGAATTCTAGGACATAGTGTTTGCTCACTCAACAGTTCTGAGTTGTAATATAGTATGTATGAAAATGTCTTATTTCCCTTATAAGCTCTATAAGCTCCTTTACTATTTCATCTTTGGTGCCTTACACTCATTTGATGCTTAATAAATATTTGTTAAGTGAATTATTTGTGATCACCTGAGCTTTTCAGGGAGGCTATTTGTCTTCAGCTTCTACCCAAATCTCCAGATGCTTCTCATCTCTTTTATAGACATTGATGACTCTACTTCTGATGGAAGATTTTCACAGCTACCACTAATTATTTGCAGTGATTATAGGTATAGAGGATTATTTTTGGATGCTGTTGCCTTTCCTCTAATGTCCAGGTCTTTGTAAAAATTGTATCTATGCCAAGTGCCCATCTGTGCACTTTTTTCTTAATCTTTCCTACGTACACGGACAAGAAAGAAAACTATAGTATTCTTGCCGTGGTCTGCATGCTACTTCCTTGTGATATGATTTCCAGAGTCCTTAAACTTTGTTTGAAAATCTGTGGGGATAAAAATATTGAATGAAAGTGTTACCCATATAATCTGAAATAAAAATTACCACAACCATCTCCTTGCCACCACCTCTTCTTCCCTAATGCTGCAGAGCCACAGCCGTCCAGCTGTCTGTTTCCCTAATGCTGCAAAGCCACAGTCGTCCAGCTGTCTAGTGTTTTCTGGTGCTCCTCTTGCATTCTTCCTCTTCACCCTGTGGCATCACGGAGGTGCTGCCTAAGGGCCTGAAATTCTGGCTGCTCTGTTGGCCTGGTTAATCTTTCTCAAAAATTTATCTTATTTTTTCACAAGTATTTCCTAAAGTAATAATAAACGTATTTTTAATTGAATTCTCCTATTGCCCTTTAACTATTCATTCACTCATGTAATTATTAATATATAATTTACATAATTTCTCTCATATATATATATAAAAATAATTTTTTTTTGAGACAGAGTCTCACTCTGTTGCCCAGGCTGGAGTGTAGTGGCATGATCTCATCTCACTGCAACCTCAGCCTCTCAGGTTCAAACGATTCTCCTACCTCAGCCACCAGAGTAGCTGGGACTACAGGTGTGCACCACCATGCAGGGCTAATTTTTGTATTTTTAGTAGACATGGGGTTTCACCATGTTGGCCAAGCTGGTTTCAAGCTGCTGACCTCAAGTCAGCCTCCCAAAGTGCAGGCATTACAGGTGTGAGCCACTGCGCCTGGCTCTAAATATTGTGAAGTATACAAATAGGAAAGGATTTTTTGTTTCTCTCTTTATTTAACGAACTTTTATTCAGGTTTGGGAGGTAGGCAGGGCAGAACAGGTTGAGGCAGGAGAGGGCTTCAAGAACAGGGAGGCCCATGCAGCAGAGCAGAGAGGCTGGGAGGACAGCAGGAACTTGGGAACCCAATGTACCTGCCTTGAACCCCAGCTGTAATGCTAGCAGCTGTGTACCCTTTCCATTTCAAAATTCTATTGTTTGACTTGTAGCATTCTTTATATATTGTGGCTACAAGTCCTTTGCCATATATGTAAATTGTAAATAATTTCTCCAAGCCTGTGACTTTTCTTCTTTATCAATAGTATTCTGTGATTTTTAGTGGAAAACTGAAAAAAAAAAACAAAACGATGTATCTTGTTCCTGCTTTCTGGAGGTTGGCCATCTAGAAGGTGGCTGGAACAGCATTGGAGTAAAGGATCTGAGAAATAAGACAGAGGCAGAGGCTGCACATCGGGAGTCTGGGGTCTTGGAGTAAAGAACTGTTTGTTATGATTGGAGTAATCCGAGCGAAGCTTTAAATGAAACCCCGATAGTTGAGTAGAGGAAGAAACAGGTGGAATGGGAGTTAGGGAAGACTATTAGAGAGAGGTCAAGGAGAGAGCAGGAACAAAGACCGACGGTAAAAGTGCATGAATGGTTTAGGGAGAGGCAGGCTGGCAGGATGTCATATGTGTGTGTGTGTGTGTGTGTGTGTGTGTGTGTTTGAGGGAGAGCAAAACGAAACAGAGTAAATCAAAACATGAAGACACTTCTTTTTTCTAAAGTAAAAAAGCAATACTCAATCCGCTGTTTTATTTCTTGTAGCTGAAATTATTAACGTGGGAATATCACTAGCATTTTTCCCATAAATGGATCGAAAATGCTGACGTCAATGCCAAGGAAAAAAAGTGTCTTGAAAAGGCAGTCGTGGACGTGGAGTTACCAGATCATCCGCAGTGCTCCTGGATCGGGTGGAGGAGCCAGGCTGCAGAAATGCAGTTCATCGCAGGAGTTTTCCTGAACAGAGAAAAGTCTCCACAGAATAGCAAAAACAGGAAAAACTCGAAGTCAAGGGTCTTGAGGTCTAAATTTTCTCTGTGATCCCAGGGAAATCGTTTCATCTTTCTAGGTCTTAACATCCTCACCTGAAAAATAAAGTGCTTGGCTAAGAAAGGCTTGAGGTTTTATTTGGCTCATTCTGTGGTTCGCTAGGTCAGTGTTTTTAAAGCTTCCTCACATATCTGCCGCATTCAGGAGCCTTAGTCCTAAAGAGTCAGTATTGGGAGGTAACGGCACTTTTCGATAAGACTCTCATGTTCCGCGCTAGGCCCCCAAGGATTCTTCTGCAGGTAATCCATGCTGAGAAAATCTGCAAAGTCTTTCCGGCCCGGTCCAGTCCACACTTGTTTTGCCCTTTCCGACTCTAGACTATTGATTCCTGGAGGACGATGACCTATTTTTAAACCTTCTTTTTCTGCACTGAGTCTCAGGCAATGTCAGACTTACTTATTTTAGGAAATCTTCGTTGAGACCTCCTGGATGCCAGGGATTGGGGTCACAGAGACAAAAATTTCCCTTAAGGATTACTGTCCAATTGGAAGGACATATATGCAAATGAATAAATGCCTGGAAAGTTGTTGACTGATTAAGTGGACATTTAATATATTATTTTCAAACCCAGAGACCTAAATATTTACTGATTTTTCCCTACTAGCCCATTAAATAACAGTTCTCCAAGATCTTTGAAGGAATATAAGTTCATGGAAGGACAATGATCTTATCCGTCATTCTCATCCTTTTATAGGTATTTTTGTTCAGAGTTAACTGTGGCACAGATCGTTACTTTACCTAGATTTTAATCCTAACAACAATATTTTTATGGAGAAGGAAACTGAGGCTCAGTGAGGCTAAGCCATCTGGCCAAGGTCACACAATAAGAGACAGAGCTCAGAGTGGAACCCAGTGTGATATATCAAAATCCAGTCTACACATCTTCCTTCCAAAGCAGTTTTCTTGTAGCAATTACGTGTGCCTGTAACTCTTCAGCTAACCTCCAGAAAGTTAAGATGACTGTGTCTTTTATAAGATGTAATTATTTGAGAAACAAGTGACTAAAACTTGCAAAATCTGCAGGAAAGAACTTCTAGGCTCTTTGGAGTTTTTTTGCCCTGCACCAACATCCTCTCAAAGGCAAGGAATAGCAATTATGATAAAAGAGACCAGAAAGTGAAAGGAATAAACAATGTAGCAATTGCTCTGGGAAAACTACAGCTCATTTTTATTTTGATAATGACCTCTAATCTTCCCAGGGGAATTTTGAGCATGCATCTTATCTTAAAATATTTTTTTGAGCTTTGGCACTTTTATTGCCTTTACAAGAACAGCTATGATTAAGGGATGACTCTCTTAGTTGCAATGGATGAAACAATTAAATGTGTTTACCCGCTGACATTCCAAACCACTTCTTGATAGGAAATAAAGGTGTGAAACAGAGCTGGTGTTTACATGAACATAATTTTTTTCTAAATATAATTTTTTTTTTTTTTTTTTTTTTTTTGCACACTGCTTGGAATGTACTTTTGATTTTCTTGAGTTTAGATGAGGTTGACAATAATGATGTAAATCCAGATCGAAATATAATTCCTGTTGCCATTTTAAGTTTACAGTGGTTACCTACCTAATAATCGTTGGAAATTAAGTCTGGAATCACACCCAAGTTAAACTACATATTCAATCGGGCTGAATTTGACATTAATTATATGACTAAGAGGAGCTAGGAAACAAATTCTTTTTTGTTTTTTCTCATTTCATGAGGCACCCTACACTGGCAGCAAAATTTTCCTTAAATCAGAGGAAAGAATTGACTTTACAGTTTCTTTTTCTTTTTTTTTTTTCTGAGATGGAGTCTCGCTCTGTCTCCCAGCTGGAGTGCAGTGGAGTGATCTTGGCTCACTGCAACCTCCGCCTCCTGGGTTCAAGCGGTTCTCCTACCTCAGCCTCCTAAGTGGCTGGATTACATGTGTGTGCCACCACAGCCAGATAATTTTTGTATTTTTAGCAGAGACAGGGTTTTGCCATCTTGGCCATGCTGGTCTCGAACTCCTGACCTCAGGTGATCCACCAGCCTTGGCTTCCCAAAGTGTTGGCATTACAGGCATGAGCCACTGCTCCCAGTCAGTTCCTTGTAAAACTTGATCTAGAACACTCTTGATTTTGGAATTATAATGCTTAATATTTTCCTCAATTCTGACTGCCCAGATTTAGCCAAGGGCAGTTAGAAAAGGAAACACTTCACCTTGACCCCTGGGGTCAGAGCTACTATAGCAAGGCCAACTTCAACCCGTATGGAAGATGTGGCTGCTGAGAGCTTCATATATAGAGGCCCTGACACAGGATAAAGGGAAAATATGTCTGTTTTAAATCATACTAACATTGTGATAAAATAATATTATGCCCTTTGAAGGACCTAAAATAGTGCTAAATTGTATCATGACCAAGAAACACTTGTTTAACTTTTACTCTGTGCCAGGCATTAAACTAGGTATGAAGGATATGAAACTAAACAAGGTGTAATGTTTATCTTCAAAGAGTTTCTTTATCCTGGAAGAAATTAGAGATGGCTACATTTTTAAAAATTTTTATTAATGTGTTTTTAAATTTTTTTTAATTCATAAAATTCAGATCCTGCACAAGACAGCTGGACTTCTCTAAGGAATCAGAATTATAAGGAAAATATGTTGATTGTATCCCTTTGTTAGTGAAAATAATACATTCGGATTTGAAATGGTCAATTGTTCACAATGATTTTTGGCTGTTATGAATAAAGCTGTTATGAACGTATGTGTAAGTCTTTGCATGGACATACATTTTCATTTCTCTTTGGTAAATACCTTGAAATGGGAATTGTTAGATTACGTGATATGTATATATTTAAATTTATGAGAAACTGCCAAACTTTCTGAAATGGTTGTCCTGTTTTACACTCCTGCTTGTTATGCATGAGAATTCTAGTTGCTTCATGTGGACACCAACACTTAGTATTATTAGTCCTTTCACTTTTAGTGGTTCCAGTGGATGTGCAGAGATATTTCATTGTGGTTTTAATTTGCATTTCCAGGTAACTATTGATAATGAGCATCTTCTTATGTGCTCATTCGTCATTCAAATAGCTTATTTTGTAAAGTATCTTTTGCTTATTTTGAAATTGTATTGTTTGACTTATTGAGTTGTAGTGTTCTTTATATGTTCTGGATACAAGTCCTTTGCCATGTATGTAAATTGTAAATATTTTCTCCTAGCCTGTGCCTTACCTTTTCATTTTTTCAGTAGTATTTTTCAGTAAACAAGAGTGTTTTGTCTTGTTTTCTTTTTATGATTTATGCTTTTTGTGTTCTATATTAAAAATCTTGGCTTCCCTCAAAGTCATCACAAAGATTTCTCCTATTTTTTAATAGAAGTTTCATTTTCTATGTTTAGGCCTATGATATATTTTTAATCAACTTTTGCATATAGTACGAGGTAAGGGTCAAGGTTAATTTTATCTATATGGATATCTGATTGCTTCAGCTCCAGTTATTGAAAACACTATCCTTTCTCTTCATTGAATTTCCCTGGTGCCTTGGTTGAAAATCAAGTTACCATGTATTTGTCGTTCTATTTATGGACACTTTTCTGCTCTATTGATTTGTAAATGTGACCTAATGCCAATACCACACTATCTTACATACTAGGTTTATAATAAGTTGTCCTATCAGATAATGTACCTGGTCTCCCAACCTTTTTTTCCTTAAAAATTATTTTGATATTCATGGTTCTTTGCATTTTCATTTTAGAATATTTGTCAATTTCTATAAAATGTTGCTAGAATTTTGATTGAGATATGATTAAATCTGTAGACTAATTTGAGGAGAATTGATGTCTTAACATATGGAGTCTTCCAATCCCTATGTATGGCATGAATCTCCATTTATTTAAGTCTTTTTAGTTTCTTCCAGCAATGTTTTATTGGTTTCAGTTACAGGTCTTGTATGTATTTTGCTAAATTTATTCTTAGTTTTAAAATGTTTTTGCATGATACTATATATGCTATGTTTTAAAATTTCAATTTTTAATTGCTTATTGCTAGTATATTGAATGCATTAACTTTTGTATATTGGCCTTGTATCCTGAGACTTTGCTAAATTCACTTTTTAGCTCTTTTTGTAGATTTTTTTGTAGACTTTGTAGGAATTTCTGTGTATATGATCATGATGCTTGCAAATACTTTAAATTCATCCCTTCTAATCTGTATATGTTGTTTTCTTTTACTTTCCTTATTGTACTGCCTAAGGTACAATATAATGTGGGATAGAAGTGGTGAGGGTGGACATCCTTGCCTTGTTTGCTATCTCAGCAAACAAAAAGTGTTGAGCTTTTTATCAAAAAATATAATGTTGGCTGTACCTTTTTTTTTTTTTTTTTTTTTTCAGTAGTTGCCATTTGTCAAGTTGCTAATTTGCTGAGGGGGCTGTATATGTGTGTATGTGTGTTTTCCTGTAAATGGGTATTGAATTTCACCACATTTTTTCCACATCTATTGAGAAGACATATTACTTTCACCTTTCAGTCTTTTGATATGGTGAATTTCACTGACTGATTTTTGAATTCAAATCACTATTGTTTTCTTTCATAAACTCTATTTGGCCATTGTAATAGTTAATTTTAGTGTTAACTTGATAAGCCCAAGGAATATCCAGATAGCTCTGGAAAAACATTTTTTCTGAATGTGTCTGTGAGGGTATTTCAGAAGAGATTAGCATTTGAATCAGTGGACCAAGCAAAGAAGATCTTCCCTCACCAGTGTGGGCTGGCATCATCTAATCCATTGAGGGCCCAAGTAGAACAAAAAGACAGAGGAAGCACAAATTGTCTCTCTCTCTTTTTTTTTTTTTTGAGCTGGAACGTCCATCTTCTCCTGTCTTTAGATATCTGAGTTCCTGGTTCTTGGGCCTTTAGACTCTAGGACTTACACAAGTGGCTGCTCCCCACCCTGCCAACCTATGACCCCTCTGGCCCTGGGTTCTCAGACCTTTGGCCTTGGACTGGAAATTACACTATTGATTCCCCTGGTTCTCAGTCTTTCAGACCCAGACTGAGTTATACCATTGGCTTTCATGGTTCTCCAGCTTGCAGATGGTGCATCATGGAACTTTTTGGCCACTGTAGTCACATAAGACAGTTCCCATAATAAAGCTGCTCTTATATATCTATATATAGTCTATTGGCTGATTTCTCTGGAGAAGACTAGTACAGCCATGGTGTGTTATACTTTATGTATATATTTAATTTGCTATATTTTGTTAAATATTTTTGTTTCTATGTTTATGAGTCATATTGGTCTACAGTTTCATATTCCTTGTAATGTCTTTCTTTGGCTGGTTTTAGTATGACGTCAATACTGGCTTACTGGTTGTTTTTGCTGATATCCTCAACTCAATCTATCTGCTTGGACACCTGCTCTATGCTTTCTCTTCTTGACCTTTGCTCATTTTAACTCTGAATTTTGTCTTCCCATTTGGTCGTGTGTCTGGTACTTACTTGCTACTAGTGGACTTCTGGTTGAACTTCTCAGGATATTTGGAATCATCACACCTTTATGAAGAGGGCCCAGGACCTGATTTACCATGTTTTTCTCCATCCTACATACCAATTGGTCATAGCCTTCCAAGACCCAGAGGAAAAATGTACTGGCAGATATTCCAAGAAAAAGAAATCAGATGAAAACTAATGTCCTTAGCAGGACAGATCCATTAGTAAATTGTTAACCTCCACTTTCAACTCTAGGAACTTGGAATCCAAGTCTTTCTCCAATTAGATCTTAAATCTTTATATTCTCTAGGTTCTTTCTTTTCTAATTTCAGATGCTTCTGAACCAATCTCATCTAGTGTCATAGCTTCAACTGCCAACTATATCCTAACTCTGCCAGAGCTACTCTCTCAGCCCAGGTTCCTCTGCTGAGTTCCACATCATGTATTTCTATTGCCTACTGTATATCCTCTTCCTGAATTTCTATAGGGCTCCCATCTCAATGTGTATAATTTTCTTTATATTTATTTTCAAACTTACTCTTAGAGTTGTGTCCCATGGCCCAAACTTCATCTTTGAATTCTCCCTGACTTCATCTGCTCCCTGATCCCACTTACTGTTTTCATCTATTTAAAATTTCTTAATTTCATTTCCTTTCTTTTTAAATTTTCACTTTTTGTTCAATGTTCCAAACTTACAGAATATCAAATAAAATGTATAATGTATATGTACAGTTTAAAAAATAATCTAACACTCATGTTAAGAAATATATTACACTAATTTATTTAAATTTATTTTTATTTTCAATTTTTGTGGGCACATAGTAGGTGTATGCATTTATGGGGTACATGAGATGTTTTGATACAGGCATGCACTATGGAATAATCACATCATGGAGAATGAGGTATCTGTTCCCTCAAGCATTTATCCTTTGTGTTACAAACAATCCAATTATACTCTTTTAATTATTACACTAATTAGAAATTCCCCTCTACTAGTGTCTCTTCCCTTTTGCCCCAACCGGTGGTAACCACTGTCTTGATTTTTGTTTTAATCATTCTCTTGCTTTTATTTATAATTTTACAACTTGGTTTGGTATTATTAAAAGATACATTATTAAGTTTTGAGACAATTGGGAGCAAGAACAAATACAGTTGTGCAAACAGAATGCAGTAGATGAGTGCTCTAAGCAGAAGACAGACTGAAGAGTCTTAGATTCTCTGAGACTAAGAGTTGCCAGGTATTCATTCTAGGACAGTCAATGAGCAAAGTCACAAGAGATTCTTGGAAACACAGGCTTACCTAGTTGAAGTATTTGGCAGGGCTGGCTCCCACGTGGGCCAAGTAATATATGTCCAGCAGGATTACAGGCCTGGGAAGTGGGCTGCTGTGTACTTTCTTCTTCAAAGATTACCATGGCCTGTTTTAAGCTCTTAGGGGTAGGTCAAATCTCAACCTTTCTGTAGAATAAAACGAGTGTCCTAAGCTGGTCGACGCAATAGGTACGGTGGGGAGAATGAGGGCTTCATCAGCACTTGATCAAGATAAAACAGGTACAGATTAGAATCTGGACCAGAGTCTCCCAGGCATTCTGTTCTTAGGTCAGCACAATGATACAGTGACAGTGGGCATGCTAGTGTTGTCAATCTCTTGAATTAGTCTCCTCTAATCTGCTCTTGTTGCCCTCTCTGTTTGATTCACAGCAGCCATTCTGGGATGTTTCTTCCCTGTCTTCCTGGGAATTTTCTTCATTTCTTTCTTTGCTGCATTTGCTATTCTTCTGATTTACTCTGTGGTTCTCTATTGCCACCATCTAAGCATATCTTGAGAAAGAGCACATGAGAGGTTAAATTTCTAAGACACTTCATATATTTAAATATTTTTATTTTTCCTTCATATTTGATAATTTAGCTGGGTAGAGAATTCTAAGTTGGAAATTATTTTCCTTTATAATTTTGAAGGCATTGCTTCTGATGTTGCTGTTGAAAAGCCTGGGGCCATGTTCATCTCTTAGACTTTGCAGGGAACTTGATTTTTTCCCCCCAAAATGTGTAGAATCTTTTTTTTTTTCATTCTTGGTGCTTTGATGTCAGTTTAGTTTCATCCGCTGTGTTGGAAATTCAGCGGGCCTTTTTGATGAGGTAATCCATGAGTTTCAGTTCTGGGAAATTTTCTTGAATTATTTTCTTGATGATTTTCTCCTTTCCATTTCTCTGTTCTATCTTTATACAACCTCTATTATTCAAATTTTGGTACTTCTGGATGTGTCCTTAATTTTCTCTTTTCTCTTCTGTTTTCTATCATTTTGACTTTTCACTCTAATTTCTGGATAATTGTGGCAACTTTATCCTTTAGCCTTTCTACTTAATTTTTATTTTTGCCATCAAAATTTAACTTCATTGAAAAACTTTTTAAATTGAGGTTAAATTATACATATATAATTTACTACATTTACTATTTTAAAGTATACAGTTCAGTAATAATAAATGCATTCATATTTTTTTCACTCCCTGCTATCCTTCCTGACCTCTGACAATTATGAAATTTGAGTTCTAAGAGCTTTTTGTTTTCTGAGTTTTTAAACATTGTACTATTTTATTGTTTCATGCATCCAATGTCTTCACTTATCTCTGGGAAGATAATAATGATGGTTTCTTTCTCTTTGTATATTGCCTCTGTTTCCTCTGGGTTCCTTTCTTTTGTGTGTTTTGGCCTCTATTTTGCGTGTAGGAGAGCCAAGCCCAGTATCCTTCATTTATTTTCCTAAATCCACTATCACCCTTCTCTCTACTTTGAGCCTTGGGTGGCTGGTCTCTATGGACAGTATCAATGGGTTTCTGTGCCCTCTGGGTTTCATGTGGGCTTAGCCTATGGCAAGCACCAGGAGCTTGTAGGGAGTGAAGAGAATGATGTTGGAGTATTTATGGCCCTAGCTCTCTTTCTGTGGGCTTACTGTATGCCAGTTGTGCCCCTTAATCAAAGGTGTCTGCCAGGCCGTCCTTTTCACACAGCCCTGTCTGTCTCTGTGTTCTAGTAACTTTTCTTCCCTCCCTCGTCCTTTTTGGCCTAGTGGTGGCAATCAAGACTTAGTGTAATTATCTCCAGGAGAGGCCACTATCCTGTGTGGTTCATTTCTAGTTTCTAGTACTATAACAATATCATAACTTATTTTTTAGCCTCATGCTTTCCCTTTGAATCCATTCTTCATTCAACCACTAAGAAGATGATTTAAAACATTTCTTCAGTGGTTTCTCATTGTCTGTGGGATAAAATCCAAGCCCGTAGATTGAGTTGAACCTGAGATATTATTTCTCTCAGCACCCTTTTCATGTATTTCTTTTCACTGGCACTGTATCCCGGATTACTAACAGTCAGAGTTTTAACGATTGCATCACTACGCAATGGCACAGGTATCAGTACTCAGCCTTTAAACATGGATGGGGTTCTCATTGTCAGCCAGTTGTTGGTGATCCAGCTCCAAAATCTCATTTTAAAGTTTGCTTCCTAGGATCATTGCTAATAACAATAGTGTCAGATTAAATTCCCCAGGAAGCATACTCTTAGATAGGGAGTGTTCTCGAGCATAAAATCAATAAGGGAGGAAGCAGAATTGGGCAGTGTATTGAATGAATTGCAATGAAGTAGTTGTACTAGAGGCCTCTGTTGATCCCATAGGGAGCTGGTGGACTGAGTTGACCCTTCACTGTTATCTAGCATTAAAGCAACGGGCAAAAACTTTTGTAGTCACCCACCAGTCGCTGGTTGTGAGACTGCCCCTGAGAAGAGGCCTTAATCTTGGGTTTGGCTCCCTTTGGATGAAGCAGTTAATGCTCACAGATGGACTCAGCTGTATCCAACAGGAGCCAACACTCCCAGCACCTTGGTCCCAAATGCGGAGTATGACGATCACCAGCTTCCATCCCAACAAATAATGCCCTGTATGTCTGGCTCCTGCCTCCCTCATCAGCTTGTCTCATGCCAGTCCCTATCACACATACATAGTCCAACTATTCTGACGTACTCCTAGTTCGGTATATGAACTGTAAATTTTCTGTGCTCATGCTGTTCCATCTACCTAAAATACCTTCCTCCAGTGACTTTTTGTGTTCCTAGTTGTACTTTAATCCTGCATGTCTGAGGTCAGAGTTACTTCTCTGATTTCTACCTCTCTGCCACAGTTTGAGTTTGGAGTCCCTTAAATTTGCTTTCAAACTCCATTCGTACATCACGGATCTTACCACATGATACTGAGACTCCCTGCAGACGTATCTATCTCCTTACTAAACTCTTGTCCCCTCCCCCTGAGGCCAGTTGGCATCTTATTTGTCTTTGAATGCATAGCACCCGACACATGCTCGCAACATGGTAGAGATCTCACAAGTGTTTGGAGAAGAAATTAACCGTTAGTGTCGTTGCTTAAGTACATATTGTTTAATTTTTGAAATACTCATTTTCACTGGTTTTATAGTATAGACATGTGTTGGAAGATTTTATGTAAATAGCTCACGTATCACAGTCTCTGGTTTCTCAGGGTTCATTATTTACTAGGAGAAACACATTCTTAACAGGTAATTATTTGTTATCCACAACAGAAGTTTAAACAAGATGTGGACATATGAATTCACTAATGGCTCTCTCTGGCGGTAGACGTTTGTCTCCCTTGTTCTTTTTAGACTGTAGGTGTAACTACTAGCTTTCCCTTTTTTAAAATGGGGTCACAATTTTAATCCAAAATTTGCAGATTTGGGCTATTTCTGTATGACCCAATAACTATTTTGTCAAAGGGCTTAATTTGCTGTTTTTGGGAATTTGTCAACTCATTTGTCTGAATTTTCACAACTGGTATTATGTCACTAGCTACCTGATATGGCTATTTCCCACTGTATCTAGCTTTCTATAAGGCAGTACTTTCCAAAATTTAATATGCATTCTAACTGCCTGGGGATCTTTGCAAAATGCAGATTCTGCTTCAGAAGGCCAAGAGTAGAATTCCAGATTCTGCATTTTGAACAATCTTGTAGGTGTCACCAATGTTGTTAGTCAAGGAACACATTTAGTGTGGCAAGGCTCTTAGACACATTTTTTTTTTTTTTTTAAAAAAACTACACTTGAAGTCATCTACATTTAGTAGATAAATGTTTGCATATACCTCCTTACTGATTTTCCCTGAGATCACTTTCTTAATGAATCTTCATCTGGTAATCAGCTTCTAAGCACTGAAACGAAGACACCAGACATCCCCCACTCCTTCCTTCCCTTGCCACCCAAATACTAATTCCTTAAGGTAACTGCTCACATTAACCTTCATTACCTCTCATATCATAAACAACCCTAATTTCCAAATTCTTCAAATAGAACTTTGGTTGAATTCATATCTTTAATCAATGAATAACACACTTATTTTTTAATGTTCAGCATTTTATAAATGAATTTAGTAACGAAGAAATAAGCGTGTGGTCTTTTTTCCTTCTGTCTTGTATACTCAGCATAAACTTGTTCCAACTATTTGAACAGTTTTTCAGTCATACAGTTATTGTCTATTCAGATACTGAACTTCTTCTGTGGGGATTTTGCCTCTGGTTCTTAAGTCTTGGAGATGCTTAACCAAAGATCAGTCTGACAGTGACACAGCTCTTAGGGAAGGAAATAATGGTTATTGCTTGTGGGGTGAATGTGCTCCCATGTGGAGTCAGTGTTAGTAATGGGCATCTGGCCTTGCTTGGAGGAGGAGGAGGATGCAATGCAATTGTGTTAAGCTCTTACTGAGATTGCAGTATCTCCTTGGGATCAAAAATGATCAAATGTGAGACACTCCAGGTCAAAATTGGACAATGCTACCAGTGAATTTATCTCCAGAAAAATAATTTGCTCTGATTCCTGGTCCTCCAAGAATACTACCCAAACTAGGGTCAAATGAGAGTTGGATGATTAAGGGTACTATTTTCTAAAGTTGATTTTAATCTACTCTGCAGCAGAAAACCTATTTATTTAGATGACGTGAGATCTGGGGGACAGCTCTGCTTTGGCTGGAATCCTGGGAATTGAGAGTTCATTGAGAGGTATTTACATTTGTGGTGTTGCCTCCAGGATAAACAACGATGGCAACAACACTGACCACAACAACACAAACACTGCTCACAATTGAGCTGAAGATAAACTGAATCCCTTCCATTGGATGTGGAAGAGGAATAATGTGGGTATGGAGGGGTAGGACCATTGGGCAAGCATGATGGGAAGAAGGAAAAGGGTGCCTCCTAGAGAAATTTGACTGTAAAGGGAGAAACTGTTCTGGAGAGTAATCCAGACCTTGCAACAAAGCCTGTGGATCAGAGAGGAGCAGCAGTTGGTTCTGGTGGACTGTTATTTAAGCAGCCTTACCCTTCTTCCCTTGTGATGCCTACAGGCTTAGGGACCCTTGTGTACAAGCTGAACGTCATAAGTTGATAAGATCGTGCGGTTCCAGCAAGACCACTGTACCTCCTCCCTTTCCTCATTTTTTTTTTTTTTTTTTTTTTTTTTTGTTGAGACAGAGTCTCGCTTTGTCACCCAGACTGGAGTGCAGTGGCCGGATCTCAGCTCACTGCAAGCTCCGCCTCCTGGGTTCACGCCATTCTCCTGCCTCAGCCTCCCGAGTAGCTGGGACTACAGGCACCCGCCACCTCGCCCGGCTAGGTTTTTGTATTTTTTTTAGTGGAGACGGGGTTTCACCGTGTTAGCCAGGATGGTCTCGATCTCCTGACCTTGTGATCCGCCCGTCTCAGCCTCCCAAAGTGCTGGGATTACAGGCTTGAGCCACCGCGCCCGGCCCCTTTCCTCATTTTTAACACAGCATAAGTCAGAGGGAAAGAGCATTGCTCTTATGGATTTTCATTGATTGCACCTGGCCAGTGGTGGCATCCTTGCTTCATATACAAGGGCACCTCTGAAGAGCAGACTCTTGCCTGCAAAAACCGGGCTCAGCTCATTTATGCTCCCATGTGGATAAAGGAAAGCACAAGGAGAAAAGTTACTAGGGGTTGAAAGCTCAGAGGT
Source organism: Chlorocebus sabaeus (assembly GCF_047675955.1). Lineage (NCBI taxonomy): Eukaryota > Metazoa > Chordata > Mammalia > Primates > Cercopithecidae > Chlorocebus > Chlorocebus sabaeus. The sequence continues at coordinate 31,481,406 of NC_132921.1, read as the reverse complement.
GGGGCTCTGGTTCTGGATGAGGGAAGACACAGGAGTAGGAAGGGTGTGGAATGGGGAGGCCTGGAAGGCGACACTGGTGAACAAAGCTGCGAGGGATCTGGGCTTCCCAAGAGTGCTGGGGCTGGGAAGAGAGGAGGACAGAAAAGGAGGGCCAAGAGGAATTCGAGAATTTCTGGTGGAGACTGGCTGTTCAGGGAAGCCAGGGGCGTGCCATGAACCATGAATAGGAGAAAGTCAGAACATTTCTCTAAGTACATTTTCAAATGGAAGATGGAAGTAAGATTGATGCAGAGCAGGCAAGCCCCAAAATTGGAGCTTCGCCCAGGAGTGTTCTTGGCTTCACCCAGGAAAGAACTCAAGGGTGAGCTGGTGGTGTTGGCAACTTTTATTGAAGTGGCAGTGTGTAGCATCTGCAGAGGTACTGCTCCTTATGGAGCAGGGCTACCCCATAGGTAGTGCTCCCAGAGTAGCAGCTCAAAGGCAGTTTTGCAGTCATATTTATACCCACTTTTAATTACATGCAAATTAGGGGGCAAATGCAGAAATTTCCAGAAAGGGTGCTAACTTCCAAGTTGTTGGGTCGTTGCCATGGAAAGTGATGGCAACTTCTGGGTGTCATCATGGAAGTGGTAAATTGCCATGGCACGTGGGTGGGCATGTCTTATAGAAAGCTGATTCTGCCCCATCCCTATTTTAGCTAGTCCTCACTTTGCTCCAGTGTCCAAGTCCTGCCTCTGAGGTTGAGTCTCACCTCCTGAGTTGAGTTCCACCTCCTACCTCAAGACGACCTTGAAAGAAAGAAAATAACCCAAGGGTCTAGGCTAAAGGAAGAACCTGAGAGATAACTGGCATGAGAACAGCATGAGTTTTGGGAAACTAGTTATGCTTTAAACTCACAGCAAGTTGATTTAATGAAATATAAGTGCATGTGCATATAACTTATAAGGACCATATTATAAATTTTGAGATCCCAACACACTGTTATACAACTGTGTGTACACTGGAATGGCCTTGGCCATCATACAGTGGGTTCACTTGGGGAAAGAGAGGGAAATAGTTGTAGTTCTAAAAGCGAGGTTCTTAGAGGGGGAAAGGCCATAATGTAATGAACAACAGTGTCAACTTATAGCCTTATCAGGTGTCCAGCCTTATGTAATGTGCTGGAAATTCAAAGGTCCCTGCTCTTATATGATGTTGTCCGCTAGAGGGTCATAGCAACCATGTGCTAGGATGACCAAAGGGGAAGGAGCTGAAAGAACACATATCAGAGGCTGGATGGTACCCAGATTGAGTAGGGAATGTCCAGAAGACACCTTCCTGGCATATTCATTGCATATTGGGAAACATTTTTTCTAGTGAAATACTTCAGATGTATAAAAATTTGTAAAGGGTAAAACATTGAGTACTTATGTGCTCATCACCCAAATTAAGAAACAATAATAAAAAACACAGATAAAGTCCCTTGTGTAACCATTCCTGAGACATCTCAGTGAGTTTGCACTTGTCTTTAAGATCTTCAGTGAGCTGTCTTCTTACAGGGCCTAACATTTGCAGGTCCTTGGATGAATTAGGACTGTGATGGCTGAGGTGATTATGAAATAAGGAAGGTTAGTCCCCAGAATACCTAACTGGAGGAACCTCTCCCCTTTAAACTGGAGTCTTTTTCTTATGGCTCAGAACTTGGAGATCAAGAGACCTCCTGCCTAATACTGAAGCTTGGGACTTGATTTCCTGTGAGGCCTAGGGTTTGAAATAATCCAGGGTAGAAATAAGAGTGTAAAGGAGCACTTAGTCACCCCATAAGCAGGCCTAGGCTGCTTATCTATGTTAGAAAATAGGAACTTTCAAAGGGAACAGTTGTCTCCCTTTGAAGAAACTGTCAGTGGAAAAGCTTTTAAAAATAATTTCCTTCTGAAACGCATAATGCTCTTATGCATACCTCCCTGACACTGCTGTTTTGCAGCCTCTTCCATTTGTATGAGCTCTGGAATATAAAACATTTCTTGTGTAGACTCGGAAAATAGCTTACTTATCACACTGTGCCTGTCAGCTGCATTTTAGGTGCCAGCCTAGTGCAGTGGTACGATGGGTAAGGCCGGTTCTGGGTCATGTGTGTGCTGCTGAGATCAGGGTCTTTAGAAGTCATGGTGCCTGAAGGTTTAAAAAAGAGCAAATAGGTTAGCAGCACTCTGCCTGCTTGTCATTCTCAGAGGTCTGGTGGGAGAATAGTTCTGTTAGGTCCTCTGGGCTGGGAAGAGCCTGCCTGGGAGGTTCCACTGGAGAGTAACAATGATCCAGGATAACACGTATCTCTCGTTTTTGGCTGTTGTAATCTGTAGCAAAGGCATAGCTGGAGGGTTCCAGAAAGATTCAGCAGGTTTGAGGACTCACAGTACATTGGATCATTTGGCTAAATTCCACAAAATTATTGTGAAAATAATAGCAGCCTACTATTATTGAACACTTACTATGGAAGCACAAACAATGCACGGAGTTTTTGTTTTTAACACATTATCATATTGATTCTTTTTCTTTTTCTTTTTTTTTTTTGAGACGGAGTCTCACTCTGTTGCCCAGAGTGGAGTGCAGTGGCACCATCTCGGCTCACTGCAAGATCTGCCTCCTGGGTTCACGCCATTCTCCAGCCTCAGCCTCCCGAGTATCGGGGACTACGGGCGCCCACCACCATGCCCAGCTAATTTTTTGTATTTTTAGTAGAGACACGGTTTCACTGTGTTAGCCAACATAGTCTTGATCTCCTGACTTCGTGATCTCCCTGCCACGGCCTCCCAAAGTACTGGGATTACAGGCGTGAGCCACTGCACCCGGCCATATTGATTCTCATACCAAACACCATTAGGTAGCTTTATTACTCTCCACTTTAGAAATGAAGAAGAGGTTAAATAACTTTCCTAGGGTCACACAGTCTAGAAGTTGCAGGGATAGGGTTTGAATGTAGGTCAATTGGCTTAAAAGTCTGTATTCTTTTCACCTTGCCAATGATTCCTTAATTAGTATGCCTAACAAAAGTCAGAGACCTGGTCCCTATCCTTGTGAGATTCTTATTTATTAGGTCTAAAGTGGGACTGCATTTTTAATGTACATTTTAAACACTCTCCACAGGTGATTTTGATGCAGGTGGTTGAAGTCCCGTCTTAGTCCTTTTGTGCTGTTATAACAAAATACTACGAACTGGGCAATTTATAAACAATAAATATTTATTTTCATGGTTCTGGAGATTTGGAAGTCTGAGATCAAGATGCCAGCAGGTTTGGTATCTGGTGAGGGTTGCTCTCTGCTTCCAAGATGATGCCGTGTTGCTGCATCCTAGAAAGGACAAATGCTGGCTTCTCACATGGTGGGAGGGATAAAAGGGCAAAAGAGAAGGGCCCTGTTTAACTTTGAGTTTTTGTTTTGTTTTGAGACTGAGTCTCACTCTGTTGCAGTGGCACGACCTTGGCTCACTGCAACCTCTGCCTCCTGGGTTCAAGCAATTCTCATGCCTCAGCCTCCCGAGTAGCTGGGACTACAGGCATGAGCCACCACACCCAGCTATTTTTTTTTTTTTTTTTTGTATTTTCAGTAGAGATGGGGTTTCACCATGTTGGCCAGCTGGTCTCAAACCCCTGACCTCAAGCGATCCGCCCACCTCGACTTCCCAAAGTCCTGGAATTAAAAGCGTGAGCCATTGCGCCCAGTCCATTGAGTTATTTTATAAGGGTGCAAATCTCCTTCATGAGCCTGGAGCCCTCATGACTTAATTATCTCTCAAAAGCCACACCTCTTAATACTGTTGCATTGGTATTAAGTTCCAATATGAATTTTGGAGAGAACAACCGTCATTCAAACCATAGCAAGTACCATTACTAGAGACTAAGTGTTTATGTCCTACCAAAATTCCTCTGTTGAAACCCAGGCCTTTGGGAAGTGATTAGGTCATGAGGGTGGAGCCTTCATCAATGAGACCCAAGATTAGTCTAATTAGACTAATAGTGGGATTAATGCCCTTATAAAAGAGACCCCAGATAGCCCCCTCACCCCTTCTATCACGTGACAGCATAGTGAGAAGATGGCTGCGTCTGAACCTGGAAGCCCTCACTGTACACCGAATCTGCTGTGGCTAATTTTGGACTTCCCAGGCTTCAGAACCATGGGAAATGAATTTCTGTTGTTTATGAGCCACCCAGTCTATGGTATTCTGTTACAGCAACCTAAATGGACCACGACAACCATACTTGAAGAAACACTGGAATATGCCTATACCAATGGCCAAGCCATTTTCTGGGCATCTGCAGCCATGTAGAAGCTGACAATCTATCACAGAAAGTGCGGTGTTAACTCAGACGGGTTAGCTTCCCTGTCCAGGAGACCCACAAGGGGTGCACTTTAGCCTCCCAGTGGTTTGGGCTCCAAGGTGGCACTGGCATGAGTGTGTGTTCCCAGCCCAGATCTCTGGGTCTGCTGAAGAGAAGCCCAAAGAAGTTTTCTGGAACTTCTCTTCTGTCCATCTAGTCAAAAACTCTGGGTGACAGCCAGTGACATCTGAATTTATTGACCTTCCTGTACATCATTGTCTCAGTTTCAAATCCACGTATTATAATTGACTGGAACTGAACTGATTTTGGGCAGGATACATAACTTCATTTCTTGGCAACATGCTTCCAATGGCACATTCTCCAACCATTAGTGGGGAGCCAGTGGGACCACTTCTACCTTAGAACAAGGCCTGCAAGGAAAGAGAGTGCAAATCAACCCTTCTGGGTCTGGCACAAAGTAAATTCTCAGTAAATACCAATAGAATGATTTCTCCTTAAGAAATAAGTTTAGCAGGTCATAGTCTCCACAGGTCCTCACCCCAGCAGGTGGGAAAAATCAAATTGGCAGGGGTCCCCATGTTCCCTTCCTCCATCCTTCTCTGCTTCTTAGCACTAGCCCTTATTTTCCACCTCAGTACCGAGGGTCCTCATGCCCACTGAGGACCCTCCTGGAAATGGAGGGTCATGGAAAGGAAGAGGTGTTTTCTAATGCAGTACCATTACACTGGTTAAGATGTTCTGGGGTGTGTTGGGTTGCATAACAGAATCAGGAAAACTCCCCTCAAATTGATACACTCGACTGGGTGCGGTGGCTCACGCCTGTAACCCCAGCACTTTGGGAGGCTAAGGGCAGCAGATCACTTGAGGTCAGAAGTTTGAGACCAGCCTGGCCAACATGGCAAAATCTTGTCTCTACTAAAAGTATAAAAAGTAACCAGACACGGTGGTGTGCACCTGTAGTCCCAGCTACTCGGGAGGCTGAGGCAGGAGAATCACTTGAACCTGGGAGGCCGAGGTTGCAGTGAGCCAAGATTGGGCCACTGCACTCCAGCCTGGGTGACAGAACAAAACTCCATCTCAAAATAATAATAATAATAATAATAATAATAATAATATACTCAAATCCAGCCAGTTTGCACCCTGGCACATAAAAGATATGGCTATAAAGTCACCTATTGAGAAGCTCTGGAAGACTTACAAAACTTCCAGTCAAAGCTGTCTGACATGTGTCTCATTTTCACAGGATCTCTGGCGATTCATCAGCTAATGCAATATAAAATGTCCATGATTTACTGCGCTCTCCTGGGGAGGTTCACATTTTAAAGGAGAGGGCATGAGAAAAAAAGACAATACTCTAACAAAAGCATTCCAGGAAGTGATTGCAAACAAGGTATCTGGCAGGAAATACCTTGGAAATAAGATGCAAGTTTGAACCATTCAGATCAGAGACCTCAGCAGGAATAGCCTATAACTTATCCTGTTGTGGGCCCTGCTGCAAACGCCCTGGGGCTCCCGGGCACAGGTAGGCCTTCCCTGAGTCTCCAGATGGGCTTGGATGTGTTGAATCTGAGCTGTGGATCCTAGCTACGGTGGTCACCTCTGCAGCCATCTGCTGCAGGAGATTCCTGACTGCACAAGGCTGTCCTCTGTAGAGTGGCCTCTCTGTGGCACTCAGGTAACGTGCATCCCCAGTTGGTCTCTGGGAGATCATCGAAGCAATTTTCAATGCACTAGAGCAATAGTGGTCTGCTGGGGCTGATTTCCACTCCTCGTCCCTTCCCACCAAAGGAACACTTGGTAATATCTGGAGACATTTTGGTTGTCGTAACTGGGATGGGGGCTGGTGATGTTGCTATTAGTATCTAGTAGGTAAAGGCCAGGGATGCTTCTAAACATCGTACAATGCACAGGACAGCAGAGTTATTCAATCCAAAAATCAATAGTGCTGAAGTAGAGAAATGCTGCACAAGCAGAAGCTTACTGGGAGATACGCACACATTCCATATACCTGGGCAGTGGGGACAGGTGAGCAGCTGCAGTCAGGGCTGGCGTGGGATTCTGCTTCCTCAGGCACACTGGGAACAGTCTGAGCTCTAGCTGAGATATCTAAATCCAGTGACCGGAAGCAGTCCTGCCTGCCATTTTCCTTTAGGGATGACAAGAGAAAACTGCAGTGCAACCTGCCTCTTTCTTCTTTTCCCTAGGGCTCCCTGGAGGAGGGAATGCATCCCTGCTTTCAGGCCTGAATGTCCTGGATGAAATGGAGAAGCTGTGGACAAGCTGTGCACTGGGCTAAGAATGGCCCCCGTTTGTCTTTATGTTCATTTCTGGAGAGGGTCCTTAGCCTGCAAGGTTCTTGGGGGCAGAAAGGGAGCCAGATTTGCTTTGGTCATAATTGTGTTGACAGCTTTTAGCACAGAGTTTGACACATACACGGGACTCATTAAATATCTGTTGAACTAATGGATACGAGGATGCCTATGGAAGTTGAATAATTTTCAGATGTTTTTCACTCCAGACTCTGGGATCAGCTCCCAGTGAAAGAGAAGAGAGGTGTCTGATGGAGGAAGTAGGAGCAGGCTCTCATTTTCCCTCTTGTCTAGGCCTAGCTTGGTGCTGTGCCCTTCAGTTCATTCAATGCGAGCTGGTCCTTCACACAAAGGCTTTGTAGTTATACGTATCTGTGCCTGTGTCCTGCTCCCTTACTTCCAGGCAATATAAGGTTGGTCTAGCAACTTACCCTCAGTGAGCCTCTGTTGCCTCATCTGTAACTTAGAGATAATAGCAGTTCTCTACTTGGTTCTTTAAATTTTAGAAGATTACAGGAAATAATGCATGAACTCTAGAGGCCAAGAGATTTTCCCAAGAAGCTTGTAGTTGGAGGGTCACACAGAAGGGTAAACAAGCAAAGATAGAACAATGTCAGTGTCACAGTAGAAACATACATGAAATAATATATGCAAACTCCTAGCCTAATGCCTGGAACTTGAAAGGGGATTCAATAAATATGAATTCCTTTCTCCTTATGAAAGTGCCATGGAACTCTAGAGGAGGGATGGGCATGGGAGAAAAGCTAGGCATACATTTTGAGCCATAGCAGGAGGAGGTTAAACAAGTTTATATTTGAGGGCTTCAATTTTTTGCTTGTAATAGAGGACAATGCCATTTCCAGCGGGAAGGAAGGAAATACAGACAAGATTTGGACTTTGAAGGGTGGGGAGAGTATGGCAGTTCATGTGAGAAGCAGGGAATATATAATCTAATGGGAATAAGAATGTGCATGCTAACACACAGCTAAGATTGAACTTAACTTTTTTTTTTTTTTTCTAGAGAAGTATCTAGGCCTTTTTCTGGTTTTCCACTGCATCATGGATCCATGGTTGCAAGAGGCAGTGCTTGTGCAAGTTTGGCTGCAAGAGGGCAAGGATGTTGATATCATTGGTGAGAGTACAGGTGACTTAGTGTGGTCTGAGGTGGTTGGAGAGGATTGTGAATCCAGACAGTGGGGAGCAGATGAGGAAAAGGAGCTGGTGGACTGGGACTATGAGGAGGGAGGGAGAAGGGAAGAAGACAAAGTAGAAGGGCAGGAAACTGGGCTTAGACAAGACTATCACAGAGTTTCTATTTTGCAGAAACAGAAGTTCTGGCAGGATAAGATGTTCTTATATCTTATAAGAATGTGAGGCTGCATGAATGGGTTGCTGAATGAGAGGTGAGGTCCTTGGGCACTGAATTTACCCAGGGTGAGGGCAGAGGTTGAGGCAGACTGGAAACAGAACCATGTGGAAAATCCTTGCTACTTGTTATGGATTGAATTGCTTTCACCAAAACGTAAGTTGAAGTCCTAATCCCCAGTACCTCAGAATGTAAGCTTATATGGGGATAGAGTCACTAAAGCTGCAATTAGGTAAGTTAAGGTGAGGTTATCCCAGGGAAGGTGGTCCCAATCCAATATGACTGGTGTCCTTATAAGAGAGAAGGCCACATTATGACCCAGAGATACATGAGGAGAAGATGGTCATATAATGACAGAGGCAGAGACTGGGGTGATGCAAGGAAGGATTTGGCCCTGCAAGTTTCAGAGGCAGCACTGTCCCGCTGACACCAGGATACTAGACTTGAGCCTGCAGAAGGCAAGAGGATAACCTCCTGTTATATTAGGCCAGTTAGTTTGTGGTACTTTGTTACAGCGGTCCAAGGAAATTAACACACCCCTGTTCGCCCTTGGTTCAGCCCCACTCATCCTTTAAAGCCCACTCAGCCTCAACTTCCCCAGCAAGCCTTTCCGACCCCTCTGGTCACACTGACCTCTTCTGCCTGCCTTCTCAGAATTCCAATGATGCTTGAAGTCTGGCACAATTATGCATAATTTTGGCAGGTAATTTCAATCTGTTTTATGATTTTCTTCAACTCGATTCAAGATTTGTCTTTACCTAAGGTGTAAGTACCTGACCTTCTTGAATTTCTCGCACCGCCTAACACAGTGCTCAGCATCGAGTAGCTCCTTGCTTGCTACTTGTGAACACCTTGCTGGCAGTTATGTAATGTAGTTTAAACTTGATCCTCTCATCTAGGTCACTTGCAGTGCACTTTTCTGGGGCACCACTACCCTGCTGGGGTTTGAATACTAATAGGCTTGTTTGGCTCATTATGGAAAACTATAGAATGCACAATAGTCTGAAAAGTCATAATGTATTTTTTTGAGTTGAGAGCAATTATTTTTAACAATGAGAACAATTAAAATACAGGAGTGCTCAGGCTTAAGAAAACCTCAATACCAAAGTACACACACAACTGATTCAATGGTAGGGGTGGGAAGAAAGAATTATTAACACAATGATTAAAAAAAATCAATTGCCTTATTCCTTAGTGCATATTTTTTCTTCTTCTTCAATAACTAAAAAGATTGGATTTATACAACTTTCTGAGTGTATAAATGTATTGTATAAAATGAGGTACAGTTGTACTGTAAATGAACAAAACTTGGGGAAATTAGGAGGCAGAACTTTTGTATAAAAGGGCTTTATGAATAAATACACGCAGGTCTGTGCAGATAATATGCTTTAAATTTTGCCAAAAAATGGTAATGGTGATTGTGTCTGAAGAGGGAACTGGAGAACTAGGGGCCAGAGGAAGGAGAGGGAGCCTTTTCACTTTATGCTATTTTGTGCTGTTTAATTTTTTTTTTTTTTTTTTTTTTTTTTTTTTTTTTTTTTTTGAGACAGAGTCTCACTCTGTCATCCAGGCTGGAGTGCAGTGGTGTGATCTCGGCTCACTGCAACCTCCACCTCCTGGGTTCACGCCATTCTCCTGCCTTAACCTCCCAAGTAGCTGGGACTACAGGTGCCCACCACCATGCCCAGCTAATTTTTTGTATTTTTAGTAGAGATGGGGTTTTACTGTGTTAGCCAGGATGGTCTCAGTCTCCTGACCTCATGATCTGCCTGCCTCGGCCTCCCAAAGTGCCAGGATTACAGGCGTGAGCCACCATGCCCGGCCATGCTGTTTAATTTTTTTTTAAAACATGTATTCACAAGAGAGAGTTAGAGAAAGGAAGGGAGAAAAAGGAAGAAGGAAAAAAGGAAAGAGGGAAGAAATAAAGGTAGCTGAGTCTGGAGGACATTAGAAAGCAAAGGTAAGATTGTTGAAGTGATGAATGGTTGACACTCAGATGTGAGGTGGAAGCCTGTGCTTAAACGCAGGCAGGGAGAAGTGCACAAGTGTGCCCACACATGCATGCATGCACATATACCCTGCATGATCGGGTCTGCTGTGCTTCAAAAAACCATATGCTCATTAGGCTTTTCATGGAGCAAGATGAAGTCATTCATGATGTCAATCCAACTGCCCAGGCAGGATTTCCCTGCTGATTGAATTGAGCTGTGTCTGTATCCCAATCCCTCTTCACAGGGAGCCTCAGTCACTTGGCCCCTACAAATACCACACATCACCTCTTGGGTCCTCTTCCCCTGTAAGAACCTTTCCCCATGTCATTTCTCCTTCCTACAGGTCTCCAACTATGCCTTTCTTAATGAATTTCAGGCAGCAGGTAATAGAATGAGAGCATTTTGGAGCTCAAGGGGACACTGAAAACAATGGGCTCCAATCTTCCTATACTGGATAGTTCACAGTGAGAGAACTTACCTTAGGTCAAGCACCTCAGTGAATTTATAAGCTATTTAAATGTCAGAGCTGGGCCTAAGCTCCAGGGCTCTTAACCCCATCCAGTACTCTTCCCACAATATTACAGACTGACACCATATGACACACCTCTCCCTACATCCGAGTGATGGACAGAACAGGGAATCTTGCTGGGAATGTTGTGGAGAAGAGTGTTTGCAATTCCGACAGCAGCAGAACTGAATTGTTGACAAGGCTCCCTTGAGAAGATCATTAACTTGAATGCATTGGCTAACTCCCTTGAAGGAACAGCTTTGGGATGCCTCATTGATCAGTGATTTGGCTTTTAATACTCTCTGGGCAGTTCCTGATTCTTCATTGCATTAATCTCAGCCAGTCCAATGCCTGACACATAGTAGGCACATCACAAATTTGTGTAGAGTTAACGCATTGTTTTATCACTTATACAGGAGGGAGATATCCAATCTCTCTCTCTGGTTTTACAACCAAACTGAGCTCATTTTGAAGAAGAATCCAGATGAAAAGAGATGTTAAAGACAGAGAAAAGGCAGAAACAGAGTCTGTGTGCACTCATCTTCTGGTGTGTGTGCGCAATCAATGGGCGTTGAGGAGACCTAGACTTGGCTCCATACTCTCTGGCCCTCAGTAACACTGGAATGACAACTTCTCTGGAGTTAGTGGCATGGCACCATTTGGGGAAAGAAAGTAGCTTTGAGGGAGGTGGGTGGACAGACAGCAGGGCCATGTTTTCTGAGGCAGCGTGTGGGAGAAAAGAACACCAGCTGGGACATGAAACAGTCCAGGAACCAAGAACACATGCTAAAAGGCATGAAAATTGGCGAGTATGGTGAAGACATGTTGGAGAAACACAGGGACACAGATGCATCGAGAGTTGCAAGACAGTGGAGTTGGCCATTTCCCTCCCTCCTGACCCCAAAGCAGCTGAAGCAAACACAGTCTTCTTTGGCTGTGGGTCTGAAGAGATGGCTACAGTGCAGAGCGTCTGTGGACTGAAGTAATCACCTGAGTTCCTTGGCCATCGAGACTCATGTACATCATCATTCTCTCAATTCAATGAGAATTTTAGAGAACGATGTTCTCTGCCCCAGAAAAACATAAACAAGGAATGTAGCGAACTCTATGTAGGAGGGAAGTTTTTTTCCCTAGTCATATGCCCTTTCCATGGCCTCTTAGAACCAGAGCCTGAAGAAAGTTTTGAGTTCACCTGGTCTAACCTTCATTTTATAAGTTAAGATATCAAGGTCTAAAGGAAGGATTGTGACATTCCCAGGGTCACAAAACCAGCAAGAGATGGAAACAGTAGTCAAAACCAGGCCTTCCTGTTTGAAACTGCATGCGCTTCTAAGTCTAGCAGTGACCTCACCACAGCTTCCACTGGGCATCTTGGGGTTCAAGGTCAACGTGTAAACCATTGTGAACATCAATGCAATACTGCACAGGATGGTCACCAGTGTTCTCTGCAGAATAACAAATCAAGCCATAGTTTCCTTGTGCTCTTTCACTTGCTTATTCCAATCCCTCTTTCTTGGTGTCTGGTTTCCTCTCATTCCATGCCTGCCTCATGCAGTCTCTAGTATCTGAATGCCCAGGGAATGTGTCCACATGGCCAATCTTCCTTCTCTTGAAGTGTCCAGAAGCCACTTTTCCTTTGAAACTTGGGTTGTGGCTCAGAACTTTTATTTCTCCCCAGCAAAGCAGCACTCCACTACATGGTTTGAGCAATTTACCAGGTTGCATGAATGATTCGCATTTAACCCTGCAAGAATTAAGCTTGTTAGCCCATCCGACTCACTCATTGGTATGCTGTCTACTTTGCTGGTGCATCCTTTCCAATTATCCCTCTCTTATGTCTGAAGGACTGGGAGGGAGGAGGCAACAACTTGGCACAAGTGAACAACTCCTGATGTAGTTGATGGTGAGGCAGGGGTAGGGGAGCATGCATTACTAGGTTGCCTTCTTATCTCCTGAGTCCCTAGTGTTCCCTAGGTTCCTGATGCTCACCTACTTCATTTTAGGTACAACTAATGTCTAGTGAATCCTTCCTTGAGAGGTGTCTGGGAGTCACAGACACATTGTCTTATTCATTCTCTCTACTTGGGATACAGGCTTTATACCCCTTACTGCAGGCTTAGAAAAATGAGGTGCCCTATTAATAAGAATGTGGGATTTTCACTAAGGTTGAAGTCTGCTGCACTTCTTAGGACACCATTCTGCCTCCCCAGATCAAGTGCTTTTTGGCCTTGCTGCTTCTTTGATTCTCATAATGAATTCTCCTTTTTAAAATTACTATCTGGGACATTGACTTTTTGTGGATGAATGATGTAACCTTGCTTTTCTAAAGGGAAAACTGAGTAAGAGAGAGACCATCTGATTTCAGTGTGTAGTGCAGTGATGATGGTGAATACTAACCTATAGAATTATCATCATCTTGCCTGACCTCCCAGAAGTGCCTAGAAAGGGAATTTGTGGGTTAATTAGAAAAAGCATTCCATAAATGTTCAGCATTGTTTTTGTCTGTGATGAACTGAATGACCAAGGGGAATACCCAAGCTAGCCCTGGGAAGGCAAGTTGCTGGGTCAGACTGACATAGACGGTTGTGGAATCTATGGAATTCAGCCAAGACAATGGCCCTGCCTTCCTCTCCAACTACAAGGCCCTGGGACAGATTCAGGAGCTTAATGGGAAATACCAGAGTGGAGCTTGTGGCACTGTGCAAAGAACACAGGCTGGAATCCAGAGACCTGGATTCTCTCAGGCCATTGGAAATGTCTTTCCCAGGGCCAAGTTAGGGTATATGGCCTTTCCACCTCTCACATTCTAGGTTTCTGTACCTCTGGTGTCTGTTTCATATCACAGATTTAAAAAATGCTTGAGCTAGTATTCACCTCTTCCTTTAGTGTTTTCCTTAACAGGGCAAACATTTTCACATGATACCCTTTCTAGACCCAAACCCTCTGCTCTCAAATACCAACTACTGAACTCTGCCATGGCAGCCAAATATAGCCATAGACATTATGTAAATGAATGCAGGTTGCTGTGTTCCAACAGAACTTTATTTATGGGCACTGGTATTATAATTTTATGTAATTTTCACATATAAAGTATTATTCATCTTTTGCTTTTAAAAAAGTATTTTAAAGTGTAAAAGCCATACTTAGCTCTTGAGATCTACAAATACAGGTAGTGGGCTTAATTCAGCCTGTAGTTTGCCAACCCTTGATTTAACCCACAGCAACGGGGCACCTGGCTTTAGTCTCTAGGCATCATCCCAAGCTGTTAGCTCCTGCCTTTCTGGAACTTTCTGGAAATGGTGGCTGCTCTTTGCTTCTAGAGACCTCTAGTCCTTCCATGCTCCTATGCCTCAGAGTCAGCAATGGACATCAAATCCTTCTTATGCTTGGAATCACTCCACTTTCCTCTTCTGTCACATCTCTTTGATTTCAGCCAGAAACATTCTCTGCCTTTAAGGGCTCATGTGGTTAGATTGTGTCTACCTATATCGTCCAGGAGAATTTCCTTATCTTAAAGTCCACAACTTTACATCCGCAAAATCCCTTTGTAACATAACACAACGTATTCATAGGTTCCAGGGATTAGGGCAAAACATCTTTGAGAAGATGTTATTTAGCCTACCACCGTGCAGAGATGCCATATGTGCCAAGCTACCTCTTCTTATGAAGCTATTCATTATCTTCCCAGTTAGAAGAGCCTATTCCCTCATCTAAACTCTCACAACTGTTTGTCCTAAGCATAGCTTTTTATTTTCTTTCTAAGACAGCGTCATGCTCTGTTGCCCAGGCTGGAATGTAGTGGTACGATCTTGGCTCACTGCAACCTCTGCCTCCTGGGTTCAAGTGATTCTCCTGCCTCAGCCTCCCAAGTAGCTGGGATTACAGGCGCACTACCACGCCTGGCTAATTTTTGTATTTTTAGTCAAGATTGAGTTTCACCATGTTGACCAGGCTGGTCTCAAACCCCTGACCTCAGGTGATCCGCCCGCCTCGACCTCCTAAAGTGCTGGGATTACAGGGATGAGCCACCGTGCCTGACCCTAAGCATTACTCTTGACGTCTATGTTGTTTTTTGCTCCTTATTACTTTCCTGCTTCAAGTTACTGCACCCCTTAGTGAAGCAGGCTCACTGTGCATGAGGTACCAACTTCTCTGAGTCTAGTGAGACAGAACACAGTCACATGTGACAAGTTACATATAGGGGATTTCTTAGTTACAGATGTGAAGCAAGAGAAAACAGAATCCCAGGATTCATTGTGAGCCAGTCCCCCAGGGCTCAGAAAGTTTCCCTGGGATAGATCAAGTCTCAATTTCACTTGAACCACAGATTAGGGATCCTGAAAGGTAGCCCACCCTGGTTATATACCTCAGGGTGTACTTGATTCACTAGGCTAAAGCTTTGAAGGACATCTTGCTTCCAGAGAAGAGAGAAACACGGCCCATCTCTTAGCCCCTAACTTAAGATGTTACAGTCTCTAAAAGGGACAGGAGCAAGACCCGAGCTGTTTCAGGCAGTTTCTCCCTGTCTTAGGATACTGTATTCCCAGCACATTCTATAATTATTCTTGAGAATTACAAACAAGAAAAAGGAGAGACCACCCAGAGTATGGCCCTGTACCTTTTCTTTGGGATTCATCTTACACTTAATTTCACTCAGAGGGACTGTCATCTTATGACCACAGGGGAGGGCATGTGACCCAGCTGAGCTGATCAGAGCTCCTCATTCTCTCAGAATATCAATTAGGCCAGATATTGAGCATGTGACTCAAGGGAACCAATGAGTCGTCTCTGAAATTGATTTGTGGATGTTGGGAGAAAGAAATTCTATTGTAGTTGTTTTATTGATTCAAATGATGTGACTCTGGGGCTTCCAGGAGGCATCTTTGCTGCCACTGGAGAAAATCATCTGCAAAATGAAAGCAAGGGGAGGGAAGATGAGAAACATCAATTTTGCATTCTACTGTTTCTCCCATGCCTAGCACAGTGGGTGGTCCAAAATAGCTGCTCAGTGAATATTTGTTGAATGAATAGAATTCTGGTCATTTTGAGATCCAGTTCTAGCCTCCAAAGTCTCGGTTCTTCCAGGTCATCCTTCTATCCCATGAGATACCTCATTGCCTTTTCCAGCTAGGAAACTCAGTACATTGCTTTACTCTCCTTAGACCATGTTGAGTCGGGTTTCAATCACTTGCAACAGAAGGAATTCTGGAGGATTGTGATGCATCACACAACTGCTCTGGCTTCCCAAAAATTCATCCTCACCCAGATCAGCACCTATTGTCTACCGTTTGCCTTAGCCCCTGGGATAAAGGAAGATTTAGAAAATGATTCATTAAAAAAATCTATTTTTGTGGATTTAGGGGTACAAATGCCATTGTGTTACATGGATATATTGTGTAGTGGTAAAATCTGGGTTTTAGTGGAAACATCACCCAAATAGTGTACATTGTACCCAATAAGAAATTATTTCTGTGGTTGAGGTGGTGGTGAGAGTGGGAGGTAGGAGAGGAAACCTCTTCCTGGCTTGATTCACTTGAGTGGATAGGGCTCTTCAATCATGCTGTCACATTGGCTCTAGTTCTTAGCAGTTAACAACTGGGCTCCAGTGTCACGTCCTACCTCTGACCTTAATCTCTGTGATACCTTGGCCTCAGAATCATTATTTCCATAGTGGTTGCAATAATACTACTGATATTATGGGGTCACTTAAGAGGATTAAATGATAGAAAACATTATTCAATAACATAAAACATGGAAAGTGCTTATAACAAAGTGTTCAACAAACATAACCCATTATTATTTTTACTATTATACATTTTTATTATTCTTTTCCAAAATGACTGAAGCTGTCAGGTTGGTCCAGCTCCAAAATGTTTTGTCAATTTAAAGGTATGCTTCATAATAAGGTGAAGAGTAAGTATAAAATTTCTATTTACTATTATGGAAAATTTTGATGCACGGGGCTACTTGTGCAGAGGTTGTGACTATTAAGGGGTAAGGCTGGTGTGTAAATGTGGCTCATATTTGACTCTGATGAATCACACTGGATTCTAAAAGATGAATTTCAGACACAAAGGAAGCATGATCAATTCAGGAGTTCTGAGGAAAATTATTACTATCTTAGTTTCTGAGTGCCAAGAAAGAATCGTAAGTAATTTTTAATATGACTAGGGATTTCTTTAGTCCATTTGGAGAAAATGTTTTATCTTCTCTTGTATATCATGGTCATTTTAAGATAAATTATTAGCTTTTACATTTCAATCTCATGTCACTAAATCCGACTTTATCACTTTGATTTAATATACTTTCTTCAGCACGTTTGCAATGAGAAATTACAGAAGAATTATCGCTGGGGAGGAGATTTCAAGACTTCCAAAAGTTGATCATGAAGGAAGTATTAAAAAAATGGGCTTCTGAGGTATTTTTTGAAGAGTTTGCAGAGCTTTTAGAGCTTTGTGTTTTTCTCTACAGTGGGGTAGATGCAGTTTGGAAAAGGTAAGTAACTGAACAGAGTGCTTGGATCATATTCATTCCAAGGCTCCCCACTTACCTGATTTTCTTCAAATACTACACCAATATGATATATCCTGAGACTTTCTTCTATATTATATTTACATAGTGCCTCATTTTTCTTTCTAGACTCTAAATTTATTAAGAGGAGGAAGCACATCTTATATACAAGTGTCCGTCTTTCCCAGTACCTAACCAAGAATCCTATACATAACAGCACTGGATAAATAGGTGGATTTGTGGAAGTTAAACATCATGGAAAGAGCGATTCCATACTTCTACACAAGACCACAGCCATAGTCCATGGTCTAGATTTCATGGTCTAGATTTTCACTTACTAACTGAGTGACTTGACCCTCAGTATTCCGATCATCTGGAAACTACGGGTGATTAACACTGACTTTGTAGGGAAGATTAAGATACACACATGATAGAGTCCTTACCTGGCGTGAAACAAGCTCCAAGTTACAAAAGACTTTAAAATACCAACCTTTTATATTAATATGATGGGTCTTTTGGGGGAGGGGGTTATAACTTACAATGTATTTTCATTTTCTCCCCAATTCTCATCAATTCTAAGGCAGTCATCTTATATTCATTGGAGAGTTTGAGGTCTTAATTTGTTCTCCTTTCAAAGCAAAATCTAAGTATTCTTTGTGTCATGAAATGTTAGGGTTGGAGAGAAAAATTTAAGATAACCTTACGTCCTTCTTTTAATGCAGAAACTGAGTCTGACTTTACTTGGAAGGGGGAAGAAAGGCCTGGACCATCAGGCCTGGACCATGGGATTGGTTAAGTGAACAACTGGGAAATGGAGATTGTGCAGATTCTAGCAGGAGATTGGAGGTGATGGAGGAGGAGAAGGACAGGAATGGGAAGAAGGGAAGTGGGAATTTGCTAGGTGTTTTAGAGATAATGAGAAGACAAGTCTGACTGGTGAGCCAGGGCGGGAAGGTGAAGACAGCCTGTATGTTATAAAGCCAACACTGTGCCAGGAGTTTTACTTCATGTTCATGGTAACTCCATCACATCCTTGATTCTCCATTCATTTCACAGATAAGGAAGCAGCTCATAAAAGTTAACTTGTCATTGGCCACCTCACCAGTATGTTCTCCCATCTATTATTCTGTGAAGGTTCAGAGGGGAAAAATTCATTAATATTAGATAGAAAGGTTAGGATGGACCATTTTGTAAAGGCTTCAAAGTCAGACTGAAGAGTATGTGCTCTCCTTAGAGGCAATGAGAACACTTTCAAAGTTTTCAGTTTGGGAGGTAGGGAAAGAAGTTTATGATATAATAAAAGAGGTAAGTTAGGAAGCTTTAACCTGTCAGGTGGAAATCTCTCAGCTCATCTTTGAAATGCCAGGTTTCCACTGTAGTTCCTGTCAATCCTAATTTGTTTATTAGGTTGTATCCTTTCTCCAAGGGGAAGGGGGAAGGTGGAGTGTCTGAGGCTCCATTGAACCATACTTGCACTTATTAAAGGCATTGTAATGAGGACTAAGAAGTTTTCCTTCTTGCTGCAGGCAGAACCCAGAGCAGAGCAGGGCATGCTAATGCTTTCTTGGCAACATTGAACAATCGGGCCCAGGATAGCATTAGCAGCATTCATTCTGAATTTTTCATATCTCTCCCTTTCTAGTTTTATCCCCTCAAGTCATATACTAACTTCAGGGCTGGAAATGTTTTAGCTCACCATCAATTTCCTTCCTGTTGAGGAATAGAGTAAGTCATTGACATTATTACATTATTGCTTATAATAAGTATAATATGAAATAGAATTGTGTGACAGGTCTTGATAACTGTCTATTGCCTTGAAAATTAACACCTCACCTCCAACTTGGTGTTGATATTTAATAAGTGCTTTGCTTCATCATTTGTCTTTCAGCAGCACTGTTAGTCATCCTATTGTGCAACGGGAGCAGCAGACTGCCTAGTTAGCCATGATGCATCTTGGCATGGGCCACCTTTCCTTTCCACACTGTGAGGCTGTTAAGTTCCAGATCTGCCAAGGTGACCCTGGGAAACATTTTAAGTAGGTAAAAGTGTAGACAACATGCCTCTCTTTCTAGTGCTTTTATGCTGACCCTGGGCTGCCTAGGGATGCCAAACACAAAGCCCTTAGAAGAAATTGCCAAATTCTGGGGACTTTCGTGGCTGCCTCTTATTCTATTAAAATCTGCTGCTTCTTTTTCTTTTTTTCCTTTGCTGTAGGGTCTTGCTCTCGGCTGGTGGACCATATGAGATAATAAGTATAAGTCAGTCCAAGATATTTTAATCTCCACTAATCCATAGGTAAGCTAATGTATTAATCTTTCAAGGTAACACAATGCAGGCACCTTCTCTCTGTTTCTTCTCCTTCTTATAGGAAATTTATAACTTCAAGGCACTTAACAGACCATTCAAGTCCAAGCACCTAAGGTTCTGATTCAGTAAATCTGAGGTGGGGTTAGGTATCTGTACCTGGAAAAAGCTTCAGTTGATGCTCACATGTCACCCTGAAGAAGAAATACTACACTCTAAAAGAGAGACCCTAGCATTCCATGATGCAAAAAATACTTGCATTTTGCCTTGAAAGTAGAACAAATTAAAACCTTGGACTCTCTAAAAAATGTAAGATGACTGCCCTAGAATTGGTGAGAATTGGGGAGAAAATGAAAATATATTGTAAGTTATAATCCCCCTCCAAAAAAAAAAAAAAACCATCTTTTTAAAAACCCCATATTCCTTACTCAGGGTGATGTGTGAGGGTCAACTGAAGATTTTTTCAGATATGTACACTTAACTCCACTCCAGATTTACTGAATCGGAATCTCTGGTGCTTGGATTTTTGGAGAAACTTCCTAAACTTTATGAGGAACATGTCTAGAAAACCTACAGATAAGATTATAATCCATGATGAGAAACTAGGCATGTCCCCTCCTTTTCAACATCATGCTGCAAATCCTAGCTAATGCAACAAAAGAAGAGGTTAAAAAAAAGATACACAGATTGAGAAGGAAGAAATAAAATTGTCATTGTTCACAGATGATGTGATTGTCTGTGTAGAACATTTTTAAAAATTAATAAAAATATATCCTGAAACTAATAAGCAATTGTAGCAGGATGGCAGGTTAATATACAAAAGTTGTTCAACCACTTTCTTAATACCAGCAATGAACAATTGGAATTAAAAATTAAAAACACAGTGCCATATACATTAGCAGCCCCCCAGATGAAATACTGAGGTTTAAATGTAACAAAATATGCAAATAAAAACCTGCTTTTCTGTTGATTAAAAGAAAAAGAAATATTACTGTCATGAGATAATGATTTTTTGAGGCTCTAAAGTTGCACCATGGAATGCAGTTGCCACTAGCCATGTGTGACAATTTAAATTTAAATTAATTAAAGTAAAATAAAGGGGAAAATTCAGTTCCTTAGTCATATTAACCACTTTCAAGTACTCATAGCCACATGTGGCTAGCGGCTACTGTATCCGACAGTGCAAATATAAAACATTTCCATCATCACAGCAAGTTATGTTGGACAGTGCTGTTACAAAGCATAAATCCAGTGTTACTTAATGTTTATTCTAAGTGAAGAAACAGCACTTTGGGAAGCAGAACAAGGTGAGAGGGTGAAGGGAGGTCTTAGGACTTGCCTTCTCTGAGGGGGTAAGTACAAGCCAGTGAGCATTTCTCTGGTGCCCAGAATTTGAGTCCTTTCTGATTCAATTGTAACTTACAGCCTGACTGTGGGTTCATCAGGTTTTCAGCAATTGGCATGAACGCCACCTCACAGTGACATACTACTTTTAGTAAAACTTACATTCTGATACTGAGGTTTCTAGTTTATAAAGTAGCTTTACTTCCATTAACTTACATGATGCTCCTTGTATTTAGAGGAATTGGGCAGGAAAGGTAATATTATTCCTATTTAAGAGCGTGAGACCATGGATACTCATTAACAGCAGAATAGTTACATACATAATTAAGTAGCTATGAAAAGGATATATGAGATGTATACCTGTTGATTTGCTGGGATTTTCCCAAGGTGATGCTGATTGAGAAAAGCAGGTACAGGAAAGTGTGTAGAACACCATGGTCGTTATTGGCATGTTGGCTCTGATCCCTTCCGCAGTCTTCTCCTGCTCTCTTCCATGCTGCAGGGTGGCCAATTGCTGAAGGATGTGTTTTCCAGGCTACTGTGTCAGTTGGCTACCAGTTGAGTTCAGCCAATGGGAGTCATTTGTGGGTTAGAAGCAAGAGAGAAGCCAGGGTATCCACCTCAGGCAGCATCTTTAGGGGTGCTATTTCTTCATGGCTCTGGACAGCTTTGCCATGCTGCCATGTCTACCAGGTCACCCCAGCTGCTGGGATGAGATACCATTACCTCCTTCTTTTGCACTTCCAGCCTAGGGCTGGTGGCAGTTACCTACTCCTGTGAATCTCTCAGCTGACTCACTGTTCCATGTTTGGTTTCTTAGCTCTCTCATCACTGGTGTAACCAATAACTTGCATTAAATTCCCTCTGCTTGAATTATCTTAGAGTGATTTCTGTTTTCCTGATTGGGTCCTGACTAAAACAAATATGGTCTTCCTGTGTAAACAATGATAACCCATATAAAATGGGACTGTGTGTGGTGTATGTGCATGCATATGATCCTGTGAGAAAGGGGAAAACCATAAAAAGATAAGTACTAGGTCATTAACATGGAATCTCGGGGCGGCTGTGAGTGCCCGTGGGGTGGAGGGAGTGGAAAGGGGGAAGGATGTAGCTAAGCAAAAAAAGAAAAGACTGCACTAAAAATTCACTGTATGATAACATATATGCATTTATGGAAAATCATGTGTGCTTATGCTTTAGTGAGAGATCTGACAGAACTAGTTGGAGAAGTTTACTGACCTGCTGATAGGTCAGTGAAGGAAGGAGCTAGAACCTGAACCTAGATCTTCTAATTCAAAATGTGGGTCCCACGTAGTGGCCCAGAACCCAGATTCTGTAGCCAGATTACCAGTGTGGGTTATCTTGGCTCCATCACTTACTACCTGTGCAGCCTTGGCCTGGTGTCCTCATCATTAAAACTAGGACAGGAAAGAATGATGGCTATTACTTAGAGTTGTTGAAAGGGTAAAATGAGTTAATATTTTTGAAACAGGCTAATGCTCTGCACAGAGTAGGTCCAATAAGAGTGTTAAAGGGGTGTTTTACTATGTATCATTTAGTTGTATTAAATGTATCAAGAAAGTGTGGAGATTGTTCCCACAGTTTTAATTATTTCATTGTCATTTTGAGGAGCAGGCTGTTTTAAGTTCTGATCAAAGGACTCAGCTCAATATAAACAAAATAATGTGCCTTTGCTAATGGACTAAAAAAAGAAATAAATTGGAATATAAACAATACTTTGGGGAATCTATCTTAGTGAAATAAAGCTAAGTATGAAACTGTTTTATGTACAAATCTTTATTGCTGCATTTTCATGATAGCAAAAGATTGGGAGCCACTTAAATGTCTTACCATCAGGGATTGGTTAAGATAAGTGTGAAATATATATTTGATGGCATATCATAAAGTTGCCAATTGCTTAAGAAAGTAGGTAATAACATTTTAAGTACCCATGCCATAATGTTATGTGGAAGTATAGAATTTTAAATTATACACATATTATGATTATATTAAAATAAAATTATTTTATTTTATTTAATAAAAAGGCAAAAATGGCAAACACTCTTATAATAAAGGGAAAATATCATATACAATTTTATATCAAGCAATCAGAGACTGATTTGAGGTGAAGACTTGCTTGTTACTGGCTGTTTGATATTGGCAGTACTGTGGTCTCTAGGTCTCCCCTGATGTATATTTCAGCCATCACTTTGGGCTGAAAATAGAGGTTGGAGGCAGTACATCGAGCTGTGTGTCTTTTTCATGAACTGGTTTTCACTGAAATGTGTGTATGCAGAAAGACGTCTCTCTATTTAAGGGAAGTTTGTTCCCAGGTTTGTAAAGTGACCAGGGAAATTATGGAGCAGGTGGGAAGAAAATTCCTCATCATCTTGCATCCCCTTTTCTTTGTCCCTGCAGTAAAGGTTCATCCTTTAGAATACTGATCTAATCAGGTCAGAACCCCCTCCTGGTGTCAGCAATCTAGATGACCCTGATTAAACCCCAGGTTAGAGCATCTTGGGGAGACTTAGTGGTTCCCTCTCTCAAAGCACTTTCCATATTTTGCTTTGCACTTGTGTAATGTTTTCACTGTGGGCTTTTGATGACAAGGCTATGTTGATTGATAATCGTCTTTAAGTAGTCCTCTTTTCAGGCCACCACAGTCTGTTCATTTTTTTCTTGAAATATAGCCTTCAAATGTTCTTCTCTATACTCACTGTGAGTATCCCCAATTTAAATAAACCGGATCACTGACTTCTAGTCTTCTCATATTCCAATTTATTCTCTGTTCGCTAACAAGATTTAATTGACTAAATAATGACTTCATGTGGTCAGCCTCTTGTACAAAAACATCTAGTAGCTTTCTGTTGTCTATAATTCATTTGGCCATTTATTCAACAACTATATTGTGCATGCCTATTACATTCTAGGAGCTGGGTTAGGGACTAGGACTTAGCTCTGAGCAACATAAATGTAGTTCCTGCTCTCATGAAGCTTATGGTCATTAGATGAGTACTCACATGAATAAATAAATAATTATGAACTATTGAAGTTATATGGAAAAAAAAAGAAGATCATATTTAACTTGGGAGAGGAGAGAACCTTCTTTAATGAGGATGAATTTAAGATTGATCCTGAAGGATGAATAGATACTAGCCAGGGGCAGGGTAGAGGGATATAGGATACAGGAAGACCCAGTATCAAGAATGTGCTAGATAGTTTTCAGGAAAGGAAAACAGGCCATTGTGGCATGGGTGAAATGAGTTTTGGCTGGTGAATTAGACAGGGACCAGATCATGTAACATCTTGTGGGTCTTGTTAAGGGTTTTGGATTTTATCTCAAGTGCAATAGAAGCCATCAGTGTGTTTTAAACAGGGAAATGTTAAGATTTGATATTTGTTAATTAAAAATGATTCTAGAGGGTACAGACAAGAGAAGCTAGATAGGAGAGTTTTTAATAAATAATGGGAGAGCTGACGGTGGTCACACTAGCAGGGTGGCAACTGGGATGGATGGGCCAAAGGTTTATATTGAAAGTAAAATCTACAGGATTTGGTCCTTGGTTGGATATAAGCACTGAGGGAAAGGAAGGGGCCAAGGATGACTTCCAGGTTTCTGGCATGAACTCTGTGTGGATGAAAGGGCATTTACTGAAATGGGAAAGGTTGGAAGAGGAGATGATGGAGGGTTTGGGGCTGGGAGGATCAAGAAGTTAGTGTTGAACATGTTAAGTTTGAAATGTTCCTGAAACATCCCTGGTGGAGATATCAACTAAGCAGTTGGATATTCCCATCTGAAGTCCAGAAGTGAGGTCTTGGCTGGTGATCGGTATTTGAGAGTCTTTGGCATCTAAAGGGCCAAATCTCAGGCACTGTGGAGTGCCTAAAATTGCCAAGAGAGAAAATGATGGGTGAGGAGTGAAGAGGGCCCAGGTTCCAATCCTCATTCATTCCAGTAATGTTCAGATAGAGGACGAGAGTCAGGCAAACAGACTGAGAAAGAATAGCCAGAAAAGTAGAAGGGCAGCCAGGAAAGTAAGGTGTGGTGTCACAGAAGCTGTGAAAAGATAATATTTCAAAAAGAAGAACAGAGCTGTGTTGAATGCTGCTGAGAGGGTTAGTAAGATTTGTCAGTTGTGTGACTGTTGATGTGTCTGAAAATAGCAAGTTTTGTGGAGTGCAAGAAATAGGTGATAGATTGGAATAAGTTGAAGAGGAAAGGTAAAATGAAGAATTGGAGACACGATAAGCAGAAAATTCTATTGTGTAGGTGGGCCGTGAAAGTTAAGTGGAGAAATAGGGCAATTGTTGGGTTAGGGAAGGTTTTCGGTTCTTTTTATCTTGTTTGCTTTTAATTTAAGATGAAAGAGAATAGAGCTTGTTTGGACTCAGAAATAAACTAGGTTGAAAGTCCTTGAAGGATTTAGAGCCAATATTAGTGCTGTCATTACCCATGAAAATATTCACACGGAAGTGGAGTGGGCCTTTCAATGGGGAAGGGATCATAACAGGACGAAGAAAGGAGAAGATGGGTGGGGATATAGACAGGCTAGGGGATTTAGAGGCGAGCAGATGCAGGTATTTCCTTCTAGTGGAGTTTTATTATGAAATAAGAGATGAGCGTCTCTGCAAGTGAAGATTAATTCTGAAATTAATCAGAATTATGAGAGTCGGGAAGAAGGGATGAAGTAATCATTGTGGGAGATGGGAGAGCAAGCAAATTACAGAGGTAGTGAGAAAAAAATCCAAACTCCTATGCTTGCAATTCACTTGTACAATTCAAATGCAATTCAAATGCTCCTTATTACATGCCAGGATGAATAAGATATATTTATTTTATTTATTTATTTTTTTGTCCCCAAATTGCTCACTAAGGATTCAGCCACAAATACGGCAGATAATTTAATTGTGGTTAATGTTGAAATAGAAGTGTGCAGAGTGGACCTTGGAAGAAAGGAGAAGCATCTAAACCAGTCTGGGCCTCTGCATGGCATTGGGGATGGCTATGGAAAGTTTCCTAGTGGAGAAAACATCTGCGTGATTCAAGAATAGAATAGTAAGAGTTAGCCAGGCAAAAAGGCCTGGCAAGGTAAAAGAACAGAATGGGCATTAGTGAGAAAGTCTAGGGGGTTCAGTGATGGTACAGTCTACTGTGAAGGTGGAACAGGTAGAGTGGTAAGCAGTGGGGCTGGAGAGTTGCACAGAGACCAGATCCTGGAGGCAGTGAATGTGTTAAGGGGCTTGGGTTGCATTCTGTGTGTGTAGTGAGCCAGTGCAGGTGTCTGTGTAGGACAGCAGTTGGATTTGCCTTCTTGATAGATTAGTCTGGCTATTGCGAAGCAAGATTTGAGGGAGTAAGGGGTGTGACCAAAAGGGAGATCAGTTAGCAAGCTGCAGCAATAGTTGAGAGGAAAGGTGGTATCAAATGGTGACCTAGACTGTCCCTACACCTTTGCACACTGCTCCCTTAAAATTAAAAGTGCCAGGCAGGAAGTTCCTGTTGGTCAGAGCTGGGGCATAAAGAGAAAGGTGAATGAGATAAGTTGATGCCAGTTTCCTGGGAGAAACTCATCCTCTGCTTTCCTGAGAGCTATGGTTTTGTTTCAGGCTTGCTCTCAAAACCAAGGCTAACCCCAAAGTACATGGACTTTCCAATGGGTATATTATGGTCATCAATCAACCTTGTCCCCTTGAACATATTCTGTTCCTCACTCTCTATCTCCAATACAGGAAACCAGCAGCTGCATAAATTCACCCCAGAACATTTAGTGACTTACATGTCACCTCTTTTTGGAGTATGTGTTTATTTTTCCAAAGAACTATTGAGTCAGAGAGAGTATGTTTTATTTCTTAAGACTTTGGGTTCTGGGCACATCTGCTTTGAGTCTGTGCACCCTTGGGCAAGTTACTTAATTTCTCTAAGCATGAATTTGCTCATCTGTATGATGGAGAAAGCAACCATTCTCTCCCTATAGAAGTGAGCTCAGGTTTAAAGCCCACCCTTTATTCCAAGACCAGCTTCTGCTGTGACTCTCTACTTTCTTATTCACTGAGTCACTTTGGAAACCCTAGAATAATCCTGACTTTCCTTTTTAATCTTTCCTTCTTAACTCTAGTATACTTTTCTGTTCTAAGCAGTGACTGACCTGTTTACTTGCTTTTAGCCACTGCTTGGAATTTCCAAAGCCAAATATGCTCTCAGAAGTAGGCATCTACATCCCCAAATAAAGAGAAAGCAAAAAGGTCCTAGACACTGGAAGAGCACAAGCTTTGAATTTGGTGGAACTACTTGCTCTGTCTTATAGTGGCAGTATTTTTCCCTATGGCGGAAAACATACTACACCGACATAGATCAGTGCCATAGGAGAGTAACAAAAGGTGCCCTCCTGAGTTCACCTTTCAGTTTCCAAACCTGAATCTACTATGAGGGAAAGCACCATATATTGATTTCTGCCCAGAGAATATTCCACACACTTTAGGACAGCCCCTCATCCCTGGAAGGAATTGTCTCCAAGATGGGGATTCAAATCTTTCTTCGACAGGGGAATTCACTGTTTTACAAGCTCAGTCACTTCTGGAGATGAGATACATGATAAGATCAATAAATTCTTACACCTACTGTAAATTAGTTTCTTGGTCAGAAGCAATGTTGTGGATATATTGAAAATGAATAGACATTTAGTAAGTTCTAGCATAGGGGTGTTGGCAGAAGGGTGGTGAGCAGCAAAGCATATCCAAGTCCAGAATAAGTGTCTATTTCAACGAGAATTCCTTCTTGATAGCAGAGGTCCAGTGTACCCAAGCTGCCACCTGGGTGGGTCGTGGTACCATATTGGGGGCACAGTGTTGATTGCTGCTGCTGGCAAACTGGGAACTCCATCAAGATTATCTTAATGCTGACAAAGAAGAGTATCTCTCCTCCTATTGTACCTTATTGTGTTTAATTTTGTTGGTTTTAATTCCTGCTTGAGACATTATCAATGACATTTTAAAGAACTAGTGTCCTGATTTTTCAGTCTTTCTTCACATTATAATAAGTAATCTAGAAATTGTAATAAAGATAGTTCAGTGATTTGTAGGAACAATGAGACATAATATTAAATTTAAGACTGTCCTGAAAAATGCAGTATATATCATCACTGGGAGTATGAATTTAATTGTGTGACTTCAGATAAGTTGGTTTTTCTCTCTTTTGGCTTCAGGTGTCTCAACTGTGATTTTTGAAAGCTGGTCAATGCCAGTGGTTTCCAGGTCTAATAAATGGAATAACATTGATTATGGAAACGTTTTGAATGTCTCCTTGATATGGTTGAGCTTGAATGCTGCTTTTGTTGTCCTGAAATAGAACTCATATATAATGTAAACCACCAATACATATAATGTTTAAAAGTCTATATCATAAATGTAATAAAGAAAAATAAATAGAAAGGAAGTAATTGGTAATAAAATGGCATGTTTTCTATTTATTTTTTAAATTTTTCTTTAACTGCCACCCTGGTTTCTTAATAAAGTAGTGTGTTTTCAATATGTAAATGACTGGTCATTAGTTATCCAAAAAAAACCCCAAAAACCCATTTATAGAGGTTTGTACCTGTTTGGAGAATTGTTGCAAATCAATAGCTACAAATGCAGACACATTAGGTAGGTTGAAATATGTCTCAAATGCTGTGAGAAGTGTTGATGTTGATAATGTTATTTTGCAAAATGTTAAAAATATCTTGATACACTTCTAAAGTAATACCAAAATGCAATCTTTTAAAAATTTACGAGGTAATTGTATTCCTGAAATCCATACAACATTATTTCATAATTTTGTGTGTATTTATTTAGGGTCTAGGTTTAGATAATTATACATAAGACTTTGTGCCTGCATGACATGGGTCTTCATTTTTTTCCAATTTGATAATTTGTCTTTTCTTTGGGGTGTTTAGGTCATTTATATTTAGTGTTATTATTGCTATAGTTGGGCTTAAATCTACCATTTTGCTATTTATTCAGTTTTTTTTCCCTATCTGTTCTTTGTTCCATTTTTCCTCTTTATCTTTATTTGGACTAAGTAAATATACTTTATGGCTCCATTTTACCTCCTTTGTTGTCTTGTTGGCAATACCCCTTTTATTTTTAATTTTTAATTTTTAGATAGTGTTAGGACTTATGGTATACCTCTTTAACCTATCATAGTCTACCTTCAAGTAATATTTAGTCCATTAGACATAACAACCTCATTATAGCAGCTTCTCACGTCTCCCTCCTGGCCATTGTACTATTATTGTAATACATTTTATGCATATTAAAAGCTGTTTTTTATTTTTGTTTTAAACAATTGTCTTTTCAAGAGATTTTAAAAATAAGGAAAGTAGTCTTTTATTTTTGCTCACAGTTTTACTTTTTCTAGCGTTCTTCATTCTTTTGTGTAGACCCATACTTCCATCTTTCTAGAATTTCAATAGTTTGGGGGGACAGGTGGTTTTTGGCTACATGGATATATTCTTTAGTGGTAATTTCTGAGATTTTGGTGCATCTGTCACCCGAGCAATGTACACTTTACCAATATCATTTTCCTTCTGCCTTGTAGTGCAAGTTTGTTCACAATGAATTTAGTTAGCTTTTGTATATTTTAAAAACATTTTTATTTCACCTTTACTATTGAAAATAATTTTCACTTGGTATAGAATTCTGAGTCAGCATTTCTTTTCCCTTTTAGCACTTCAGCAATGTTGCTCCACTATTTTCTGGCTTGCATTATTTCCAATGAGAAGTTGGCTATTATTTTTATCTGTACATAATACAACTTTTATTACAATAATTCTGCTTTCAAGAATTTCTCATCAATGGTTTTAAGTACTGTGCCTATGATGTCTTGCAGTGTACTTTTCTTTATGCTTCTTCTTGTTTGAGATTTGCTGAGCTTCTTTTTTTTTTTTTTTT
Source organism: Chlorocebus sabaeus (assembly GCF_047675955.1). Lineage (NCBI taxonomy): Eukaryota > Metazoa > Chordata > Mammalia > Primates > Cercopithecidae > Chlorocebus > Chlorocebus sabaeus. The sequence continues at coordinate 31,451,830 of NC_132921.1, read as the reverse complement.
TTTTTTAAATTTATTTATTATTATTAAACTTCAAGTTGTAGGGTACATGTGCACAACGTGCAGGTTTGCTACATATGTATACTTGTGGCATGGGCAAAGACTTCATGTCTAAAACACCAAAAGCAACGGCAGCAAAAGCCAAAATTGACAAATGGGATCTCATCAAACTAAAGAGCTTCTGCACAGCAAAAGAAACTACCATCAGAGTGAGCAGTCAACCTACAGAATGGGAGAAAATTTTTGCAATCTACTCATCTGACAAAGGGCTAATATCCAGAACCTACAAAGAACTCAAACAAATTTACAAGAAAAAAACAAACAACCCCATCAAAAAGTGGGCAAAGGATATGAACAGACATTTCTCAAAAGAAGACATTCATACAGCCAACAGACACATGAAAAAATGCTCATCATCACTGGCCATCAGAGAAATGCAAATCAAAACCACAATGAGATACCATCTCACACCAGTTAGAATGGCGATCATTCAAAAGTCAGGAAACAACAGGTGCTGGAGAGGATGTGGAGAAATAGGAACACTTTTACACTGTTGGTGGGATTGTAAACTAGTTCAACCATTATGGAAAACAGTATGGCGATTCCTCAAGGATCTAGAACTAGATGTACCATATGACCCAGCCATCCCATTACTGGGTATATACCCAAAGGATTATAAATTATGCTGAGCTTCTTAGATCTGTGTTTTTCTTTCACTAAATTTTGAAAATTTCCAGCTATTGTTTCTTCAAATATTTCACTCTCCTTAAATTACATGTATATTAGGTTGCCCATTAATGCTCTGGCCACTTTTGTTTCAATCTTTTTTTCTCTCTATGCTTCATTTCAGACAATTTCTAATGCTAAGTTTTCAAGTTCACTAATCTTTTCTTCTTTAGTATCTAAGATACAGTTAATTTCACCCAGTGTATTTTCATTACAGTCATATTTTTATCTCTAAAATTTTAAGTTATGTATTTTTAAAAAACTCTCTATGTCTCTACATAGCATGCTCAATCTTTGTTCTGTATTCCCAAGCATATAGAATATAGTTACATGCTTTACTATTTTTGTTTACTAAATTTGTAGTTCTGTGTCATTTCTGGATCAGTTTCCATTGATGAATATTACTCTATATGATGGCTAATCTTTACTTATTTCTTTGTGTGCTTGGTAATTTTTTATGTGATGCTATATATTGAGAATTTTACTATATGGGATGCTGAAAGTTTTATCTGTTCTTCTATAAATATTTGAACTTTGTTCTAGAATGCAGTTAAGTTACTTAGAAACAGTTGTTTCTTTCAAGACTTGCTTTCAACTTTTGTTAGGCAGAACTAGAAAGGCCTTTAAGGCTAATTTTACCCCACTGCTGAAACAATACTGTTCCATATACTCTACTTAAATGCTCTGTGAAATTACAAGGTTTTCCACTCTGACTGGTTTGAATACATACTGGTTTTAGCCTCATGGGAGCTTTAAGCATTGTTAACTCAGCTTCTTTGGATAGTTTTATCCTCATCATTAGCTAATTTCCTCACATGCATGCACTGAGCTGTATTCAACTGAGGACTTGATGGGGAGCCTCTGCTGATCTCTTGAGCTTTCTCTGGAAACTCTGCAGTCAATAATCTGGGGCAATCATGGAGCTTACATTGTTTACATTTTCTCAGGGACTATTGTCTTTTGTTGTCTAATGTGTCTAATGTCTAATATTTCAATTAAAAAAAACTGTCTCAGGTGAGAGGGTAAACCTAGTCCCTTTTAGGTTGCAAACAAAAGTCTCTTTTGCTGTCTTTCTGTTTTTCTATCAATATAATATTAATCTCATTGGACAATTTAGACAACTTCTTTTCTTTTGCCATTATCCATGCAAATTGCACAAAATATAAAGTATAAAAAATCTATTCCTTGAAAATGTGGTAACACACCTGTAAAACCATTGAGACCTTGCTCTTTTAAAATATCTGTTTGTTTCATTTTGCTTTTATTTTCCTGAAATTCAATCTTTGCATATAGGTTTTCTAAATGATGGTCATGTAGTTATTCATAAATGCTTTATTATTTTATTACTTCCATACCTGTAGCTGTTTTCCCATTTTTCCTACAAATTGGTCATTAGCATCTTTTATTGGGCTTTCCAGAAATTTGTCTGTGTTACTAGACTTTTCAAAAACAAACAACCCTTTTTAAATCAACATCATTGTTTTTTGGTCTTCTTTAAATTTTTTTTTCTCTGTTTTTATTATTTCCAATCTCATTTTGTCTTAGATTTACTTCATTATTCTTTATCAAACATCAGTTTCACTATTATTCATTCCTAAGTATTTAACAACCACTTTATAATAGCCCTTTCATCCAATGGTTTGTCTCAAAATAATTACTTTTATTTTCACACATATGTAATAATCCAGCCATGTTTTTGTTTTTGTTGTTTCTAATTATTTTTGCAAAGTGATCCAAGAACATACATAATCTGTCTTATGATGATCATTTTGAATTAACTGAATTTTCATTTGTCACTTAATATATGTTTGTTAAAAAAATACTTCCTCAGTGATCTAGAAGGATCACTTTCTCTATTTTTGTGAGGTTATTCTTCAAATTTCTATTCATGTTTATTTTTTATCTGCTTAATCTATCATTTTGGACATGAGGGGGGTTAAAATCTTCAACTATAATGTGTTCTAGATTTAGATATTTTATTCTGTAATTTTATCCATTGTTGCATAATAGAATATAAAATTGTGTTGTTGACACATAGGTTTGTGATTGCCATATCCTCTTATAATATTTTTCCTTTTACCATTTGAAAACTTACTTTAAGTTATTTTAGTATTCTTATCGTAAGTACTGCCACTAAAGTGTTTTGGCATTTTGTTTGTTTCGTATTTGTCTTGTGTATCTTTTAAAAAGTCTTTTCATTTTTAACTTCTTTTTTTTTTCTTTTCAATTTTTATTTACATTAAGTGGGTAGTTGTGCAGGTTTGTTACATGGGTAGATGGCATGCCGTGGGGGTTTGGTGGTGTACGTATTATTCATCATCCAAGTAATAAGCATAGTACCCAAAAGGTAGTTTTTCAGTCTTTACCCTCCTCCCACCCTGTACCCTTAAGTGGTCCTGGTGGCTACTGTTCCTTTCTTTATGTCTTTGTGTACTCAATGTTTAACTCCCACTTATGAGTGAGAACATGTAGCATTTGGTTTTCTGTTCCTGTGTTAATTTGCTTAGTATAATGGCCTCCAGCTCCATCCATGTTATTGCAAATGACACGATCTTGTTCTTTTTTTTGGGCACAAACACTACATTGTACATTTACACCATGGAATACTATGCAGTCATTTTTAACGTCTATGTACCCCTCTTTTTTGGCTTCTGTAAACAATGCTGCATCCTTTTAAAAAATAAAGTCTGACAATCTTATTTTAATCACTGAGTTTAATTTATTCTATCATAATTACAAATGTATTGACTTATTTATGACTTTTGTGACCATGAGTGTGTATATTTCCTATGCTTACTTAATTTTTCATTTTCTATGCCTGCTTTTCTATTTTGCTGTTATGTATTGGAAGGAACAGTAATTTTTTGGTTGGTCCTTTTTTCTACTGGTGAGAAAAATATATTCTATTTTTATATTTTCTGCTAGTTATTGCTACTCACTAACATCCATCCATACACTCATTTTCTCCTATCAATGTCTTAGGCTTATCACTAACAATCTCTTCATCCCACACAGATTAAGAACTTACTCAGCTTTCACTGTTTTGTTCTCTTCTCCTTCCTCAAATTCCTTATAAGTATTATTTGGGATTTTATTTCTAGGCTTTTATCAATACATATATTTTTGTAGTTATTTGCCGAGATACCTCTTTTCTTTAAATGCATTTATTTATATATTCCATTTCTTCTCTTTGAATTAATTTCCTAGCTTACTGGAATACTTTTAAAAAATTATTTTAATTTCTGTGGTATATGTGCAGGATGTGCAGGTTTGTTACAGGTAAATGTGCATCATAGTGATTTGCTGTACCTATCAACCCATCACCTAGGTATTAATCCCAGCATGCATTAGCTATTTATCCTGATACTCTCCCTTCTCCCACCCCATCCCCCATCAGGCCCCAGTGTGTGTTGTTCCCCTCCCTGTGTTCATGTGTTCTCATTGTTTGATTTCCATGTATAAGTGAGGACATGTGGTGTTTGGTTTTCTGTTCCTGCATTAGTTTGCTGAGGATAATGGCTTCCAACTCTATCCATGTTCCTGCAAAGGACATGATCTCATTCCTTTTTTGGCTGCATACTGTTTCATGGTGTATAGGTACCACATCTTCTTTATCCAGTTTATCACTGATGAGTATTGATTTTAAAAAGTCAAGAAACAAGGGGTTACATGTCTTTGCTATTGTGCATCATGCTGCAATGAACATATGCGTGTATGTATCTTTATAATAATATGCTTTATATTCCTTTGGGTATATACCTAGTAATGGCATTGCTGGGTCAAATGGTATTTCAGGTTCTAGATCTTTGAGGAATCACCACATTGTCTTCCATAATGGTTGAACTAATCTACATTTCCACCAACAGTGTAAAAGCACCCCTATTTCTCCACAGTGTCACCAGCATCTCTTGTTTCTAACTTTTTAATAATCACCATTCTGATTGGTATGAGGCAGTATCTCATTGTGGTTTCGATTAGCATTTCTGTAATGATCAGTGATGTTGAGGTTTTATTATGTTTCTTGACTGCATCAATGTCTTCTTTCAAGAAGTGTCTGTTCGTGATCTTTGCCCACTTTTTAATGGGGTTATATATGTATTTTTGTAAATTTGTTTAAGTTCCTTATAGACTCCGAATATTAGAGCTTTGTCAGATGGATAGGTTGCAAAACTTTTCTCCCATTCTGTAGGCTGTCTGTTTGCTCTTGATGATAGTTTCTTTTGCCGTGCAGAAGTTCTTTAGTTTACTTAGATCCCATTTGTTGATTTTGGCTTTTGTTGCAATTGCTTTTGATGTTTTTGTCATGAAATCTTTGCCCATACCTATGTCCTGAGTGGTATTGCCTAGATTTTCTTGTAGGCTTTTTATCGTTTTGGGTTTTACATTTAAGTCTTTTAATCCATCCTAATTTTTGTGTAAGGTGTAAGGAAGGGATCTACTTTCAATTTTCTGCATACAGCTTGCCAGTTCTCCCAGCACTACTTATTAAATAGGGAATCTTTTCCCCATTGCTTGTTTTTGTCAGGTTTGTTGAAGATCAGATGGTAGTAGATGTGCAGTTTTATTTCTGAGTTCTCTCTTCTGTTCCATTGGTCTATGTGTCTATTTTTATACCAGTACCATTGGTCTATGTGTCTATTCTATATCATGCTGTTTTGGTTACAGTAGCCTTGTTGTGTAGTTTGAAGTCAGGTAGCATGATGCAAACCCACACTCAGGTATATCATAATTTAGTTTTATTGTAATTTATTTGAAGTCAGGTAGCATGATGCCCTTTGTTCTTTTTGCTTAGGATTTTCTTGGCTATATGTGTTCTTTTTTGGTTCCATATGAAATTTAAAATAGGTTTTTTGTAATTCTGTGAAGAATGTCAATTAATGGTAATTTAATAGGAATAGTATTGAATCTATAAATTACTTTGGGTAGTATGGCCATTTTCACTATATTGATTCTTCCTATCCATAAGCATGGAATGTTTTTCCATTGGTTTGTGTCCTCTCTGATTTCCTTGAGCAGTGGTTTGTCTGAAGAGGTCCTTTGCTTCCCTTGTTCTATCCCTAAGTATTTTATTCTCTTTGTAGCAATTGATGAATGGGAGTTCATTCATGATTTGGCTCTCTGCTTGTCTGTTGTTGATGTATAGGAATGCTTGCAATTTTTGCACATTGATTTTGTATCCTGAGACTTTACTAAAGTTGCTTATCAACTTAAGAAGCTTTTGGGCTGAGACAATGGGGTTTTCTAGATATAGAATCATGTCATCTGCAAATAGAGAGAATATGACCTCCTGTCTTCATATTTAAATACACTTTATTTCTTTCTCTTGCCTGATTGCCCTGGCCAGAACTTCCAATACTATGTTGAATAGGAATGGAGAGAGAAGGCATCCTTGTCTTGTATTGGTTTTCAAGGGGAATGCTTTCAGCTTTTGCCCATTCAATATGATATTGGCAGTGGGTTTGTCATAAATGGCTCTTATTATTTTGAAGTATATTCCTTCAATACCTAGTTTATTGAGGGTTTTTAACATGAAGGATGTTGACTGTTATCGAAGGCCTTTTCTGCATCTATTGAGATCATCATGTAGTTTTTGTCTTTAGTTCTGTTTATGTGATGGATTACATTTATTGATTTGCATATGTTGAACCAGCCTTGCATCTCGGGGATGAAGCTGACTTGATCACAGTGGATAAACTTTTTGATGTGCTGCTGGATTTGATTTGCCAGTATTTTATTGAGGATTTTTGCACTGATGTTCATCAGGGATGTTGGCCTGAAGTTTTCTTTCTTTCTTTTTTTTTTTTTTTTTGTATCTCTGCCAGGTTTTGGTATCAGGATGATGCTGACCTCATGAGTTTGGGAGGAGTCCTTTCTTTTCGATTGTTTGGAATAGTTTCAGAATAAATGGTACCAGTTTCTCTTTGTACCTCTGGTAGAATTCAGCTGTAAATCCGTCTGGTCCTGGGCTTTTTTTTGGTTGGTAGGCTATTAATTACTGCCTCAATTTTGGAACTTGTTATTGGTCTATTCAGGATTCAGCATCTTCCTGATTTAGTCTTGGGAGGGTGTATGTATCCAAGAATTTATTCATCTCTTTTAGATGTTCTAGTTTATTTGCATAGAGGTGTTTATAGTATTCTCTGATGGTTGTTTGTATTTCTGTGGGGTCAGTGGTGATATTCCGTTTATCATTTTGTATTGTGTCTATTTGATTCTTCTCTCTTTCCTTCTTTATTAATCTAGCTAGCAGTCTATTTCATTAATTTTTTAAAAAACAGCCTGGATTCATGTATTTTTCTGAAGGGTTTTTAAAAACGTCTTTATCTCCTTCAGTTCTGCCCTGATCTTGGTTATTTCTTGTCTTCCACCAGCTTTGGGGTTTGTTTGCTCTTGGTTCTCTTGGAATACTTTTAAGCCCTGGTATTATTGAAAACACCTTTATTTCATCACTCACATGTAATTAAAAACACTAAAGTTTTTAAGAAAAACTTTACATAGGTGTCTTATTTTAAAAATTTATTTAGTTTTATTTTGACAAATCATAATTATATATTTATGGGGCCTAACAATGTGATGTTTTGATATATGTTTACATAGTGGAATGATGAAATCAAGCCAATTAACATATCTATCACCTCACATACTTAGCATTTTTTTGTGGCGAGAACACTTAAAATGTACTCTTTCAGGGGTAGAAGTTATTCTTTATTTTCTTCTGACTGCTAGTATTCTGTTGAGAATAATGAAGTTCTTGTGATTTTTATTCTATTTTTTCCTCTGTAAAGTTTTTAGTTTTAGATTTTTCTTCTTGATGTTACTAAATTATGATATACCTGGGTGTGGGTTTGGTTGCTTATTTATATATTTTTATTATTATTATATCTTCTTGGTAAATATTCTATTAGCCCTTTCAGTATGTACTATAACTATTTTTAATTATGAGGCAATTTCTTGGTTATTATGTCTTCAAATATTGCCCCTTCTGTAGCTTCTTTTCCCTGTTCTTATGGGATTTTTATTAAGCTACTATGGACACTTTTACTCCTGACCTCATATTCCTTAAAGTAGTTTGTATATTTTTTATGTCTTTATTCCTTCTGATTTTGTGTGTGTGTGTGTGTGTGTGTGTGTGTTTCCTAGCTTGCAAATGTAATCTTTGGCTTTATCCAGTTTGTCTTTCATTATGTACATTGTACAGGAAGCTTAGGAGGTTCTGAAAGAATTAGATGGATATAGACAGTCCTTATTGCAGTGGTTGCTACAGCTAGACACTGCTCAAGTGATTCGAAGGGATTAAGGTTGGCATTATATCACTTAGCAAACACCAGTCCTGAAGATGCCAGAAAAGGCATGGACAGTCAGAGGGAATACCAACTACATTCAACAGACTGGGAGAAAGCTGTGAAAAGCCCTTACCTTCTGAAGCTAATGGAACATGATGTAGGGTGGAGAGACAGCCTTGGGTGAGAGAGGACCAGGGAAGAAGACCAGAGGGCCACAGACTACAGAAGGGCAGGTGGAGATTTCTGGGCCTATACTCTCCCCTCCCAACATCCATTTGCACTGACTGGATAGGAAACTCCAATCTCAACTTCTGGACAGGAAGAGCTAAGCTGAGCTTCTCATCCATAGACAGAATTGTGTCTCAGTATCCCGATACCACAGGGCCTTGGCAAAACCTGCCTGCCTCAAGCCTCAGCCTCTTAAATAGCACTGCCTTGATGGGGGTTGGGGAGAGGAACAGAAAATATAAGTCCCAGCTAGAGGCAGAGTGGCTCAAAAACCCAAACCAGTCTCTCATAGGATATCAGGAGAGGCCCTCAAATGTGAGCCCTTCAAATGCAAGATATGTCCTGCCCAAACCTCAGCCCTGGGGAGGAAAACACAAGCTGAGTCACAGTTTTTAAGAGTATACACACAATGTGAAAAGGAGAGGCAGCCTACAATCTAAAGGTCATGTGGATGAGCTCCCTGGCAAACTTCATGAGGCATTAAGAAGCCCGAGCACTATATAAGAAAGACAACAAATGGAATGCAACGTAAAAAAATAGAATGGAATACGTCACAGTAACGAGATCTAACTAAACTTACTGAAAAGACAGTATGCTAAAAATAAAAAGCTAAACCTAGCCATAGTAATATTTCCAGAGACATAAGATAAGACATAAGATGAAGCAAGAATCAATGGCTACATTAGGATGAATAATGACCTCCCAAAGATAATAGCATTCCAATCCCTGGAACCTGTGAAAATGTTAAGTTACATGGCAAAAGGGCCTTTGCAGATGTGATTGAGGTTACAGATGTTGAGATGGGGAAAGTATCCTGCATTGGTAGGATCTGGTAGATCCTAGGTAGACAATCTGGTAGATCAGGTAGACAATCTGACCCCATGAGCTTTTAAAGTCAGCTGAAGTTAGTGAGAAAGGCCTGAGACATGACAAAGACTCAACTGCTGTTCCCAGCTTTAAAGACAAAGGGGTCGTGAGCCAAGGCATATAGGCAGCTGTGAGAAGCTGAGAGCTATACCCAGCAAGGAAGCAGGACCTCAGTCCTGCAACAATGTGAAACTGAATCCTGCCAACAACTAGCATGAGCCTGGAGGCAGCCTCTCCCCCAGAGCCTCTAGCAGGAACACAGCCACCAATACCTTGACTTGAACACAACGAGCCCTGATCTTGACCTCTGACCTGCAGAACTGTGAGATGATACATTTGTGCCACTAAAATTGTGACAATTTGTTATGGCAGCAATAAAATTACTAATACAGTATTGATGAAAATTTGTCAAAATAAACAAAGAGTGGCAGAGAATGGATGGCTTGATTCAAAACTATCTCTTCTCCATATACTCTACCACTAAAGTTTTCAGATTGTGGATATAGACACATGCAACTCCAATGTTAGTAATTTAAAAACTATGAACATTATAAATAATAAAAACTTTTCTGTCTGACAAATGTGCATAGCTGTTACTATGTTTTCAAATGATTGCTGGTAGGATGTAAAACATCACATTTTACAATAATTTCTAACTTGTCAAATGATTTTACTTTCACTATATCACAATCATGCTAACCTTGTGAGGTAGAGACCACGGATGTGATCATAACCCATTCTATGAATGAAGAAATTGAGGCTTAAAGAGGTTTGCTGGTTTACCTTTGGTCATGTGGTAAGCTAGTGGCAAATAGAGCTCCTAACATCATGTTTCTTTTTTACCAGTTTTTTTTTTTTTTTTTTTTTTTTTTAAATCTCAGCATAGGCTATAATAATAAATAAATTTCTCAATTTTAGTAGCTTAGGAAAATAAAGGCTTGTTTCTCATTCACATAAAGTCTTCTGTGAATTAGAAAATTTCTTGCATCCTGGAACTATGCACCTGGAGCATCAAACTTTCAAGGTCACTGAGGCAGGAAATAGAGGGATGGAGAAGCCATTTAGCTCCTCATGCCCATAGCTACTGGCCAGAAAAAGTCACATGGCCCTGACCCAAGTACAAAGAAGGCTGCGAATTGTAGAGGAGCTCATGGACTACATGGTGACCACCAACTATTTCTGTCACAGTCACCTGTGTATCAATTATCTGGGAAGTCTTTAATAAATACACTTATCAAGTAAAACACCATACTGTCTGAAACTTTCCTTAATACACCATAAAGGAAAAAGAGTGTGGAGCACTGAAAGATAAAAAAAGATTGGGAAAATGTTAATTGTTGAAGCTGGGTGATGAGTACCTGGGAATTCATGATATTATTCTCTCTACCGTTGAGTATCTTTGAAAATTTCCATTATAAAAATTTAAGCAATAAAAGAAAAACTCTCATCCAGGGAACTTTTATTTAGTATGTCTGAGGTGAGGCTTGGGTATGAATATTTTGCAAAATCTTCCCAGGTTATTTCCAAGGGGATTTAACCCTATCACTCATCAAGTTTCATATTCATATCATGGTCATGTATTATTTAAATATATATATATTTTATATATATATATACACACACACATACACACACATACACTTTTTTTTTTATTGCTGTTGGACTATTCAGTTCATGAATAATCAGTTTTCATTATTTGTGTTCTGATTCCATGCTATGTATAGCTTAACCTTGAGTCTTTTTAATACCTGTGGTCCTGATATTGTCACAAAATAAATGTTCCTGAGACCAGCCTGGTTAACAAAGAGAGACCCCATCTCTACCAAAAATCATTTTTTTTTGTCCTGTGAAGAAATCGTTTTAAAAAAGAAAATTCTCCTGAGGTCAGTATACTTAGTCCCACCTCTGTGTTTTGGAAACTAGATGATGTGGTTGATTAAAAAGACCACAGATTATTTGCAGTTTCTCCCATGGAGACTGGGCTCTATTTACCTACCTTTGAATTTGACCTGGTTTTGTGGTTGCTCTGACCAATAGAATTCAGCAGAAGGGACACTGTGGGAATTCAAAGCCTAGGTGTAGGCTTCTGATCTCACCCTCTTGGAAAATCACCTGCCATGTGGCCAAGCCCAGGCTAGCTTGCTGGAAACACATGACACAGCCGACAGTCTCACCAACCACCATACATGCGAGTCAGGTCACATTACATCATTCAGCTGCAGTTGAGCCACTAAATAACTGCAGCCACGTAAGTGACCTCAAGTGAGACCAGAAGAACCACTCAGCTGAGCCCAGTTCAAATTGTTGGCCCATAGAGTCATAAGCAAATAAAATGGTTGTTATTTTTAAGCCACTAAGTTTTGGGATGGTATGTTACACATCAACAGACAACAGATTAGATGGTGTTATCCCCACAGAACCTCAAGACCATGGTTCAGATTTTAAAATGTGTTTTCTCTTTGTTTGGATTTTCTTTCTTCGATTCTTGAAAATCTCTAGGCTACACATCTCAGAGATTAGAAGAATTGCATCTCAGAAGTCTCAGAGTTAAAAAAAACAATCAAACTTTGTTTTCCCTTCAAGGAGAGCTGGTGTCCTTTATTCACTCAGCTTTCCTTTTATCTACTTTTATGACATCTGAGTTGCACTAGGATATGATTTAATTTGGGGGTTGGAACAAAATTTACATTGACATTGAGGGAGTTTTTCTGAGAGATAAACTTTCAAGGAAACCCATATTGTAATTCAAGAGAAAGTGAGAGTTTTGAACTAGTGTGATTTCAAAAGCAAGAGTTCAGGCACTGAAGTCTATGCATTAACTTACTCCCCAGATACTGTTGGTGGTATTTGCCTCTTCTGGGATTAACCCAAGAACCTTATGAGGCAGTGATAATATTAGGATATTCATTCCACAGGTGAGGAAAACAGGATTGAGTGAAAAAACTGTTTGACTGATGCTAATTTCTTACTATCACAGTTAGGAGAGATCTAATGTTTTGCAAAATCACACCAAGGACCTAAACTTTAATGAAGCAAATTTTCCCTTTCCTGTATCAATCCTCAGTGGGTCACACAAAAGAGAACTGCTGCTTCCCAACCATTCTGTTCCTGAGTCTGTGCATTAAGTGAAGTCTAAATGAGAAACTTGCATTCCAGGGAAAGCACGTATGTGCCCCAAAGCAGATTAAAACCGTCATGACTTCCTGAATTACACCAGTGAGTCTGAGCATCCTTGGGAATGACTTGCTAAACTGCTCTTTTTAAAGTTATGGTGCCTTTGCTATAGATTGAATCTTGCCTATGAAATGCAGTCTTAAAATAATGCATGAATTAGAAGGTATCATTTTTACTTTTTATCTTTAAAATGCTCACTATATCTAGCAGAGCTTACAATCTAGAATCTTTGACCCTAGGTGACAATTTTCAAAATATATTTTAACCAACAATAACTATTTTTGCCTGTCTGAAAAAGGGCATATTAAATGTATTTTTAAGTGATGTAGTTCATATATTTTCTGCTAAAAAAGTCATAAATGAGAGGAAAGGCATTTACTGTGAGAGGACACTGCCCACTTTATGAAGGGATTGAGTGGCAAAGACAAGCAACTTTTTAAAACTTGCTGACAAAGGGAGTGCCTGAAGCAGTGAGGAAGACTTTCAAGAGAACTTAAACAATGGGACTTTGATGTACACTTCTTTGTGCATGTTCCTGAACCCAGGGCTACCGTTGACTCAAAAATAATGAGCCCTGCCCTCAAGAGTTTACAATCTATATAGACATAGAAGGCATGATGCATTTGAAAAGTAAAGGGCAATAGAATAGGCAACATGGCAACAGCAACAACAAAAACAAAAATTCAGGACAGACATGAGACATTACAACAGCACATGATAAACTTAAAATGAGTATGGGGTATATGCTACATGGACTCAGATGGAGCAGGGCTTTTGAGGGCTGGGTATGGGGCAAGGCCATGCATGTTATACAATGGGAACAGTTTTTGGATCCTAAAGAGTGAACAAGATTTGGGAAAGCTAAAAGGAGCAGGTAAGGTAACCCAGTTTGAAAAAAGGTAGAGATGTTGATATATGAGATAGTGAAGGAAAGAAGCAAGAAAGCATATAACAGCATGCATAGTTTGGAGACCATGAACAGAACAATGGAATGAAGGTGGGTGTTGGTGGAAGGTTGGTGATTTAAGCCTGACTATGGGGGCTCTTAGTGGTCAAGGTATTTGATCTCTATTACCTTGATAACTGGAATCTCATATAAATCTTCACGTGTCTTCAAACACTTATTAAGATGTCCAAGAAGACTAAGGACTATCTATCTTGATAAAGGGACAGATATTTTCCTAAGCGTTATAAGCTAAAATAAGATACACCACTCTTTCAGCCTTTGGATTTAAAAGAATGATTAGAAGCTCAGCCAATCTATTTAATTGGGATCAGGCTGATAGCCTCTCTCCACTAAAATATAAACCTAGTTCTATGATTTAAAGTCAGACTTTTCTTACACAAAACTGGGCATAAAGAAATCAAACACTAATCTTCACTGCATTCTCCCACCCAAACACACTCATGTGTGCACAAACATGCATATGTGTGCACTCAAAGGTGATGTTAAAAATACTTAATAATGTAATGTATAATACATATATAAATGCATGTATTAAAAAATTGCTTAGGGAGTAGCTTAAAATAGCTACAAATTTCATCAAATCATTATAACAATTTCCAAATAATTTGTTGATAATCAGAAATGCTGATTGTGATTTTTTGTTTTAAGTGATTATTGTCCAAAAAATAAAGCCTTCGTCTGAGCCTCGATTTGATGAGGCAAGCTGCATCAAACCCTTCCAAGGATACTTCATTGAATTGTGAGCCATTAGCCCTTAGTGCCTGGGTGCTATGTGGCAGCCAGAGGCAAACAGATGTCTAGCTCGTGCTGTGTGGCTCAGTACACGCCTGGACATCAGGACTTCCCATGAGGCTTGGACCTGTGACTTGTCCCTCACTGATAATGCTGCTCCCCCTACCATTGCTCTGCTAAAGATGGCCCTGGAGCAGGAGGCAGAGCTGAATACACCCTGCCTTTTCACATGTGCCAGCCAATGTGAACCTCATTATCATTGGGGTCATGTTTAATGGGATTGCACAAGAAGCAGTAGTAGCAGGGCTTTCACATTCTAAGTAACAAGGGATCTCACTTCTGTTTTGATTTTAGTAGGAAGGATCTCTGCCGGTAACAGTGAGCTTAAAAGAATCTTTCCAATTGTGGAAAGAGCAGGCTCAGGCACTATTTTCTTAAGTCAAGTATTGGCAAGCATGTGCACAAAGATGAATGTACAAAATTCTAACAGTAGAGCATCTGTATTCGAGGAGAAGAGAATGTAGATTGGATGAGCCTTGACCTTCTAGCTTTAAAGGAGGTCACCATTTCCTCAATTAGGAAACTCTGTTCAGAATTCCGTTACCTACAAATGTGTGTAGAAAATAGAGTATGATTTTCTGTATAGAATATAGAACTTGAACTAATATCTTGAAGTAATCTGTTATCTTTATAAAGTCCTGAAGTGAAATAAGCCTCTTTGGATACTGTTTTATGTAAATGATTGTACTTAGATGGATCCTTCTTTCTATAAATTTCAAGATCAAGTGCCCAGGTGGTAAAGACAGGTGAGTAGCATTCATTACAGCATTCTAAAACCATGAAGTATGCTGCGATCTGGACCCCTTAAATACCATTAATTTCCGCATTGAATAACTAAGGATTATGACAGAGGAGTTTGAGCCTTTATATGCATAATGGTCACCAAAAGAGGTGGGAAAAAGTGCAATTTTGGGGTCTCACTCCCAATCAGAGGATCTGATTCACCTGGGGAAAGACTCTGGGATCATCCTTTTAACAAATGCTGAGGCTTTCTGATGCCATTGTGAGGCATTCTTGTGACATTCTTGTGACACTGTGAACCACACCTTAAGAAACACTGAATTAGGGCTTTATGTTTCAGATCATAATCGTCGCTCTTTTGCATAAAGGAGGGAGTGATTCTGGTAGGGTGTAGGATAGATGAAAGATAAAACATGGTATTCTTGATAGCTAAAGTAAAACATCAATAAGTCACTTCTCTCTTCCCAAGAACTGCCCAAACATGCCAATTTTACAGAAGCTGTGCAAAACAGGAAGCTACTGCAGTTAATTTCTCACAAATTTACAGTCAGATAAAGACAGAGGTCACTATGACAGAGACAGCAGGCTGGGAGGGGTGAGAGTGGGGTGCCATCTTGTTACTCTCTTTACTTCCAAAACTACTATCATCTGTAAATGAAATGAACACACTGCCAGTTCTGATTCTGAGTCACTAACCAAATAGTTAAATTTAATAAAATTCCGGTCTAATCCAGACAATTCGTGGCCAACTAGGAACTTTCTCATCAAGTTGTTTTGTTATACTTACTTTTATGACGTGTGGATGGATTCAAAATCAATTATCATGCTAGAGAATACTATGGAGGAGTCAGAAGAAATGAGCTAAATTTACATGTAGCAACATATATAGACCTCAAAAACAAAAGACTGAATGAAAAAAGCAAGGTACACAATGGGATCAATAGAAAAATACTATTTATAAATATAATATGCACACACAAAATAATGTCAACTATTTTTCAAGGTTGAACACATATCTTTTATTTTTTTAATTATACTTTAAGTTCTAGGGTACATGTATACAACATGCAGGTTTGTTACACATGTACACATGTGCCATGTTGATGTGCTGCACCCATTAACTTGTCATTTACATTAGGTATATCTCCTAAGGCTATCCCTCCCCTCTCCCCATCCCATGACAGGCCTCAGTTTGTGATGTTCCCCATCCTGTGTCCAAGTGTTCTCATTGTTCAATTCTCACTTATGAGTGAGAACATGTGGTATTTGGTTTTCTGTCCTTGCAATAGTTTGCTGAGAATGATGGTTTCCAGCTGCATCCATGTGCCTACAAAGGACATAAAATGACTTAGGGAGGATTCTCTCTTTTTCTATTGATTGGAATAGTTTCAGAAGGAATGGTACCAGCTCCTCCTTGTACCTCTGGTAGAATTCGGCTGTGAATCCATCTGGTCCTGGACTTTTTTTGGTTGGTAGGCTATCAATTATTGCCTCAATTTCAGAGCCTGCTATTGGTCTATTCAGGGATTCAACTTCTTCCTGGTTTAGTCTTGGGAGGGTGTATGTGTCCAGGAATTTATCCATTTCTTCTAGATTTTTCTAGTTTATTTGCATAGAGGTGTTTATAGTATTCTCTGACGGTAGTTTGTATTTCTGTGGGGTCGGTGGTGATATCCCCTTTATCATTTTTTATTGTGTCTATTTGATTCTTCTCTCTTTTCTTCTTTATTAGTCTTGCTAGTGGTCTATCAATTTTGTTGATCTTTTCAAAAACCAGCTCCTGGATTCATTGATTTTTTGAAGGGTTTTTTTGTGTCTCTATCTCGTTTAGTTCTGCTCTGATCTTAGTTATTTCTTGCCTTCTGCTAGCTTTCGAATGTGTTTGCTCCTGCTTCTCTAGTTCTTTTAATTGCTACGGTGTCCATTTTAGATCTTTCCAGCTTTCTCTTGTGGGCATTTAGTGCTATAAATTTCCCTCTACACACTGCTTTAAATGTGTCCCAGAGATTCTGGTATGTTGTCTCTTTGTTCTCATTGGTTTCAAAGTACATCTTTGTTTCTGCCTTCATTTCGTTATGTACCCAGTACTCATTCAGGAGCAGGTTATTCAGTTTTCATGTAGCCGAGCGGGTTTGAGTGAGTTTCTTACTCCTGAGTTCTAGTTTGATTGCACTGTGGTCTGAGAGACAGTTTGTTAAAATTTATGTTCTCTTACATTTGCTGAGGATTGCTTTACTTCCAACTATGTGGTCAGTTTTGGAAAGTGCGATGTGGTGCTGAGAAGAATGTATGTTCTGTTGATTTTGGGTGGAGAGTTCTGTAGATGTCTATTAGGTCCGCTTGGTGCAGAGTTGAGTTCAATTCCTGGGTAGCCTTGTTACCTTTCTGTCTCATTGATCTATTTAATGTTGACAGTGGGGTGTTAAACTCTCCCATTATTATTGTGTGGGAGTCTAATTCTCTTTTTAGATCTCTAAGGACTTGCTTTATGAATCTGGGTGCTTCTATATTGGGTGCATACATATTTAGGATGGTTAACTCTTCTTGTTGAATTGATCCCTTTACCATTATGTAATGGCCTTCTTTGTCTCTTTTGATCTTTGTTGGTTTAATGTCTGTTTTATCAGAGACTAGGATTGCAACCCCTGCTTTTTTATTGTTTCCCATTTGCTTGGTAGATCTTTCTCTATCCCTTTATTTTGAGTCTGTGTGTGTCTCTGCACGTGAGATGGGTCTCCTGAATACAGCACACTGATGGGTCTTGACTCTTTATCCAATTTGCCAGTCTGTGTCTTTTAATTGGAGCATTTAGCCCATTTACATTTAAGGCTAATATTGTTATGTGTGAATTTCATCCTGTCATGATGATGTTAGCTGATTGTTTTGCTCGTTAGTTGATGCAGTTTCTTCCTAGCATCGATGGTCTTTACAATTTGGCATGTTTTTGCAGTGGCTGTACTGGTTGTTCCTTTCCATGTTTAGTGTTTCTTTCAGGAGCTCTTGTAAGGCAGGCCTGGTGGTGACAATATCTGTAAGCCTTTGCTTGTCTGTAAACAATTTTATTTCTCCTTCACTTATGAAGCTTAGTTTGGATGGATATGAAATTGAAAATTCTTTTCTTTAAGAATGTTGAATATTGGCCCCCACTCCCTTCTGGCTTGTAGAGTTTCTGCCAAAAGATCCACTGTTAGTCTGATGGGCTTCCCTTTGTGGGTAACCTGACTTTTCTCTCTGGCTGCTCTTAACATTTTTTTCCTTCATTTCAACTTTGGTGAATCTGACAATTATGTGTCTTGGAGTAGCTCTTCTTGAGGAATATCTTTGTGGCATTCTCCATATTTCCTGAATTTGAATGTTGGCCTGCCTTGCTGGGTTGGGGAAGTGCTCCTGGATAATATCCTGAAGAGTGTTTTCCAACTTGGTTCCATTCTCCCTGTCACTTTCAGGTACACCAATCAGATGTAGATTTGGTCTTTTCACATAGTCCCATATTTCTTGGAGGCTTTGTTCTTTTCTTTTTACTATTTTTTCTCTAAACTTACCTTCTTGCTTCATTTCATTCATTTGATCTTCAATCACTGATACCCCTTCTTCCAGTTGATCAAATTGGCTATTGAAGCTTGTGCATGCATCACGTATTTCTCGTGCCATGGTGTTCAGCTCCATCAGGTCATTTAAAGTCTTCTCTACACTAGTTATTCTAGTTAGCTGTTCATCTAATCTTATTTCAAGGTTTTTAGCTTCTTTAAGATGGGTTCGAACATCCTCCTTTAGCTCGGAGAAGTTTGATCATCTGAAGCCTTCTTCTCTCAACTCGTCAAACTCATTCTCCATCCAGATTTGTTCCATTGCTGGTGAGGAGCTGCATTCCTTTGGAGGAGAAGAGACGCTCTGAGTTTTAGAATTTTCAACTTTTCTGCTCTGGTTTCTCCCCATCTTTGTGGTTTCTCCCCATGTTTGTGGTTTTATCTACCTTTGGTCTTTGATGGTGGTGATGTAAAGATGGAATTTTGGTGGGGATGTCCTTTCTGTTTGTTAGTTTTCCTTCTAAGAGTCAAGACCCTCAGCTGTAGTTCTGTTGGAGTTTCCTGGAGGTCCACTCCAGACCCTGCTTGCCTGGGTATCACTAGCAGAGGCTGTGGAACAGCAAATATTGTAGAATGGTAAATGCTGCTGCCTGATTGTTCCTCTGGAAGCTTCATCTCAGAGGGGCACCTGGCCATGTGTCAGTCAGCCCCTAATGGGAGGTGCCTCCCAGTTAGGCTACTCAGGGGTCAGGGACCCAGTTGCCGAGGCAGTCTATCTATTCTCAGCTCTCAAACTCCATGCTGGGAGAACAACTACTCTCTTCAAAGCTGTCAGACAGGGACATTTAAGTCTGCAGAAGTTTCTGCTGCCTTTTGTTCAGCTATGCCCTGCCCCCAGAGGTGGAGTCTACAGAGGCAGGCAGGCCTCCTTGAGCTGCAGTGGGCTCCACCCAGTTCCAGCTTCCTGGCCGCTTTGTTTACCTACTCAAGCCTCAGTAATGGTGGGCGCCCCTCCCCCAGCCTTGCTGCCGCCTTGCAATTCGATCTCAGACTGCTGTGCTAGCAATGAGTGAGGCTCCATGGACGTGGGACCCTCTGAGTGAGGTGAGGGATATAATTTCCTGGTGTGCCATTTGCTAAGACTGTTGGAAAAGCACAGTATTAGGGTGGGAGTGACCCGATTTTCCAGGTGCCATCTGTCACAGCTTCCCTTGGCTAGGAAAGGGAATTACCTGACCTCTTGTGCTTCCTGGGTGAGGCGATGCCTCTCCCTGCTTCAGCTCATGCTCTGTGGGTGCACTCACTGTCTTGCACCCACTGTCTGACAAGCCCCAGTGAGATGAACCTGGTACCTCAGTTGGAAATGCAGAAATCACCCGTCTTCTGCGTCGCTCACACTGGGAGCTGTAGACTAGAGCTGTTCCTATTCGGCCATCTTGGAACCTCTCCAGGTTGAACACATATCTAAATGAAAATATGAATGATGGAATGGGGATATATGCATTTAATAAACGAAAGTGAGTCCTTCTATTGGGAAAAGGGAAATTGAGTTTGGGGTTGGAGGATAAAAGGGAAAAACAACAAACCAAACCAAACCAAACCAAACCAAACCAAACCAAACCAAACCAAACAACAAAACAAGGACCTGGTCACAGATCAATGATAATTGTGGATCTTGAGCCGAGATGTGTGGTAGACTCAATTCAGAAGCCCGTAAAGGATAGAATGAAAAGTGCTGACAACTTGATCCTTGCCCTTAGGGAACTGCAATTTAGTTGCAGTTATTTGCATGAAACTAACAAGGAAAGATATTACATAATCAAGTGTTAGGTGAGACTAACTAACAACTATAATAGTTGAGAGAATAGAGAGAAAAAAGAAAAAATAACAGTAATTTTTAAGGCAAAAGAAAAAGAAAATATTCTTTGGTGTCTGCTAGTGGTCCTCCTAAGCATTTCATGTATGATCATTTTCAGAAGTCTCTTATTTTCACCATTTTCTCAATGGTCTATAGGAATTAGATCAGTTTAGATCTTTTAGTCCTATCTCGGTTCCCAAGGACTATTTGTCTACTTATTTACTTTCTTTATGCATAGGAAATATGATTGAATTTTGCTTAAATGAGGAGAATGTTCATTTAACTTAATTTCATTTATTTCTTCTTACTCATTTTTTTCACACTGAGTTTTACAGTGTGAAGGCGCTGTGAAGTCAGGAGATGTTTGCAAAGATTTTCCAGTACAAAAGTGTGTTCTTCTACTGTACATTAGTTAGGGTAATGTGGACTGCCACAATAGATATACCGCCAATCTCAGAGGCTTAAAGCCCACATCACAGAACAATGATGGTTCTCCTGGACTGCTGGCTCCCCTCCACACAGTGATTCAGGAACCCAAGTTCCTTCAATCTTGTGCCTTTGCCATCTTATATACTCCTGGTTTTCCCTGGGGGTCTTTTCCATTCCAGCCAAGTGGAAGGGGAGAAAGCCTGGCAGCTCCTGGGCCACCTGAAGCCCAGCCACACATCTTGGACCTTCTTCTTGCCCTGAGGTGCTTGGGCAGCAGGGGGGTCTTGAGCCCATTCTCATGTTTACAGCGGTTGGGGGTGTGGAGGGGGGTCTGTGAATCTGAGAGTCATTCAGGTGACCTCCTGCAGGGAGCCTTCTGCCACCAGCCCCTCCCCAGACCCTCAGGTAGAGCCAACAAAGCCATGTGCTGCCCTGTCACCCAGCCCAGCTGCAGGTGGCTCCTGGTGCTAACAGCAAAGTCACACTCCCAGGCCTGCCTGATTCCCACCCCAAGGCCACAGGGAGCCCATTCAGCTTCTCCCAAGCCCAGGTCAGGCCTGGCCTCATCTCAGACCCTGCTTAGGATGGGGGATGTGGCTGGAGAGCTACTGTGCTCAACCCTTCTTGGTGCATTTTTTTGGAAGAATAAAATTGCATTTCTCTTTGTAAAAACAACAACAAAAATGAAACAAAACAAAAAAAGATGAAAGACCACATTTGGGAAGTTTTAGTGGTCAGGCCTGGAAGTTACAGCACATCACTTCCTATTCCCATCCCGTTGGCTAGTACTCAGTCATACAGCTGACAGGCAGGTGAGGAATGCATGACTGTGCATGGTCATATGGCTGACAGGCAGGTGGGGAATGCAGGCAGGCATGCATCTATCTGCATGCTCAGGCATGGAAGATGGGTCTGCCACAAGACTCCCGTTTATTTACACTTTAGCATCAATCTCTCATCCATAGAAGCTGTAGAAATGAGGAATGATAAAGGTGCAAGGAATTCAACCTTTGATTTGACTTCATCTATATGACATTGGGTAAAGAACCTGGATGTGACTTTTGAGTCTTCCTGACCAACATTCATTGCTCACAAGATAAGGAGAACTACATGAACAGAACAATGGTATATACTGGAAGGGCTGGCAAGTCTCCACCTGACAAATATCCTGGGATGTGGTCAAGAGGCCAATGGTCAGCTTTGTGCTGGGCTCCTTCGGCTCCCTTTTCTGATTTCTCTGAGCGAGTGTCAAGCTGTCTGAACCTTTCAGTTTTGATTGTTTTCTAGTTTTACCCCTGACCTGCCTACACCTTTGGTACTTGCTTGACTCTTGCTTCTCTGACTGATTTCCTTGGGCTCCACTTCCTGACAGCCTGAATTTCTGTGTCAGTTACTTCAGCCCTAGCTGTGCCTGCATCAGCTTTCCTTCCAACTTGTCTGAGTGCATGGCCAGCCACCTTTCACGTCACTAAATCTGGGTTGTGGTACAACCTGGTTAGTATCACAATGTTGCTGTCTTCATCTCAGGGTGATTATGGTCTACTAATAGTTGGGATTTCTGTGTGAAATCCCCACAAAAGACATGAATATTTTATCCCACATTCACACATGTATATTTGCACTTGACGAGAGGTGTGCTGAGTCACCCATACATTTCAAATAAAAATTGAAATTTGAGTCATGAAAGGAAGTTCTCCTGGGGACATCTGATCCAGTGTCTCTGCCACATGCTTAGGAATTTGCTCATCCTATTTGATAACTGTTCAAAATGCATTGGAGGGAACCGAGCTGAATTTTCAACTCGGGCCTGGGAAAGTAATGTGACTGAATAAATCCTTTGTTCCTTAGGATAATGCAGGATTAAAATACTTGTAGTCAGGTAATCAATCAATGGTGCAGATATTGTGCCTTAGTTTGGGCAGCTGTAACAAAGTACCCTAGACTAGTGGCTTGTAAACAACAGGCATTTGTTTCTCACAGTTCTGGAGGCTAGAAGTCCCAGATCAGGGTGTTAGCATGGTTGGGTTCTGGATCAGGGTGCCGGCATGGTTGGGTTCTTGGTGAGGGCTCTCTTCTGGGTTGCAGACCACCGACTTCTCATTGTATCATCACAAGGCAGAAGGAGAGTGAGCTAGGTCCCTCTCTGGCCTCTCCTAATAAGGGCACTAGTACTATTCTTAAAGGCTTAGGTCTACCTTTATGACCTAATCAACTGCCAAAGGCCCCACCTTCTATCACACTGGAGGTCAGGCTTTAACATATGAATTTTGGGAAAACACAAACATTCATTCTATAACAGGTTCATAATATGTCTCTTTCTCTCTTTACTCAAACATTTATGTGCAGTGGTTAATAGTGTATAGTGCAGTAATTTATTTGCCTTTGATTTATGGAGGGATCGGCAAACTACAGCCTGTGAGCCAAATTGGGCCTGCTGTCTGTTTTGGTAAATAAAGTTGTATTGCAACACAGCCATGCCCGTTTTTTAACATATCATCGATGATGGCTTTCATGCTCCCACAGCAGAGTTGAGTAGTTGCCATAGAGACGGTATGGCCTACAGGGCCTATAATACTTATTATCTGGCCCTTTACGGAAAAAGTTTACTGAGCCCTGCGTTAGACACAGACAGTAAAAGTGAATACTTTGGAAGCACTTAATTTCTGAGACAGAATAGCCAACAAATGAGTGTTTGTTTGTTTGTTTTTTAAATCTCAGTCTTCCTTTAATTACTTTGTCCCTTCTGCCTGGACTACTCGGACACTTCAATCATGTATCCAACAAATAGCCATGATGTGCTTACTATGTGGCAAGCATTGCTTTTGGTGCTGTGACAAAAACAGGACATACGGAGCCTCTGTCTTCATGGATCTCATATTCTATTGGGTGGAGAGACCAGAGATTGATGAGCAAGTAGATGTATGTCTCCTTATGGTTCACCTTATGAAGATAAACAAAGCAAGTGCAAGGGTCTCTGTCTGATTAATTGCTCCTTAATTCCTTATTCCTCTAAGGTCTTTCTCAAGCCAGCTTCCTTCATAAGATCATTCTTTGTCTCGTTATTTAGTCTTCGCCTATTTCCTTCCCTTGTAACTCAAAGCTCTTTTTATTTTGAACTTTTAAGGAATTTATATCATTCTACCTTGGATTGTAGTTCTTTGTATATGTATTTCTTCTTCACCATAGATTGTGAGCCCATTGGTGACAAGGGCAATGTGGCAATTTTAAATTTCTCAACAGTAACCCACACAGTGCCTGGACATGGGTAAACATCTTTGATTAAGCCACGTCTTGGTTCTAATACTGGAAGTTTTTGGTACATGACGATTTGATGCACTCCCCTCTGTCTGTGGTCTTACAGAGTCTATGATCACCACTGTGTCCCATCAGCCACTTACAGACAGACGGAGGGAGTCTCCCACATTTTTAGGAATTGGAATCCCTTCAGGAATTCACTACGCCCACAGGCCCATCTGGACCATAAGATCTACCTATTCTTTTGACATACAAACCAGAGAAAATCTTAAAATGTTATAGCCTGAATTTTCCCCAGTAAGGAAAGAAAAATCCAACCAATTAACCAAGTAAAAGGGAGGAAAGGAGAGAGTCGCACAAATCATTAGCAAATAGAAAATTAAACAAAAAAGTTCTTGGCTTTTCTTATTGTTTTAAACTACCCCCTGACTCCACCCAGAGTCTAGGTACTGGTCTGTTGATAGGAAACCACATTACTTTGTTGGAAAGAAACTAGTATTGGAGGTTGTATTAATCAGAGCTTGAGGATGAGCCAATTTCTTCCATGCATGGGATGAATGGGGTTATTCATGAAGGGGCATCTGGGCAGGAAGTGGGGGCACTGTGGCTAACTAAGCCAGGCTAGCCCTTGAAAGCAGAAGGGAAATCTTTCAGAACAAATGAGCAACAGCTAGGATGAAGAAGAAGGTCAAAGGTGCCTGTAGAAGGTGAGTGAGAAGGAAATGAAGAGTTGCAACCTGTTACCAATTAGCATGGTTCTTTGGGCCAAATCATGCACAAGTGGCTCATGGGTCATGAGCTTCCTGCAGTACACACATCCCCGAGCCATCCATGGAAAAGACCCATCTCTGTGACCCTTAGCATGAAAGAAGCTAATTTTGTTATTGTCTTTTTCTCTTCAGCATCATCATTGACATTTTCCACTATTTCTCAGCCCTGAGAGGGAAAAGATCATATTTCATATAATGCTTAAGATAAAATAAGATTCCTAGATGCCCTTGGCTTCTATTTCAGAACATCCAAGTTTCACTGAATTAGAAAGTCTGGAAATTTCTGTCGATCGTGGGGGTGTTTACAAATTGGGGACAAGGTGGCAGCCAACTTACTCTGGGAACTTGGGCAAGAGTCTTCCGTCTGCCCACAGTGGAAACCCTCCCTCTGAAATCAGGAGGGCTGCAAGGATGACCTGAATTTGCTTCTTACTGTGCTACAACCACACATCCTTGTACAAAGCATAGGAGGATTCTTGTCTTCTAGAAGCCAGGCTGTATTCTTGAAGTCTTGCTCTCTAGGACCATCTGCAGGCACCTGGGGTAGAAGCAGCCCTGGGGCAGATAATGCAGCCAGTGGTCAGGCAGTGGGCTTGCTTGTCTTGTAGGTTTCTGCCCTTATGTATGGAAAGTCTTTGCCATTCGCCTATATACCTTCATATCACTACATTTGTGCATATCCATCAGTTGAGCCTGTGTCCATTCCTAGGATCCTGTGTTCATTTTTCCAGAAAAGTCTATGTTTTCCAGTTGACCCAGTAGGAAAAAAATGTGATATTTGGAAGGTGAAGACAAATCTGTATCCATCGTTAATGAACTTGTGGTTGCCTATAATGACAAACACAATAAAAATTTCCCTATAGTAAATATACATAAATTTTTATAATGATATCAGTGTTACTAATACAATGGCAGCTTTCATTCCTTGAACACTTACTATGTACCTGGAATTATGCTAAGAACATTTAAAGCATGATGTAATACATATACCATGAGGTAACTACTAATATCATCTTCATTTTACAGATGAAGAAAGTGAGGTTTAGGTTAAGGAACTTTCCCAAAGACTCATGACCAGCAAGAGGCAGAATCTGCAAGCCTAATTCTAGAACCCATGGTCTTTATTTCTATATTATAATTGTCCCAGTTCACACAGCTAAAAATTGATGGAATGGAGGCTCAAACCCAGGCAGCCTGACTCAGAGGCTTCACTCTTTTCATTTTACTATGTTTAATTTTTTTTCTGTGTTTTTACATATTTCTACCAGATGTGCTTAATTGAGTGCTAGCTCTTTTTCTTCTTGACGACAGGTGAGTTCAGGAGATTCATGGCCTATTGCTTAGTAGTTAGGAACTCTGCAGTGTAGATTAGTTATACACATTTATGGGAGAATGAGACATTGTATTGCATTGAGATGTATAAATACAGGCATTTTTTAAAAAGCATGCTTGTTGTAAACAACTGCAGCAGGAAGATTACAATTATATCTATCTCAAACACTAACCAGTTGCAGCAAATATTTTAGATTTTGTGTAATAATGGAGTCAATTCTAAGTGGAAAAGAGCAAAACGATCAACGGATAAGATCATTATCAATTCTGTCTTACTTGAAACAATACATTTATTAACACCAGGTACAATTATAAAGAACTAGTTGCAAATCAAATCCTATGACTTTTCAAAGTTATCTAAAATGTTTCCTATTTCAGGTTAGTATAGCCTGGATGTATACTAAAAACATTTAAGAACAACAGAGTCCTCATCTCTTTACATTGAATGTCAGGAAATAACAAGACAGGATTTGTAATTTGAGGCAAAAGTTAGTCACAAATAGATACACTCTTACTTGAGACATCATCTTCCATGGGATTAGTCAACAAATGAGTTTTCTGATTAGCTAGCACAGAGAAGGGGTTTACAAGAAAGCATCTGGAACAAAGGAATTTTAGGTTCAACTGGACATCTTCCTAATTTTTCTTAAATATAAGAAGGTAAACCCATTTTCTGATTCAATACTTTCCATTCTCAAAGAAGTAACTGATATTATCCTACTTCCACAGCATTTGCTAGAAGCTTATTTAACTCGTCTCGATTTAAGCCTAAAATTCCACAAAATAAACGACAAATGATGAAGTGGGATTCTTTAGGTTCTGAATCCAGGCTATTGACCTGCCACTTCCTATTTCTATCTGTATTCTTGTGTAAGATTCTTGGAAGGCACTGAGGCACAGGCTTTTGAGGTCATGGTCCAAGTTGTAACCATTAGTTTGACAAAGGTTTTTGACTGTCTTTCTGATACATAATAGATTGCACTTTCTGGCTTCCTTGTAATTTGCTGGGAACGCTTGAGCAGCCCTGGCCCAGATGCTGTATTTGAAAGTGCACATTACTTCCTGTCAGAGTCTGATTGACAGGGAGCTGTCCTCCTGCACTCTTACCCTCTACCGTGGAGGGAAAACCATGAGTTTTATATGACTGCTGTGTTAGCCTGACCCGTAGAATGGGGCTGTCATGGAAAAGAGCAGAAAAGATTATGTAGCATAAACAAGAAATCAACTTTTTTTTTTTTTTTTTGGTTTTAAACCACTGAGATACGGGAATTGTTAGTTATTAGAGCATAAGTTAGCCTATCATGAGGCCGGTTACTTGTTAGAGTATTGTATGTCATAGGCAAGCTCAAGAATCACCAAGATAGTCCTGAAGAACAGTAAGATGGAGGGGTAGGGAGACTTTTGTTTTTATATTAAGCTTTATTATAAAGTTTTAGTAATTAAAATAGTGCAGTATTGCTAATGTGATAGATAAAATGGCTGATAAAAGAAAATGAGAGTTCAGAAGCAGCCCCAAGCATATTGGAAAATTTTATATTTGACATAGGTAGTATTGTAGATCACTGAGAAAAAAAAAGAATAGTCAGGAAATGGGGCTGGGAAAGTTGGTATTCCACATGAGAAAAAAAGTGGATTTAGTCCCCTTTCTCATATAAAAAATCTGTTCCCAATGGATTAATGAGCTAGACATGAAAGGCAAAAATTTTAAATTTCACTGAAACATTTGGTAATCATTCTTAACAGAGAGGAAAACATGGATGAGTCAATATTTTACATTAAGATTAAGGAAACAAAAGTCTCTATTAAAAAAAGGCTGAAAAGATAAGCCACACAGCATATATTTGCAAAGGATCACACATCAGAAAGAAAAATGATAACTGAAAAATAATTCTGTTCATGGCAAAAGAATATAGCCATTTCACAGAAGAGGAGAAACAAATGGCAAATGGATATTAGTGAAGATACACCATTAGTCATCAAGAAATGCAAATTAAGTGCACATAAACATGCAAAAAATCAAGAAGTTTGACAAAACCAAATGCAGATGAGGATGCGGATTGATGGGAAGTCTTGTGCTTTTTCCAGTAGAGTGTTAGTTGATACAACTACTTTAAAAAACATTGTTTTCATTCCCTTATAGAGCTGAGCACTTAATTATTCTACAAATGAGCAATTTCACTTATAGGTGTCATGAAGAAATACTTTAAATATACACACTAAGACACATGTGATAACATTCATTGGAGCATTGTTGGTAAGAACAAAAATCCTGAAACAATCAAAATGTCCACTGATAGGAATATAATTTCTGTAATGGTGGAATATCTTTTAAATGGACTTTTATATAAATTATTGAAAAGTAAATGAGTATCATATTCATGTATAATTATGAATGAATCTTTAAAAATAATAGAGTAAGAAAAAAAGTCATACAGTAGAATAGCACATATAGAATGGTACCATTTTTAAAATTCTTAAAAACAACATATTGAGAAGGAAGCTAGAGAATGAGCTAGGGAAGGAACACATATAGATACAGTAATTTTGTTAACACTCCAATTCTTAAGCGGGTGACAGGTCCATAGGCAATCCTTTTACTATCATGCTTCCTTCTTTATGCATGTGTCCCATATGCAACAAATCTGATATATTTTTCCCCAAAGACCTTGTATAGGAAGAATAGTAGTTTTCAGATAAGTGTCCAATGAAGTTTGAATAAAAGGTATGTCTTTTCATTGGAAAGCTCTTCTAGCAATGGGAACTTCTTCATTCTCCAAGCACCTTTTAAGTGTTCAAAATTAGAGTTGCCTTTCTCAACAATTTTCATTTCTGATTTCAGTGTTCATGGATGCCTTTGAAATTTTCCAATAGTAAGTAACAGAAGAATGACTCTTTGGCAATATTTCCTTTCTCTCCTTTGTTTTTCTTTTTCTTTTTATTAATTTCAACTAAATTATTGATAATTTGTCAATTTATAAATGCTCCTGATTCCTTGGGCATGCATTATGTCTAAGACATTCGCTTCCAAAATATTTTTATTTGCCAATGTGAAAGAGCTTTCTCAAATGATAGCCTTTATTTTTGACATTTTACTTTAACTTTTCATTTTTTTCTGGGAACCAAGGGATAATTTAACTTTTCAGATAATTCTTTCATGCTTCTGTGTCAGTGCTTGCGATTTCCCCAATAATTACAATAACTAACATTTCTGTAGCACTACTGAGAGGTGACAAAGTGCCAGCAGCCCTCGCTCTCGGTGCCTCCTTGGCCTAGGCGTCCACTCTGGTGGGACTTGAGGAGCTCTTCAGCCCGCCACTGCACTGTGGAAGCACCTCTCTGGGCTGGCTGAGGCCACAGCCTGCTCCCTCTACTTGCGGGGAGGTGTGGAGGGAGAGGCACGGGCTGGAACCGCGGCTGTGCCCTGCGCTAGTGGGCCAGCGCGAGTTCCGGGTGGGCGTGGGCTCGGCTGGTCGCTGCACTCGCCGCTGGCCCTGGGCTGGCCCTGGCGCCACTGGCCCTGGGCAGTGAGGGGCTTAGCACCCGGGCCAGCAGCTGCAGAGGATGCGCGGGGTCCCCCAGCAGTGCTGGCCTACTGGGGCTGCACTCGAATTTTCGCCGGGCCTCAGCTGCCTCCCCGCAGGGCAGGGCTCAGGACCTGCAGCCCGCCATGCCCGAGCCTGCCTGCCCCCCACCCCATTTCCCCCCGCCCCCGCTTACCCCCCTTTTCCCCCGCTCCCCACTCCCTTGCTTCCCCCGCCCCCCGCTTCCCCCTGCTCCCCCGCACAGAGAGGTTAAAAAATCTTACTGAATTTCATAAGAAAGCTGGAATTCAAACCAGGAAGTCTAGTTCCGGATTCCATGCTCCTAACCACCACATCTCTCTCTCTCTCTATTTTTTTCCTTTGAGACAGTTCTCACCCTGTTACCCAGACTGGAGTGCAGTGCCTTTATTACAGCTCACTGCAACCTCCACATCCCAGGCTCAAGCAATCCTCCTACCTCAGCCTCCCGGGTAGCTGGGACCACAGGCGCATGCCACCACAGCAGGCGAATTTTTGTGTTTTTGATAGAGACAGGGTTTCACTATGTTGCCCAGACTGGTCTCAAACTCCTGAGCTCAAGCGATCCACCCACCTCGGCCTCCCAGTGTGCTAGGAGTACAAGGATGAGCCACCATGCCCAGCAGCTGTTTATTATTTTTATCAATCAGTTTTCTTCTCTCTTTCTTTTTTTCTTTTTGAGAAGAAGTCTTGCTCTGTTGCCCAGGCTAGAGTGCAGTGGCGCAATCTCGGCTCACTGCAACCTTCACCTCCCGGCTTCCAGCAACTCTCTGCCTCAGTCTCCCGAGTAGCTAGGACTACAGGCGCCTGCCACCAAGCCCGGCTAAATTTTTGTATTTTTAGTAGGGACGGGGTTTCACCGTGTTAGCCAGAATGGTCTCGATCTCCTGTCCTCGTGATCCGCCCGCCTCAGCCTCCGGATCAATCAGTTTTCTATCTGAAGAAACACATCTACCTATTGCTTACAATAAAAACTTTTCTGTTGTGTATCTTCCAATGTGCCATCTGGATGCATCATCTGGATGAGATACATGCCTTTGCCAACATTGTTGCCAGGTATTAGATTTGTTCTGCCTGATCCTACAGTCATGGGAGCATAACTAGTATAGCCTGCTAGACTAGTTTGGGAGTACAGTTACAGTCTGGTTTATTTTTAAAAAAATAATTAAATTAATTTCTTCAGTGCGTGTGTAATACACTTACATGATTCAAAAATCTAAAAATATGAAAAGATGATACAGTGTGAAATATCTTCCTCCTGCATCCTTCACCTAGTCTACAGATTCTCTCCCCCATGCAAGCAATCTTATCATGTTCTTAAAGCCTACATTAAATATGTATATTAAAAATTATTTTGAATATTAAGCTTTATTTTGCACTTAACTTCGTGTCAGGCACTATGCTAAACACTTTTCGTTTAATCTTTCCAGCAATTTAATGAGGTGAGTTTTACTGTTATCCCTATTTTTCAGATGAAAAAACTGAGGTATAGAATGATACAACTGCGTCAGGCATGATGGCTCACATCTGTAATACCAGCACTTTGGGAGGCCAAGGCAGGAGGATCACTTGAAACCAGGAGTTTGAGACCAGCCTGGGCAACACAGGAAGAACCTATCTCTACAAAAAAATTAGTAAGAAATTAACCGGGTGTGGTGGTGCCCTCCTATGGTCCTAGCTACTTGGAAGGCTGAGGTGGGAGGATTACCTAGGCCTGGGAAGTCGAGGCTGCACTGAACTGTGACTCCAGCATGGGTGATATTTTGGTTGTGGGGTGTTGGGCTCCAGAGTTCATGCTCTTACCTACTGCAGTATACTGTTTCTCCATGCTGAATCTTTTTATGAGACATATATAAAATAAGTGGATTATTTAAAGTTTATATAGCCCCACAGGAAAATGTTATCTCCATTTCTTGGAGAAAATAAGACACATACTTGTATATTTCTTTTGTAAACATCATTATTAAGATATAATTTATATTCCATAAAAGTTACCCCTTTAAAATGTATAATTTAATGGTTTACAGTGTATTTAGAGTTGCAGAGCCATCACTATGATCTAAGTTCAGAATATTTTTATCATGCCCAAAGAAGCCCTGTCAATTCTTCTGTCAGTTCCCCTAGCCTTCCCCTCTCCACCCTGGACAGCCACCAGTATATTTTCTGTCTCTATAGATTCACTTATTTTGGATTTTTCACATTAATGGAATAATAGATTGCCTTTGTACTGAGTTATTTCACTTAGTATAATGTTTTCATAGTTTATATTGTAACATATATCTGTATTTCTTTCCTTTTTGTGGCTGAATAATACTACATTGTATAAATATACAACATTTGGCTAACTATTAATCAGTTGATGGATATTTGTGTTATTTCCATTTTGGGTTATTGTGAATAATACTTCTATGAATGTTTCTGTACAGGTTTTTGTATAAATATGTTTTCATTTTTCTTGGGAGGAGTGGAATTGCTGGATCATATGGTAACTTTATGTTTAAGCTTTTAAGAAATTGCCAGACTGTGTTTTATAGTGGCTGCATCATTTGACACTCCCACTAGCAGTATATGAGGGTTCCAATTTCTCCACATACTCGCCAACACTTGTTATTACCCATCTTTTTTATGATAGCCATTCTAGAGAGTGTGAAGTTGTATCTTACATGGTTTTGATTTGCATTGATTAATGATATTGAGTGTATTTTTACATGTTTATTGACCATTTGTGTATCTTATTTGGAGAAATGTCTATTAAAATCCTTCACTCCTTTAAGGCCGGGTGCGGTGGCTCACACCTGTAATCCCAGCACTTTGGCAGGCCCAAACAGGTGGATCACGAGGTCAGGAGATTGAGACCATCCTGGCTAACACGGTGAAACCCCGTCTCTACTAAAAATACAAAAAATTAACCGGGCGTGGTGGAGGGCGCCTGTTGTCCCAGCTACTCAGGAGGCTGAGGGAGGAGAATGGCGTGAACCTGGGAGGCAGAGCTTGCAGTGATCCGAGATCGCTCCACTGCACTCCAGCCCGGGCAATAGTGCGAGACTCCATCTCAAAAAAAAAAAAAAAAAAAAATCCTTTACCGCTTTGAAAACTGAACTGTCTTTTTATTGGTGACTTTATGATAGTTTTTAGAATACACTCTGGATACAAGATTCTTTATTATAAACAATATTTGCAGATATTTTCTATCGTTCTGCAGGTTGTCTTTTCATTTTCTTGATGGTGTCCTCTGAAGAATAAAAATTCTAAATTCTGATAAAGTTAAATTTGTCCTTTTCAAGAAACTCTTGTTACTTGTGCTTTTGGTGTTATGTTTAAGAAACAACTGTCCTACACCAGATCACAAAGATTTGCACCTATGTATGTGTTATGGTTAATACTGAGTGTCAACTTGATTGGATTGAATGATACAAAGTATGGATCCTGGGGGGTGTGTCTGTGAGGGTGTTGCCAAAAGAGATTAACATTTGAGTCACTAGGCTGGGGAAGGCAGATCTACCTTTAATCTGGTGGGCACAATCTAATCAGCTGCCAGCGAATATAAAGCAGTCAGAAAAACGTGAAAAGGAGAGACTGGCCTAGGCTCCCAGCCTACATCTTTCTCCCGTGCTGGATGCTTCCTGCCCTCTAACATCGGACTCCAAGTTCTTCAGTTCTGGGACTCGGACTGGCTCTCCTTCCTCCTCAGCTTGCAGACAGCCTATGGTGGGACCTTGTGATTGTGTAAGTTAATACTTAATAAACTTTCCTTTATATATATATAAAATATATGTTTATATATATTTATATAAAAATACATTTATATTTAAAATATATATATATTTTTATATATTCCACCTTTATATATATAATATACATGTGCTTTCTTGTGCTTTTATATATATTATATACATTTCTTGTGCATATATATAAAGGGAAGTTTATTAAATATTTTATATATATATATATCTCCTACTAGTTTTGTCCCTCTAGAGAACCCTAATACAGCATTCTTCTATCAGTTTTATATTTTAATTCTTACATTTAGGTCTATGATCAACTTTTAGTTCATTTTTGTGTATGGAAGTGGTACACATTATTTTTTGTATATGAATATCCAGTTTTCTCAGCACCATTTATTGAAAAGACTATTCCTTCTCCATTAAATGGTCTTGGTATCATGGTAGAAAAACAATTGTACATAAATGTATGGGTTCATTTCTGAATTCTCAATTATACTCTATTGACCTATATGTCTATCATTATGCCAGTAGCACAAACTACTGTCTTGATTATTTCAGCTGTGTAGTAAGTTTTACAGTAAATCAGAAAGTGTGAATCCTTCAGCTTCATTTTTCTTCAGTATTGTTTTGGCTATACTGAGTCCCTTGCATTTCTATGTGAACTTCAGGATTAGCTTGTCAGTTTCTTCAAAAAGGCAGCTGGGGTTTTGATTAGGATTGCGTTGAAACTGTAGATCAATTTGGGGAATATTGCCATTTTAACAACATGAATTCTTTAAATCGATGAATTTGGGTTGATTTTCTATGTTTTTAGATCTTCTTTAATTTCTTTGAACAATGTTTTGTAGTTTTAAAAGCATATGTTTTGTATTTTTTTGTTAACTTTATTCCTAACTATTTCATTATTTTGGATGCTATTGTAAATGCAATTGCTGCTTCTTCTTCTTCTTCTTCTTCTTTTTTTTTTTTTTTTTTTTTTTTTTGCAGAGTTTCACTCTTGTTGCCCAGGCTGGAGTGCAATGGTGCTACTTGGCTCACTGCAACCTCCACCTCCCAGGTTCAAGTGATTCTCCTGCCTCAGCCTCCTGAGTAGCTGAGATTACAGGTGCGTGCCACCATGTCCAGCTAATTTTTGTATGTTTAGTAGAGACGAGGTTTCACCATATTGCTCAGGGTGCTCTCCAACTCCTGAGCTCAGGTGATCCACCGGCCTCGGCCTCCCAAAGTGCTGGGGTAACAGGCGTGAGCCACCGTGCCCGGCCTGGAATTGCTTCTTAATTTCATTAGAAACCCAATTATTTTGAATGAATTGTTGATTTATTGAATTTATATTGAATTAAATATTCAATTCCTGACGTGACCTTTTAACAGGCAGTTGATGTTTTCATTCTATGGACTTTCCTTCATTTCCAATTTTCTAATCAGTTGAAATTCTGGTGTGATAATTGGAGACACAGGTCAGCCCTGCTGTTGCTTTTGCAGGTGCTCTATATCTTATTTGAAGGTTAGCCTTGCAGGTTACAGTTGACTCTTACAGACCCTGGAATGATGCTTGTGCTTACCCAAGTTCTGCTTGTAGTGCCACAGGATTGATTACTGGAGCCTTTTCATTGTTGTTTGAATTTGCATGTTCAGCCGTTGCATTTTCAAAGCAGGAATTATGGTGCCAGGCAATCAAGTTTAGAGGTGCTTCTAGCTCCAGCCTGGACCAGAACCCTTAGATTCTTGTGCTGGAACTGGACATCAGCTCAGTCCCAGTGGTGACTTTACTTTTAAGATCCTTTAGGTCTCCTCAGCCAGCAGAACTTCGGTCAGCCAATCCTGATCTACTCTGTTTTTCTTAACTTTGAATTTTGGGGAGCAGATGTTGAGGTCTTTGTTCCTTCCTCAAAAAGCCTAGAGAAAAATCATTAAACTTGGTATAACTTCTCCTGCCACAAGTTATACACTGCAAGGGCCCGCCTTTGTTAGAACATTTTAAAAAATCTGTTACAGACATTTCTGGAGCCATGAGTATCTATTAGATAAGAGAGGCCCTTTAAAATTATATTTTGACTAGGAAGGCCCTTTCCAAGGTGACTTGCTCTATTCAACTAGACAAAGAAGTGGAACATGGCCTTGGCACCCCCCATCACACAATGTAGGGTCTTTCATGTGATAAATCATTCCATTTTATTTGTAAAAATACCATTACATTGGCTCAGTGCTCTTCCGAGTCTCCAGAGACGTTTCCTTGAGCTTCAGAGTTGAGCTTGTGTGTGTGAGTCTGACAAGTGGACTTGGAAGTTTGCTCATTCACATTCATTTCTCCTACTGTTAAGTTAAACTCTCATGTTTCCTTTTCAAAGAAGTGGATTATCTCACCTTTTTTTGAGCAGTTTTGGCACTCTATACATTCCATCACATCTTTTTCTTAGACACAGTGAAGAGCAGGGCTTTTAAAAGTTCACAGAAAACATGCTAAAATAAAATGTAGAGCAACTTGAAAGAGATTCACTTACTCTAAGTGCACCTGTAGACCATGGCAGCTGGGTTATTGTCATATCATACTTGGTGAGCATATCAGGCTGGCAATCAAAATACTGAAGCATTGCTTGGAGAAATTAATGGTCATCAATATGGGGTTTGGTCTTTACTATAGTGTCAAAATAGGAAGGATCATAAGTTCAGCAGCAGTCTTAAAGCCAGGGTCACCTGAATTAGAATTATATGCAGTATATTTGTAATTGAGAAAGGTTTATCGTACTAATTTTACTAAGATTTATCCTTCCAGTTACCTGTAATGTGCATTTCCTTCTATTAATGGCTCTCAGCCAGTCTACTGAGAGCCATTAAAAAGAAATCAACTGACTGGCATTGGAGGAGAGTAGATATTCTGCATATCTGATTTATGATTATTTATCATGAAAGATTACTGACTATAATAGCCCCAAATGAGCGTCCATTTTCCGGGTAAGATTTAGAAGGAACTAAATAGTAGACATGGCAGAGTTCACTGGGAAGCACTTCAATGGACGGTCTTCCTCTGCCAAGGCTTCTTTTGCATATGGGAGGGCACAGACTAGCAGGATGCAGACCAAGCCCTGTTTTGCCTGCCTCTAAGCTCCTCCTTCGGGCCAGCTGCATGCTAGGCACTTAACATACATTGAAAAAGAAAACTAAACGCCACGTTTTCCTTTCTTTTAAAAGTTGTATATATTTAAAGCGTACAATATGATGTTTTGATACACATATACATAGTGAAGTGATTGCCCTATTTTTCTATTCACAATTTTTCTAGGTCACAATTATGGCTGAACTATTGCTACAAATCTCAATAGATTTAAAGAAAGTGGAAGAGGAAAAGGAAGACTATTAACCCAAGTGACTATGGGAATACAAAGCATTGGGCTAGTTCGTTACCTTTTGTCTTCAAGGTAAGAGAGGAGGTTAAAGAATATTAACAAACCGATTAATATAAAATGGCAAACAAGAAAGAACATTAGCCAGGTGGAACACAAGTCCCTTTAAAATTATACCTCTATATATATTCTGAGTTCTTAAATTAAAATTTTCACTACTTTATCTGCTACTTTAATGCTGAAATTTCTCACAACTTAATTTGCGAATAATCTCTCCTGTGATGGTCTGCCATTTGAATACATGTATTTATTGCTATATGCTATGGAGTATAATCTTAACCACAAGGCTATGAATACAGTAAAACTTTACATTTTTGTGAGATACTTTATCCATTTTAAGTTCAATAAGTAGATGCAATTTATTAGAAAATGTTACAGAAAATGAATTAATTCACCTCAATTCCAATGTACATACTGGGATGAGTAACTCACTGTTTATGATATAGTCAACTGTATTCTGCCACCTTAATACATAAGAGGCAATGGCTGGGCTCAGTAGCTCATGTCTGCAATCCCAGCACTTTGTGAGGCCAAGGAGGGTGCATCACTTGAGGTCAGGAGTTCAAGACCAGCCTGACCAACATGGTGAAACCCCATCTCTACTAAAAATACAAAAAAATTTGCTGGGCTTGGTGGCAGGCACCTGTAATCCCAGCTACTCTGGAGACTGTAATCTCAGCAACTCTGAAGTGGGAGAATGGCTTGAACCTGGGAAGCGGAGGTTGTAGTAAGCTGAGATTGCGCCACTGCACTCCAGCCTGAGCGACAGAGTGAGACCCTCTCTCTCTCAAAAAAAAAAAAAAAAAAAAAAATATATATATATATATATATAAAAAATATATATATGGGTGTGTGTGTGTGTGTGCGCGCGCGCGTGTGTATGGGCAATAATTCACTTGTTGGTAGAAGCATGAATGCCCATATTTTGACTTTTCTTCCTGTGCCTCCTTGAACAAAACAAATTAGTGATTCAAACACATTCATTTCTAACCACATTGTGAAGTTTTTTTTTTGTTGTCACCTGTATTATTATTTTTAGTCCTCATAACCCCCCTGAGTGATAAATGGAATTATTGCAAGCAAACTATTTCCTGAGGAAACCAAGGCTTAGAGAGCTTAAGGTATCAGAGTCAGGAGCCAAACAGATCTGTCTGCCCTAATGGCCCAGCTTTCATGTGCCATGCTGCCTTTAACAGCTAGAAAGTTCTGTTAAATTCTCATTAAAGACCTCTACAAGTTTCTGTACTCATAATTCCACTTCCAAGGGTTAAAGTGTCCTTTATAAATAGTGAAACCAGCAGCTTAGATGTAAAGTGCGTAGGTGGTGGAATGTAGTTGCCACTGCTTCTGCTAGGGATACCAGCAGGATTTGGGGTCAGTTTGCTTATAGGGGTGCCTTTGGTTCACTGCCATGTTGGGGCAGCCATGAAGGTGTTTGAGCATCATGGACAGCATGAACAATCTAATCCCATCAGGATTCAGTTTCCTTCCTAAACCCTGCTTCCCTAGCACTGCTCCTCTCCATCTCTTGATCACCAAGATAATCACAGAGATCATTCACTGCAAACTACTACTGTTCATTTTCTCACTTTCTCTTGCCTGGACTATTGTAGGTTTTCTCACTGACTTTTCTACTCCTGACTTTCCTTTTATATTTATCCAAAGACTAATCTTTCTCACAATCAGAACCCATCATATTTTCCCCTTTCTTAAAATCCTTCAATGACTTTATCCTTGCTTTTAGAATGAAGCACCAGCTCCTTCGGGTATTGTACAAAGTTCTTCACAGCCTTTAATCTCAGATCTCTATCCCTTGCCATACACATCTTACTATACAGACACATCTAAAATACTTGCAGATCTCTGAATGCATTATGTTATTTAACATCTTCATGTCTTTCTTCATGTTTCAACTTTTTTTTTTTTTTTTTTTTTTTTTTTTTTTGAGACAGAGTCTTGCCTTGTCACCCAGGCTGGAGTGCAGTGGTGCGATCTCTGCTCACTGCAGTCTCTGCCTCCTGGGTTCAAGTAATTCTCCTGCCTCAGCCTCCCAAGAAACTGGGATCACAGGTGTGTGCCACCATGCCTAGTTAATTTTTGTATTTTTAGTAGAGATGGGGTTTTTCCATGTTGGCCAGGCTGGTCTCAAACTCCTGGCCTCAAGCGATCTGCCCACCTCAGCCTCTCAAAGTGCTGGGACTACAGGCATGAGCTACTGCGCCCAGTTGACATTTCATCTTCTTTATGGAATTACTCTAGACTGACCATTGCCTGGACACTTCTCCACTCCAGCGTTTACCACTCCCACAACAGGCTACTAAAGTGGGTATCTGTTTTTATCTGTCTGGCATCCCTCCACTTCCTTTAGGATGCTGATCCACTACAATCATGGAACCTGATAATGCTGCCAGTCATAGCATCTGTTTTATTGATCACGGGGGTGGGTATATGACCCTGGATTCAGGTAATCATGGAGCCTTCTTGGACATAATGATTGTCCCAGAGTTGGGCATGTGGCTTAAGTCAGACCAATCTACATCTTCCCTGGGATTTGTATGCAAACTAGAGACTTTTCCTTTGATCAGTAACTTTATAAATGTCACCCCAGAACCTTTTTTGCCCATTTCCAGACACATGGAGGAGGCTGAGGAATAAAGTTGATGTTGAGAATGAGGCAGAAATGAGAGGTGGGAGGGGGGAGGGGAAGAAATGAGAGGTGGAGAGAGAGGCCTGGTGTCATTAAATCTCTGAGATCTACTCTTATTAGCCAATAGATCTTGGTAAAGTTAATTAATTTCCTTAAGTTTCATATTTTTAATCTATAAAATGGGTAAAATAAATGTAATGCTAGGTACCTGATAGAGTTCTTATAAAGGTTATGGAAAGTAACACATATGAAGTGCTTGGTACACTGCTTAGCATAGAGTAAATGCACAGTAAATGTTAGTAGTGACTGTTGTTATAACTAAAGTTGAGAGAGAGTGTCCTCTTTCTTATTAGTAGTGAACCAGGGCTTCCCAGTAGGTATTTAGGCCTATTTATCACTGACCATGGGCTAATTATGGGACCCTTTCTTTTTCCCCAGTATCTTCTTGGCCCATCGATCAGGCTAGTAACCATTTTAAAATGACTCACCTTATTCACCTTTACTTCAGTAGCTTTAGACATTTAAATAACTTAAATGTTAGTAAAAATATTTTGAGAACATTTGTATTTAATTGTAATGATGTTAAAGTATTTAAACTACTACAGTGCATGCAGAGATGGATCAGTGAAGATGCTTTTTCCATTACTGGAAATCTAATACATGGCAACGCAAAATAATTTTGATGGTCTCAAGCACTAAATTACTAAGTGGGTATATTATAGTGAAGATATATGTAACAAGGACATTCCATACCAGTTCAGCCGACTCAGCAAAATTGCTCCAAGAAGTTGCAATATTTGTCTCTTATTAAAAGACTGACTTCATATTTTTATAGGAAATTGATAAACATTCTTTCTTGATGTCCTCTTAAGATGCATATGAATTGTATAATATTTTAAAGTGGGTGGCCAGTAACCTCATTTCATTTCTCTCTTCTATGTCTCTGACCCAGCTCTTAAAAAAATGCAGCATCAGCATCTCTCTTCTCTTTTCCTTAGCTTGTCTGAGATTTAAACAAAATTCCCCCCAAAATCCATTTGTGAAGTAGGGCGTGGGGATACATTAATGATTTCTGCTATTCATTTTAAATTTTGGCCTGAGATTGACCTGTTTAGCTTGCCTCCAGGAACACCATCACTGGAAAACATTTAAGAGCAGTCTTGATGATGGAAAAGTAATAGAAGACTCCTATACAATATGAGAGAGCCTGGGTCCTAGTCTTGGTTCTACAATTTGCTCTGTGACCTGGGGTAAGTCCTTTCTCCTTTCTGGGTGTCATTTTCCTCATCTATAAAATGAGAA
Source organism: Chlorocebus sabaeus (assembly GCF_047675955.1). Classification (NCBI taxonomy): domain Eukaryota; kingdom Metazoa; phylum Chordata; class Mammalia; order Primates; family Cercopithecidae; genus Chlorocebus; species Chlorocebus sabaeus. The sequence goes on along the minus strand of NC_132921.1, from coordinate 31,411,249 downwards.
GGCTTTACTAGATGTTATCTAATATCCATAACACAGGTGTGATTTATGGCCTAAAGGTGACTTTAATATTTCGGAGTCTATATGAATCTGAATTGCTCACCCTTTTCCATGTTTAACTCATCAGATGGCTTGACTGGGGCTGAAGGATCCACTTTCAATCTCACTCATATGGTTTTTGGCAGGTCTCAGTTTCTTTCTAGCTGTTGGTTGGAGACTTCAGTTCCTTATCACATTGGCCTGTCGAGAGAGAGAGAGAGAGAGAGAGAGAGAGAGAGAGAGAGAGGTGTGTGTGTGTGTGTGTGTGAGAGAGAGAGAGAGAGAGAGAATGAACATGAGATCTTAAGACTGAAGTCACTGCCTTTTTATAACCTATTACTGGAAGTGACAAAGCATTACTTCTGCTGATTGCTATTGGTCACACTGGCCAATCCTGGTATAATGTGGGAGGCAGGGGTCACTGGGGGCTATCTTGAAGCCTGGATATAACACTGTGAGCCTTTAGATATCTAACTTCTTTGAGCCTCACCTTCCCTTTTATTTAATGGGAACAAAATTACTGTCTAGAGATATTGACTTCATAGGGTTTTACTGAGAATCTAGTGAAATGATAGATGAAAAAACCCTTTATAAACTATAAAATACATTGGGTGAAAAATTTGATGTCATAGATCTGGAGCTGAGATCTGAAAGTCAAAGAGAGGGAAGAATTACAGTCTTATAAAGGGAGAAACATGGGTTCTCTTAGGTCACGAACCCTTTCCCCCACCACACACCTCTAAGCTCCCCTAGGGCTTGGCTAATTGAAACCATATGGAGTTTGGGGTTAGTTTGTTTACTTATTTACTTATTTTTTGCATAATAGGCTTTTTGTTCGCAAGAAAAATAACTGAAAAAATGAGCTTCAATACAAGGTTTGAAAAGTCTGGAGACATTAACTTGTTCTCACCATACAACTTGTTATCTGGTCAATTGTCCATGAATTAAAATAATGTGGATTCAATTTTACTGAAATGATACATAGCTTGGAAAAACATTTTGGGTTGCCCTGAATTTAAGGACATTGAATGGTGCAATCTAATAAAAATTGCGTTGTGTCCTGAGCTCACATAACCTATTGAGGTCAGCATCAAGGACCATCTATAGGCAAAATGTTCCTGTCTACACACTGGCTGGTCTCATTTCTCATTTGCACACATGGAGCCACCTCTTGACAGCTGTTGCTACACAAATAGGATTTATAATGGAGATGAGAAACCAATGCTGAGAGTGTAATGTTTGAGGTCCTCTGTCGAGCCTGCAACTGGCCTGCACACATCCCTCTGTGTCACAGCAGAAGGACCCCATCCCTTCCCTGCATGAACAGATATATAGCAGAAGGGCCCCATCCCCTCCCTGCAGGGACAGATGTACTATAGCCCTATATACAACAGTAGTGGGGTTGGTCGAGTGCCATAAGACACACATGCTTAAGCAGAATAAAGGGGTACACATTGAGTCTGAAACAGGGAAAGGCATTCCAACACAAGGTGATAAGTCCAGTGCAGCCTGTGAAGACTCCTTTTCTCTTTGTAAGGAAGTGTTTTAGGCCCGAGTCCAGTTCTTGCGTAGCCCAGAGGAGGTTGAAATGCTGTGCACATAAGACTGCTTTTTCCAACAACTTTATTTCCTCAGTCCAGCTTCCTTAAAGCAGGACACGTAGGCATGGGAAACCCTGGGCTCCGATCCTTACAGCAGAAAATGGGGAGTCTGTCCCAGGTTTATTTGAAAAGCACAGAAGGATGGTGATTGATCTTGCCTGCTATAAACGTCCACCCGTCGTCCTTGTTCTTTAAAGAAGGCAGTCTCGTACTGGTGGCTTGACCCTAGTCTCTCTCTCTTTTTTTTTTTTTTTTGAGTCAGGGGCTAGCTCTGTCACCCAGACCACAGTGCAGTGGCACGATCATAGTTCACTGCAGCCTCAGCCTACTGGGCTCAAACACTCCTCCTGCATCAGCATCCTTTGTAGCTTGGACTACAGGTGCATGCCACCACACCTGGCTAATTTTTAAATATTTAGTGGAGACAAGGTCTTGCTATGTCGCCCAGGCTGGTCCTGAAATCCTGGACCCAAGTGATTCTCCTGCCTCAGCCTCTCACAGTGCTGAGATTACAGGAAAGAGCTACCATGCCTGGCGACCCTAGTCTCTTGTAGAAGTGACTCATCCCATTCCTATGAAAGAGTTGAGGAGGATAATTATGAATGAAGCATTACATCAAAAGTGGATCATAAAGGTCCCTGAATATCAGGTAAAAAAGTTAGATTTTTCAGGAGACATAGAACCATTTGAGATATTTGACCAGGGAAGTGACATGATCAGAGCTGAGTTTAGGAAGATTAGTTTGATAGGAATGTGTTAAAACTGAACAGAAAGTAGAAGGAATGGGTAATGTGAAGTAGGTAATTTTGCTAAAATATCCATTCTGTTTGAACAACTAAAATAGCTGGAAAATCTAAAAATCATTTCCTTTTATGTGTCAAAGAATGAAAAAGGTAGTCAGGAACTATGGGCTAAGATCTCGGTGGAGATGAGAAACTAGAGAGATGAGCTCATCATCCAAGACTACTTTGTTCTTGAGGGCATTTACTGAACTTGAAAAGCTATATTCTGTGAGTTGTTTTTCCTCTTGGCTCTCAGCTCCATTTCATCTCTTTGCTTTGTATGTCAGGGCAACAAGCCTGAAAACTACTTTTCCCAGACTTTCTTGCCAGCTGAGTTCTAGTTAGGCTTTGGCAATGGGAAACACTAGAGGAAGACTGAAAATGGAAGAAAGGGATGAGAATGTAACAGTGAACCCAGATTGAGAAAGTAACAATCTGTCCTGCCATTCAACAGGCTAGGGCAACAGCCACAGATAAAGGCTTTGATGGGTCCTGGATTCTTAATGTTTTTCTCTCTAGTTCCAGAAAACTGCCAAAGTGTAAAGTTAATGGGAAACAATATTTCTCTAAGGCCATGCTGCAGTTGTAAAGTATCATAATACCTTCTTTAAATCAAGATTGCTTTCTTACTCACTGGAAAAAACCTTTTCCTAAAATCATTTGTGGTTTGAAATTATATCTGTAAGAATGAAACACATCTCAGTTTTCCCTGAAGGATCTGAGCCTCTTTGATACAGAGAAGCAACCTTGATATCCAATCTGTATGCTGAGTTTCAGATAAGTGATTTCTGACACAACATACCACATATATCTTCACTTTTTAGTTTCTAAGGAAACAGGACTCTGATCCACTTTGCAGTCCAGATATGATATTGACTCTTTACACACAACCTTGTTTTGCTTTAAGCCTATTCAAACACTGCTTCACTTTAATTTCATCTAAACTGTACACTTCCCCCAAATCCTGTAATAACGCTGTCTTTCCTGGTGTTTGGTGAGATGCTCCATGGTTCCTTTGGTGTTTCCCTCATTGCAACAGCCTAATAAATCTGTCTTTGTCGAACTATAGCGTCACCCCTGTGGTCTTAGGTTGATTGGATGAGGAGAGAAATAAGTCATTTTTCCACTTCTGATAGTGACTTATTGTAGGCTCCAACAACTTTGGTGTTGGTTTCTGCAGCATTGATGGGGTTAACTCTGGAGCTTCTGATTAGAAGTGGTAGGTCATTTTCAATAGCAGTGCCAGGAGCAGTGGCAATCTTGTGGGTTGGTGGGCTATAACCCAGGGGATAAGTCGGTTTCTTGATCTCTGGGTGATATTTCCTTTCCCTTTCACTTCTCTAGTTCTTGCAACATTTTTACAACCAATTCTCGGATTATAAACAACTAAATCCTTCTCTGCTAGAAATACAGGGTGGTTTCATTTTTCTCAATGGTCACTAGCTGATAGAGTATCTGAGGTTCTGAGCTGCACTTTGGCAGATTTCTGGGACTAGAGAGAAAAACAGTAAGAATTCAGAACCTGGCCCGGCCCGGTGGCTCAGGCCTGTAATTCCAGCACTTTGGGAGGCCGAGACGGGTGGATCACGAGGTCAAAAGATTGAGACCATCCTGGCCAACATGGTGAAACCCCGTCTCTACTAAAAATACAAAAATTAGCTGGGTGTGGTGGTGCGCCCCCTGTGGTCCCAGCTACTGTGGAGGCTGAGGCCAGAGAATGGCTTGAATCCAGGAGGCCGAGCTTGCAGTGAGCCGAGATCGCACCACTGTACTCCAGCCTGGCGACACAGCGAGACTCTGTCTCAGAAAAAAAAAAAAAAAAAAAAAAAGAATTCAGAACCCATCAAGGATTTCACCCTGGCAAGTAGGAGTTAATCAGGAATAAAAGCTCCCACAACTGAGCTTCCAGTCCTCTGGGTAGATCAGAAAACCCCAAGCCTTGAAATTGGATTAAGATGGTCCTGGTCGACTTAAGCCCTCTAGGCTTCTTAAATTAATCCATTTTGGAAAATTCTCTATCTTATATTCTCAAATATTGCTTTTGCTTCTCTTTTGGGAATAACAATTAATTGCGTGTTGCATATTCTCATTGCATGTTCTATGTCTCTTACCTACTTCTCTATATTTTCCATCCTTTTGTCTGCTGTCCATACTTCATCTTGATAGATTCTTTTAACCTAATTTTTAGTTTAATAATTCTTCTGCTGTATCTAATTTGGGATTAAAGCAATCCATTGAATTCTTAACTTTTGTTATTGCCTTTTTCCCCAACTCTGGAACTTCTAGCTTTTTTTTTTCAAGTTTGTTACCACTTTTTATAGTTGCTAGTTCTTTGCTTTTGAATTTAAAAAATTTGACTTGATCAGAGTTTTAAATTTCTATGCTTCTAACAATACGCTTAAAATACATAAATCAAAAATTGATAGAACTACAAAGAGAAATAGACAAGTCTGAAATTATAATGGGATATGATAAAATACCTCTGTCAGTAATTGATAGAGGCAGTAGACAAAAATTATTAGTAGTGTGGACAATTTGAACAGCATGGCTAACAAAACTACTTAATGTCCACATATAGAAATCTGCCATCAACAACCATAGAATGCATATTATTTTTCAAGCTCACATGGAGTATGAAGATGTTGGTTCCTCCAAATGCATCTGTAGATTCAGTGCAACCCCAGTCAAACTACCACGCAGATCCTTTTGTAGTTCCTAAGTGATGATTGGGTTTTCACCCTCATACATGAGATGTGCCGCCCTCAAACCTTGTTACGATATAGGCACATTAACCATCTGACATGAAAACAAAACAAAATACCAGTCAGGTATTTTCCAGGATCTGACAAACTTATTCTAAAATTAACCTAAAAATACTTATATTAAAAGACTGAGAATAGTTAAGACACCCTTGAAGAAAAACGGATACTAAAATTAATGACAGAATAATTAAGAGACCTTTGAAGGAAAAAAAAAAAAGCTTGAGAAAACTTGCCCTGCTCACTATCAAGACTTGTCAATTTATAATGATTAAGATAGTGTGATATTGGCATGAAGACTGAAAAGTAGACCAATGGGATAGGAGACATAACCCAGGTATCTATTTATATGTGCATATTAGTATATAAGTATATATATATATAAGTTATACAATATACAATAAGTTATACAATATTTATGTATAGCAATATATAAATATTGGAAAAAGGCTATCTTTTCAATAAATAATGCCAGGACAATTTGATATCCATAAAGGAAAAAATGAAATAGGACTTTTTCTCACACTATATAGAAAAGATAATTCTAGGCTGTCATAAACCTAAGTGTGAATAGCAAAGTGGAAAAGCTTTTTGAAGGTAATACAGGTGATTGCTTTTAAGGCTTCAGGATGTGGAAAAACAAGACTCAGAAAGCTCTAACCATAAAATAAAGGATTGATGTATTTGTTTTTAAGACAATATTGACTACTTTTATTTATATATTTTAGTAATTATTGATTTTCATTAATATTATTTTAATTGACAAATCATAATATACATTTATGGGGTACAATGTGATGTTTTGATATATGTATACAAAAAGGAATTACTAAATCAATCTAATTAGCATATCTAGCCCCTCTGTTTTTGTGGTGAGATATTTGGAATTTACTGTCTTAGGTTTTTTGAAATATATAATACATTATTATATAATGTGCAATAGACCTCAAAAACTTATTCTTCCTGTTTAACTGAAACTTTGTACTCTTTGACCAATATCTCCCTATTCCCTCCCTACTTCCCTGTATCCCCCAGCCTCCAGTAACCATCATTCTATTCTCCACTTCTGTGAGTTTGGCTTTTTTAGATTCCACATAAGTGAGATCATACAGTATCTGTCTTTCTGTGCCTACCTTATTTCACTTAGCCTAATGTCTTCCAGGTTCATCCATGTTGTTGAAAATGACAGGATTTCCCATTCTGCTATAAAGACACATGCACATGTATGTTTATTGCCACACTATTCACAATAGCAAAGACTTGGAACCAACCCAAATGTCCATCAGTGACAGACTGGATTAAGAAAATGTGGCACATATATACCATGGAACACTATGCAGCCATAAAAATGGATGAGTTCGTGTCCTTTGGAGGGACATGGATGCAGCTGGAAACCATCATTCTCAGCAAGCTATCACAAGAACAGAAAACCAAACACTGTATGTTCTCACTCATAGGTGAGGATTGAACAATGAAGTCACTTAGACACAGGAAGGGGAACATTACATACCGGGGCCTGTTGCAGGGTGGGGGGAGGGGTGAGGGATAGCATTAGGAGATACACCTAATGTAAATGATGAGTTAATGGGTGCAGCACACCAACATGGCACATGTATACATATGTAACAAACCTGCATGTTGTGCACATGTACCCTAGAACATAAAGTATAATAATAAAATAATAATTATATATATATATATATATATATATATATATATATATAAAGAAAATGACAGGATTTCCTTCTTTATAGGGTTGAGTAGCAATCCATTAGGTGTATATCATTTTCTTTATCCATTTATCTGTTGACAGATGCCTAGGTTGATTGCATGTCTTGACTATTGTAAATAATGCTGCAATGAACATGGGAGTACAGGTAGCCCTTAGATATTGATTTAAGTTCCTTTGGATATATTCCCAGCAGTGGGATGACTGGATCATTTGGTTGTTCTGTTTTAAGTTTTTTGAGGAACTTCCATACCATTTTACAGAATGGCTATACTAATTTATATTCCCACCAATAGGGTACAGGGGTTTCCTTTTCTTCACATCCTTGCCAATGTTTATCTTTCCTCAGTTTGGTAATAGCCATTCTCACAGGTGTGAGGTGATATCTCATTATGGTCTTAATTTGCATTTCTCTGATGATTAGTGATGTTGACCATTTTTTTCATGAGCCTGTTGGCCATTTGTATATCTTCTTTTGGGAACTATATATTCAGATCCTTTGCCCATTTTTAAAATTGGGTAATTAGTTTTCTTATATATAAATTACTGCCCAGGCCAATGTTGTGGAGCATGTTTTCTTATAGTAGTTTTGTAGTCTCAGGTCTTATATTTAAGTCTTCAGTCTATTTTGAGTTGATTTGTGTATATGGTATGAGAAAAGGATCTAATTTCACTCTCCTGTATGTGGATACCTAGTTCTCCCAACACCTTTATTGAAGAGACTATCTTTTTTCCATTGTATATTCTTGAAATCTATGTCAAAAATCAATTGGTCATAGATGTATGGGTTTATTTCTGGGCTCTCTAAAGGATGAATACATTGGACTGCATTAAAATTAAGATCTGTTGCTCACCAAAATACAAATATTGAGAGACAAACAGCAAACCATAGGATGGGAAAATATGTTTGTAACATATTTTTATTTGTTATGTAACAAATAAAAGGTTTATATCTAGAATATATTTTAAAACGTCTTCAAATTAATTGTAAAGATACATGTTTTCTAATAGAGAAATGGGAAATGACTTAAATAAGCGTATTACAAATAGTAGATCTAAATGACCAAGTAATGTATGAGAAGACATATATGCTTGTTATTACTCAGGGAAATGCAAATTGGAACTTTGATAAGATAACACTGTGTACTTATCAGATTGGCTAGAATGAAAACAACAATCCCAAGTGCTGGAAAGGGTGCTCAAAGACAGGAACTGCCATTTATTGATGACAAAAGAGTAAATTGGTATGCTGCTTGTAGCAAACAGTCTGATACTTTGCAGGTGAGTCAAAGATATCCATACCTATTGACTACACCTACACTCCTTGATATGTGCACTACAGAAAGGTATGCTTAGGTGTATCAGGATTCATATTCACAAATGTCTATAGCAGCATTGCTCATAATTGTCAAAAAGCAGAAACAATTCTTATGTCTATCAGCATTAGAATGGATAGATCAGTTATGTTATATCCATATGGAATGCAATGCAGCACTAAATGTATACATATATCAAAACATCACATTGTACCCCATAAATGTATATTGTGATTTATCAATTAAAATAATATTAATGAAAATCAATAATTACTAAAATATACAAATAAAAGTAGTGAATATTGTCTTAAAAACAAATACGTCAATCCTTTATTTTATAGTTAGAGCTTTCTGAGTCTTGTTTTTCCACACCCTGAAGTCTTGAAGGCATTTACCTGTATTACTTTCGAAAAGCTTTTCCACTTTGCCATTCACACTTAGGTCTATGACTGCCTAGAATTATCTTTTAATATAGTGTGAGAAAAGGGTCCTACAATGAAGGAATTATAGCTATCTATAGACATATAGCTTATTTTAAAAAGATAATATTGAATAAAATAAGCCAGATACAGAAATGAATGTATGAATTCTTCCATGTAAAGTTCCAAAACTGAAAGATTACTGTATTGGGGATACAAACTAAAATGGCAAACTAATAGAGCAAAGGAAGGAAGTGATTATTTTAAATGTTAGTTTAATGGTAACCTTTAAGGTAGAGAAAGTATTGTGATTGGAAGGGAGCTGGCCATGTTCTAGTTCTTCATGTGGAGGTTGTTAAATATGGGTGCTTCCTTAAGCTGTACATTTGTATTTTATTTATCTGTTCGTGTTATATTTCATAATAAAAAATTAAGAAGCACTGCTTGGAAAAGATTGAGACTAGAGACAGGAAGGCCGATTCATGCATTGCTGTAATAGTCTAGGTATGGATGGAGCATGGTGGCGGTGGTGAGAACAGGATTGCAAATGTCATTGTTTTACCTATGAATCTGTCTATTTCTGCCTGTAAAGGGGTATTTTGTTTTTAAAACATTTCTGTAAATGTCAGTGCCTTACAGGATAGTCTATTTATAAATTGAGGCCAATTATTTAGGATTCCCTTGTTAATGTCAATTGAGAGAGGTATTGGCTTTGCCTATCAGCAGGGAAATTCTAAGACATTTCAAAGCTTGTCATAGAGTACAAGGCTTTCTCAGGTATTAAGAAACTGGGAAGTTATAAAGAGAAAGACATGATTTGTTTCTGCTATCAAGGTCAGTCACAAAAATGCATGCCAGGGAGGCAAAGTGATCCAGGTGAGTCCCTTGCTTCTCTCATTGCCCTGAGTTAAGTGATCCAAGAACATTATCTCTACTATAGGCATCTTAAGTCAGGGGTGTGCCTGTGGATGTTAGATGCTCAGGGTTAGAAGGTGATCAGAACAATAAAAGACTCTTAATTTGTTCTGCTGTTGTATACATGGTCTATATAACATCTTATTTGTACGTTTTTTTTCAGGTTCTTTTCCTTTATTGTTAGCCTCTGGGAAATTCAAAAACAAATTTGAGCCCAAAATAGAGAGTACTTTGCAGTATATCTTTTATGTATTAAAATGATCTGTGGCTTTTTCTTTTCTATTCATTCCAGTTTCTGTTTTTTAAAAAATTAATAGACTTTATTTTTTTAGAACAGTCTCAGATTTACAGAAAAATGAGCAGAAAGTATAGAGTTCCTGCATACCCCCTTCCCTCCCACACTTTCCCCTATTATTAACTTCTTGCACCTGTGTGATAACTTTGTGTTAATTGGTGAGCCAAGACTGATATATTATTATTAACTAAAGTTCATGTTTTTACCTGATATGGTTTGGCTCTGTGTCCTCACCCGAATCTCATCTCAAATTGTAATCCCAGAATATCAGAGGAGGGGCCTGGTGAAAGGTGATTGGATCATGGGGGTGGATTTCCTCCTTTCTGTTTTTGTGATAGTGAATGAGATCTCACGAGATCTGATGGTTTAAAAATGTGGTACTTGCCCATTTGCTCTCCTGCTGCCATGTAAGATATTGCTTTGCTTCCCTTTTGCCTTCTGCCATGATTGTAAGTTTCCTGAGGCCTTCCCAGCCATGCGGAGCTGTGAGGCAATTAAACCTCTCTTTTTTCTTTATAAATTACCCAGTCTCAGGTAGTTCTTTATAGCAGTGTGAAAATGGACTAATACAATACCAACAGTTCAATTTTGGGGTTTTGACAAATGTAAAATGACATGTATTCACCATTACAATATCAGATGAAACAGTATCACTGCCTAAAAATCTCCTGTGTTCCACCTAGTCAATGATCAATGATGTTGAGCATCTCTTCATAGGCTTATTTGCTATCTGTATGTTTTCTTTGGTGAGGTATCTGTTCAAAATTGTTGCCTATTTTTAAGTTGGATTGTTTGTTTTCTTATTATTGAGTTTTAAGAATTCATTGTATATTTTGGTTCTTTATCAAATATATGTTTTGCAAGTATTTCCTCCCAATCTGTAGCTTGTCTTTTTATTCCCTTAATGATGTCTTTTCACATAGATCAATGGAACAGAATAGAGGACCCAGAAATAAAGCTGCACACTTACAACTGACTGATCTTTGACAAAGTTAAGAAAAGTAAATAATGGGGAAAGGCTACCTTATTCAATAAATGGTACTGGGAAAACTGGTTAGCCCTATGAAGAAGAATGAAACTGGACCCCTACCACTCACCATACACAAAAATTAACTAAAGAGGGATTAAGACTGAAATGTAAGACCTCAAACTTTAAAAATCCTGGAAGAAAGCCTAAGAAATACTTTTCTGGATATTGGCTTAGGCAAAGAATGTAAGTCTTCAAAAACAAACACAACAATAACAAATATTGACAAGTAGGACCTAATTAAATGGAAGAGTTTTTGCACAGCAAAATAAAATATCAACAAGGTAAACAGACAACCTACAGAATGGGAGGAAAGCTATGCATCTGACAAAGGACTAATATCCAGAATCTATAAGGGACTTAACTCACAAGAAAAAACAAACAACTACATTAAAAAGCGGGCAAAGGATATTAACAGAAACTTCTCAAAAGAAGACGTACAAGCAGCCAACAGAAACATGAAAAAATACTCCACAATACTAATCATCCAGAAATGCACATCAAAACCACAGTGAGATACCACCTCACACTAGTCAGAATGGCTATTATTAAAAAGTCAAAAACAAACAAACAAACAAACAAAAAACAGATGTCAGTAGTTTGCAGAGAAAAAGGAATGCTTATACACTGTTGGTGGGAATGTAAATTATTCTATCCTCTGTAGAAAGCAGTTTGAAGATTTCTCAAATAAGTAAAAAGAGGGCCAGGCTCAGTGTCGCATGCCTGTAATCCCAGCACTTTGGGAAGCTGAGGCAGGTGGATCACCTGAGGTCAGGAGTTCAAGACCAGCCTGGCTGACATGGCAAAACCCCATTTCTACTAAAATATGCAAAAAATTAACTGAGTGTGGTGTCAGGCACCAGTAATCTCAGCTCTTCAGGAGGCTGAGACAGGTAGATTTACTTGAACCTGGGAGGCGGAGGTCGTAGTGAGCTGAGATCACACCACTGCACTCCAGACTGGGCAACAGAGCAAAAACAAACAAACAACAAACAAACAAACAAAAACCAAACAAAAAATAGAACTATCATTTGACCCAGCAATCCCATTACTTAGTATATACCCAAAGGAAAACCAATCATTCTATCAAAAAGACATATGCACTCATATATTTATTACAGAACTATATATTATATATATATGAGTACTATACTATATATAGAGGAGTACTATACAGGCATAAAAAAGAATGAAATCATATCCTTTGCAGCAACATCAACACAGCTAGAGGCCATTATCCTAAGTGAATTAACACAGAAACAGAAAACCAAATGCTAAACATTCTCATTTACAAGTGGAAACTCAACATTGAGTACAGACAAACATAAAGGTGGAAAAAATAGAGACTGGGGACTTCCAAAGAGAAGACAGAGGGAGAAGGAAAAGTATTGAAAAACTACCTATTGGGTATTATGTTCACTATTCAGGTGGTAGGTTCAATAGAAGCCTAAATAAACCTCAGCATCATGCAATATATCCATGTAAAAAACCTGCACTTGTACCCCCTGAATCTATAATAAATGAATAAGTGAATGAATAAATAAAACAGAAAGCAGTATCTTTTGTGGAGAAGAAGCTTTTAATTTTAATGAACTCCAACTTATCAATTTTTCTTTCATGGATTGTGCTCTCAGTATTTGATCTAAAAAGTCATTGGCAAATGTAAGACTACCTAGATTTGCTCTTATGTTTTCTTCTAGGAGTTTTACAGCTTTGCATTTTATCCTTTGGTCTGTGGTCAATTTTGAGTTAATTTTTGGGAAAGGAGTGTGGCCTATGTTTAGACTCTTCTTTCTTCCCCGTAAATGCCCAGTTGTTGCAGCACCATTTGTTTACAACACTCTTTTCTCCATTGAATTGCCTCTGCTGCTTTTTCAAAGGTCAGTTGACTATTTGTGTGGGTCTATTTCTGGGTTCTCCATTTTGTTCCATTGATCCATTTGTTCATTTATTTCATCAATACCACACAGTCTTGATTGCTAAAGTAAGTCTTGAATTTGGGTACCATCAATCCTTTGATTTTGTTCTTTTCCTTCAATATTGTGTTGGCTTTTCTGTGTCTGTTGCCTTTCGGTATAAACTTTACAATATCCACAGAATAACTCGCTAAGATTCTGATTGGGATTGCATTGAATCTATAGACCAAGTTGGGAAAACTAACATCTTGACAATATTGAGTCTTCCTGTTGATGAACATGGAATATTTTTTCATTTGTTTAGATCTTTGATTTCTTTCATCAGAGTATTGTAGTTTTCCTCATATCAGTCTTACAAATGTTTTGTTAAGCATTTCATTTTTTTTTGGTGCTGTTATAAATGGTATTGTTCTTTTATTTTGAAATTCTAATTGTTTAATAGTAGCTCCTGTGTGTTTTTTAAAAAATATGTGTATCTATTTCATTATCAACCTAAATAAGAAAGAGAGGCTCTCTAAAAGAAAAAGAATATTTAATCAGGAATAGTGCATTGTAATGAGAATACATAAGCCATAGTAAGATACGTGCATGTTCAGGGAGGTAAAGAAAAACAATGGTTTTTAAAGGAAAAACAGGGAGGATTACACACTGTTTTGAGATAATTAATCTTGGCTATAAGGATCAATAACAAGGCTATAAGGATCAATAACAAGGGTGATGCCAGTCCAAGACTGAATAGGCAGTTGCTGGACAGATGCCCTCACAGAAGTATTTTTTGTATGTGTAAGGTTGCAATGGCCCTTGTGCAAGGTTGTTGATTTTGCAGTCTCTTGTGATGGTTTTTGTCATCAGGAACTTATGTGCAAGAGCCCTACTTTCATGGCCTTTCCCAGCCCTATGTGTCGGGGTATTTTGTCTGGTTTTTAAACACAAGTGATTCCATTTTGATTCTGAAAACTTCCACACTGTTTTTGAATTGACTAGGGATTGGTAAAACATTATGTTAAGGAATAATTTCTATAAAATGAAACAATCATTTGAAGTTTGAATAATTTTGGTAATTGCATGCAAATTGTGAAACCACCACCACACTTCAGATATAACATTGTTCCATTGTTCCACAAAGGTTCCTCATGTCCCATTGCAGTCAATGCCATCCCATTCCCCTGGCTCCAGACAACTGCGGATCAGCTTTCTATCAAGACAGTTTAGGCATTTGCAAAATTGTTTTGTGTCTGACTTCTTTCACACATTACAATGTTTTTGAGATTCATCCATGTTATTTCATGTATTAGTAATTTCTTCTTTTTTATTGCTCAGTGACATCCCACAGTGTGGTTATACCACAGTTTATCTGTTCACCAGTTGATGGACATTTGGGTTGATTCCATTTTTTTCCCACAAAAAATGAATAGTCCTGTTCTCAGTATGTCTTTCTGTGGACATATATTTTTATTTCTCTTAGAAAACACCTGGGAATGGATTGCTGGGTCCTGTAGTAGTGGCAGATGACTTTATGACCCACTGCTATACTTTTCCCAAAGTGGCTAAACAAGTTTGTATTTCTGCCAGTAATGTATGAGAATTCCAGTGTTCTTCAATCTCACTAACATTTGATATTGTCCGTCTTTTTAACTTCATGAGTTTTAGTGGATGTGTAGAAGTATTTCACTATAATTGTAGTAACATTTCCCTGATGTATAATGATGTGTAGCTTTTTTTTTATGTGCTGATTGGCCTTTTACGTATGTTCCTTAAAGTGTCCATTTGAGACTTCTGCCCATTTTTAATTGGCTTGGTTGTTTTCTTCTTATGGAAAATTTTTTAATTCAGAAGGGTCTTGCAATAATACTATTCTTTAGATTAGACACAATAACACCATCCATCTTAAAAGCAATAGATTTGAATTATTTAGGGGGTACGAATATCATAGTTTTGTCCTTTTCTTTTTTTCTTTTTTTTTTTGAGATGGAGTCTCGCCTCTGTTGCCCAGACTGGAGTGCAGTGGTGCGATCTCTGCTCACTGCAAGCTCCGCCTCCCGGGTTCACGGCATTCTCCTGCCTCAGCCTCCCGAGTAGCTGGGACGCCCGCCATCACGCCTGGCTAATTTTGTTTTGTATTTTTTAGTAGAGAGGGGGTTTCACAGTGTTAGCCAGGATGGCCTCGATCTCCTGACCTCGTGATCCGCCCGCCTCGGCCTCCCAAAGTGCTGGGATTACAGGCGTGAGCCACCGAGCCCGGCCAGTTTTGTCCATTTTAATACACTTGAGTTTTGGTGTCTTGATTATCCATGATTTACACATTTTATTTTTATTTTGTTTTTCGAGACGGAGTTTTGCTCTTGTGCAATGGTGCGATCTCGGCTCACTGCAACCTCTACCTCCTAGGTTCAGGAGATTCTCCTGCCTCAGCCTGCCGAGTAGCTGAGATTAGAGGCATGCACCACCGCGCCTGGCTAATTTTGTATTTTTGGTAGAGACGGGGTTTCTCCATGTTGGTCAGGCTGGTCTCCAAACTCCACCCGCCTCAGCCTCCCAATGTGCTGGGATTATAGGTATGAGCCACCACGCCCGGGCCACATTTTATTTTCTATAGTCAACAAAGTTTACATGGAATATGAAATGCAATACATCACCACAGTTGGAAATTTTTTGTTTCTAGAATCCACTTGTATTTCTCATTTTTCAGGGATTTCTGCTTTTTTCAACTTCATCTACTCTATATTATATTTTGACTAAACGTCTACATAGATATGAAGATTTTCCAGTCCCATTTATTGAAAAAAAGTATCTTTTGTCCTCATTGAACAACTTTGGCATCTTTGTTGAAAATCAGTTGACCATATAAGTATATGTCTGTTTCTGCAGTCTCCAAGCTCCATTAATTACATGCCTATCTTTATGCCAATATTACCCTGTATAATTACAGTAGCTTTACAGTCAGCCATGGAATTAAATCCCCCAATTTTATTCTTCTTTTCCAAAATTGTTTTGCTTGTTCTCAGTCCTCTGACTTTTCCTGTAAATTTTATTGTATTTTTATTTAAAAAAAAATTAATATTTTTTTTAAGACAGAGTCTCACTCTCTCGCCCAGGCTGGAGTGCAGTGGTGTGATCTCAGTTCACTGCAATCTCCTCCTCCCAGATTCAAGCAATTCTCTTGCCTCAGCCTCTTGAGTAGCTAGGATTACAGGTGCCCACCACCAGGCCCAGCTAATTTTTGTATTTTTAGTAGAGATGAGGTTTCACCATTTTGGACCAGGCTGGTCTTGAACTTCTGACCTCAGGTGATCTGCTCCCCTTTGCCTCAAAAGTGCTAGGATTACAGGCATGTGAACCACTGCACCTGGCCCCTCATGTAAATTTTAAAATCAACTTGTCGATTTTTTTAAAGTTGTCTGCTAAGATTCTGATCGGGACTGCATTGACTCTGTAAATCAATTTGGGGGAGAATGCCATCTTAACGCTATTGATCAATCTATGAGCACAGTGCATTTTTCTTCGGTTTCCTTTTATGTTGATTTATAGTTTTCAGTGTAGAGGTCTTCTACATTTCTTGTTAAATTTATTCTTAAGTATATTATTAAAAATTTTTATTTTCTAATTTCTTATTGTTAGAATAGAGAAATATAATGGATATTTGTACATTGACTTTGTATCCTATGACTTTCTTAAATTCAATTGTTCTCTCTTTTTTGTATTTTCCTCAGAATTTTTTATATACATGATCATATTGTGTCAGTAAAGAAAGTTTTCATTATTCTTTTCCCTTTATTATGGTTTTATTTATTTCTTTGTGCCCATTAGTTAGATGCCTCGGTATAATGTTGAAGAGAAGTCGGGGTGGATGACTGTCCTTCATTCCTGATCTTGGGCTGAAAGCACTGAACCTTTCACCATTGACCTCCACTGAATATGAAGTTGGCTATAAATTTTTCACAAATGCCCTTAATTAGATTGAGTTTGTTCCTTCTGTTCTAAACTGTGAATTTTTGTAATGAAAGGGTATTAAATTTTATAAAATGCTTTAAAATTTTTTTAGTATCAATTAAAATGATGATATGCATTTTCTTCTTTTTCATGTTAATATGGAGAATTACATTGACTGAGTTTTGAATATTAAACGAATTCTGCATTCCTGGCATAAACATTATTTAACCATTAATACATTAGGCTTTATATCTATTGCTATATTTCATTCACCAACATTTTGTTAGAATTTTTGTGTCCATGTTTATAAGAAATCTTGAATTATAGTTTTTGTTTTTTTTTTTCTTGTGATGTCTTTGTCTAGTTTTGTATTAGGATAATACTCACCTTATACAATGAGCTGGGAAGTATTTCCTCTTTCTCTGTTTTCTGAAGGACTTTGTGTAGATTTGGGTGTTATTTACTAAATATTTGATAGAAATATTATTAGAGCAATCTCGCCGTAGAGTTTTCTCTGTGAGAAAGTTTTAAATTATGAATTCAATTTTCTTTTGTTGATATAGGGCCATTTAATTTATTGATTTCATCTTGGATCAGTTTTCTTAATTCATGTTATTAAATGAATTTGTCCATTTCATCTGCATTGTCAGATATGTTGGCCTAAAATTGTAAAACATATTCCCTTATTATCCTTCTAATATCCATAGTATCTCTAGTCTTATGCCCCTTTTTTCATTCCTTTTTCTGATAATTTATACTTCTATTTTTTGTTTTGTTCAATCTATTGAGGCTTGACAATTTATTGGTCTTTTCAAAGAATCAGATTTTCTTTTCACTTTTCTTTTTTATTGCATGTTCATTTTTTATTTTATTGTTTTCTGCTTTTTGTTATATTTTCTTTTCTCTTCTTACTTTGAGTTTAATTTGCTCTTGTTTTTTCATTTTATAAGGTGAGATCTCAGATCACTGACTCTAGATCTTTCTTATTTTTTAACATAGGGATTTAAATACAGTTATTAATTTCCCTTTAGGCGTTGATTTAGTTGCATTCCACAAATTTGATATAAATGATAATTTTATTGTTGCTCAGTTTGAAATATTTTCTAATTTCTTTCATGATTTCTTCTTTGACCAGTAGATTATTTAGAAGTATGCCATCTAATTATTTGGGTTTTTCTCAATTATCTTATTGTTATGGATTTCTAATTTAATTTCTTTGTGATCACAGCACACACATTGTATTATTTCAATCTTACATTGTTATAAACTTCCCCATTGGTACTGATTTTGTTGTATCCCATGTATTTTCATATGTTCCATTTCCATTTTCATTTGTTTCAAGACATTTTAAAATTTTCTTCTTAATTTCTTCGTTGACCCATTGATTATTCAGGAGCATATTGTTTAATTTCCATGTGTTTTTATAATTTTCAAAGTTCTTATTATTGATTTCTAGTTTTATTTCACTGTGCCCAAAAAAGATGCTCGATATGATTTTGATCTTTCTGAATTTGTTGAGACTTGTTTTGTGTCCTGTACTGGAGAATGTCCATGGACTGATGAGAAGAATGTGTATTCTGCAGCAGTTGAATGACATGTTTTATAAATATCGCTTAGGTCTATCTGGTCTAATGTATAGTTTAACTCCAATGTCTTTGTTGATTTTCTGTCTGGATGATCTGTCAATTACTAAGAGTAGGTGAGGTCCCCTACTATTACTGTATTGCAGTCTATTTTCCTTTTAGATCCATTGATGTTTGCTTTATATATTTGGGTGCTCCAGTGTTGTGTGCATATATATTTACATTTGTTATATCCTCTCACCGAACTGACCCCTTTGTCATTATATAGTGACCATTTTGTCTCTTTTTGTGATCTGTAACTTGTAGTCTACAATTGACCTTTGAACAACATGGGTTTGAACTATGTGGGTTTACTTGTATGCAGATTTTTCTCAGTAAATATATTGGAAAATTTTTTTGGAGATTTGTGACAATTTGATAAAACTCACAGACAAACCACATAGCCTAGAAATATTGAAAAAATGTTTAAAAAGTTAGATTCATCCTGAGTGCATAAAATATATGTAGATGCTAGTCTATGTGTTAATTGACTGTTTATGTTATTGATAAGGCTTTTGGTTAACAGTAGGCTATTAGCAGTTAAGTTTCCTGGGAGTCAAAAGGTATATACAAATTTTCAACTTTGCAGCCGGTTGGCACCCTTAACCTTTGCATTATTCATGGATCAACTGTGTTTTATCTAATATAAAAGCACAGCTACTCCTACCTTTTCATTAGTTTCTGCTTATATGGAATATCTTTTGCCATTTCTTCACTTTCAGTCTGTTGTGTCTTTACAGGTAGTGATTTTCTTATAGGAAGCATATAGTTGGGTCCGTTTTTTTTTTTTTTTAATCCACTAAGTTACTCTATGTTTTACTGTTTTAATTGAAGAATTTAGGCTACTCTTACATTCAGTGTTAATATTGATAGGCAAGGAGTTATTGATAAGTAACTTATTTTGCTACCTGTTTTCTGGTTGTTTTGTAACTCCTCTTTTTTTCTTCCTTTCTTACCATCTTCCTTTGTGGGTAAGTGATTATTTTCTGGTGGTATGTTTTAATTCATTGCTTTTATTTTTACTGTTTCTATTACAGGTTTTGCTTTGTGGTTACCATGATGCTTACTAAAACCCTAGATAGAACAAGTTATTTTAAACAGATGATGACTTGTCTCAGGTCATCACAAAGAAAAGAAACCAACATAGGAAAATCTAACAATAACCTTTACACTTTAACTCCATCCCCTCACATTTTGACTTTTTGTTATCTTAATTTACATCTTTTTGTATTAACAAGTTGCTTAGTTATTTTTTTTGTAGTTTTGCCATTTAGTCTTCATACTAGAGCTGTGAGTGTCCTACATACCATAATTACAACATTAGAATATTCTGAGTTTGTCTGTGTATTTACTTTTACCAGTGGGTTTTACGTCTTCAGTTTTTTGTTTTTTTGTTTTTTGGATGTTATTGTCCTTTTCTTTCAGAATGAAGAATTCCCTTTAGAATTTCTTATAGCACAGGTTTGATGGTGATGAAGTTTCTCAGCTATTGTTTGTCTGTGAAAGACTTTAACTTTCTTTTGTGTTTAAATAATAGTTTTGCTGGGGTACAGAATTCTCAGTTGGCAGTTTTGTTTTTTCTTTCAGCACTTTGAATATGTCATCCCATTCTTTACTGAACCTGTATGGCTTCTGATGAGATGTCTGTAGCCAGATGGATTGGAGCTCCTTTATATGTTATTTGCTTCTTTTCTTATTCTGCTTTTATGATCTTTTCTTTGTCCTTGAGATATGAGAGTCTGTTTGTTATATGCCTTGAGGTAGTCTTATTTGGATTGCATCTGTTTGGTGATCTCTGACCTTACTGTACCTGGATATTTATATTTTCCTCTAAGTTTGAAAAGTTTTCCATTTTATTTTCTCTGAATAAACCTTCTACTCCTTTCTCTTTTTCAACTCCTTCTTTAACACCAGTGATTCTTAGATTTGCTCTTTTGGTGTTATTTTTTATATCCCCTAGGTGTTCTTTGTTCCTTTTCATTTTTCTTCTCTTGCAATGTATTTTCAAATAACCTGTCTTTTAGGCTCACTGATTCTTTCTTCTGCTTGATCCATTCTGCTGTTAATAGCCTTTAATGCATTTTTTTTTTAATTTTAGCAAATGTATTTCTCAGTTCCAAGATTTCTGTTTGATTTTTTAAAAATTATTTTAATCTCTTTGTTAAATTTCTGTGATAAATTTCTGAATTTATTTTCTGTGTTATGTTGAAGTTCACTGAGTTTCCTTAAAACTGACAATTTGGATTCTTGATCTGAGAGTTCACACATTGCCATCTTGCTGGGTTGATCACTGGCTCCTTGCTTTGTCTGTTGGGGAGACCATGGTTCCCTGTTTGCTTCTGTTTCTTGTGGACATACATCTATGTCTTCGTACTGAAGGATTAATTATTTCAGTCTTTGCTGTCTGACTTGTTTTGGTCTTCCTAGAGTGTGTTTGCTTAGAGGTTCTTTGAGGTTCACGTGTTGAGCCCCTTTTACCCTAGATCACTGCCTCCTTTTTGGCAGTAGACGGCTCCTCAAGCCTAGGTTTGCCTTGATTCTCACAAACATTCAGACTGCTGCCCATCCCGATTGGGCGGGGGCTACCCAGGCTGTGTGGAAAGACTATGTAGGGTTGCATGTCCAAGGGACCTGTGGACCTTACCACCTATGGTGTGATGCTGCTGAAAAGCTACGCTGATTTGGAGTCTCCTTTGGCTGAGATTAACAGGACAATTTCAAAGGCCAGGGTTGCTAGTCCCACCTTCCCTGTTTTTCTCAAGCTGCCCTCAGGGGTTTTCCTCCTTTCAGCCACTTAGAATGTTTTCTGTGGTTTAGGCAGGAAAGGTTTTCCAGTGAAGAAATTCAACATGATGGAAAAGCTAGCTGTCTGCCTGGATCTCACTTTTTCTAATGTAGGAACTTTGATTCTGTGGGGTCTTTTCTGTGCGGTGCGTGGCAGCTTGGGGAAAGGACATCACAGATGTAGAGTTCATTTCTTGTACCATCTACTCAGAGTTTTACATCTCTTTATGGCCCTGGGGATCATTTTGGCCTCAGATTTGAGTTCTGAGATATTGCTGATGATAATCTTGGCTCTAGATATTTGTTTTCAGTTTTCCATGGGGGAGAGTGAAGCCAGATTGCTTCTACTGTGCCATTTTGGTGAAGTCACTCTTCTCAATCTTTTACATTTATTGAGATTTGTTTTGTGGTTAAGGATATATTTGTGCACTTGTAAAGAATATGTATTATGTCTATTTTGTGAATGTTTTATGTGCACTTATAAAAAACGTGTTATGCCTTTGTTGGGTTGAGTATTCTATAAATATCAATTAAGTCAAGATAGTTGATAGTGTTATTCAGATATTCTGTGTCTTTGTTGATACTTTTATGATTGTTTTAGCAATTGTTGAGAGAATGGTGTTAAACTTTGCAGCTATAATTGTAAAAATGTCTATTTCTCTTTTAAATCTGCTAATTTTTTCTTTATATATTGTGAAACTATTAAGTTCAAACATAGTTATGATTGTTAAGTCTTCTTAATGAATTGCCACTTTTAACATGAAGAATTATCACTTTTGTCTCTGGCAATGCTTTTCTTCTTAAAATTCATTTTATTTGGTATTAATATAGTTACTCCATCTTTTTGTACTTACTATTTACATGATTTATCATTTCTTTCCATTTATTTTCAGTCTATCTATGTCTTCATATTTAAAGTTAGTCTTGTGTATATAGAATATAGTGGACTTGTATTTTTTAATCTATTCTGACAATTTTTCCCTTTTGAGTGTTTAGCATATTAATTATTAATAATTACATTAAATATTGATATAGTTTTATTTGAATCTATTTAATTATTATTTTACTTGTCTCTTTTCTCTAATCTTTCTATCTTGACTTTTTCATTATTAGAAGATATTTTATAATTCTATTTTAATTTTTCATGATTTTTTACATACTCTTTTGCAATAAAAACATAATTGCTGTAGGATTATAATATATAATCTTATCTTTCTGTGGTCCCTTTTCAACTACAATTGTACCAGTTCACACATAGTATAAAAACTTTGCAACCATATTGCTCCAGTTCTAGAACTCAGTTCTAAAATTTTTATATGTTTCTTTTGCAGTATTTACATTTTTCTTCTGAGATTCTTATCCTTGCAATTGTTGCAAGCATATTTTATTTTACTCCACTGAGCTTGATTATAATAGCTGCTTTAAAATCTTTGCTGCTAATTCCAACATCTTAGGATCAGGATCAAATCTCACTTGATTTTTCTTTTCTTTTGAGAATGTGTTCTGTTTTTTATTTTTTTATTTATAGTGGCATGATCTCGGATCACTGCAACCTCCGCATCCCGGGTTCAAGCAATTCTTATGCCTCAGCCTCCCAAGTAGCTGGGATTACAGATGCACGCCACCACGCCCAGCTAATTTTTGTATTTTTAGTAGAGACAAGGTTTCACCATGTTGGCAAGGCTGGTCTTGAACTCCTGACCTCGTGATCTGCCCACCTTGGCCTCCCAAAGTGCTGGGATTACAGTTGTGAGCCATTGCACCTGGCCGTGTTCTGATTTTTAAAGCCCTTACTTGTTGGCTAATTTTAGATTATAAGTTTAATATTGTGAATGCAATCTTGTATAGAGATTCTGGATCCTGTCTCTTCTCTTGAATAAGTGTTCTCTTGTTTTAGCAAGCAACACTCTTGGCTGGTCCTGTATTACAAACTCTGTTTCTCACGCAGTGTGGACTCAATTAAGATCTTTTGTCTTTAGC
The DNA here is from genome assembly GCF_047675955.1 of Chlorocebus sabaeus. NCBI lineage: Eukaryota > Metazoa > Chordata > Mammalia > Primates > Cercopithecidae > Chlorocebus > Chlorocebus sabaeus. The sequence continues at coordinate 31,388,138 of NC_132921.1, read as the reverse complement.
AGAACTGCTTTGAGGTTTTTTTTTTTCCCCAAATGCATGATTCAGGGGTCAGTCAGCAATGTGTGTAGATGGAATTTGGAGACTGCATTTCTGGCCCTTTCTCTATTGGGACTGCCTGCCACCCTCACTCTTTCACAGTCAGAATTCTCCAGACTCAATTTTTAGGTTCTCCTGGCCCAAAAGACTATGTTTTTTTGTGTGTTTGTTTTTGTTGTTGTTTTTTGTTGGCATCCTCCCCACCTGGCACAAATGCACTTACTGCAATTAGCCCAAGGTTAAAGGTCATGGGAACAGAAGCCTGTTTCCTGCAGCTCTTCTCCTCCTCCTGTCTGGAAGTTATTCTTGCTTCTGTCCTCCTCTACCTTCCTGGGCTGCTGCTTCTGAACCAATAAGCACTCTGTGTCTTTACTACACCTTGACGTTAGGGCCTTTATGTATGTCTGTTTGATGGGATAGCAGTTATGCAGAAGTTTTTGGCAGAAGGATAGACACATTGGTTATAGCTTGGTAAAAGGAGTAGGCAGAGATTTCAGAGTGTGAGTTCAGAGTCACCTTCATAGTAGTTCCAGAGTTTCTGGAGAGCAACATAAAGTTACCTCTTTCTTTTTATCCTTCTCTTTTTCTTGTGTTTTAAATTATCCCATTTCTATTGAATTCTATAAATAGACTGATGTCACTATGGTTTTGGTAAACCTCTTTCTACTTGGTAACCTACCTATTAATACATTCTTTCTTTTCTTCACTTGAAAATATTGCTTCTTTCATGACCTCCAGATTTTAATCTTCTGTTTTGTCTTTAAACTTCTGAAATCAAGCTTTCACGATCACCATTTCAAACTGCTTTTGTTCCAGACTGCAGAGACTACCTAAAAGCCAAAGCCAACAGATACCATTAATTCTTATGCAATTTCCCTGCTACACTTTCCAAGGTGGCTTCTTTTCTTTAAGGCTCATTTTCTGACTTTATAACACTAATTCTCAAGTATCCATGGTGAATAACTTTTTCTTCACTTTTCCATTCAATCTGAATATTCCAAATGATTTAATCCTCATGACTTTTCCTTTTTTTTTTTGAAATCCCACATATTGTCCCTGGACAATCTCATGTATACTCATGGCTCAATTGCCACCCTATTGGTGGCTTTCATAACTAGTTTTCTAGCTATCATGGAATGGTCCTTGCCTGCCTGTCATTCTTCACTTTCTACCACACTCTTGTATACACCTGCTCTTTCAGCATCTTCAGCTACTTGAGCTACCCTGAACAATCTTGCAATTTCCACTGCCTGTGCTGCTCTTTTACAGGAGTCCGCAACCCCTGGGCCATGGACCAGTACTGGTCCGTGGCCTCTTAGGAACCAGGCCACACAGCAGTAGGTGGGCGGCAGGTGAGTGATCATTACTGCCTGAGCTCTGCCTCCTGTCAGATCACTGGTGGCATTAGATTCTCACAGGAGCACGAACCCTATTGTAAACTGCACACTTGAGGGATCTAGGTTGTGTGCTTCCTATGAGAATGTAATGTCTGATAATTTGTGACTGTCTCCTATCACCCCCAGGTGGGACCATCTAGTTGCAGGAAAATAAACTCAGGGCTCCCACTGATTCTGCATTATGATGAGGTGTATATTACTTCATTATCTATTACAACATAATAATAATAGAACTAAAGTACACAATAAACATAATGCGCTTGAATCATCCTGAAACCATCCCACCCTCAGATCTGTGAAAAAATTGTCTTCTATGAAACTGGTTCCTGGTGCCAAAAAGGTTGGGGATTGCTGCTCTTTTACATTTAATAGTACATCTGGATTAAGGGTCTCCCCTTAATCTAAGGATTATCCCCTGTTTTACTCTGTTTAGTGTTGCTACAACAGAATGCTTGAGGCTGGGTAATTTATAAAGAGAAGTTGTTTTGGCTCATGATTTTGGTGGCTGGAAGGTTCATGATTAAGCAGCTACTGCTGGTGAGGGCCTCATGCTGCTTCCACTCATGGTGGAAAGTGGGACAGCAGGCATGTGCAAAGAGATCAAACGGTGCAAGAGGAAGCAAGAGAGAAAAGTGGGGGAAACCAGCCTCTTTTTTAACGGTTCACTCGTGTGGGAAATAATCTATTCCTGTGAGAGAGACAATACTCACTCACCCCCATGAGAGGGTTTTCATCTATTCCTGAGGGATTTGCCCCCATGACCCAAACTCCTCCCACTAGGACCAACCTCCAAACACTCATTTAACTTGTATAACAAGCCCATAAGTGAAATATTGCTATTATTCCTGGATTATAACAAGAAAATAAGAGCTCAGAGGCTTCTTAACAGCTAACCCAGGTTCACAAGGCAGTGGGGAACAAGACTCAAATCTATGCTTCAGCTGTCAAGGTCCACTTGACTTCCACTATATAGCTTGTATCACTTTACAGTGCTGCTAATGGCTTGTCGTGGGAAGCCAGATAAAAGTGTTTAAAGAGGAAACAATGCAGGCTGCAGGTGACTTATACTTTTCATGAAGGAAAGACTGCCATACCAAGGCAATGAAAGTGGCTCAAAATCCTGTGGATGGGCATAATCTTCTTCATGGAAAATTTCAGATTATTTTCATCTACTTCAGCAGTTTTCAGATGAGACGGTTCTCAGAGAGGGCAGGGCTCTACAGCCTCCATTCCACAGGGGAAAGGAGGCAGCTTTCTTCTCTGGCTTGACCACTTTCCTCAATGCTGTTGAGACATGCAAACCACATGAAAACCACAGCTTTCTTCAGCTGCCAACATTCAGAAGGCTCAAACAACCACTGTCTCCCCTTGTCATTACTTAGCACAGTCAATATTCATGATCAGAGGCTTATGGGCTGGATGTATAATAAATGCAACGTGGGTTATTTAGGATTATAAAATCTTAAATTCCCCTTTTTTCTTCCTAAAGCAATGCAATAAAGAATAAAAGCTCATAAAAATGCCAACCAGTTACCTTCAGCTCTATGTATGTGAGCTGACATTTGCAAAGTCAGATACAACAGCAACATGCAACAGGTTGATTAAGAAAGCCCAGCCCCTGGCACAAAGGGTGGACATGCCCCAGTGCTCCTGAACAGGAAATGGAGCCAGACTCCTACGAAGAGCCAATTTCATGAAATAATCTTTGAAAGAAGTGAGTAGCACTTTTTATTTTTACAGGGAGATATTGTTCAGTGTATAAGAGAAATTAGTCTTAGAAATTTAGAGAGTCATGCAAGAAAGACGTTCCCTTTGCTTTCACAGACCTTCAAAGGGGATGCTATGGCCAATCTGAGCATCAAATCAAATGAGTTGCTTGATTAAAGAACAGGGATACCTTGTGTCTTTTTTTCACGATTTCTTTCACTTTTCAAAACTCTTTCCATTCTTCAGGACCCATCTTCCTTGCTTCGTAGTTTGACACCTCATGCTTCTTTGAGTCAGTTAGCTAGGAAAATAAGAAATTTTGGCAGAGTATTGTTAGAATGGAGGCACTGGCCCACCGAGGAAGTTAGCCTCCAAACAACGTGCTCAGCAGTTCCAAATCTAGTGGCTCAAAGCCTGATCTTCCTGGCTTTGTTATCTACAGGTGCTGACCTGCTTGGTGAATGCCCAGCAGGGAGATTCACCTGGGACAAGTGAATGATAACAAGGGAGCTGATAACAACTGGTAGGTTTGTCAAATTACTAGATATAGTAGGTTGAATGGTGGCCCCAAAAGATATGCCCATGTTTAATTCACAGAGCCCATGAAAGAGGATCTTTGCAGATATAATTAGGTTAAAGATCTTGAGACAAAATCATCCTGGTTTATCTGGGTAGGCCCTAAATCCAATGACAAGTATCCTTACAAGAAACATACAGAGGAAAAGACAAAGATAGGAGAATTCCATGTGATGATGGAGGCACAGATTAGAAGATACAGCCCCCAAGCCCAGAGATTATTACAGTCACCAGAAGCTGGAAGGGACCATGAACAGATATCTCCTAGGTTCCCTGGAGGTAACACAGCCTTGCTGATACCTTGATTTCAGACATCTGACCTCCAGGGCTGTGAGAGAATGGATTCGTATTGTTTTTAGCCTCTTGGTTTGTCATAATTTGTTAGAGCAGTCCTAGGAAACTAATACACCAGACCATGGGGCTCAAACTCAGGCCAGGTTTCAGGCCCACTAGGAACTAGGTAAAACCAGCAGCCAAAGCTGAAAGACACCTAGTTATAGGGATGATAACTTCAAAAGGAGACCAGATATGGAGGAGAGGCTTCAGGTTCATGAATGACAGGTTAGCCAGAGGCACATCCAGGCCATAAGACAAATTCCAAACAATCCTCATATGGGCATAAGGTTTATGTTGCAACTAGCTCAGTTATTGTTGATGACAGTAAGTAGCGTTTCCCAAACTATGGGTCACTTCCCATTAGTTGTGAAATCAATGAAGTGAGAGACATAGTTGGTTTTTTATTATTATTTGTTTATTTTTTTGAGATGGAGTCTTGCTCTGTTGCCTAGGCTGAAGTATAATGGCGTGATCTCAGCTCACTCACTGCAAACTTCCCCTCCCGGGTTCAAGCGATTCTCCTACCTCAGCCCCCCGAGTAGCTGGGATCACAGGTTCCCTGCTTTTTTTATTTATTTTTTGTATTTTTGGTAGAGATGGGGTTTTACCATGTTGGCCAAGCTAGTCTTGAACTCCTGACCTCAAGTGATCTGCCTGCTTTGGCCTCCCAAAGTAATCCCATGCCTGGGATTACAGTTGTGAGCCATTGTGCCCAGCCACATAGTTGTTTTAAAAAAAATAATGGAATAAAGAACACCGGAGTGCATCACACATGGTCAGGGTAAGGGCTTGTATCACTTAGAAACTCAGGAAACAGATGACAGCCAAATTGAATGATTTGTGGAGAGTTTATTTGCAAAGAGAAGACTGTTTTCAAAGAGAAGATCAACAAGAGATGGTACAATATCTAGGCATAATAACAGGAGAAAGAAGGTAAAGAGAAAGAAACTTCCAGAACACTGTATGGAGAGGGCTGCCTGACAGAAGCTGGGATCTCTGGAAGAGGGAGGCATCACACACCAGCTGGCAAGTGGGAGCTGGTATGCAACATGCCCCAATACCACTCCCCTCTTGCCATCCCTATCTCCTAATGATGCCTCTTTTTGGCCATACCCACCTTTGGCTGGAGGGCAAGGGAGCCCATTGACATGGTCCCCTTGCATCTGCTACCTGGGGAGAAAGGCAGGATAGATGAGGGTGGACCCTGAATCTAGAGAAATGAAGGAAACAGTCCAGAAGAGTACTGCTTCTTTACGCTTTTGTAGGTGAGTACTGAGTTGTAATAGAAAGTAATTTTTTAATTGTGTGTTGTGGTCAAAAAGTTCAAGAAAAACTGGGATAATAGATGGAATTGTTCTGGAACTGTGAGTTGAGGGTTTATGAGAAACTGTAGCCAGGCAGAGCTAGGATGGGCAGGATTGAGTCCAAAGAAAATCCTTCCTTTACCTCCATTCAACACTGGTCTCTCCTTATGCCGACTGCCTGTGGAACCTACTGTTGCACATGTTGACCCTTGATATGTTTTGTTTTATGCTAACATTTAAAAGTCTATTTTAGGTGCACAAATCAGGCCTCCCTATGATATTCTAAACTCCTTGAGGAAAGAAGTGGAGTCCTGGGCTTCTGATATAGCCTCCGCAGTGCGCAGGGGATAACGACACTGGCACCCTGTGGATATCTAATTACATGTGGACTGGAAGACACCAAACAGCTTCCTGGTATTTCAATCAAACCCGGTGCTCTAGACCTTGCGTGGCTCACTCTGAGCAAACTATAATGAGTTGAACTTAAATCTGATTCCTGCTAAGAGAGGTTTCATTTTAATAGGCAGTAAGGCTATGAACTAACACCAGAACTCATTCGAGTTACTAGACTCACTGAAACTCCTCACAGAATTCATCTTTCACGTTTCTTTCGAGATTTTGGTATTCTTATCTGAACTCCAGACCCAGAAACCCTATGGACCCTACCTTTCCAACTATATTTCTGGGAAGAGTCATTCTCTACAGAGCTGAAGTGTGTAACAGGAAGTTCTCAACCTGAAAAATATACCTTCTGCACCCAAGCCCTGCTTTTGGCCAGTATTTGGTAATCTCAAGTGGGTGAGGTGGTCTCTGAACTTCAGCCCTCTCATGATCAGAGTTGCA